>NC_136624.1:30863929-31581429 GCF_933228915.1 Telmatherina bonti
AGTTTGGCTTGCAGCGATCAACTTCTACCCTATAAAACACACTTAAACATTCATACACGAGGTTCATTATTTCAACTTGAAACTAATTTTTTAGTTGAAATAGGTGGACATGTTTATGGGAATTCAGAGACACATGTCACAGATCTGAGGCAGATCCACTCTAACCAGTAGGGGTGGGGAAATCCAATCGAAAATCGGGATTTTTTTGCTTCACAATGTTAAACTCGATTTTTTTTTTATTTTTTTATTTTTTTAAATATTTTTTTCAACAAATAAAAATTTTCCATTATACATTTTTTGTCATTTTTACTGTTTATATAGATCTTTTTACTTGTCTTCTTGGGCATTAAGGCAGCAGAATGATGGTCTGGCTACTGTGTTGTTATTTTTCTAATTGAAATCAAGAAATTGACGAGCAAAAGAATAAGTTTTATACATTTATTTTGTTTTTAATCTACAAAATCAGCAATATCAAAGAATTGTGAGAATCACAATTTAAATCGAATCGGCACCCAAAAAAATTGAAATCGAACCGGGACAAAAGCATATCATCGCAGCCCTACTAACCAGTATGACTCTGAAGCCATTTGTGTGTTTGAACCGTGTCCTGTTTCTCCTCTGTGACTCTTAATTCAGGACATGCCAAAGAAGCTTTGGAGTTGGCTCGAATGCAGGAGCAGAGTACCCAGTTGGAACACCAGACTAAAATTAAGGTATTATTAATTAATTTACCAAAATCAAAAGTCAAAGATATTTAACTGTCTTAATATGTGAGCAGGTAAAACACAGAAGTTAATGTAGGTTGAGATCAAACACTATGAACAATGAGCCAAACCAGCAGGGATTTAGTCCTGATCAGCAGTGGGTCCTGTAAGGTAGTAATTTTTTTTTTCCCTTTAAGTTTTAAAGCTGCATACTTACTTATGTATTCAGATTATACTTTATAACAACTGATACTTCAGGAATGGAGTGACACAAACAGCAGAGTATGATACAAACACCTGTATGCCTGATTTTATAATGTATATTGTGTTAACTATTATATTTCATGAAAATTAAACTGTACATATTTTCTACCATAGTCTAGTTGTTGTTTTAGTTTAACTTACTTTGTTGAGAATTTGATGGTAAAAGCACAATAAACAGCATAATATTATAAATAAAAAACTCAAATATTTTGTCCCCATTTGTATGTTAATGATTGAACCTTTTAAAACATTTCAAGTTTAAATAGTTAGAATATATACATTTATTTTAAGACAAGGTTTTCATTTCTATAATGATGCTGAGCTCAAATCGACATGTCCGCTTTGGCCTAATGACTATTAGTTAAAATAGAATTACATGGACATAGAAGAAGCTAAACAAGAAGATATTTGGTTGCAAAATGTTAAGTGTTTCCATATTATTTAGTATTTTAAATATTCCTTAAAATGTAATTTGACAGGAATATGAAGCAGCAGTCGAGCAGCTCAAAGGTGACCAGGTACGCATCCAGGGTGAAGAAAGGAGGAAAACTCTGAACGAGGAGACCAAGCAGCACCAAGCGGTACGAGTTGGAGAAAAATGGCTTTGTCTTCTAGTATATGGTAGCTATGAACAGGCTAATGTAGGCTGTATGATGAGGATTGCTTTCTGTCTCTTAACAGAGAGCTCAATATCAGGACAAGCTGGCCAGACAGCGATATGAGGACCAACTGAGGCAGCAGGTGAATTTATAACTTCCTAGTTTGGTTATAAAACTTGGTAATAAGAGAAATACCAAATTGATAGCTTTTTTTGTCTGCCCCCTTTAACAGCAAATCCTCAATGAGGAGAACCTTCGCAAGCAAGAGGAGTCTGTGCAGAAACAAGAGGCAATGAGGAAAGGTACAGACTTAGCCAATGTTGCCACAATGGCTGGATCCTTTGGTAGCACATTCATACTTTTGATATTTTGTTTCGATAGCAACGATCGAGCATGAGATGGAGCTGAGACACAAGAATGAGCTTATGCGTATAGACGCAGAGTCCAAAGCTCGCGCCCGTGTGGAAAGAGAAAACGCAGATATCATCCGAGAGCAGATTCGTCTGAAGGCTGCAGAACACAGACAGACTGTTCTGGAGTCGATCAAGTCAGTAACTTTATTCTTCAAGAGTTACAGTGAAACGTAGCTCTGAGTGTCTATGAAGGAGACAACTTGTTGTAATGTTTGGATGTTCTGATTTATTTTATTAGTTATATATCTATATAGTCTAATTATTTAATTTTGTTCTCAGGCTATGTAGTTTTATGTTTTTATACTCATCTCTAGCGTTCCTAAGTGGGGCCGCCTGCACTGGGGGCTGCTATTGGTTTTGACTAGGATGTCTCGATTTCATGAAGGTCAGAGTGGGGGAGGTCTGTGGCAGTGTTTCTCTGCTGTGGGCCCCTTTGCTGACCTGTAGCAAGGTGGCTGACCGGGTGGAGGTGTTCTAGCCCTGTGCCATTGGTGGCATCTGGTGCAGGCGGCTCCTCAGAGATGGCGTTTCCTGACTCAAGATCCTCTGTAGTCAGCCACAAGTTTTTTTTACAAGTTTTTATTGGTTGTTTACGCAAAGTCTGTGGCTATGTATGTGTGTCTGTGTGTGTCTGTATGTTGTGGAGGATGACGTGATGTATTATTTAAATGGTTAATGCACATTGTGCTATGTTTTAATCTATGAAAAGTGCTTTATAAATTCTGATTTGATTATGTTGAAATTGAAAGTGTCTTAAATTCAGTTATTACAATGATGTGAAGCAGTAGATGTTTTATACAATAAACTGCAGTTGGAGCTGTTAGTCTGTGTGGACGCTCTAACAGGTGGCATGTTTGCGCTTTCAGGACTGCAGGCGCTGTGTTTGGAGAAGGATTCAGGGCCTTTGTGTCAGACTGGGACAAAGTTACTGCCACAGTAAGATCAACTCTTTCTGTTAACTGAATGATTAGAGTCAAGATTCTACTGATCTGCCATTGTTTCTGCAAAACAATCATGTCTTTTTAAACTGAATGTACACCTGTTAGAATAAGGAAATGCAATGCTTTCTTTCCCATTGCCATTTCAAGGTATTTACTTTTTCTAACCAGCATACCCAAGTTGGTACATATGTCACTTTAAAGTGCTTGTTTAGAAAACCAGTGTGATCTGATTAGTTCTTGGCTGTATTCTCTGTCAGATTAAGTAACGTTATCTTTCCACACTAGGTGGCAGGACTGACCCTTTTAGCTGTGGGAGTGTATTCAGCCCGAAATGCAACAGCAGTAGCTGGACGTTATATTGAGGCTAGACTTGGAAAACCATCTCTAGTACGGGAGACGTCCAGATTCACTGTGGGAGAAGCAATCAAGCATCCAATAAAGGTAGCTAATATACGGGATCCATTTTAAGTTAAAGGTACAGTTTATATTATGTTAAGTTCAAATTTTCTCCTCCATCTATTTAGACAGTCAAACGTCTGAAGAGTAAACCTCAGGATGCCCTTGAGGGAGTTGTGCTCAGCGTAAGTGGACATTGGGTGTAAAAGCTTAAACAAATATGCGTATTTTAAAATTCTGTAACCTCTTAAGGTGGCTCCATTATCTATCTTTTAGCCTTCTTTGGAAGAGCGAGTGCGTGACATTGCCATTGCAACAAGAAACACAAGGCAGAACAACGGCCTGTACAGGAACATCCTCATGTATGGCCCTCCAGGAACAGGAAAAACACTATTTGCTAAGGTACACTGAATGCCTAAGAGCAGGAAAATGAAGATTAAAGAAACCCAATGTTTGTTTGTTTGTTTTTTATTCTAATGATATTTCTGTTTGTGTTGAGTAGAAGCTGGCGATGCATTCTGCGATGGACTACGCCATTATGACAGGTGGCGATGTAGCACCTATGGGCCGTGATGGTGTGACTGCCATGCATAAAGTTTTTGACTGGGCCAACACAAGTCGACGCGGGTACACTATGATTTTATATTAATTAAATTCTCAATTTACAGCTTGCATTTTTTTTTTTTTTTTTTGACTACTGATGTCAAACAAATTGTCATGCATTTTGTCTTTTCATAGACTACTGCTGTTTGTTGATGAAGCTGATGCATTTCTCCGCAAGAGAGCCACTGTAAGTCTGCTGCTGGTATTTCACCAAATGTTGACAGATTCCTCTTTAGTCAGAGACATTTGCCAAAAAAATAAATGACTGTTTATCATTTCACTATTGTTTGTGTAGGAGAAGATCAGTGAAGACCTTAGAGCCACATTGAATGCATTCTTGTACCGCACTGGAGAACAGAGCAACAAGTAAGGATTTATTCACAGCACAGCTATTTTTTTACACCTTTGAACTGGTTTTCTGCACTGCTTCATGTTTCTTTTCATTCCTTTTTGCCTGTAGGTTTATGCTAGTGTTGGCCAGTAACCAACCGGAGCAGTTCGATTGGGCCATAAATGACCGAATAGATGAAATAGTGAATTTTGGTCTGCCAGGTCCTGAGGAGAGGGAGCGGCTGGTCCGCCTTTACTTTGACAAATATGTGCTGGAGCCAGCCACCGGAGGCAGGCAGTGAGTAGCAGCCTAACGCAACATGACAGATGCTGTAATCTAAATCCAGTGACGCTGCATGAGTAGGTGATCAGTCTGTCACATTTCAGCAGGTTATAAAGTTAGTGATCCTTCACTGGAAGCTTTAGAATAATTGTGTGTGTGAAGTCTTATCTGCCAGATTGGAGTACAGTGAAGTGAGCTCAAGGTAGATTTGCCCACCTCTCATGTACCTGTGTTTTGGGTCTGTGTGTGTGTGTGTGACACTAAAGGAGGATGAAGCTGGCACAGTTTGACTATGGCAAGAAGTGCTCAGAGATAGCAAAACGGACAGAAGGCATGTCGGGAAGAGAGATCTCCAAGCTGGGTGTGGCCTGGCAGGTATGTTTACTTTTAACACTGTGGGTCCTAACGTGTGCAATTTACTGTAATTTCACAATCCTTTTAAAACGCTACATCATTTTAATTCCAGATACATCTCAGAAAATTAGAATATTATGAAAAATTTCAATATTTTTCATCACTCATGTCAGAATGTGAAACCCATATATTATTTAGATTTATTACACATAGAGTGAAACATTTCAAACATTTATTTCTTGAAATTTTGATGATTGTGTAGCCATCTGACCCAGACTGAGAGACAATTAAAGGTTCAGGATACCTTTGCAGGTATTTTATGTTAATTAGTTGATTAGGGTGTGACACCATGACTTTCTAAGATTGAAGTTTTTCCACAATATTCTAATTTTCTGACTTAATTTTGGGTTTTCATTATCTATAGGCCACAATTATCAAAATTTCAAGGATTGAATATTTGAAATGTTTCACTCTATGTGTAATGAATCTATAAAATATATAGGTTTCACATTTAGAAATGAATGACAAAAATATTGAACTTTTTCATAACATTCTAATGAAATGTATGAAATGAAAAATACTTTATTAATCCCCAGAGGGAAATTCAATATTGTAGTATATAATAATTAATTTGAGCAGGTCTTGTTCCAGAGGCTGATGATTAATTAATAATACCTAATAATAACTAATTTTCTGAGATCTACCTGTATGTGTTTAAAAGATTTCACGTCTTCCTTCTAGGCTGCAGCATATTCGTCTGAGGATGGTGTTCTGACAGAGGCTATGATTGATGCTCGGGTTGATGACGCTGTCAAACAGCATCTTCAGAAGATGGACTGGCTACATGGAGAGGAGGATGCCCAGGCAAAGAGTCTTACGCCTCCAACAGCTGGGCCATCAGCCAGTGGAGGGAAAATGGGTTTTTCTTTACCCCCCAGCGAGGCACCTCAGGCTCAGGAGATGATCGCTTCAGTCCTAGAGATGAATGCAAAACAAAACAGTGAAAAAATAGTTGTTCCTTCTGTGAGTGACCAATCAGAAGAAGGCAAAAGTGATGTTCCTCCTCAGGCTCAGGAGGTGATCGCTCCAGTCCTTGAAGTGAAGGCAACACAAGAAAGTGAAATATTAGCACCTCCCTCTGTCAGTGACCAATTGGTGGAGGGCAGAGGTGATGTCCCGGCTGGACAGGACTGTGCAGAAGTTGTTAAAGCCGAAGTTAAGACAGTAGAGGAGGGTTTAAGCAAACCTGAGGCCTCCACTGACAGTGCGAGCAAGACGGGAAGAGAAGACAAGACCGGATCCTCTCCTCCAAAAGATGGAACTCCGGTTTGAGTTGTAGTGAGCTTGTCTGGATTAGAAATACTTAGTGTCCTGCCCTCTTAACAAATTAGTCTGAGTTTTTGTCGAAAAGCCTGTTGGACAGTCTTTTGGCAGAAGATTAGTTACTAGTTAGGAGAGATTAACAATTAACTTCTAACAACACAAATGATGCCTACAAGTCTTGTTTTAATATATAATGTATACAATGTAAAAGTTGACTTTGCATAGAAACCAGATGATGTGTCTGTAATTACACTATACATGTTGTGCAAAGTGAAGTTTGTTTGCTGGGATGATTAAATGGATCAATGTTTTCATAACTAAAGATTCTACTGTAATTTTACAAATAATTTATATAGTTGTAATCTGGCAAAACTCAGCTGTGTTGAAGCCAAACTTACAAATCCTCACACACAATTAGTGATATGACATCTGTTAATCAGTAACATGCTGACCATTTTTCAGGAAAATGTGGTTTCACTGTAATATTAAGCATTATTAATGGTGTTGAAATGCAGGTGGTATAACAGCATAATGGTTTACAGAAAAAATGCATAAAGATGGAGGTGGCAGTGATACTGTTACACATAAATCTGGTTAGGGCTTTAGTGGTCAAACAAGAGAACCAAGTCCTGGAAAATCTACAGTAAAATAAAGGTCTTGAAAGTCCTTGATTTGAAAATTGATGTGATGAAATCCTGTCACGCATTATGAGATGCCTGTGGATTAGATGTACAAGATCATATTAATTTACTCTGGTCCTGATTTGAAAAATATCAAGTTTATCACTTACTAACTGGGCTAATTTAAACAAAATCAAAGCATTTAATTGTTTGACTCAACAGATTTAACAGAGTGGGGAGAAAAAGCTGAGGGACACAAAGAAGCTATTTGCCATTTTTTCAAATATATACACACACACACACACACACATATCTCTCTTTACACACACACATATATATATATATATATATATATATATATATATATATATTTATATCTCATCAATAGTTATATAGTTAAGGGTAGTAGCTAAAAGTGGGACAGATAGCAGCAAAGCTGAGCAAACCCAATTCCCTGGCTTTGCCTGACAGATGAGAACATTATCAACTTCTGCATGGGGACTCAGAGCAAGCAACACGTTACAGTAGATATAGCCTTTGTTTAAATTCCAGTTAAAATGCCAGGTTTTTGTACGCTATAGTTTAAAAACATTTGTGCTAATGGAACCTATAATCTTTATAATTAATCTGAAACAATCTGTTAAGGGAAAACAAAAGTAAGGGGTGCAAATCTTTCTCAATTGCTAACACATTCCCGAAAAAAAAAAAAAAAAAAAAAAAATCATAGTCAAAGAGATCTGGGACCCATTTCAGGAGAATTATTTCACGCAAAGTCAAAGCAAACAAACTTTTTCTTATCAGTGAGTTAATCTGAATTCTGATTCAGTTACCATGGTAACAAGTAACTGAAGCGTTACAGACACACGCGAGACTAACCTGCATCCAGGTAGGTCTGCAGCAAATTTGAGTTTATTCTCCTCATATGAACTTCCAGATCAAATTACAGTATTATTAAGGTGGACTTGTATTACTGACCTTAACATCGTGCGGATCTTTCAAGTCAATGTTTCCAAAGACGTGCTTACCTGCCTGAATAAACGTGTCAGGGCTGCATTATAAAAGAAAAAAAAACAAGAAGTAGTTTTACATTCAAGCTCTTAGGATTACCATAAACAGGATGACAGAGTGTCTACACCAATTCGTAAAAAAAAAAAAGTTTTCATGCTAAAAGGGTGTGACTAACTTTAGCTTTCCAGGTTTCCTCGTTTGCCAAATTTTATTTCTTCACAGACAGTTTATAGGTTGTTTAAATAGGTACAGATAATATTGGGCTTCCAGGGAACTCTGTTTTGTTATTCAACGCATCAATAGATTTATAAACCCATATTTGAACATTCATTTCCATTTTACTTGTAGAAAAACAAACATGGGTCGTGCCCTGGAACATGATAACAGTGTGCAGCAGGCTCAATGAATGTCTGCACTGGATATGATGGTGAGGCCTGTAGACAGGAGGACAGGGCTACACAATTTGGTCCTACAATGACCTCAGGCCAGCAGTTCCTCCATGTATCCCTGCTACAACACAGCTGCCTCAAATTAATGAGTCATGATGCTGAACTTGATTGGCTGTTAGATCCATTTAATTTGATTTAGGTGTTGAAGCAGGAATACATTGAAATCTGTTAGGTCGCTGTCCACATGGCAGAATTGATAACCCTGCCAAATATATTCTGCTTTAATAGGGATGGTCACATTTGTTGATGATCAGTTGATCAGGTGTAGTTGACATGCTGGTGATCAGTTTTATTGTCAACACCTGGTTGCTTCTCACCCTTTTAATTCCTGTTGAAGTAGCAATGCAAAAAAAAAAAAAAAATTATTTTTGTTTCTGCAAAAAAACTGCAAGCATTTGCTTGCAATTTTTCCAAATATTGCTTCTGCAGTTTGCCATGTTTTATGCGTTCATCCCTGGTCATGGATATCAAAACTTTATTTTTATTTATTTATTTATTTTTTGTCTTGTCCAGCATTTAGACAAGCAGAATGATGGTCTGGATGCTGTGTTCTGCTGAGCAAATTTTCTCTGCCAAGGGAAGCTTTATAGATATAATGATTCCCTTGACTTTCTGAATTTTTATTTTATTTCTATATTTATTTTGTATTGTTGTTTGAATTGTAGAGTTTGTACTGCTGGACCGGAGAGGACAGACGAAAGACAGAAAGAGAAAGGAGAAAAAACACCTCATAAGAAAAGTGAAAGAGATAAAGGGAGAGGACAGGGAGAGAAAAAAACCAAACTAAAAACTAACCCAAAAACAAAAAGAAAAAACAACCTACAGATGTATACATATACACACATACATACACACACATACAAGCCAACTTTAGATAATAGTAACTAAACTATGAATCTAAAAAGTTAAATATAAATGGGAAAAAGAAATGAGAAAACTAGCTGCTGTTAGTGAATAAAACTGCAGACGACTCGGTGACTGTGTCACATGCAGAACATGCAGAGTGGAACGTGTTCCGGAAAAGGTGATCATGCCAGTGTGACCCCTCCCACACAAAGGCAAGAGGCACGCCAGGAGGACCCCCAAGACCGGTGCCATTGGCAGCCACCCCCAGGCGCAGACCCCAACTGCCCCACCCCGGAGCCAGCCATGCACCGACCCAGGAGGCGGCAGAGGGGGGTCCCAGCCAGAGTCCCCCGCAGTCAGGGGGAACAGGCCCCAGCAGGCCTGGACCAGCGAGGACCGGCCGAGGCGGGCACCGGCCACCCAGGGCAGACAGAGCGCGGACCCCACGGCCCCAAGAGCCCGGAAGCAACCCCCCACCCCCGCAGGCAGAGGGCCCAGCCCACACCGACGGAGGGCCGGGATCCCCAGACCGCCACCGAGCGGCAGCCAGGCCGCCCCCCAGTGCACCAGCAGCGCTCCCCGAGCAGCAAGACCCTCCCCCATCCACGGACACACACACACACACAAACACGTGCCCACACATACACACACACACACACACGCACACACACACACACATCCACACTTCCTCCTTAAACACACCCTATCCACCCATTCTCTTACACACGCTCAAACTCACACTCTCCTATCCCCGTTCTTTATACACACACACCCCATCACACACACATCCCTGCTCCCTCTATAATCAGCCATTCTTCCATACACATACCACACTCTACACACACACACACACACCTCCCTACAACCCCTCTATCCACATTCACACTCCTCATTGTAGACCCACCCCATCACTCCCCCGTATCATCAACATAACCCCACATACACACCCCCACCCATCCGCATACCACCCCCCCTCCTCCTATCCCAGCGGCCACCCACTTTCCTAAATTCTTTCACCCTGATTCCTCCCCTTACTCCCTCTACTCTAACATTCATTCACCACTTCATCCATTGGCTCATGCACGCCCTCATCTTTCTTTCCCAACGTGTCCCCCGGGGGAGCAGGGGATAGGAGGGCCCCGATCAGGGCCCCACAACTACCCCCCACCCCTGTCAACGCCCCCCCACCACTCCACGCATGCAGCCGATCCAGCACCACCCAGGGCCAGCAGCAGTCCCACCCCTGCCAGGCCAGCCCAGACCCAGGCCCCCTGAACAGCACCACTCCCCCGCCCAAACTCCTCCGGCACAGCCCCGGAAATAGGGGCGTGGCAGGACCCCATCGACACCCCCTCCCTCCCAGCTTGTGAATGATTGTGAAGTGTGTGTTGTTTGCAATTAAAATTGGGAAGAAGTAACCACATTATGGTGGGAGCAGGACCACCAAAGCAGCCCCACCCACCGCACACTGCATGGCCTGCCCCCCAAAATATGTCCGTGTGTTGTCAGTGTGTGTTTTTTGTGTTATGTTGACTAAGTGTAATTAAAACTGGGAGGTGAACCGATGCTGGGTGCAGCGATCGAGACCACCTTGATGGCCTCTCTCACCATCCAGATCAACGTGTCCACCTCCCAACGCCCTGCCTGTGTGTGGTGGAAGAAGGGAAGGAGGGGGGTCCGGGGATTTAGGTCCCGAGGGAAGGGCGCCTCCCTCAAGAAGATGAGCCACCTGCGGCACGAGGCACATACCCCATTCCCAGGGCCCCCGAAGGCCAGGACAGGCCAAGGGCAGCTGCCCCAACAACCAGGGCCCTCAGCAACAGCAACAAAAGAGCCGCCACCGGCCCCAGAAGGCACCAACGAACCACATGCAAAAGGGGGGGGGGTAAGGAAGAGGAGGGGCGGCAGAAGGAGAGACAGACCAAGGGCCCACCGCCCCCACACCCCCAGGAGACGTCCCCACTCAGAGACACGTTGCATTCCCTCGTCCTCTACACACCAATACATTCACACCCCCTCACCATCAGCCCGGTATACCCACACATCTACACACAGACACACCTACAGACCCACACATACATCTATACACATACACACCCATTCTAACAGATACAGGACCAAAAATTTAGTCCACCTCCAAACACCTCCTACATCCCACTCACCCCCCTGCCCAGCACAAAACACTCCTTCCCATTCTACCTACCCTAGAACAAACCACCACAACTCCCCACTTCTCTCACTTAAGTCCTACCCCCTTCCTAATCATAACCCTTCACCCCCCTATACACCTACATACACATGCACCCCCCCACTCCCCCCTACACACGGACCACGGATATCAAAACTTTAAACCATTACATCAAATCACAAAGAGGATCTCATGAGCATGTTTCATGTTGAACAAGATGTGCATAATGGCAACATTCAACAATTTTTATTGAATGCTCAATTCCATGCAGTTGTACAGTAGGAACAATGGTGATGAATAAGTAAAATATATTCAACCACAAAAAGCAAAAAAACAAAACAAAACAAAAAAAAACAAACAAACAAGCAAACAAAAAAAAAGCCGTTGAAATACTAAATATGAAATATTAACACTGACTTTTCATTTTTATCCCTAATATGGAAAGAGTTCTCTAAGGAGTGAAGGCGCTAAAATACAAGTAGTGTAAAGACCAGGAGGACAATTTCCCACCAGTTACAGTTGTTTTTTAAAAGTATACACATCACTGTTAAAACATCAGGTTTTATGATAATAATAATAATAATAATAATAATAATAATAATAATAATAATAATAATAATAATAATAATAATAATAATAATAATAAAGTTTTCCCACCCATAAATGAATGCATGTTAAAGCACTTTTTAATCACAGTCATGCTTCGTAGGAATCCACCAATCATCAATTAAAGAGACTGATTAACCTCAAATGAAGTTCAGCTAACCTGATATGATTTTCCAGACGTTTATTCATAGCCTGCTGTATCAATTTCTACAGAAAGTATTTGAACTGGGAGGAGTCCACATAAAGACATGATGATTAACTCAGAACTGTCAAACTCTTGAGTTGTCTGTTTCAGAACAGGAGGCGATAACAACTCATGTTAGCAGTTCAGACTCTATGTAGAAGAAAAGGCTCCGTCAATCCAACAAAGATAAGTACTAGGCTCTCACATAACCATAGCAAAAAATTGTGTTTTTAAAAATGTACTACAAATACTTATTTTATACTAAAACTGAGGCATTTCCAATTTCTTTACTATATTTTATGTACTTAACAGTAGTAGTGAAGTATACTTGGCTTATACTGAAAAATATAAAGAAAATTATAAGATTATGTATAATATATATACTTTAACACTAAAGCTTATACTTGTACTTTAGCCTTCTTTATACTTCTTGCTGCCTCAAATACTCATACTTAGTATATCTTGATCCAAGTACAGATCAACTCATTGACTCATGTTTTCTTTAGCAAAAAGTAGTATATTTGAAGTTTATTTGAAGTATGCTTGAGTGTAAGTATGGTGTACTATGGGCCATGTACTTGTATTGTACTAGAAAGTATGCTAACTTAATACAAAACTGGAACATTTTTAAGTTAAAAAAAAAAGTATAGTTAAAGTATACTTTAAAAAACTAAAATGTGGACTAAAGTACAACGGTGGCCAACCCTGGTCCTTGAGAGCTGAAGTCCTGCAAGTGTCATGAGTTTACCTGCTGCAACACATTTGACATGCATTACACTATAGTAGACTTGTGCAGAGCTGGACGTCAAACTCTGCACCAGTCTGTTAATTACCCAATGATTTAAGTCATGTGTTATAAAAGGGAAACTCCAAACACTTGCAGGACTGTCTCTGGAGGAGAAGAGTTGGCCATCCCTGAACTAGTACATAGAAGAGTTAACTTGCTGTATACTTCAGCATATTTCTAAACTAAAATGTAGATTAGAAGTACATTGCTAGTGCAATGGCAGTATATACTGTAGATAAACTAGACATAGCTGCAAGTGTGGAGAAATGGTAGAATTTGCACAATGTAGTTTAAAAAAAAATAGCTAAAGTTAAAAAAAAAAAAAAAAACTGAGCTCACTGTTTACCTAAAGCACAAATACGAGTACTGTGATGGACTAGCAACCTGTTAAGGTGCAGGGTGTACCCTGCCTCTAGGCCAGTGATTGCTGGGATAAGCTCCAGTTTCCAGCTTCCCTGAATTGGACTATGCAGTTAAGAAAATGGATGGACAAATGTGAATACAGGCAATAGTTAGCAGTTGTATTTGGTTGCTAAAAACATCTAAACATAAAAAGAAATAATGAAAATTTACCTTACCTTTACAGTAATCCCAAAATATATGTAAAACTACCTAGTAAATGTTAGATACTTTGTGTGATGAAAGAATGTAACTAAAATACACTAAAACCTTTACATATTAACTTGATTTGACTCCAAACTTTTCAGTGCCAAAGAATTTATTGAACTTCAAAAGAAAAAGCCAAAATAAATGTAAATGAACCATTTTATAGATCCATTTTGTTTACATTTTGAGATAATCAGATCAAGATGACACTTAAGGCAAGTTATTGACATTTAATGTTTTGGTACATCCGTTGATTGCTTTTGTGCCAATAAATGTTACGTGAAGGAGTTGCCATGAAGTGATAAATGTCCCACATTCACATGTCAGTTAAGTGTCAACTTTTCACACTTTCTCTAAAAGTTGAATATCCCTGTTAAGACCTATTCCTGTGTTTAGAGGGATATAATCTTTATGTGCCACCCTTTGTGTGCTGGTCAATCAAAAAGTGAGAAGAGGATGTGATGCATTCTACATTACAAAGCAATAAAGATCCATTGGATGTTTTGACATATTACTTTTAGTAGATTCATATATACATACAGAAAATCAGGCACTCACTGAGCTCGCAGCTCCAAAATAATTACAATGCTTCAATTCTTTTAACATTTACGAAAGAACAAAAAAATACTATGCCCTGAAAAGACAGCATGTTGGAGTTTAAATATGAATCAGCATATTATATTGGAAACACACTGGAGCAGAGCCTCTGAGAGGTCTGGATTTGGTAATACATCATTATCCCAGCCCCCTTTAATTTAATCTTAACTAATATACAACACATGGTCGCACAAAAATACAATTCAAATAATATTCCTCCTATGTGTAAACACAAATACACAGTCCCAACTTAGAATTAAAATCTGTTAAATATGCTTGAATGAATTGCAATTTTAAATCAAAAGAAAAAAAAAAAAAAATCAGCACAAATATGCTGTATTAAAGAAAAAGAGGGACTTGTAGAGGAGTTTTGTGTCAGGGGTTTGGGTGTCATGGCTCTCCCTGAGGAGAAATGGTTGAGTGATTTCACATGACTGAGATGGATGGAGGACCTTGTTCTTAATCTGAGGGGAATAAAGGCAAAGTGAAAGCAGCAAGTTATCCTCAGCATAGAGGAAAAACTCATCACAATGTCCCACAGCAGTCATGTCAGATCCTGACCCAACGTTCTGTGTGTCTGTGCAGCCACACAAAACTTATGCAGTGTGTCACAGATGACTGTAGGGTATGATTCGGCATGTCCATATTCTATTTGATTGCTTGAGATTGTGGTCTGTATATTAATTATTTCTATTATCAGTAGAAACAGACAGTGTGAAGAAAAGGTCTGTTGCTTTTATCCTCAAACTCTTGTAGGAGTTCATCAATTTCATTCTCCATGTCGTCAGTGTGTTGGATCTGCAGGGTGGAGAGAGAAATGTATCAAACAAAGCTTACAAGTGTAAACAGCTGATTTTTATTGTTCACCTAATGACCATGAAATTACCACAGAAATGATTGTTTTAGAGTTATTGAGAACTTAAAAATAATTCTTAAATATAGTCTTTTTTTTTTATAAAAAGAAATCTTTGAAACATGCAGGACACACTCACACATTGACACAGCTCACAGATGAGAAAGGCACCCAGCGTGGCTTCCTCGTGGTTGTCCTGAATGTCTACATTGATTACATGCACCGGCTGTAGAGTTTCCTGCTCTCTTGAATTCAGATCTGGGGACCAACAACAAACAGGAAACACAGTAACACACAAAGTTAAGGTAAAAGCCAACAACTAAACATGTTCAAATGCAATGAATCATAGTTGTTAACAAAGGTTATTTGTTGATGTATTATTGCCTCTGGCAATCCTCACCCTCCAGCACTTGGTCATAGACTCTCTCTTCACAGGTGATGACCAGGTCAAACTTCTCCTTGCATTGCTGGAAACGCTCTGGCTTTGATTTGATGCGCTTGTTTCGGTCCAGCATGTGCAGGATGCCATTCTGTGTGTATCTGAAGATTGGGGAAGTCAAGGAATACAACAGTAGCCAGAGAAAAACCTCAGAGATACAGCAAACTTGGCACCGGTTTCACTCTGCTGCATCGCAGTCAAACAGGCTGGATCAACACACTGGAGATGGGGCAGAATTTGATCTGGAGGAGAAATGGCAGCACCATCTAGTGGTGCCTCCTATTCATCACTGATCATTTCATAAAAATAAATAAATAAATAAAAACAGAGGGAAGACTCTCACGCTAACAAGTGTTACTTTTGAAAGCAGTTCATCCTTTTAGTAAGTTTTAATGTCAGTGTTATGAATAATTCTGTCTATAGCTTCTTGCCAACAGTAACAATAGAAAAATCTGGTTCTGTCCAGCATAACCTTTTCTAAAACTAATTCAAACTAAAAAACATAATTCATTTTACCTTAAAATCAGCCCAACATTCTGCATTGTTTCCAGTGATGCACTGCATAAGTTAGAAATGCATGCAAAGTCATCAGGGAAAAAAAAACACTGTGCAGGACGCTGTTTGTGTACCTCATATTCATAATAAGTAGGACATTTTAACAAGGAAAACAGGTTTGACCTCAACTCACCATGGGCCTTAAGAGATTACACCTGCAATACAATAGCAGCAGCAAGAACTAACTTCTGTGCCCTGTATTTCCACAATTTTTGTGTTTTACAGCCATAATAATTTTTTTTTTTGTTAAACTTTAGAAATGACCCCAAGCTGGGCTTATCTGATAAAAAGCTTATCTACAAACAAAAAAAGCTTGCATCAAATTAATATGTTAAAAATTTTGTTTAACATGGAACGTTGCCCACCACATGTTGCTGACCACCAGGAGTAATAATAGAATTACATTTAATATAAACATGACATATACAAGTAGTTTAAAAGCAGCATTGTGCATTTTTACTTATTAACCACAAGTTTTCATTTAGAAATTCCAAGGTTTTTCACTCTCTTCACTTTAGTAAAGGCTACATGTGATTTACCACTTATTTACAAACCTGAGATGGATCAGATCTGAAGTTTTAAATTTTACAAAATTGTTGCTACCAAGTTTCAATCAACCCAAATCCATTAAAATATTTTTCCATATCTTTTGTCACTTTATTCTTTTTTTCCTCTCCTATCTAACATGGTTTCTGTGCTAATGGGGTTGTTTGTTGCTTCATATTTTCCCATCTCCTCCCTATGTTTTACCATATATATATATATATATGACAGAAGCTCTTGCAACTTAATAGCATGCAATGAGCAACAAAAGGAGAAAAAAATAAAGTAAAAAAAATTTAAAGGAAAAACTGTGGTGACAGCTTAAACCAGGACTACATATAACAGCACTCTTAGTATCTAATCAGAGATGCCACAATCTCTGATTAATTTCACTTACTGTTGTATAGCGATTCTCCACCTGTTATACAGATTTTAACAACCAAACACTTAAGTTACACATTTTTAAGCTCCTTCTTGTGTTTTACCCACTGGTCCACTCCCATCTTTTGTGCCGGTTCCCACTCCACCTCTTGCAAGGACTCACAATGTACATACAAACTTGATTGTTTACTTATGCGACTTCTAGTGATTCTGTATATGCATTTGTGCGTGAGGAATAGGTGAGTGTGAAGGGGATACAGTTCCTTGTCCTTGCGGACCAAGTCGTTGTACATCTGTTCATAAGTTGTTTTGAAGTCATACACATTAGGCTTATCCGGGGCAGGACCTGGTAGCTTCACATGAGACCCTGTCCCAAATGATCGAACTTCAAATCCACGTTTGCTGCAGAAAGGAAAGGACAAGACAATAAGTTATGTTACAATTTACAAGTAAGGACCATGAGAATGCAAATATTTTCAAATGTCTGCAAAGCAACATAAAACAACCCTCTACAGCTTAAAGTCACACTGTTTAAATAATACAAGCCACCCTTTCCAACCCAACTTTCCTGCACCATTCCATCTGAATAATTGTATAACAAAAAAAAAACAAAAACCTATAAAAATGAAGTTCTCAAAACTTTATTTCACAGGACCGGACTAATTAATTTAGCCCAGTGTGGTTTTGGCAATAAGCTATTTGTTCAAAGAGAACTGAACAGGCATTCAAAAAGGATTACGCCAAGTCAGACAGAAGATGTCCCCTGTTTCATAATCTAAACCTCGACATGAAACTCCTAGTGGTGTAGTGACAGATGTGACCGGCAGGTGAAAATAAACCACCCAAGTGTGGCACCGCTGCAGCGTCTTCCTTCCGGAATAGTTCCAACTAGGGGGCGCTGTTTGCGTGTTTGGAAAAGGGATGAAACTGCCTCAACAACTTGGGCCTTGTTTTCTTCCTTTTAGAAAACCACTGAAGTTGAAGAAACAAAATAAAAACTAAAACGATACATTTAATCAGCCTAAAAAGCCAAACCCAATAAAAAAGTCGTATTAAATGAGCTACAGCCGGCGTGAGGCATTCGAAAGTGGGAATCTATTGTTAAACTGCGTCAGGGCCTGGCGGACCGTCACCGCCCCGACGTGGCTTGTGACAAGCACAAAAAGAGAGGAAAAAACACTCGATACCAAAAACATATGGTTTCCTCTGGAGTCGCTGCCCTATTCTCATCCTATCAGCGGCTCTGCTTTACCTGAGTATATTGTGCGCTTCCATACTGCGGTTCTGGTTGCTCGAGCACACAACCGCTACACGCAGCGGGTGGCTCGGCATCGCGACTTTCCGGCTGAAACTAACCGATGCAAGCTTTCAGGAACTAACAAGACGTTTTTAATTAAAAGAGGACAAATAAACAACATAAACCCCTGTGTTAAATTTAACGATACAACGACGTTACGAGTTTGAGAAATAATATTCTGCGGATGCTTCCTCCACCCTAAAGCAGGAAGTTAAAATGGCGGAACTGAGAAGCTCGAATACGGCTTTAAGGAGTGATGTCATCGAGGGGCGTGTCTTCCCACTGCGGGAGGGATCGGTGACGCAACGTGAGATTTGGGGGGGGGGGAACGTAACATTTCGATTGCATAAGTGCATCGCAGATTACAAGTGTATTTTGTTTCCTTTTTCTTTGTTTCCTCTCTTACAAATAAATATACATATACAAAAGGAATGTATGTATTAGATATATATACTTATCCACATATATTTGAAAGCCTAGGTTTTTTTTTTGTTTTTTTTTTGTGTTTTTTTTCTTTCCTTCCTTCTTATGTTACCATTTTACTGCTCAGTTACACTTGTTACAAGCTGTGTTGTTATACAGTATAATAAGAATTTGTTTAAAGGATCCTTTAGGGGGATAGGGATAACTTTGCCATCAAAACTCTCTGAAAGCGTTTAGTTCAGTTAAAAAAAGAAAAAAAAAAACAAAGAAAAAAACAAACAAACAAAAAAACAAAAACAAAAAAAAACCAAAACAAAAACAAAAACGGTCTGTTAAATCTGAGAAAATCTCAAAATAGACAACAAACTGACAGCATAGTGGTCAAAAAGATACCCAATGGTTTGGTGTTATTGTTCAAGTCTGATTTCAACTTTGCATATTGCAAATGTGTTTTTATCTCAATAGATATTTTGAATTACAAAGATGAAACCACGTTTCACACACGAATTGGGACAATATGCGGTAGAAAGTAGGCTAAAAAAGTTTTAAATATTGCAAATATAAAGTTTGTAGGCCTAATCTAGCTGCATGATGATGGCAAAGATCCTGAGATGCACAAGAACCTCCTGCAATCTTAAACAGGATGAAAATAATATTTATGATAATAATAATGAATGGATGGCATAACAGCCAGTGCAGTGTCAGCAATGCCAGCACTGGATTCTTTTTTCAGAAAATAAATCAATAGCACTGTAAAACACACAATGTTTGCATACTTTTTTTTTAACTTGATTATTTAGTTTTTTTTTTTTTTTTATAAACAAATGGATGATTTACTATGAGTAAGTTATGATGAAGGTAAAAAACTCTTGTATTGTGATTCAGACATACTGGACAGCTGATTTAGATTTTTTTTTTTTTTTTTTATCTTTGTGATAATTGTTCTTGTCTTGGTGTTGTTGTGTTTAACTTAAAGTATAGATATCAGTTTATCAACAAAGTTAGCGCATGAGAGAGAGAGATTATATCCTTCTTTTGGATATGCTGATTTGTTCTGCTTGTTCTCCAGAAAACACATTTACTTTTGTTTCCATAAAACTGGTTGTCAAGAGTGAATTTGCCATACTCTGTCCAATGGCAGCGATCTCTTTTGCATGCTGAAGATGTGCATACTAGATTTGTTATGTTTTTTTTTCTCTTACTTTAATCAATTATTTTTATCTTACAGCATAAATTACATTTTTATCAGTCTCATGTATTTGATCATTTGGGAAATAAATAAATAAATAAATAAATAATAATAATTTAGTTCCAGGCAGCACTCTCTATGGCCAGTGTGAAGTAATTATTGCTCTCTCAGAGGTTTACTTTATGGCCCTTAGTTTAATGCTCCTGAGATACTCAGCTTGTTTTAGTCATCTAACTAAAGCAATCAATGTTGCAGTGGGACTTACCTGCTATCCTTTCCACTCACACCTGCAATATTCTTTCAGTATTTGCTCATTTTCTCATTGAGAAAGACATGTTCAAAGAGAACGATCTGCTTGTAGACTGTCAGAATCAGCACCAGATTTAATATAGCTGTTCTGGGAGCAGTTTCTAGAAATGTTACTCCCTAGAACAGGCAGATTTTTGGCCAGTAGCCTTGTGCTTAGTTCCAACGGGCCAGAGTAAGTTATTAAGATGCAGGCTACCGATGTCAGCATTTTACCATCCCATATTTTCCTATAAGTCTGCTATGCAATCTCTCAAGTGGTTTTGTTTAAATATCTTTAGCTAGTTTTATCTGAAAATAAATGATAGCAAAGAATGCATTCACACACAAGAAAAATAAAGAAAAGTAAAGATGGCTACCCAGTATTAAAAATAATCTCATGGAGTTTTATTTGTAGTCAGTGGGACAAAGGCATTCTAGCTGTAGATGTTTGGCACAGGGTTGAAGATTGTACACTACAATGTATTGCCTTTCACAAAACCCCCCAAAAAACATTGCCTAATGAATACACAACTAAAAGCAGAAAGAGAAGAGGAATGCCATAGTCAAGTGGAAATATGTTTTACTTTTTTCTGTCCCATAGACACCATCACACACTGCAAGTAAAACAAAACGCCGGTGATTCTGCTGCACTCAAAGCCATTTTAAAAGGCTATTTGTATTGCTGTTTATATGCTGCCTGGTGGCAGAGGAGAGACGACCTTTAGCAAAAACACAATAAACTATTGTATTGTTATATATAATTTTGGTTTAGTGCATCTAGGCAGAGGTTAAAAAGGCATTTTATTTGCAGATCCACAGTAGATTGTGCTTCTGTAGGTCATAATGATAATATCATAATATGGGGAAAAAATGTTCAGCCAGCTGACATTGACAATGACTGAAACATGTAAAATGTTGCCATCTTATTTCTTTACTAATAAATCAGTGACGTGAATGAGTGCGGTAGGAGTACGTTTGCCGTGTTGTGGGACTCATTATGTTTTCTGTGATGTATGCCACCAGCAAACAAATGATGACCAGCATAACGCAAATTGCTCCTCCCACCGTTGTCATGGCGATCACAATGTCCTGCATCCCAGATGGAGGCAGCGTAAACTCCACGCAGTCCCGCCGGTCTGATCTCTTATCTGGATCCGAGAGAGTCGGGAAACGCAAACAGATGCGGTATGGGATGTTTTCGTGCAGCTCGGCCAGGAGAAAGTCCCTGCAACCCTGTCCCAGATGGACACTTGCGCACTCAAACTGAGTATAGCTCCCGTTCCACCAGCAGCTCAGCTCATAACCTCCACGTCTGTGGCGTCGTTCTCCGACAACAGGGCTGAATTTGGAAGTTTCCTGTGTTACATATGCACCAGGATCCCTGCTACTCCTACGACTAGCTGCAGACCCTGCAGTTTTTATGTTTGGGCCATTCACCGTGGAGTCTCCCTCGAGGGTCCACTGTAACAGTACGCTGCCATTAATAAGGATATTTGCCACTAGGTTTCCCAAAGACACCGCTGTCCTGCAGTCTGACTTATGACACTTGTACCCAAACAGTGTACGTCGAAAACATAGCTGCCCCCAAATGCCTCCCTCAATCACCCTATAGGCACATATTGGTGACACCCCTTGGTCCGGTCTCAGAGTCAGTGCATGGCCAGATCTTCCAGATATGACAGTGATGTTACTGTCTTGGCTGACGTTGACCGAGAAGCTGTTCACAAGGTCCTCTGTCTCTTTAAGCTCCGCTGATAGCCTACTATCATGGCTGTGATTGCCATGAGCAGAGTTGGAAATCTGTTTGAGCCAGTTAGAGGCCGTCTCCTCATTATTCCTGCCTCTCACCTTTGATGAGGACGTCAAAGACAACGACGATGACGATCCGCTGCGATGGGACCAAGCCGTCTTGTGCAGCAATGTGCAAAGTAGGAGTGCCGATAAGGCGAGCAGGGATGGTCGATGTCTGGCTGTCATCTCACGTCGTGTTATTTTCTCTCACAGTGGATCAGATGGGCGATGGCACAAAGGCAAGCTGCCATAAGATCAGCTCTACTTCAGTGCACACAACGATATCCGCGTGAAACAAGACATCTCGCTCATGGGTCATCTGCAACAGAAATAGCAAATATCATACAGCCAGAGAGTAAAACAATCGACTATGACCTTGCATGGGCAGGCGGAATAAAAAAAAAAAAAAAAAGGCAAGATATAAGTAGCCTAACCTAACATTGGCTCACAGCTCACATGCATTTATGAAAATCATGTACTTATTCCGGTGTAGGATCAGAGGACTCTGCTATCGTGCCATCACAGTTGCCTTCTTCTTCCTGTCTGGTTTGGCGTACAGGCTTTGATGCCTGCTGTTTGGGAGTGCGCGTGGAGGAGCGCGCGTCGCGCAGTGCTTGGGAGCGTGGGTGCGTGCACGAAATATTTGTAGTTATCAGTATTCAGTTTAGTGAGTCATCATCCCATGCAGTGTTTAAGGCGTCTATCAGTGACGGATATCAATCAAAGTTCGTAAAACCTAAAAGGATGGAGAGTTTAAGCCAGTGTTTTTCAACCTTTTTTGAGCAAAGGCACACTTTTTTCTCTGAAAAATCACAAGGCACACCCCAAACCAAAATGTTTTAAAAAAAAAAGTCCATATAATTAATATAAAGTCCAGCTTGTCAAAGCCTCTTGAATAGGAATCAGATAAACACAAGAAAAAGGAATTTTATTGTCTTTTACTGGGGCCTGTTTGGATGAACACAGCTGCTTTTCAGACCAACTAGGTGAAATTGGGTAATTTCTCATGGCATACCTGATAATCTCTCACAGCACACTAGTGCCATGGCACAGTGGTTGAAAAACACTGGTTTAAGCAATGCAATGCAGTTCACCTGGAGAAGAGTGGACAAATGACTGTTTTCTGGTGGTTTTCCACAGTTTTAGGCTCACATAGCCTACTTAGTCAGTGTACGATTTATTTCGGTGTCCTGACATTTTATTCAGCCTGGAAAAATGAACATTATCAACTGTCTGGTGATCTACAGATGATCTCCCCTCTCATACAAATATACAAATACAAAATAAAATCAAAACAATAAAACAACTATTTTCTTAATTTGGTAGAACAGATGGCATCATTAACATGTTTAATTTTAAAATGCTTTTTATAGTTCAGCCACCAATAAAATGTAACTGTGTGGAGCAGAAAAAAACAGCATCAAGAAAATTTGCCTGGTGCACTTGGACAAGCGGCTGAGATATTCTGTTCTGCAGATTTCAGATGTTTTCCTGCATAAGCCTATGTGCCTAGGCTTGACATCTGCACAGTAACTTTGAATTAATTCTGCTTTTAATTATTTTAATGTAATTTATTATTTTATTGTGATTTTGCTATTTGAATTTTCTTTTATGTTTTTTTTGTGTCTGTGATGCTTTTAATGTTTCATGTAAAGCACTTTGAATTGTCTTGTACATGAAAGGTGCTATACAAATAAACTTGCCTTACCTTTAACACACCTGACTTAAAAGAATTAATCATTGTGCAGTTTGAAAACACACTGTTGGATTTGTTCAGTTTGAGTCCGGTGTGTTGGAGCAGAGAAACATTGAAAAGCTGCAGGACAATCAAACAGGGTATTTCTGTATTGGAATCTTTGAATGGTGACTGCTGATTGAAAGGGAAAGTAATGATCAACGGTAAGAATATAATGTAAAATGAGAAATTTACTTAAAAATTTTTTTGTTGCATGAAGGAAGAAAACTTTCTTGATGATGATTTATTCAGGCTAAAAGGAAAATATGCAAATGCAGATGTGAGACAAATATGGTTAACTTCTTTGAACACTTTATTTGATTAAACATTGCTTAGGTGAGATTATTCCAAGGTATAATTGCCTTCTCCCAAGAGAAAGAGTTGGGAATCTGTTAGTACTAATGAGTACCAAGGGAGAGTGTAGATGGCTGACTCATTCATTCATTCATTCATTTTCTTTACTGCTTGGTCCAATTAAAGGTGGCAGGGAAGCTGGGGCCAATCCCAGTATTCATTGGGCAAGAGGAAGGGTACACTCTGGACAGGTCACCAGTCCATTGCAGGACCGGATGGCTGACTAAAAGGGTAAAAAATAAAAGCTGAATCTGTGGAACAGCTTTAGCTGTTAGGTTAAGGATGAGGATCACTGGCTTAGTCAATGTGATCAGTGATACATAATGATTACCCGATACCAGTTCTTATTATTTAGTTTGGCTCATCACTGAACATGCAAAAGATAAGAGGAAAAAAAGTAACATTAAGGTAAACACTCACGACCCATGGAAACATACAGGCTTTCTGTCATGTAATTAAAATGAAAAGTGTTGATACGGCTGAGATAGCATTGCGTTTACAGTTGATCTGTGATGAAGGCAGAAAACATGGAAAGTGCCAACATACTGAGTTAAACTAACCGTGTAACCTGGTCAGCAATGACTTGTTTGTCAGTATGTGCACATATAAAACACGATGAGAATCAGCAACAGCGGCAGTGTTGTGTGCGAAGCACCAATGCATTATTCTCAGATACATGTTAATCACAAAGAGAACTCACACTATGTTGCCATACAGAGGATGATGCCATGTCAAAGGTCCTGACTGTAGATGCTATTTTGTTTGGGTTCTTGGTTTTTTCTGGCATTATTGGAAACATCTTGGTCATTCATGTGGTGAGTGAACATATGCTGTTTCTTTTCAATTGTTTGGTGGACTGAATGTTTTGAGTGAGACTGACTTCCGTCTGTTTTTAATGTCAGGTGTTTCAGACGGCCTTTGAGAGTCCTTCTCGGAGACTATCTCCCTCTGACACGATTTTGGTGCACCTGTCACTGGCCAATCTTCTGACTTCACTTTTCCGCACGGTGCCCATTTTTGTGTCGGACCTGGGCTTGGATGTGTCTCTGTCTCCAGGATGGTGTAGAGTTTTTATGTTGCTGTGGGTGTGGTGGAGAGCTGTGGGTTGCTGGGTGACTCTGGCACTCAGTGTCTTCCACTGCACCACACTGAAGCGACAGCATGTGACCTTTGGACCACTTGCAGTACAGAGGGAGAGGCGACGGGTATGGATCGTGTTGGGACTGGTGTGGGTGGCAAACTTGGTCTTCTCTTTCCCTGCACTGGTGTACAGCACTCATGTTCACGGCAACGCCACTGTGGAGCTGATGGTGATCAGCTGCACAACCAGGCCTCTGTTAGGCTGTATCTGGGAGTTCCCATCTGAACAACAAGGCTCAGCTTTCGCCTCCACTTCATTTGCACTCAATGAGGTGTTGCCGCTGGTGCTGATGGTCTGCACCAATTTGGCTACACTTCATGCTCTGGTCAAGCACATCCGAGCTGTTACATCAGAGTCAGGGGGAAGCCACGGAGAACTGGATAAACACGTGTCCACTGAACGTAATGCAGCTCATGTAATCATGTCACTGGTGTTGCTCTTTGTGGTCTGCTGGGCTCTGCAGGTTGCTGCAGTTATATACTACAACCATGATGGTGGACACCACGCTGAAGGGCTGCTTACTGTAGCTCATTTCTCTGCTTCACTGTTTGTGGGATTCAGCCCCATGGTGGTGGCTCTGGGTCATGGGAAGCTAAGGAGGAAAATCAGGGGTATGATAATGGTGTGGACAAAAGTTCTCCAATGTTACAATAAGGAAATTGGAGAGGAATGTAGATCCCCAAAGACCAATGAAAAGAAGGGAAAGGAAACTGTTTCTGTTGTTCAAAAAGACATGAAGTTGAAAGCAAAAGTTAAATTGAACACATGATGGGAGAAAAGTGGGGTTGTAAAAATAATATGTAAAATCATTTAAATCCAAATTATTGGCAGATTGAGGCAAGTTAAACCTAAATACGGCCAAAACAGTGGATTAAAGCAGGTGCTTTAAATTAATTTTCTCAACAATACCCTGTTTTTTATGCTTTTTTTTTGTTAGAGTAACAATGTATTATTTAATTTTTCTTAATTCTACTAACCACTGTCATTTTTATTTGTGTTGGCCAATATTACTCTCAAAGTTTCAAGGGTTAATAAGACTATAGCATCAACGCTCAAGTTACATAGGTTTTATATCACAACAAAGAAAATATCCCCTCAAAAATGGAGCACTATAAGTAAAATCTGTTTCACTCTGGTTTCTTGTCAACAATATGAGAAATATATCTGACCCTCATATGTTATCACTCCAACCTCCTTTAAGGACCTACAAGCATCAAATATTTTAAAATGATAGAAGTGATCTGTCATACAGTATTTTCCTCCAAGCTTCATTATGGCTTTATGGTGTTAATATAAATCAGTTTGAACCATTTTGGAAGATTTTCTGATTAAAAATACTTCTAATTGTTGCAAATGATAACTGTTTTTCATAGGACATTCTGTGTGTAACAGGAATCATGTTTCTTTTGCAGAGATGTTCTCTCATTTGACAGTCTTTTAGTTCATTAGTAAAGCTGTTCTGATGTCATGAGTTGTTTTTGTTTCTCTAAAGATCTTTGAAAGTTGATGTTGTGGGAAGTTTGAAGAACGTTTGCTGTGTGTTTGGTTGAATCCACGGTTCCTCAGCCTGTGCTTGTAATAATGTAGGTTCGGTAAACATTAGGAATTTATTGTTGCTCTGTACAATTGTGATCATTTACTGATCAATTAACAGGCAAACTCATAGAAGTAAAGTATATTACTGGATAGATAAATGATTTCATATGTATCTGTGTGATGTGTGAATTGATTTAATCACAGGTCACAAAGCAACAAATCACATTTCAATATAAGTGAACTTAAATAAGCAGTAACATTGATATAAATGTAAAACCATAATCCCTATTAAATAAATTAAACTTGAATATAACTTGAAAGAAACATGGCAGACATCACTGCATGTGGCAGCAGTCAAGGGGTCTTTATCATTATTTATAGGAATATGGCAACAGAAATTAAACAAAAAGACAAACAAAAGACCGGCTGAGTGTATAACTGAGTTTTTTCTTCTTAAAATTGAAATGTCAATTTAAGTAAAATCATGTAATGGTTCAAATGGCAAAGCTGCCACCAGTAACACTTCATTTCTCAAGGCCAACTATGCATGTGCTTATATATGACAAGGTTAGGGTTAGGGTTAAAGTATTCCCAAAGATTTCCTGGATGTTTAAAAAAACATTTGCGACGACTTGTGTTAAAAATAAAAGAAAGAAATTATGTTGGCTATCTGAAACGTAGATACATGCAAAACTCTTAAATAATAATAAAATATTAATAGTTTCTGTCGATCATTTAAACATTAGTGTAGGTTTTAGGAATGTTGTCTCATGATGCTACACAGAAATATCCAAAATGCACACAATTACAGCAGAGGTGGCCAACGCCAGTACTTGAGAGCCACAGTCCTGCCAGTGTTAGGCATTTCCCTGCTGCGACACACCTGACTCAAATCAGTGGGAAATTAGCAGATTTGAGCAGTGCTTGATGTCAAGCTCTGCACAAGTCTGCTAATTAAGTCTGATGTGTGTCAGGTGTGTTGTAGCAGTGAAACGCCTAACGCTGGCAGAACCACAGCTTTTAATTGGCCGGAGTTGGCCACACCTGAATGACACAATGTTGTGTAAAGAGCACAGTGCAAGCCAAAGTCCAGGTTTAAGTCTCCAAATTTAGAGAAGTTTCTGCTACTCCATGACATCATGTAAATGTTCTTTAAATGTCAGCTCGATTTCCGGATCAGTTCAATCTTTGGAGAAACATAGACTACTTGAAAATTAGTTGAATCAGTATTAACAGTATTAACATTAAAGATGACGCTTATAATGTCTCTCCATTGTCTTTACTGCAGCCCAAAGGGCTTCTTCAGGATGTCATTCAGAAAGCTTTGTTAGTGTGTGAGGAAAGACTTAACACAGGAACGGAGCCGCCGATGTCCAGCTGCCAGAACAAGAGGTGACATGGCGATGAAGAGAATATTTGCAAATCTAGAGATGATCAGAAGAAATTCAGCTGATGAGTCCTTGTTGTAGTTGAAATAGTTTACAGAGATAATGCTGGTTCCCCAAGATATGATAAAGAGCATGATGAGAGTGAGAATCACCTGGAAAATCACACAAGGGAAAGACATTCTCTTACTGAAAAGAATAAAGAAAAGATACAGTAAATATTAAACAAAGTAGTTGTGAGCCATAGATGACCCTAGTTGAAATTGTCTACTGATTATTACTAATTACAACTGTTTCTTTGTTGTCAAATAACACAAATTGAGTGCCTTCCAAACAGAGATCCTGTCTGTTTCTCACCTTGGCAGCTCGCTTCTCAGCTGGTATTCGTTTTGTAAACAGGTGCATCTTGCACTGAACTCCGGACTCTACCGTGGTTGTAAAGTCTGTACAGGGAACCCAGGTTGGTAATTGCCATCAGGATGATCGGAAATATTTCATGTAACACCATGGATGTGGTGGCATAAGCCAGGCCATTGTAGATGGAAGGAAAGTTCCAAATGCAGCCCAGCAGGGGGCGCGTTGTACTGCTTACCAGCATCAAGGTCTAAAAAAAGAGAAAAAGGATAAGTGTAGTCAATGTAGAGGGATTAATCCGAAGAAAGGAAAACCTTTTTGACATACAGCTACATTTTTTCTAACTATACTACGCTGCTTTTAAGTGACAAATCCAGAAGAGCTAGTCCACACATGAAAACACTCTTTTCATGAGTTTGTAGCAGAATCAACTTGCAGTTTGTGTGATTTTTCTCCAAAAGACCAGATCACTGTTACCAGTGAATACAAGATGACCTCAACCATTTTTCATGGTGTGGAGCAGAGATCAATAACTCCAGTCTTTGATGGTTACTGTCCTGCTTTTTTTTTTTTTTTTTTACACGTTTCCTTACTGCAACACACCTGACTCACATTAGTGGGTCATTGGGAGGGTTGTGCAGGACTTGACAACAAACCACTGAAAATCGACTTATTTTTTAATTATTTCAACCAATTGCATATCTGAGAATAACAATATATGCACATAAATATATACATACATACACATAAATATATACATACAGGTATAGACATAGGAATAGAAATAGATATAGCTTTTTGTGCATTTAAGATACCATGTTTTTGATACATACCACCAAAAGTAGAGGTATATATTGGTATATTTTTTAAAATATACAGTTTTAATAATTTAATATATAGAATGAATTACAATTTGGAATTACAATTTGGTTAATATAGTTTAGTTAAAGCTAATGTGTCCCATTGTTGGTTTCACCTCTGTAGAATTTACGTTTCCATTCATGGAAAAGATAAAAGCAGGAGTGGAGTAGAGAAGGTTGATTAACCAGATGAAGCCCAAACTCAGCAGCAGTGTGGTTGGGATGCTGCGAGAGGCTTGAATAATCCCAACAGTAGGAGCCACGCGCCTCAGAGTCTGCAGATGGAATGCACTGAGGAAGAGTGTTGACCACACGTTGACCGATCGCAGCCACACCCAGATTCCCATGAGGAACTGACACCAGCCTTTAGATGAGTACAGCTGGAAAGAAAACATGGTTGTCAAGGCAGACAAAAACCTCCAGTTCAGGTACAACTGTTTAATTTATTTCTTTTGCACATATTACTTATGTATTGTCATGCACACAAAATGATCTTTGTTTGAACAGAATCATTGACATGGCATTGGGAGCAGAACACAAACCAAAGTGTGTAATTTCAAATACAACTTACCTGTAAGCCCAAGTCTGAGATAATAAGCAGTAGGTTCCTCGTCAGAGACACCATCAAGTTCGATAGAGCCATATTAATAATTATGATGTCCGAGTTATGTCCTCCAGTCCGGTCTGTGATCACACTCTTCCCAATGACCCCAATCACAATGGCATTACCAAAAATGCCCAGGATCACCAGAATGATGTAAAGGGCAATCTGAACAGATGACATCGCTACAAGTTTTGCGTTTTTATGTTCAGCCATGGAGTCAGTCTCTCTTTCAAAATCCTGCATCTGAAGTAGCTGCAACAGCCGGTCACAAAGTCTTCCCGTCAGATGAATGTACAGCAAATATAAATTAGTTTAAACTTGCAATAATGCAGCCAACATTAACACATTGAGTACACAGCCATAAGAATAAGTTGTATGTTTCCCGTTTACGTGCAGTTACCTAAGTTTCTTAGGAGCCTGTGAAGGAAAATGATCTTGCATGTAACACCACAGCAAAAAAAGAAAAAAAGAAAAAAGTTTGATATATTGCAAAGCATCATGATGTTTTACACCTCATGGGGACTGAGGGTGCATGTTAATGAAACACAAGAGATTAATCAGTTTGTCAGAATGTTATGTGCTGCCATTGCAACTTTACCATGTAATGCTCAAGACCCTGAGGGAAGTGGAGACCTGTTAGTGTGTATGTACTGCTGATTAGGTGTATTTCAACAGATGAGGCAAAAAAAAAGAAAACTAAAACAAATGTGAGCAATCTTACATTTTGACTATGTCAGTAGTGGGGATTAGTTGTCAATGGCAGCACTTTTAAAACAGTGCATGAAGCTGCGGGGACTATCCTCATTACATTTTAGTTTTTACAAACTTTTCAACAAATTCCAACTTGTTGGAAACTACAACAAAAGCACACAAAAAGGAGCATGTCACGGTGTCGATATGTTTTGACTGGAGCATGACATTCCAGGCACACATCCAATACAAACCAATATTCACCATTAACCGGTACACAGATTTTAAAAAGAGAGTTTACAAAAATATTAATTCAATTCAATTCAATTCAATACTTTATTAGGTCCCCGTAGGGCAATTTGTGTGCAGCCAGTAGCATAAAAGTGCAATCAGTCAACAACAACAAACAATAAAAATAATAAAATAATAAAAGGCAAGTTAAATAACAGTGGAAACACGGTAAGATGAGAACATCACAGCACATGAAGCCACGCCAAAAGTAGCAAATTAACAACTATGATTCATTTAAAAATCCAATGGCTCTTGGGATGAAGGAGTTTCTGACTCTATTGGTTTTAAACTTAGGCACGCAATATCTTCTGCCTGAGCGCAATGGCTGAAACTGCCTGTGCAGAGGATGGGCAGGATCTGCAAGGATTTTCTTTGCCTTGCATACAGCCCTGCATTTGTAAAGATCCCACAAATCACTTAAATGACAGCCAGTAATTTTGCTGCACTCTTTAACTATGCTTTGTAAGCGGTTTCGATTTTTAAGATTTAACATGCCAAACCAGCAAAGAAAAGCAAAGGTAAGAGTTGACTCCACAAAACAGGAATAAAACATTTTCATAAAAACATTGTCAACGTTAAAAAATCTCAATTTACGAAGGAAGTGCATTTTCTGGTGAGCTTTACTACAGACAGCATCAACCTGGGTGTCGAATGTTAATTTACTGTCCAGTACTGTTCCCAAGTACTTGTACTGATGCACCACCTCAACTACCTGTCCATTTATCAGGGCAGGAGGGAGGGCAGGAGTGGATTTCCTAAAATCTATCAACAATTCTTTTGTCTTTGACACATTTATGTGCAGGAAAGAAGACTGACACCACTCAAGAAAGTCAGTCAAGACAGGGCCATGATCAAGAACATCACCAGAGACCAGAGAAACTATGACAGAATCATCAGCAAACTTAATGACATGGCGGTTCTCATGGAGGCTTTGGCACATATTTGTGTACAATACAAACAACAAGGGAGACAAAATGCAACCCTGAGGTGCACCAGTGGAGGAAACCAGAGAGTCAGACAGAATGCTGTTGACTCTAACTTGCTGAGTCCTGCATGTTAGAAAGTCAATTAGCCATAGAATCAAAGTTCCATCCACATTCATATATTTAAGTCTCTCTGCCAGTAGATGTGGCTGAATTGAGTTGAAGGCTGAGGAAAAGTCAATGAAGAGCAGCCGCACTAACGCACTTAAAGCATAAGTTAAATGTGAATGAGCAAAAAGAAACGTTTTTCTATCAATAATACAAATAGGATTTAAGTGGTGCGTTATGCAGCCCCATCCATTGTATTGCTTATGATTTAAATTATTGCAGATTAGGAATATGAATCTCTTCTTGAAAACACATTTTTATGTATGACCTGTAGTAATGTTAAATTAGTCATAATGTTTTCCATGTAATATTTTTACAATATCTGATTACAACCAACAGCAACCAGATTTTCTAACACCAGAGAAAACATGATGTGGTATTTTACTTATTTATTTTGTATGTACATTTTTGTAATTGACCTTTATGTTCTTAAATGAATTCAGTACCATTAAAATGAATATTTGTTAATTTATTTTCTATAATACTTATTCCAGTTCAGGGTTGTGGTTAAGCTGGATTTAGCAGGCGAGAGGCAGGGTTCACTCTGGACAGGTTACCGGTCTATGACAGAATATACTGTAAGTTCATTTCCAACAATTATCACGGTACATATGAGCTGTTGGCATCAAATAATTAAACAGTACCAGTATAATGAGACAAACCTCTTTTTACTGGTAGAAAACATATGGTCTTGCTTCACACACATTACATCACCATTTACATCTCATCACTGGTAGAACTGCAGAAAGAAGGGAATCACTGTGACCTCAGCGCTACATTCGATTCAGCCACAAAATGTTAATTACTGAGTGAAACAATGATAGGAAAGAACATAAACTTAGCTGTCCAGGTAAGTAACACTACATTACAGGTGATGCTGGTCTACTCAGTCTCATAAGTATAACAATACATCTTCTTTCAGGTGTCTGTGTCGCTGGTCTTCTTCTTAAATCTTGTCAATTTCCTCCATGTTGGCCTTCTGGAGTCTTATTACATGTATCAGTTTTTCCATCAATGCATCGTTTCCAAAACAATTTGACTCCACTGGTCCAGAGTCTGCGGTTCTGCCTGGTTCCACCTTCTTGTTATTTACCTTTTTACAAGTGACTGTTAGAATCTAATTAGATGCTCATCATTAGCCTGTGCACATTCATGTCAATGTTTACAATGGCACAAAACAGAAACATTCAGTTGCAAACTATCGCCCAAAATTCACCTCAATGCCTGATTTACATTTTCCCAAAAGGGCTCTATCTTTGGACCCATCCAAAATACATGACAGGTTCTGGTCGAGCCATTTCCTCTTAATAAGTGGGGACATAAAAAACTGAATCAAGTTCTTCCATAAGAACTCCCTCCACTTGTGTGAATTAGTAGTCAAAGTGTTCTTTCACCTATTCTGCCAATGTTTTATGTGTTTGTTCATATTATCACAAGTAAATCACTGTGAACTCATTAGAAAACTACCCTCAAGGCCACACAGCCATCTTACATTTAACCCTTTAACAGAGGCCAGAGAAAAATGTTTGTGTTTTTTCCATTTGTTTTGGACAAGAATAAACAGAATAAATGTTCTTAGTAAATAGTTGAGATGTTAAAAATAAGAAGTTAATAATAATAATATAACAAGAGTGAAATGGTTGAAATTTGAACCAGTCGTGTTTTAACAAGCACTTAGTTTGGGTTTTACATACCCAAACCAATTGGTAGAGATGGCTCTGGCAGGTTTATTTCCCCAATTTTTTAAGAAATTCAAAGTCTCAGCAAATTTGCCAAATGGTAGGCAGGGACCTTAAAGGGTTAAAGCTTCATTGGCTTAAAGCAAATTAAACTAATCCATTCTAGAGGATCTGAAAATTAGAAAAGGAACATTTTGTACACGCAGACATTAATCTGAAAACACTGTGGTGGTAGTATAAAAGTTTCAGGGTTAAGTTGACCAGTGTAAATCGGCAGGGTTCTGGCCTTGTTTACATGTTTTTACTCTTTTTAAGAAATATTAATGAAGGAAAAACAAAAAACAAAAAAAAAAACAAAAAAAACCCCCAATCCAGTGACTTGTTAAGCACCTGTAGTGCTGCTATTTATTGGAGCACTACAGGTGCTGCTATTTCAAGTGATGAAATGATGATGCCACAGACACCTAAAATCAATACATTTCTAAAGCTGATCTTCAACAAAAACAAGATAAAACAGCTTTTGCAGTCAAACCTTGGCTCACAAAAACCTTTTTTTCCCCCATAGAAATAAAACATTTTAACATTTCAAAGGATGCCTGACCCTTGAAAAGTGAAAGCATAAACTCGACACTACACTTGCATTTCTGAAAAATATTAGTGTTTCATATCATTTCAGGCATTAATTCCTCATACTGGCAGCTTATCTGTGACCAGTTTACACTCCTGACTGATATCTTTAAACAAATAAGTTGGTGTGAGACTTAAAAATAAGTACTTGCTCAGTAGGTTGACATGTTGGAATGGTGTGGTGAGATTAAACTTTGTCACAATAACTCACCTTAAAATAAATATTTGCCTTAGCAAAAAGAAAAATGCATCTCCTGCACTCTATGTTGTGGATCCAAGACTGGCTGGAATGAAAGGACGAAAGAAAGGTGATCAAACAGATAACTGCAGTAACGAGAGCAGAAAATCACTTGATAGTTTCATCTGAACCAACCACGGTGTGTCTTGGCAGTGCAGCATATCCCATCTCCTCTGCCTGAGCTGTAAACTGGAGAAACACACACTCGACTTTTCGGTGCAAGGTGGGTGAGTCTCACTGAAGGTGTGCTAGGAGGCAGATATTTGGAGGAAAGGGTGCGTTCTGAGGGGGAACTCTGGTAGTTTTTTGTCTCCCAGCTTACCCAGTAGCCTTTCAACCCCTCTTCATGAGCATGCATTATTGCTTGCACCTCCTCTGCCTCCACCTCTTGTCCCTCTATGGGGACCAGCTGCAGGTCAGCCAGGGCAGGCAAAGCTGTTACAGGGTAAACAAAGAAAGGAGAGGAGGCAACGATTTTTACTGCTTTGTTAAGTGAAGCTGATACAGGATCAACACGTTGGATTGATTCACTAAAAAGCTCTGAAGTGTCGACTTTAAAGGAGAAGTAAACACAATTGTCCTGGTTTTAACCAGAGACCCAGCCTCAGACTCTAAGATATAAAAACATCAATCTAATGGTGTACCTTCCCGAGTACATGCCCTGACAGACATGGCTCTTTCTTTCCCATCCACATGCAGAGCGCTGATTGTGACCAGATACTGAGTGCCTGGCGCCAGGTCTGTCAGTAGAGCAGAGGTTTTCTGGCTGGGTAACATCATAGTCTGGACACGTCCACTTGGAATAGCACCATATTCCAGTGTGTATGTTTGTACCCAAGCTGGTTGCAGGGGACCCCAGCTGACACGGATCTGATGAGGGCCAGACTCAGACAATGAGACTTCTGCTGGACTTAAAATATCTGGCAAAACACAAGAAGAACATGGTCGACTATAACAGACACACAGTATCAAACTTAAAGGCCCTTAAAATCTAATCAATCAACAGGACACCAAAATAAAGAGAAAATGGATCACATTAACTGCTGGTGATGCTACACAAGACTCTGGTCCAAACCACTCAACTTTCATCCACTGCTATACATCTTGCAAACTACATATTTAGAGTTCATTCAACATAAAGCCTTGAACCAAAACAGACACAGTAATAATAGATCACATGAATTTAACTTTCCTTGGAAGACTGGCAGATGTGTATCACCATCTTGTCAAAACAGTGTGTGAGACTAACCATTTCCGTTGTCGCGATATTAGTTCACGTCCCGCTATGGAGGCACACTAGAGAACTCAAAGTGTGCAGAACTTTAGGATTAGCAGGATATAAACAAATGATATAGAAATAGGAGGTTAAAAAAAGGGAGACATGTTGCATTACACATGCTGCATTGTTGATGGTACCTCAATTTGCCAAATTAAGAAAAAAAAAAAGTGGCTGGCCCATGTAACAATGAATTCTGAGAATTTTACAAGCTAATGCATGACACATGGTAGAAATCATAACCAGGACTGACTCCATCAGAAGACAACCAACTGTGCCATCACCCGTCCAGAATACCTCGCCCATGATTGGCCCACCAGTCTGCTGTCTAGCTGGAGCTCTACTATATAACCCGACTGCTGATGAACATTCAGGACAGCTGTGGTTGTTAAGAGTTGTTTTTGGAGACTTGTTGAAAGCTGAAGCTGCCTTTAAAAGAGTCTTCATGGTGGACTGTCTTTGGATATCTTGTTAGTGTTTTTGAGATGTAAAACGATTCTGTTGTTTTGTTTTTTTTTGTTGTTTTTTTTTTTTGGCAATAAATGATTACCTATACCATTTGCATTTGTCTTTAATGTTGCTGCCCCTTTTCCAAACCCAGCAGAGTTAGGGTTGTAACAGTTACCACAAAATGTAAATTAGCAGACAGGATTTCTCATTTTATACAAAATATCAGAGAGGCATTAAAACATGTAAAGGAAGTCAGCACTGCAAGTAGGAGCCTGATCTCTGGACTTTTAACCATGGAAAGTTGTTTCTATACATTTTCATGATAACTGAGCAAACGCCATCTGAGGAACCAGTTGAGAAATTGCCTTTTCCCCAGTAGTTTCTGCCTTAACTGTCTATACTGTTCCTTCTTTTGTGACATGACAGAAATGTGGAAACAAAAGTATTAAAAGCAGAAATCAGCGCTACATCTTCATACCTGGAAGTGTGGTGAAGTTTATGGAGAGAGTGTTGAACAGCCTCTGGTTGGACTCTGGATGGAGAAAAGCTGTGTATGTAGTTTCAGGCTGCAGGTTGGTTAGCTCTTCTCTGCTGGTGTCGCCTGATAGAGTCTTTCTGATCTCAGGGTTGGTTTTCCTCGCAGAATTATACCACAGCTCATAGTAACCACTGTAGGCATTCAGAACAGGATGCCACTGCAGCACAGCACTATGTGAGGTCAAGTGGGCCACTCTCAGCCATTCTGAACAAATAATTTCTATAGATATGAGACAAGATGAGGAGAGACAGGAAAACAGATTAACTCCAGAGGCTGCAGCGAATAAAACTGCAATAATAATAAAATAAAGATTGTTCTGGGTAAAACAACAATCCATCAACAACCATAAACCTCACACATACTGATGATGGCCCTCCTGAGATCCTCTGTTATAATGTCAATGCTGTCTATGTCCACAGAATATAGGTGAGACTCCTCTGGAGGTGTTACCACCCGTTTTAACACCTGATAGTTGCCATGAATAGTATAAACAATTAACACAGAAACTCCTTGTGCCTTCAGCTCGGACATTGGTTTGTCCACATCTCCAGGATGGACTCCATCAGTCAACCACAGCAGGATCTTTGGCACATTAGCCTTTGTTAGTATCTGTGTGGCCATTTGTAGAGCCACCTCAGTGTTAGTGTCTCCCTGCAGCTGGCTGACACTCCGCAGGGCTTTCTGCAGGCTATTCTTGTCCTGGTGGACATCCAGGCCAAATTCCAGGTGAGGACTGGTGCCGACCTGCAGCAGAGCCACTCTGGTGTACCCTCGACCCAATGAAAAGGGATGAAGCAGATCAGCAGCAAAGAGCAAAAAGCGAGAGAACTCATAGTTTGATACGCTTCCAGAAGAGTCCAGCAAGAGGAGGATGTCCCCTTCACAGGAGTTCAACTCTGTGAAAAACAAGAAGAAAAAGTGAAAGTTAGTTTTAGGATGAAAGATTGTTCCTCATGTTATTCATCTTTTCCTCTCAGCTGGAGTAAGGGATGGTTTTTACTTTTACTTGATTTGAAAAACAGCAAGCATTTATAAGTTTCCTGATTTTGCAGGGGTTATTTGTAAAAAAAAAATAAAAAAAAATAAAAAAAAATCTAATTACATAAAAAATGTATTTTTACATCCAAAAGACAATAAGTGATGTCTTTCAGTTAAGATACTGTTTGTTAGGAATATAAGTCTGAGTTTACTATATCTTAACTCTGGTCCTGACCAACAGTTGAGGGAAATACTTAGATCAGGAGAAAAGTTTGTAAAATATCAATCAAAGTTCGTAAAACCTAAAAGGATGGAGAGTTTAAGCCAGTGTTTTTCAACCTTTTTTGAGCAAAGGCACACTTTTTTCTCTGAAAAATCACAAGGCACACCCCAAACCAAAATGTTAAAAAAAAAAAAAAAGTCCAGCTTGTCAAAGCCTCTTGAATAGGAATCAGATAAACACAAGAAAAAGGAATTTTATTGTCTTTTACTGGGGCCTGTTTGGATGAACACAGCTGCTTTTCAGACCAACTAGGTGAAATTGGGTAATTTCTCATGGCATACCTGATAATCTCTCACAGCACACTAGTGCCATGGCACAGTGGTTGAAAAACACTGGTTTAAGCAATGCAATGCAGTTCACCTGGAGAAGAGTGGACAAATGACTGTTTTCTGGTGGTTTTCCACAGTTTTAGGCTCACATAGCCTACTTAGTCAGTGTACGATTTATTTCGGTGTCCTGACATTTTATTCAGCCTGGAAAAATGAACATTATCAACTGTCTGGTGATCTACAGATGATCTCCCCTCTCATACAAATATACAAATACAAAATAAAATCAAAACAATAAAACAACTATTTTCTTAATTTGGTAGAACAGATGGCATCATTAACATGTTTAATTTTAAAATGCTTTTTATAGTTCAGCCACCAATAAAATGTAACTGTGTGGAGCAGAAAAAAACAGCATCAAGAAAATTTGCCTGGTGCACTTGGACAAGCGGCTGAGATATTCTGTTCTGCAGATTTCAGATGTTTTCCTGCATAAGCCTATGTGCCTAGGCTTGACATCTGCACAGTAACTTTGAATTAATTCTGCTTTTAATTATTTTAATATAATTTATTATTTTATTGTGATTTTGCTATTTGAATTTTCTTTTATGTTTTTTTTGTGTCTGTGATGCTTTTAATGTTTCATGTAAAGCACTTTGAATTGTCTTGTACATGAAAGGTGCTATACAAATAAACTTGCCTTACCTTTAACACACCTGACTTAAAAGAATTAATCATTGTGCAGTTTGAAAACACACTGTTGGATTTGTTCAGTTTGAGTCCGGTGTGTTGGTGCAGAGAAACATTGAAAAGCTGCAGGACAATCAAACAGGGTATTTCTGTATTGGAATCTTTGAATGGTGACTGCTGATTGAAAGGGAAAGTAATGATCAACGGTAAGAATATAATGTAAAATGAGAAATTTACTTAAAAATTTTTTTGTTGCATGAAGGAAGAAAACTTTCTTGATGATGATTTATTCAGGCTAAAAGGAAAATATGCAAATGCAGATGTGAGACAAATATGGTTAACTTCTTTGAACACTTTATTTGATTAAACATTGCTTAGGTGAGATTATTCCAAGGTATAATTGCCTTCTCCCAAGAGAAAGAGTTGGGAACCTGTTAGTACTAATGAGTACCAAGGGAGAGTGTAGATGGCTGACTCATTCATTCATTCATTCATTCATTTTCTTTACTGCTTGGTCCAATTAAAGGTGGCAGGGAAGCTGGGGCCAATCCCAGTATTCATTGGGCAAGAGGAAGGGTACACTCTGGACAGGTCACCAGTCCATTGCAGGACCGGATGGCTGACTAAAAGGGTAAAAAATAAAAGCTGAATCTGTGGAACAGCTTTAGCTGTTAGGTTAAGGATGAGGATCACTGGCTTAGTCAATGTGATCAGTGATACATAATGATTACCCGATACCAATTCTTATTATTTAGTTTGGCTCATCACTGAACATGCAAAAGATAAGAGGAAAAAAAGTAACATTAAGGTAAACACTCACGGCCCATGGAAACATACAGGCTTTCTGTCATGTAATTAAAATGAAAAGTGTTGATACGGCTGAGATAGCATTGCGTTTACAGTTGATCTGTGATGAAGGCAGAAAACATGGAAAGTGCCAACATACTGAGTTAAACTAACCGTGTAACCTGGTCAGCAATGACTTGTTTGTCAGTATGTGCACATATAAAACACGATGAGAATCAGCAACAGCGGCAGTGTTGTGTGCGAAGCACCAATGCATTATTCTCAGGTACATGTTAATCACAAAGAGAACTCACACTATGTTGCCATACAGAGGATGATGCCATGTCAAAGGTCCTGACTGTAGATGCTATTTTGTTTGGGTTCTTGGTTTTTTCTGGCATTATTGGAAACATCTTGGTCATTCATGTGGTGAGTGAACATATGCTGTTTCTTTTCAATTGTTTGGTGGACTGAATGTTTTGAGTGAGACTGACTTCCGTCTGTTTTTAATGTCAGGTGTTTCAGACGGCCTTTGAGAGTCCTTCTCGGAGACTATCTCCCTCTGACACGATTTTGGTGCACCTGTCACTGGCCAATCTTCTGACTTCACTTTTCCGCACGGTGCCCATTTTTGTGTCGGACCTGGGCTTGGATGTGTCTCTGTCTCCAGGATGGTGTAGAGTTTTTATGTTGCTGTGGGTGTGGTGGAGAGCTGTGGGTTGCTGGGTGACTCTGGCACTCAGTGTCTTCCACTGCACCACACTGAAGCGACAGCATGTGACCTTTGGACCACTTGCAGTACAGAGGGAGAGGCGACGGGTATGGATCATGTTGGGACTGGTGTGGGTGGCAAACTTGGTCTTCTCTTTCCCTGCACTGGTGTACAGCACTCATGTTCACGGCAACGCCACTGTGGAGCTGATGGTGATCAGCTGCACAACCAGGCCTCTGTTAGGCTGTATCTGGGAGTTCCCATCTGAACAACAAGGCTCAGCTTTCGCCTCCACTTCATTTGCACTCAATGAGGTGTTGCCGCTGGTGCTGATGGTCTGCACCAATTTGGCTACACTTCATGCTCTGGTCAAGCACATCCGAGCTGTTACATCAGAGTCAGGGGGAAGCCACGGAGAACCGGATAAACACGTGTCCACTGAACGTAATGCAGCTCATGTAATCATGTCACTGGTGTTGCTCTTTGTGGTCTGCTGGGCTCTGCAGGTTGCTGCAGTTATATACTACAACCATGATGGTGGACACCACGCTGAAGGGCTGCTTACTGTAGCTCATTTCTCTGCTTCACTGTTTGTGGGATTCAGCCCCATGGTGGTGGCTCTGGGTCATGGGAAGCTAAGGAGGAAAATCAGGGGTATGATAATGGTGTGGACAAAAGTTCTCCAATGTTACAATAAGGAAATTGGAGAGGAATGTAGATCCCCAAAGACCAATGAAAAGAAGGGAAAGGAAACTGTTTCTGTTGTTCAAAAAGACATGAAGTTGAAAGCAAAAGTTAAATTGAACACATGATGGGAGAAAAGTGGGGTTGTAAAAATAATATGTAAAATCATTTAAATCCAAATTATTGGCAGATTGAGGCAAGTTAAACCTAAATACGGCCAAAACAGTGGATTAAAGCAGGTGCTTTAAATTAATTTTCTCAACAATACCCTGTTTTTTATGCTTTTTTTTTGTTAGAGTAACAATGTATTATTTAATTTTTCTTAATTCTACTAACCACTGTCATTTTTATTTGTGTTGGCCAATATTACTCTCAAAGTTTCAAGGGTTAATAAGACTATAGCATCAACGCTCAAGTTACATAGGTTTTATATCACAACAAAGAAAATATCCCCTCAAAAATGGAGCACTATAAGTAAAATCTGTTTCACTCTGGTTTCTTGTCAACAATATGAGAAATATATCTGACCCTCATATGTTATCACTCCAACCTCCTTTAAGGACCTACAAGCATCAAATATTTTAAAATGATAGAAGTGATCTGTCATACAGTATTTTCCTCCAAGCTTCATTATGGCTTTATGGTGTTAATATAAATCAGTTTGAACCATTTTGGAAGATTTTCTGATTAAAAATACTTCTAATTGTTGCAAATGATAACTGTTTTTCATAGGACATTCTGTGTGTAACAGGAATCATGTTTCTTTTGCAGAGATGTTCTCTCATTTGACAGTCTTTTAGTTCATTAGTACAGCTGTTCTGATGTCATGAGTTGTTTTTGTTTCTCTAAAGATCTTTGAAAGTTGATGTTGTGGGAAGTTTGAAGAACGTTTGCTGTGTGTTTGGTTGAATCCACGGTTCCTCAGCCTGTGCTTGTAATAATGTAGGTTCGGCAAACATTAGGAATTTATTGTTGCTCTGTACAATTGTGATCATTTACTGATCAATTAACAGGCAAACTCATAGAAGTAAAGTATATTACTGGATAGATAAATGATTTCATATGTATCTGTGTGATGTGTGAATTGATTTAATCACAGGTCACAAAGCAACAAATCACATTTCAATATAAGTGAACTTAAATAAGCAGTAACATTGATATAAATGTAAAACCATAATCCCTATTAAATAAATTAAACTTGAATATAACTTGAAAGAAACATGGCAGACATCACTGCATGTGGCAGCAGTCAAGGGGTCTTTATCATTATTTATAGGAATATGGCAACAGAAATTAAACAAAAAGACAAACAAAAGACCGGCTGAGTGTATAACTGAGTTTTTTCTTCTTAAAATTGAAATGTCAATTTAAGTAAAATCATGTAATGGTTCAAATGGCAAAGCTGCCACCAGTAACACTTCATTTCTCAAGGCCAACTATGCATGTGCTTATATATGACAAGGTTAGGGTTAGGGTTAAAGTATTCCCAAAGATTTCCTGGATGTTTAAAAAAACATTTGCGACGACTTGTGTTAAAAATAAAAGAAAGAAATTATGTTGGCTATCTGAAACGTAGATACATGCAAAACTCTTAAATAATAATAAAATATTAATAGTTTCTGTCGATCATTTAAACATTAGTGTAGGTTTTAGGAATGTTGTCTCATGATGCTACACAGAAATATCCAAAATGCACACAATTACAGCAGAGGTGGCCAACGCCAGTACTTGAGAGCCACAGTCCTGCCAGTGTTAGGCATTTCCCTGCTGCGACACACCTGACTCAAATCAGTGGGAAATTAGCAGATTTGAGCAGTGCTTGATGTCAAGCTCTGCACAAGTCTGCTAATTAAGTCTGATGTGTGTCAGGTGTGTTGTAGCAGTGAAACGCCTAACGCTGGCAGAACCACAGCTTTTAATTGGCCGGAGTTGGCCACACCTGAATGACACAATGTTGTGTAAAGAGCACAGTGCAAGCCAAAGTCCAGGTTTAAGTCTCCAAATTTAGAGAAGTTTCTGCTACTCCATGACATCATGTAAATGTTCTTTAAATGTCAGCTCGATTTCCGGATCAGTTCAATCTTTGGAGAAACATAGACTACTTGAAAATTAGTTGAATCAGTATTAACACTTCATTCACACCCACGAGTGTTTTAGTTGAGGAAAGATGACGCTTATAATGTCTCTCCATTGTCTTTACTGCAGCCCAAAGGGCTTCTTCAGGATGTCATTCAGAAAGCTTTGTTAGTGTGTGAGGAAAGACTTAACACAGGAACGGAGCCGCCGATGTCCAGCTGCCAGAACAAGAGGTGACATGGCGATGAAGAGAATATTTGCAAATCTAGAGATGATCAGAAGAAATTCAGCTGATGAGTCCTTGTTGTAGTTGAAATAGTTTACAGAGATAATGCTGGTTCCCCAAGATATGATAAAGAGCATGATGAGAGTGAGAATCACCTGGAAAATCACACAAGGGAAAGACATTCTCTTACTGAAAAGAATAAAGAAAAGATACAGTAAATATTAAACAAAGTAGTTGTGAGCCATAGATGACCCTAGTTGAAATTGTCTACTGATTATTACTAATTACAACTGTTTCTTTGTTGTCAAATAACACAAATTGAGTGCCTTCCAAACAGAGATCCTGTCTGTTTCTCACCTTGGCAGCTCGCTTCTCAGCTGGTATTCGTTTTGTAACAGGTGCATCTTGCACTGAACTCCGGACTCTACCGTGGTTGTAAAGTCTGTACAGGGAACCCAGGTTGGTAATTGCCATCAGGATGATCGGAAATATTTCATGTAACACCATGGATGTGGTGGCATAAGCCAGGCCATTGTAGATGGAAGGAAAGTTCCAAATGCAGCCCAGCAGGGGGCGCGTTGTACTGCTTACCAGCATCAAGGTCTAAAAAAAGAGAAAAAGGATTAGTGTAGTCAATGTAGAGGGATTAATCCGAAGAAAGGAAAACCTTTTTGACATACAGCTACATTTTTTCTAACTATACTACGCTGCTTTTAAGTGACAAATCCAGAAGAGCTAGTCCACACATGAAAACACTCTTTTCATGAGTTTGTAGCAGAATCAACTTGCAGTTTGTGTGATTTTTCTCCAAAAGACCAGATCACTGTTACCAGTGAATACAAGATGACCTCACCAACCATTTTTCATGGTGTGGAGCAGAGATCAATAACTCCAGTCTTTGATGGTTACTGTCCTGCTTTTTTTTTTTTTTTTTTTTTACACGTTTCCTTACTGCAACACACCTGACTCACATTAGTGGGTCATTGGGAGGGTTGTGCAGGACTTGACAACAAACCACTGAAAATCGACTTATTTTTTAATTATTTCAACCAATTGCATATCTGAGAATAACAATATATGCACATAAATATATACATACATACACATAAATATATACATACAGGTATAGACATAGGAATAGAAATAGATATAGCTTTTTGTGCATTTAAGATACCATGTTTTTGATACATACCACCAAAAGTAGAGGTATATATTGGTATATTTTTTAAAATATACAGTTTTAATAATTTAATATATAGAATGAATTACAATTTGGAATTACAATTTGGTTAATATAGTTTAGTTAAAGCTAATGTGTCCCATTGTTGTTTTCACCTCTGTAGAATTTACGTTTCCATTCATGGAAAAGATAAAAGCAGGAGTGGAGTAGAGAAGGTTGATTAACCAGATGAAGCCCAAACTCAGCAGCAGTGTGGTTGGGATGCTGCGAGAGGCTTGAATAATCCCAACAGTAGGAGCCACGCGCCTCAGAGTCTGCAGATGGAATGCACTGAGGAAGAGTGTTGACCACACGTTGACCGATCGCAGCCACACCCAGATTCCCATGAGGAACTGACACCAGCCTTTAGATGAGTACAGCTGGAAAGAAAACATGGTTGTCAAGGCAGACAAAAACCTCCAGTTCAGGTACAACTGTTTAATTTATTTCTTTTGCACATATTACTTATGTATTGTCATGCACACAAAATGATCTTTGTTTGAACAGAATCATTGACATGGCATTGGGAGCAGAACACAAACCAAAGTGTGTAATTTCAAATACAACTTACCTGTAAGCCCAAGTCTGAGATAATAAGCAGTAGGTTCCTCGTCAGAGACACCATCAAGTTCGATAGAGCCATATTAATAATTATGATGTCCGAGTTATGTCCTCCAGTCCGGTCTGTGATCACACTCTTCCCAATGACCCCAATCACAATGGCATTACCAAAAATGCCCAGGATCACCAGAATGATGTAAAGGGCGATCTGAACAGATGACATCGCTACAAGTTTTGCGTTTTTATGTTCAGCCATGGAGTCAGTCTCTCTTTCAAAATCCTGCATCTGAAGTAGCTGCAACAGCCGGTCACAAAGTCTTCCCGTCGGATGAATGTACAGCAAATATAAATTAGTTTAAACTTGCAATAATGCAGCCAACATTAACACATTGAGTACACAGCCATAAGAATAAGTTGTATGTTTCCCGTTTACGTGCAGTTACCTAAGTTTCTTAGGAGCCTGTGAAGGAAAATGATCTTGCATGTAACACCACAGCAAAAAAATAAAAAAAGAAAAAAGTTTGATATATTGCAAAGCATCATGATGTTTTACACCTCATGGGGACTGAGGGTGCATGTTAATGAAACACAAGAGATTAATCAGTTTGTCAGAATGTTATGTGCTGCCATTGCAACTTTACCATGTAATGCTCAAGACCCTGAGGGAAGTGGAGACCTGTTAGTGTGTATGTACTGCTGATTAGGTGTATTTCAACAGATGAGGCAAAAAAAAAAAAAAAGAAAACTAAAACAAATGTGAGCAATCTTACATTTTGACTATGTCATTAGTGGGGATTAGTTGTCAATGGCAGCATTTTTAAAACAGTGCATGAAGCTGCGGGGACTATCCTCATTACATTTTAGTTTTTACAAACTTTTCAACAAATTCCAACTTGTTGGAAACTACAACAAAAGCACACAAAAAGGAGCATGTCAGGGTGTCGATATGTTTTGACTGGAGCATGACATTCCAGGCACACATCCAATACAAACCAGATTTTAAAAAGAGAGTTTACAAAAATATTAATTCAATTCAATTCAATTCAATACTTTATTAGGTCCCCGTAGGGCAATTTGTGTGCAGCCAGTAGCATAAAAGTGCAATCAGTCAACAACAACAAACAATAAAAATAATAAAATAATAAAAGGCAAGTTAAATAACAGTGGAAACACGGTAAGATGAGAACATCACAGCACATGAAGCCACGCCAAAAGTAGCAAATTAACAACTATGATTCATTTAAAAATCCAATGGCTCTTGGGATGAAGGAGTTTCTGACTCTATTGGTTTTAAACTTAGGCACGCAATATCTTCTGCCTGAGCGCAATGGCTGAAACTGCCTGTGCAGAGGATGGGCAGGATCTGCAAGGATTTTCTTTGCCTTGCATACAGCCCTGCATTTGTAAAGATCCCACAAATCACTTAAATGACAGCCAGTAATTTTGCTGTACTCTTTAACTATGCTTTGTAAGCGGTTTCGATTTTTAAGATTTAACATGCCAAACCAGCAAAGAAAAGCAAAGGTAAGAGTTGACTCCACAAAACAGGAATAAAACATTTTCATAAAAACATTGTCAACGTTAAAAAATCTCAATTTACGAAGGAAGTGCATTTTCTGGTGAGCTTTACTACAGACAGCATCAACCTGGGTGTCGAATGTTAATTTACTGTCCAGTACTGTTCCCAAGTACTTGTACTGATGCACCACCTCAACTACCTGTCCATTTATCAGGGCAGGAGGGAGGGCAGGAGTGGATTTCCTAAAATCTATCAACAATTCTTTTGTCTTTGACACATTTATGTGCAGGAAAGAAGACTGACACCACTCAAGAAAGTCAGTCAAGACAGGGCCATGATCAAGAACATCACCAGAGACCAGAGAAACTATGACAGAATCATCAGCAAACTTAATGACATGGCGGTTCTCATGGAGGCTTTGGCACATATTTGTGTACAATACAAACAACAAGGGAGACAAAATGCAACCCTGAGGTGCACCAGTGGAGGAAACCAGAGAGTCAGACAGAATGCTGTTGACTCTAACTTGCTGAGTCCTGCATGTTAGAAAGTCAATTAGCCATAGAATCAAAGTTCCATCCACATTCATATATTTAAGTCTCTCTGCCAGTAGATGTGGCTGAATTGAGTTGAAGGCTGAGGAAAAGTCAATGAAGAGCAGCCGCACTAACGCACTTAAAGCATAAGTTAAATGTGAATGAGCAAAAAGAAACGTTTTTCTATCAATAATACAAATAGGATTTAAGTGGTGCGTTATGCAGCCCCATCCATTGTATTGCTTATGATTTAAATTATTGCAGATTAGGAATATGAATCTCTTCTTGAAAACACATTTTTATGTATGACCTGTAGTAATGTTAAATTAGTCATAATGTTTTCCATGTAATATTTTTACAATATCTGATTACAACCAACAGCAACCAGATTTTCTAACACCAGAGAAAACATGATGTGGTATTTTACTTATTTATTTTGTATGTACATTTTTGTAATTGACCTTTATGTTCTTAAATGAATTCAGTACCATTAAAATGAATATTTGTTAATTTATTTTCTATAATACTTATTCCAGTTCAGGGTTGTGGTTAAGCTGGATTTAGCAGGCGAGAGGCAGGGTTCACTCTGGACAGGTTACCGGTCTATGACAGAATATACTGTAAGTTCATTTCCAACAATTATCACGGTACATATGAGCTGTTGGCATCAAATAATTAAACAGTACCAGTATAATGAGACAAACCTCTTTTTACTGGTAGAAAACATATGGTCTTGCTTCACACACATTACATCACCATTTACATCTCATCACTGGTAGAACTGCAGAAAGAAGGGAATCACTGTGACCTCAGCGCTACATTCGATTCAGCCACAAAATGTTAATTACTGAGTGAAACAATGATAGGAAAGAACATAAACTTAGCTGTCCAGGTAAGTAACACTACATTACAGGTGATGCTGGTCTACTCAGTCTCATAAGTATAACAATACATCTTCTTTCAGGTGTCTGTGTCGCTGGTCTTCTTCTTAAATCTTGTCAATTTCCTCCATGTTGGCCTTCTGGAGTCTTATTACATGTATCAGTTTTTCCATCAATGCATCATTTCCAAAACAATTTGACTCCACTGGTCCAGAGTCTGCGGTTCTGCCTGGTTCCACCTTCTTGTTATTTACCTTTTTACAAGTGACTGTTAGAATCTAATTAGATGCTCATCATTAGCCTGTGCACATTCATGTCAATGTTTACAATGGCACAAAACAGAAACATTCAGTTGCAAACTATCGCCCAAAATTCACCTCAATGCCTGATTTACATTTTCCCAAAAGGGCTCTATCTTTGGACCCATCCAAAATACATGACAGGTTCTGGTCGAGCCATTTCCTCTTAATAAGTGGGGACATAAAAAACTGAATCAAGTTCTTCCATAAGAACTCCCTCCACTTGTGTGAATTAGTAGTCAAAGTGTTCTTTCACCTATTCTGCCAATGGTTTTATGTGTTTGTTCATATTATCACAAGTAAATCACTGTGAACTCATTAGAAAACTACCCTCAAGGCCACACAGCCATCTTACATTTAACCCTTTAACAGAGGCCAGAGAAAAATGTTTGTGTTTTTTCCATTTGTTTTGGACAAGAATAAACAGAATAAATGTTCTTAGTAAATAGTTGAGATGTTAAAAATAAGAAGTTAATAATAATAATATAACAAGAGTGAAATGGTTGAAATTTGAACCAGTCGTGTTTTAACAAGCACTTAGTTTGGGTTTTACATACCCAAACCAATTGGTAGAGATGGCTCTGGCAGGTTTATTTCCCCAATTTTTTAAGAAATTCAAAGTCTCAGCAAATTTGCCAAATGGTAGGCAGGGACCTTAAAGGGTTAAAGCTTCATTGGCTTAAAGCAAATTAAACTAATCCATTCTAGAGGATCTGAAAATTAGAAAAGGAACATTTTGTACACGCAGACATTAATCTGAAAACACTGTGGTGGTAGTATAAAAGTTTCAGGGTTAAGTTGACCAGTGTAAATCGGCAGGGTTCTGGCCTTGTTTACATGTTTTTACTCTTTTTAAGAAATATTAATGAAGGAAAAATAAAACAAAAAAAAAAACAAAAGAAAACCCCAATCCAGTGACTTGTTAAGCACCTGTAGTGCTGCTATTTATTGGAGCACTACAGGTGCTGCTATTTCAAGTGATGAAATGATGATGCCACAGACACCTAAAATCAATACATTTCTAAAGCTGATCTTCAACAAAAACAAGATAAAACAGCTTTTGCAGTCAAACCTTGGCTCACAAAAACCTTTTTTTCCCCCATAGAAATAAAACATTTTAACATTTCAAAGGATGCCTGACCCTTGAAAAGTGAAAGCATAAACTCGACACTACACTTGCATTTCTGAAAAATATTAGTGTTTCATATCATTTCAGGCATTAATTCCTCATACTGGCAGCTTATCTGTGACCAGTTTACACTCCTGACTGATATCTTTAAACAAATAAGTTGGTGTGAGACTTAAAAATAAGTACTTGCTCAGTAGGTTGAAATGTTGGAATGGTGTGGTGAGATTAAACTTTGTCACAATAACTCACCTTAAAATAAATATTTGCCTTAGCAAAAAGAAAAATGCATCTCCTGCACTCTATGTTGTGGATCCAAGACTGGCTGGAATGAAAGGACGAAAGAAAGGTGATCAAACAGATAACTGCAGTAACGAGAGCAGAAAATCACTTGATAGTTTCATCTGAACCAACCACGGTGTGTCTTGGCAGTGCAGCATATCCCATCTCCTCTGCCTGAGCTGTAAACTGGAGAAACACACACTCGACTTTTCGGTGCAAGGTGGGTGAGTCTCACTGAAGGTGTGCTAGGAGGCAGATATTTGGAGGAAAGGGTGCGTTCTGAGGGGGAACTCTGGTAGTTTTTTGTCTCCCAGCTTACCCAGTAGCCTTTCAACCCCTCTTCATGAGCATGCATTATTGCTTGCACCTCCTCTGCCTCCACCTCTTGTCCCTCTATGGGGACCAGCTGCAGGTCAGCCAGGGCAGGCAAAGCTGTTACAGGGTAAACAAAGAAAGGAGAGGAGGCAACGATTTTTACTGCTTTGTTAAGTGAAGCTGATACAGGATCAACACGTTGGATTGATTCACTAAAAAGCTCTGAAGTGTCGACTTTAAAGGAGAAGTAAACACAATTGTCCTGGTTTTAACCAGAGACCCAGCCTCAGACTCTAAGATATAAAAACATCAATCTAATGGTGTACCTTCCCGAGTACATGCCCTGACAGACATGGCTCTTTCTTTCCCATCCACATGCAGAGCGCTGATTGTGACCAGATACTGAGTGCCTGGCGCCAGGTCTGTCAGTAGAGCAGAGGTTTTCTGGCTGGGTAACATCATAGTCTGGACACGTCCACTTGGAATAGCACCATATTCCAGTGTGTATGTTTGTACCCAAGCTGGTTGCAGGGGACCCCAGCTGACACGGATCTGATGAGGGCCAGACTCGGACAATGAGACTTCTGCTGGACTTAAAATATCTGGCAAAACACAAGAAGAACATGGTCGACTATAACAGACACACAGTATCAAACTTAAAGGCCCTTAAAATCTAATCAATCAACAGGACACCAAAATAAAGAGAAAATGGATCACATTAACTGCTGGTGATGCTACACAAGACTCTGGTCCAAACCACTCAACTTTCATCCACTGCTATACATCTTGCAAACTACATATTTAGAGTTCATTCAACATAAAGCCTTGAACCAAAACAGACACAGTAATAATAGATCACATGAATTTAACTTTCCTTGGAAGACTGGCAGATGTGTGTCACCATCTTGTCAAAACAGTGTGTGAGACTAACCATTTCCGTTGTCGCGATATTAGTTCACGTCCCGCTATGGAGGCACACTAGAGAACTCAAAGTGTGCAGAACTTTAGGATTAGCAGGATATAAACAAATGATATAGAAATAGGAGGTTAAAAAAAGGGAGACATGTTGCATTACACATGCTGCATTGTTGATGGTACCTCAATTTGCCAAATTAAGAAAAAAAAAAAGTGGCTGGCCCATGTAACAATGAATTCTGAGAATTTTACAAGCTAATGCATGACACATGGTAGAAATCATAACCAGGACTGACTCCATCAGAAGACAACCAACTGTGCCATCACCCGTCCAGAATACCTCGCCCATGATTGGCCCACCAGTCTGCTGTCTAGCTGGAGCTCTACTATATAACCCGACTGCTGATGAACATTCAGGACAGCTGTGGTTGTTAAGAGTTGTTTTTGGAGACTTGTTGAAAGCTGAAGCTGCCTTTAAAAGAGTCTTCATGGTGGACTGTCTTTGGATATCTTGTTAGTGTTTTTGAGATGTAAAACGATTCTGTTGTTTTGTTTTTTTTTGTTGTTTTTTTTTTTGGCAATAAATGATTACCTATACCATTTGCATTTGTCTTTAATGTTGCTGCCCCTTTTCCAAACCCAGCAGAGTTAGGGTTGTAACAGTTACCACAAAATGTAAATTAGCAGACAGGATTTCTCATTTTATACAAAATATCAGAGAGGCATTAAAACATGTAAAGGAAGTCAGCACTGCAAGTAGGAGCCTGATCTCTGGACTTTTAACCATGGAAAGTTGTTTCTATACATTTTCATGATAACTGAGCAAACGCCATCTGAGGAACCAGTTGAGAAATTGCCTTTTCCCCAGTAGTTTCTGCCTTAACTGTCTATACTGTTCCTTCTTTTGTGACATGACAGAAATGTGGAAACAAAAGTATTAAAAGCAGAAATCAGCGCTACATCTTCATACCTGGAAGTGTGGTGAAGTTTATGGAGAGAGTGTTGAACAGCCTCTGGTTGGACTCTGGATGGAGAAAAGCTGTGTATGTAGTTTCAGGCTGCAGGTTGGTTAGCTCTTCTCTGCTGGTGTCGCCTGATAGAGTCTTTCTGATCTCAGGGTTGGTTTTCCTCGCAGAATTATACCACAGCTCATAGTAACCACTGTAGGCATTCAGAACAGGATGCCACTGCAGCACAGCACTATGCGAGGTCAAGTGGGCCACTCTCAGCCATTCTGAACAAATAATTTCTATAGATATGAGACAAGATGAGGAGAGACAGGAAAACAGATTAACTCCAGAGGCTGCAGCGAATAAAACTGCAATAATAATAAAATAAAGATTGTTCTGGGTAAAACAACAATCCATCAACAACCATAAACCTCACACATACTGATGATGGCCCTCCTGAGATCCTCTGTTATAATGTCAATGCTGTCTATGTCCACAGAATATAGGTGAGACTCCTCTGGAGGTGTTACCACCCGTTTTAACACCTGATAGTTGCCATGAATAGTATAAACAATTAACACAGAAACTCCTTGTGCCTTCAGCTCGGACATTGGTTTGTCCACATCTCCAGGATGGACTCCATCAGTCAACCACAGCAGGATCTTTGGCACATTAGCCTTTGTTAGTATCTGTGTGGCCATTTGTAGAGCCACCTCAGTGTTAGTGTCTCCCTGCAGCTGGCTGACACTCCGCAGGGCTTTCTGCAGGCTATTCTTGTCCTGGTGGACATCCAGGCCAAATTCCAGGTGAGGACTGGTGCCGACCTGCAGCAGAGCCACTCTGGTGTACCCTCGACCCAATGAAAAGGGATGAAGCAGATCAGCAGCAAAGAGCAAAAAGCGAGAGAACTCATAGTTTGATACGCTTCCAGAAGAGTCCAGCAAGAGGAGGATGTCCCCTTCACAGGAGTTCAACTCTGTGAAAAACAAGAAGAAAAAGTGAAAGTTAGTTTTAGGATGAAAGATTGTTCCTCATGTTATTCATCTTTTCCTCTCAGCTGGAGTAAGGGATGGTTTTTACTTTTACTTGATTTGAAAAACAGCAAGCATTTATAAGTTTCCTGATTTTGCAGGGGTTATTTGTAAAAAAAAAAAAAAAAAAAAAAAAAAAATCTAATTACATAAAAAATGTATTTTTACATCCAAAAGACAATAAGTGATGTCTTTCAGTTAAGATACTGTTTGTTAGGAATATAAGTCTGAGTTTACTATATCTTAACTCTGGTCCTGACCAACAGTTGAGGGAAATACTTAGATCAGGAGAAAAGTTTGTAAAATATCAATCAAAGTTTGTAAAACCTAAAAGGATGGAGAGTTTAAGCCAGTGTTTTTCAACCTTTTTTGAGCAAAGGCACACTTTTTTCTCTGAAAAATCACAAGGCACACCCCAAACCAAAATGTTAAAAAAAAAAAAAAAGTCCAGCTTGTCAAAGCCTCTTGAATAGGAATCAGATAAACACAAGAAAAAGGAATTTTATTGTCTTTTACTGGGGCCTGTTTGGATGAACACAGCTGCTTTTCAGACCAACTAGGTGAAATTGGGTAATTTCTCATGGCATACCTGATAATCTCTCACAGCACACTAGTGCCATGGCACAGTGGTTGAAAAACACTGGTTTAAGCAATGCAATGCAGTTCACCTGGAGAAGAGTGGACAAATGACTGTTTTCTGGTGGTTTTCCACAGTTTTAGGCTCACATAGCCTACTTAGTCAGTGTACGATTTATTTCGGTGTCCTGACATTTTATTCAGCCTGGAAAAATGAACATTATCAACTGTCTGGTGATCTACAGATGATCTCCCCTCTCATACAAATATACAAATACAAAATAAAATCAAAACAATAAAACAACTATTTTCTTAATTTGGTAGAACAGATGGCATCATTAACATGTTTAATTTTAAAATGCTTTTTATAGTTCAGCCACCAATAAAATGTAACTGTGTGGAGCAGAAAAAAACAGCATCAAGAAAATTTGCCTGGTGCACTTGGACAAGCGGCTGAGATATTCTGTTCTGCAGATTTCAGATGTTTTCCTGCATAAGCCTATGTGCCTAGGCTTGACATCTGCACAGTAACTTTGAATTAATTCTGCTTTTAATTATTTTAATATAATTTATTATTTTATTGTGATTTTGCTATTTGAATTTTCTTTTATGTTTTTTTTGTGTCTGTGATGCTTTTAATGTTTCATGTAAAGCACTTTGAATTGTCTTGTACATGAAAGGTGCTATACAAATAAACTTGCCTTACCTTTAACACACCTGACTTAAAAGAATTAATCATTGTGCAGTTTGAAAACACACTGTTGGATTTGTTCAGTTTGAGTCCGGTGTGTTGGAGCAGAGAAACATTGAAAAGCTGCAGGACAATCAAACAGGGTATTTCTGTATTGGAATCTTTGAATGGTGACTGCTGATTGAAAGGGAAAGTAATGATCAACGGTAAGAATATAATGTAAAATGAGAAATTTACTTAAAAATTTTTTTTGTTGCATGAAGGAAGAAAACTTTCTTGATGATGATTTATTCAGGCTAAAAGGAAAATATGCAAATGCAGGTGTGAGACAAATATGGTTAACTTCTTTGAACACTTTATTTGATTAAACATTGCTTAGGTGAGATTATTCCAAGGTATAATTGCCTTCTCCCAAGAGAAAGAGTTGGGAACCTGTTAGTACTAATGAGTACCAAGGGAGAGTGTAGATGGCTGACTCATTCATTCATTCATTCATTCATTTTCTTTACTGCTTGGTCCAATTAAAGGTGGCAGGGAAGCTGGGGCCAATCCCAGTATTCATTGGGCAAGAGGAAGGGTACACTCTGGACAGGTCACCAGTCCATTGCAGGACCGGATGGCTGACTAAAAGGGTAAAAAATAAAAGCTGAATCTGTGGAACAGCTTTAGCTATTAGGTTAAGGATGAGGATCACTGGCTTAGTCAATGTGATCAGTGATACATAATGATTACCCGATACCAGTTCTTATTATTTAGTTTGGCTCATCACTGAACATGCAAAAGATAAGAGGAAAAAAAGTAACATTAAGGTAAACACTCACGACCCATGGAAACATACAGGCTTTCTGTCATGTAATTAAAATGAAAAGTGTTGATACGGCTGAGATAGCATTGCGTTTACAGTTGATCTGTGATGAAGGCAGAAAACATGGAAAGTGCCAACATACTGAGTTAAACTAACCGTGTAACCTGGTCAGCAATGACTTGTTTGTCAGTATGTGCACATATAAAACACGATGAGAATCAGCAACAGCGGCAGTGTTGTGTGCGAAGCACCAATGCATTATTCTCAGGTACATGTTAATCACAAAGAGAACTCACACTATGTTGCCATACAGAGGATGATGCCATGTCAAAGGTCCTGACTGTAGATGCTATTTTGTTTGGGTTCTTGGTTTTTTCTGGCATTATTGGAAACATCTTGGTCATTCATGTGGTGAGTGAACATATGCTGTTTCTTTTCAATTGTTTGGTGGACTGAATGTTTTGAGTGAGACTGACTTCCGTCTGTTTTTAATGTCAGGTGTTTCAGACGGCCTTTGAGAGTCCTTCTCGGAGACTATCTCCCTCTGACACGATTTTGGTGCACCTGTCACTGGCCAATCTTCTGACTTCACTTTTCCGCACGGTGCCCATTTTTGTGTCGGACCTGGGCTTGGATGTGTCTCTGTCTCCAGGATGGTGTAGAGTTTTTATGTTGCTGTGGGTGTGGTGGAGAGCTGTGGGTTGCTGGGTGACTCTGGCACTCAGTGTCTTCCACTGCACCACACTGAAGCGACAGCATGTGACCTTTGGACCACTTGCAGTACAGAGGGAGAGGCGATGGGTATGGATCGTGTTGGGACTGGTGTGGGTGGCAAACTTGGTCTTCTCTATCCCTGCACTGGTGTACAGCACTCATGTTCACGGCAACGCCACTGTGGAGCTGATGGTGATCAGCTGCACAACCAGGCCTCTGTTAGGCTGTATCTGGGAGTTCCCATCTGAACAACAAGGCTCAGCTTTCTCCTCCACTTCACTTGCACTCAATGAGGTGTTGCCGCTGGTGCTGATGGTCTGCACCAATTTGGCTACACTTCATGCTCTGGTCAAGCACATCCGAGCTGTTACATCAGAGTCAGGGGGAAGCCACGGAGAACTGGATAAACACGTGTCCACTGAACGTAATGCAGCTCATGTAATCATGTCACTGGTGTTGCTCTTTGTGGTCTGCTGGGCTCTGCAGGTTGCTGCAGTTATATACTACAACCATGATGGTGGACACCACGCTGAAGGGCTGCTTACTGTAGCTCATTTCTCTGCTTCACTGTTTGTGGGATTCAGCCCCATGGTGGTGGCTCTGGGTCATGGGAAGCTAAGGAGGAAAATCAGGGGTATGATAATGGTGTGGACAAAAGTTCTCCAATGTTACAATAAGGAAATTGGAGAGGAATGTAGATCCCCAAAGACCAATGAAAAGAAGGGAAAGGAAACTGTTTCTGTTGTTCAAAAAGACATGAAGTTGAAAGCAAAAGTTAAATTGAACACATGATGGGAGAAAAGTGGGGTTGTAAAAATAATATGTAAAATCATTTAAATCCAAATTATTGGCAGATTGAGGCAAGTTAAACCTAAATACGGCCAAAACAGTGGATTAAAGCAGGTGCTTTAAATTAATTTTCTCAACAATACCGTTTTTTATGCTTTTTTTTTTATTAGAGTAACAATGTATTATTTAATTTTTCTTAATTCTACTAACCACTGTCATTTTTATTTGTGTTGGCCAATATTACTCTCAAAGTTTCAAGGGTTAATAAGACTATAGCATCAACGCTCAAGTTACATAGGTTTTATATCACAACAAAGAAAATATCCCCTCAAAAATGGAGCACTATAAGTAAAATCTGTTTCACTCTGGTTTCTTGTCAACAATATGAGAAATATATCTGACCCTCATATGTTATCACTCCAACCTCCTTTAAGGACCTACAAGCATCAAATATTTTAAAATGATAGAAGTGATCTGTCATACAGTATTTTCCTCCAAGCTTCATTATGGCTTTATGGTGTTAATATAAATCAGTTTGAACCATTTTGGAAGATTTTCTGATTAAAAATACTTCTAATTGTTGCAAATGATAACTGTTTTTCATAGGACATTCTGTGTGTAACAGGAATCATGTTTCTTTTGCAGAGATGTTCTCTCATTTGACAGTCTTTTAGTTCATTAGTAAAGCTGTTCTGATGTCATGAGTTGTTTTTGTTTCTCTAAAGATCTTTGAAAGTTGATGTTGTGGGAAGTTTGAAGAACGTTTGCTGTGTGTTTGGTTGAATCCACGGTTCCTCAGCCTGTGCTTGTAATAATGTAGGTTCGGTAAACATTAGGAATTTATTGTTGCTCTGTACAATTGTGATCATTTACTGATCAATTAACAGGCAAACTCATAGAAGTAAAGTATATTACTGGATAGATAAATGATTTCATATGTATCTGTGTGATGTGTGAATTGATTTAATCACAGGTCACAAAGCAACAAATCACATTTCAATATAAGTGAACTTAAATAAGCAGTAACATTGATATAAATGTAAAACCATAATCCCTATTAAATAAATTAAACTTGAATATAACTTGAAAGAAACATGGCAGACATCACTGCATGTGGCAGCAGTCAAGGGGTCTTTATCATTATTTATAGGAATATGGCAACAGAAATTAAACAAAAAGACAAACAAAAGACCGGCTGAGTGTATAACTGAGTTTTTTCTTCTTAAAATTGAAATGTCAATTTAAGTAAAATCATGTAATGGTTCAAATGGCAAAGCTGCCACCAGTAACACTTCATTTCTCAAGGCCAACTATGCATGTGCTTATATATGACAAGGTTAGGGTTAAAGTATTCCCAAAGATTTCCTGGATGTTTAAAAAAACATTTGCGACGACTTGTGTTAAAAATAAAAGAAAGAAATTATGTTGGCTATCTGAAACGTAGATACATGCAAAACTCTTAAATAATAATAAAATATTAATAGTTTCTGTCGATCATTTAAACATTAGTGTAGGTTTTAGGAATGTTGTCTCATGATGCTACACAGAAATATCCAAAATGCACACAATTACAGCAGAGGTGGCCAACGCCAGTACTTGAGAGCCACAGTCCTGCCAGTGTTAGGCATTTCCCTGCTGCGACACACCTGACTCAAATCAGTGGGAAATTAGCAGATTTGAGCAGTGCTTGATGTCAAGCTCTGCACAAGTCTGCTAATTAAGTCTGATGTGTGTCAGGTGTGTTGTAGCAGTGAAACGCCTAACGCTGGCAGAACCACAGCTTTTAATTGGCCGGAGTTGGCCACACCTGAATGACACAATGTTGTGTAAAGAGCACAGTGCAAGCCAAAGTCCAGGTTTAAGTCTCCAAATTTAGAGAAGTTTCTGCTACTCCATGACATCATGTAAATGTTCTTTAAATGTCAGCTCGATTTCCGGATCAGTTCAATCTTTGGAGAAACATAGACTACTTGAAAATTAGTTGAATCAGTATTAACAGTATTAACATTAAAGATGACGCTTATAATGTCTCTCCATTGTCTTTACTGCAGCCCAAAGGGCTTCTTCAGGATGTCATTCAGAAAGCTTTGTTAGTGTGTGAGGAAAGACTTAACACAGGAACGGAGCCGCCGATGTCCAGCTGCCAGAACAAGAGGTGACATGGCGATGAAGAGAATATTTGCAAATCTAGAGATGATCAGAAGAAATTCAGCTGATGAGTCCTTGTTGTAGTTGAAATAGTTTACAGAGATAATGCTGGTTCCCCAAGATATGATAAAGAGCATGATGAGAGTGAGAATCACCTGGAAAATCACACAAGGGAAAGACATTCTCTTACTGAAAAGAATAAAGAAAAGATACAGTAAATATTAAACAAAGTAGTTGTGAGCCATAGATGACCCTAGTTGAAATTGTCTACTGATTATTACTAATTACAACTGTTTCTTTGTTGTCAAATAACACAAATTGAGTGCCTTCCAAACAGAGATCCTGTCTGTTTCTCACCTTGGCAGCTCGCTTCTCAGCTGGTATTCGTTTTGTAACAGGTGCATCTTGCACTGAACTCCGGACTCTACCGTGGTTGTAAAGTCTGTACAGGGAACCCAGGTTGGTAATTGCCATCAGGATGATCGGAAATATTTCATGTAACACCATGGATGTGGTGGCATAAGCCAGGCCATTGTAGATGGAAGGAAAGTTCCAAATGCAGCCCAGCAGGGGGCGCGTTGTACCGCTTACCAGCATCAAGGTCTAAAAAAAGAGAAAAAGGATAAGTGTAGTCAATGTAGAGGGATTAATCCGAAGAAAGGAAAACCTTTTTGACATACAGCTACATTTTTTCTAACTATACTACGCTGCTTTTAAGTGACAAATCCAGAAGAGCTAGTCCACACATGAAAACACTCTTTTCATGAGTTTGTAGCAGAATCAACTTGCAGTTTGTGTGATTTTTCTCCAAAAGACCAGATCACTGTTACCAGTGAATACAAGATGACCTCACCAACCATTTTTCATGGTGTGGAGCAGAGATCAATAACTCCAGTCTTTGATGGTTACTGTCCTGCTTTTTTTTTTTTTTTTTTTTTACACGTTTCCTTACTGCAACACACCTGACTCACATTAGTGGGTCATTGGGAGGGTTGTGCAGGACTTGACAACAAACCACTGAAAATCGACTTATTTTTTAATTATTTCAACCAATTGCATATCTGAGAATAACAATATATGCACATAAATATATACATACATACACATAAATATATACATACAGGTATAGACATAGGAATAGAAATAGATATAGCTTTTTGTGCATTTAAGATACCATGTTTTTGATACATACCACCAAAAGTAGAGGTATATATTGGTATATTTTTTAAAATATACAGTTTTAATAATTTAATATATAGAATGAATTACAATTTGGAATTACAATTTGGTTAATATAGTTTAGTTAAAGCTAATGTGTCCCATTGTTGTTTTCACCTCTGTAGAATTTACGTTTCCATTCATGGAAAAGATAAAAGCAGGAGTGGAGTAGAGAAGGTTGATTAACCAGATGAAGCCCAAACTCAGCAGCAGTGTGGTTGGGATGCTGCGAGAGGCTTGAATAATCCCAACAGTAGGAGCCACGCGCCTCAGAGTCTGCAGATGGAATGCACTGAGGAAGAGTGTTGACCACACGTTGACCGATCGCAGCCACACCCAGATTCCCATGAGGAACTGACACCAGCCTTTAGATGAGTACAGCTGGAAAGAAAACATGGTTGTCAAGGCAGACAAAAACCTCCAGTTCAGGTACAACTGTTTAATTTATTTCTTTTGCACATATTACTTATGTATTGTCATGCACACAAAATGATCTTTGTTTGAACAGAATCATTGACATGGCATTGGGAGCAGAACACAAACCAAAGTGTGTAATTTCAAATACAACTTACCTGTAAGCCCAAGTCTGAGATAATAAGCAGTAGGTTCCTCGTCAGAGACACCATCAAGTTCGATAGAGCCATATTAATAATTATGATGTCCGAGTTATGTCCTCCAGTCCGGTCTGTGATCACACTCTTCCCAATGACCCCAATCACAATGGCATTACCAAAAATGCCCAGGATCACCAGAATGATGTAAAGGGCAATCTGAACAGATGACATCGCTACAAGTTTTGCGTTTTTATGTTCAGCCATGGAGTCAGTCTCTCTTTCAAAATCCTGCATCTGAAGTAGCTGCAACAGCCGGTCACAAAGTCTTCCCGTCGGATGAATGTACAGCAAATATAAATTAGTTTAAACTTGCAATAATGCAGCCAACATTAACACATTGAGTACACAGCCATAAGAATAAGTTGTATGTTTCCCGTTTACGTGCAGTTACCTAAGTTTCTTAGGAGCCTGTGAAGGAAAATGATCTTGCATGTAACACCACAGCAAAAAAATAAAAAAAGAAAAAAGTTTGATATATTGCAAAGCATCATGATGTTTTACACCTCATGGGGACTGAGGGTGCATGTTAATGAAACACAAGAGATTAATCAGTTTGTCAGAATGTTATGTGCTGCCATTGCAACTTTACCATGTAATGCTCAAGACCCTGAGGGAAGTGGAGACCTGTTAGTGTGTATGTACTGCTGATTAGGTGTATTTCAACAGATGAGGCAAAAAAAAAAAAAAAGAAAACTAAAACAAATGTGAGCAATCTTACATTTTGACTATGTCATTAGTGGGGATTAGTTGTCAATGGCAGCATTTTTAAAACAGTGCATGAAGCTGCGGGGACTATCCTCATTACATTTTAGTTTTTACAAACTTTTCAACAAATTCCAACTTGTTGGAAACTACAACAAAAGCACACAAAAAGGAGCATGTCAGGGTGTCGATATGTTTTGACTGGAGCATGACATTCCAGGCACACATCCAATACAAACCAATATTCACCATTAACCGGTACACAGATTTTAAAAAGAGAGTTTACAAAAATATTAATTCAATTCAATTCAATTCAATACTTTATTAGGTCCCCGTAGGGCAATTTGTGTGCAGCCAGTAGCATAAAAGTGCAATCAGTCAACAACAACAAACAATAAAAATAATAAAATAATAAAAGGCAAGTTAAATAACAGTGGAAACACGGTAAGATGAGAACATCACAGCACATGAAGCCACGCCAAAAGTAGCAAATTAACAACTATGATTCATTTAAAAATCCAATGGCTCTTGGGATGAAGGAGTTTCTGACTCTATTGGTTTTAAACTTAGGCACGCAATATCTTCTGCCTGAGCGCAATGGCTGAAACTGCCTGTGCAGAGGATGGGCAGGATCTGCAAGGATTTTCTTTGCCTTGCATACAGCCCTGCATTTGTAAAGATCCCACAAATCACTTAAATGACAGCCAGTAATTTTGCTGCACTCTTTTAACTATGCTTTGTAAGCGGTTTCGATTTTTAAGATTTAACATGCCAAACCAGCAAAGAAAAGCAAAGGTAAGAGTTGACTCCACAAAACAGGAATAAAACATTTTCATAAAAACATTGTCAACGTTAAAAAATCTCAATTTACGAAGGAAGTGCATTTTCTGGTGAGCTTTACTACAGACAGCATCAACCTGGGTGTCGAATGTTAATTTACTGTCCAGTACTGTTCCCAAGTACTTGTACTGATGCACCACCTCAACTACCTGTCCATTTATCAGGGCAGGAGGGAGGGCAGGAGTGGATTTCCTAAAATCTATCAACAATTCTTTTGTCTTTGACACATTTATGTGCAGGAAAGAAGACTGACACCACTCAAGAAAGTCAGTCAAGACAGGGCCATGATCAAGAACATCACCAGAGACCAGAGAAACTATGACAGAATCATCAGCAAACTTAATGACATGGCGGTTCTCATGGAGGCTTTGGCACATATTTGTGTACAATACAAACAACAAGGGAGACAAAATGCAACCCTGAGGTGCACCAGTGGAGGAAACCAGAGAGTCAGACAGAATGCTGTTGACTCTAACTTGCTGAGTCCTGCATGTTAGAAAGTCAATTAGCCATAGAATCAAAGTTCCATCCACATTCATATATTTAAGTCTCTCTGCCAGTAGATGTGGCTGAATTGAGTTGAAGGCTGAGGAAAAGTCAATGAAGAGCAGCCGCACTAACGCACTTAAAGCATAAGTTAAATGTGAATGAGCAAAAAGAAACGTTTTTCTATCAATAATACAAATAGGATTTAAGTGGTGCGTTATGCAGCCCCATCCATTGTATTGCTTATGATTTAAATTATTGCAGATTAGGAATATGAATCTCTTCTTGAAAACACATTTTTATGTATGACCTGTAGTAATGTTAAATTAGTCATAATGTTTTCCATGTAATATTTTTACAATATCTGATTACAACCAACAGCAACCAGATTTTCTAACACCAGAGAAAACATGATGTGGTATTTTACTTATTTATTTTGTATGTACATTTTTGTAATTGACCTTTATGTTCTTAAATGAATTCAGTACCATTAAAATGAATATTTGTTAATTTATTTTCTATAATACTTATTCCAGTTCAGGGTTGTGGTTAAGCTGGATTTAGCAGGCGAGAGGCAGGGTTCACTCTGGACAGGTTACCGGTCTATGACAGAATATACTGTAAGTTCATTTCCAACAATTATCACGGTACATATGAGCTGTTGGCATCAAATAATTAAACAGTACCAGTATAATGAGACAAACCTCTTTTTACTGGTAGAAAACATATGGTCTTGCTTCACACACATTACATCACCATTTACATCTCATCACTGGTAGAACTGCAGAAAGAAGGGAATCACTGTGACCTCAGCGCTACATTCGATTCAGCCACAAAATGTTAATTACTGAGTGAAACAATGATAGGAAAGAACATAAACTTAGCTGTCCAGGTAAGTAACACTACATTACAGGTGATGCTGGTCTACTCAGTCTCATAAGTATAACAATACATCTTCTTTCAGGTGTCTGTGTCGCTGGTCTTCTTCTTAAATCTTGTCAATTTCCTCCATGTTGGCCTTCTGGAGTCTTATTACATGTATCAGTTTTTCCATCAATGCATCATTTCCAAAACAATTTGACTCCACTGGTCCAGAGTCTGCGGTTCTGCCTGGTTCCACCTTCTTGTTATTTACCTTTTTACAAGTGACTGTTAGAATCTAATTAGATGCCTGTGCACATTCATGTCAATGTTTACAATGGCACAAAACAGAAACATTCAGTTGCAAACTATCGCCCAAAATTCACCTCAATGCCTGATTTACATTTTCCCAAAAGGGCTCTATCTTTGGACCCATCCAAAATACATGACAGGTTCTGGTCGAGCCATTTCCTCTTAATAAGTGGGGACATAAAAAACTGAATCAAGTTCTTCCATAAGAACTCCCTCCACTTGTGTGAATTAGTAGTCAAAGTGTTCTTTCACCTATTCTGCCAATGTTTTATGTGTTTGTTCATATTATCACAAGTAAATCACTGTGAACTCATTAGAAAACTACCCTCAAGGCCACACAGCCATCTTACATTTAACCCTTTAACAGAGGCCAGAGAAAAATGTTTGTGTTTTTTCCATTTGTTTTGGACAAGAATAAACAGAATAAATGTTCTTAGTAAATAGTTGAGATGTTAAAAATAAGAAGTTAATAATAATAATATAACAAGAGTGAAATGGTTGAAATTTGAACCAGTCGTGTTTTAACAAGCACTTAGTTTGGGTTTTACATACCCAAACCAATTGGTAGAGATGGCTCTGGCAGGTTTATTTCCCCAATTTTTTAAGAAATTCAAAGTCTCAGCAAATTTGCCAAATGGTAGGCAGGGACCTTAAAGGGTTAAAGCTTCATTGGCTTAAAGCAAATTAAACTAATCCATTCTAGAGGATCTGAAAATTAGAAAAGGAACATTTTGTACACGCAGACATTAATCTGAAAACACTGTGGTGGTAGTATAAAAGTTTCAGGGTTAAGTTGACCAGTGTAAATCGGCAGGGTTCTGGCCTTGTTTACATGTTTTTACTCTTTTTAAGAAATATTAATGAAGGAAAAATAAAACAAAAAATAAAACAAAAAAAAACCCCAATCCAGTGACTTGTTAAGCACCTGTAGTGCTGCTATTTATTGGAGCACTACAGGTGCTGCTATTTCAAGTGATGAAATGATGATGCCACAGACACCTAAAATCAATACATTTCTAAAGCTGTTCTTCAACAAAAACAAGATAAAACAGCTTTTGCAGTCAAACCTTGGCTCACAAAAACCTTTTTTTCCCCATAGAAATAAAACATTTTAACATTTCAAAGGATGCCTGACCCTTGAAAAGTGAAAGCATAAACTCGACACTACACTTGCATTTCTGAAAAATATTAGTGTTTCATATCATTTCAGGCATTAATTCCTCATACTGGCAGCTTATCTGTGACCAGTTTACACTCCTGACTGATATCTTTAAACAAATAAGTTGGTGTGAGACTTAAAAATAAGTACTTGCTCAGTAGGTTGACATGTTGGAATGGTGTGGTGAGATTAAACTTTGTCACAATAACTCACCTTAAAATAAATATTTGCCTTAGCAAAAAGAAAAATGCATCTCCTGCACTCTATGTTGTGGATCCAAGACTGGCTGGAATGAAAGGACGAAAGAAAGGTGATCAAACAGATAACTGCAGTAACGAGAGCAGAAAATCACTTGATAGTTTCATCTGAACCAACCACGGTGTGTCTTGGCAGTGCAGCATATCCCATCTCCTCTGCCTGAGCTGTAAACTGGAGAAACACACACTCGACTTTTCGGTGCAAGGTGGGTGAGTCTCACTGAAGGTGTGCTAGGAGGCAGATATTTGGAGGAAAGGGTGCGTTCTGAGGGGGAACTCTGGTAGTTTTTTGTCTCCCAGCTTACCCAGTAGCCTTTCAACCCCTCTTCATGAGCATGCATTATTGCTTGCACCTCCTCTGCCTCCACCTCTTGTCCCTCTATGGGGACCAGCTGCAGGTCAGCCAGGGCAGGCAAAGCTGTTACAGGGTAAACAAAGAAAGGAGAGGAGGCAACGATTTTTACTGCTTTGTTAAGTGAAGCTGATACAGGATCAACACGTTGGATTGATTCACTAAAAAGCTCTGAAGTGTCGACTTTAAAGGAGAAGTAAACACAATTGTCCTGGTTTTAACCAGAGACCCAGCCTCAGACTCTAAGATATAAAAACATCAATCTAATGGTGTACCTTCCCGAGTACATGCCCTGACAGACATGGCTCTTTCTTTCCCATCCACATGCAGAGCGCTGATTGTGACCAGATACTGAGTGCCTGGCGCCAGGTCTGTCAGTAGAGCAGAGGTTTTCTGGCTGGGTAACATCATAGTCTGGACACGTCCACTTGGAATAGCACCATATTCCAGTGTGTATGTTTGTACCCAAGCTGGTTGCAGGGGACCCCAGCTGACACGGATCTGATGAGGGCCAGACTCGGACAATGAGACTTCTGCTGGACTTAAAATATCTGGCAAAACACAAGAAGAACATGGTCGACTATAACAGACACACAGTATCAAACTTAAAGGCCCTTAAAATCTAATCAATCAACAGGACACCAAAATAAAGAGAAAATGGATCACATTAACTGCTGGTGATGCTACACAAGACTCTGGTCCAAACCACTCAACTTTCATCCACTGCTATACATCTTGCAAACTACATATTTAGAGTTCATTCAACATAAAGCCTTGAACCAAAACAGACACAGTAATAATAGATCACATGAATTTAACTTTCCTTGGAAGACTGGCAGATGTGTGTCACCATCTTGTCAAAACAGTGTGTGAGACTAACCATTTCCGTTGTCGCGATATTAGTTCACGTCCCGCTATGGAGGCACACTAGAGAACTCAAAGTGTGCAGAACTTTAGGATTAGCAGGATATAAACAAATGATATAGAAATAGGAGGTTAAAAAAAGGGAGACATGTTGCATTACACATGCTGCATTGTTGATGGTACCTCAATTTGCCAAATTAAGAAAAAAAAAAAGTGGCTGGCCCATGTAACAATGAATTCTGAGAATTTTACAAGCTAATGCATGACACATGGTAGAAATCATAACCAGGACTGACTCCATCAGAAGACAACCAACTGTGCCATCACCCGTCCAGAATACCTCGCCCATGATTGGCCCACCAGTCTGCTGTCTAGCTGGAGCTCTACTATATAACCCGACTGCTGATGAACATTCAGGACAGCTGTGGTTGTTTAGAGTTGTTTTTGGAGACTTGTTGAAAGCTGAAGCTGCCTTTAAAAGAGTCTTCATGGTGGACTGTCTTTGGATATCTTGTTAGTGTTTTTGAGATGTAAAACGATTCTGTTGTTTTGTTTTTTTTTGTTGTTTTTTTTTTTGGCAATAAATGATTACCGATACCATTTGCATTTGTCTTTAATGTTGCTGCCCCTTTTCCAAACCCAGCAGAGTTAGGGTTGTAACAGTTACCACAAAATGTAAATTAGCAGACAGGATTTCTCATTTTATACAAAATATCAGAGAGGCATTAAAACATGTAAAGGAAGTCAGCACTGCAAGTAGGAGCCTGATCTCTGGACTTTTAACCATGGAAAGTTGTTTCTATACATTTTCATGATAACTGAGCAAACGCCATCTGAGGAACCAGTTGAGAAATTGCCTTTTCCCCAGTAGTTTCTGCCTTAACTGTCTATACTGTTCCTTCTTTTGTGACATGACAGAAATGTGGAAACAAAAGTATTAAAAGCAGAAATCAGCGCTACATCTTCATACCTGGAAGTGTGGTGAAGTTTATGGAGAGAGTGTTGAACAGCCTCTGGTTGGACTCTGGATGGAGAAAAGCTGTGTATGTAGTTTCAGGCTGCAGGTTGGTTAGCTCTTCTCTGCTGGTGTCGCCTGATAGAGTCTTTCTGATCTCAGGGTTGGTTTTCCTCGCAGAATTATACCACAGCTCATAGTAACCACTGTAGGCATTCAGAACAGGATGCCACTGCAGCACAGCACTATGCGAGGTCAAGTGGGCCACTCTCAGCCATTCTGAACAAATAATTTCTATAGATATGAGACAAGATGAGGAGAGACAGGAAAACAGATTAACTCCAGAGGCTGCAGCGAATAAAACTGCAATAATAATAAAATAAAGATTGTTCTGGGTAAAACAACAATCCATCAACAACCATAAACCTCACACATACTGATGATGGCCCTCCTGAGATCCTCTGTTATAATGTCAATGCTGTCTATGTCCACAGAATATAGGTGAGACTCCTCTGGAGGTGTTACCACCCGTTTTAACACCTGATAGTTGCCATGAATAGTATAAACAATTAACACAGAAACTCCTTGTGCCTTCAGCTCGGACATTGGTTTGTCCACATCTCCAGGATGGACTCCATCAGTCAACCACAGCAGGATCTTTGGCACATTATCCTTTGTTAGTATCTGTGTGGCCATTTGTAGAGCCACCTCAGTGTTAGTGTCTCCCTGCAGCTGGCTGACACTCCGCAGGGCTTTCTGCAGGCTATTCTTGTCCTGGTGGACATCCAGGCCAAATTCCAGGTGAGGACTGGTGCCGACCTGCAGCAGAGCCACTCTGGTGTACCCTCGACCCAATGAAAAGGGATGAAGCAGATCAGCAGCAAAGAGCAAAAAGCGAGAGAACTCATAGTTTGATACGCTTCCAGAAGAGTCCAGCAAGAGGAGGATGTCCCCTTCACAGGAGTTCAACTCTGTGAAAAACAAGAAGAAAAAGTGAAAGTTAGTTTTAGGATGAAAGATTGTTCCTCATGTTATTCATCTTTTCCTCTCAGCTGGAGTAAGGGATGGTTTTTACTTTTACTTGATTTGAAAAACAGCAAGCATTTATAAGTTTCCTGATTTTGCAGGGGTTATTTGTAAAAAAAAAAAAAAAAAAAATCAAATTACATAAAAAATGTATGTTTACATCCAAAAGACAATAAGTGATGTCTTTCAGTTAAGATACTGTTTGTTAGGAATATAAGTCTGAGTTTACTATATCTTAACTCTGGTCCTGACCAACAGTTGAGGGAAATACTTAGATCAGGAGAAAAGTTTGGACAGTACTTCTTTTTTAATCTATTATTTATAGTGGAGCCATTGAGCCTCACATAAAACTAACTGAAGAAAAATTATGCAGGATTGCTTCCAAGTCTGATGTTTACTTTGGCTAGCCGCAATCAAATCTAAACCTACTTCACTATGGTATCAAAGGGTAAATCACAGTTTTAATGTCATGGTAAAAAAAAAACCCAAAACAATGAGACTGTAAACTGTACGTCCATACTCTTTACAAAAACAATGTGTCATTTGAAGCTGGCATAAAATAATTTTACTTTCAGAGAGAAAACATTATTTCTGTTCATAACAGGAGGAAATGATGTAGGACAAACTTTAAATAGTCTATCAAACAGCTGATAGGTACATTTCTATTCGTTTAATTAAAATTTCCCTTCAGAGACTATTGATGGTTTTATTTATTTATTTAATTGAATGAAATTATTCTGTAAAATGGCCTCAGATCACTGAACATGGTTAGAAATATGAACTATCCCAGTTTTAAAGAAGTTTCAATATCTCTGAGGCACTTTTGTAATTTCCATGGAAATTTCATAAAGTGATATTCCTACACTTCCCCTCAATCTCGTGTACTGACAAATCATGGCATAAAAATGTAAGACCGATTTAAGGTGTCTGACGGAAGACTGGTGTCATTATTGTCATAGGTGCAGTTACTGTTCTTGGGGGAGGCATTAACATGAGGAATGAAACATACCAACAGATATAATAAGTTTCTGTTTTCATGCTTTAGTGAAACCAATCTCCTGTGCTGATCTTTCACCAGTCAGATACAATTTCACGATTTAATGGTGTTCCAGCAGAGAATTCAAGAAGAATGAAGAGTCTGCATTTGCCACAAAAGTCTGCTTATCATAGGAAAGCAGAGGGGCGCTTCACATAAATCCCTACAAAAAAAAAAAAAAAAGAAAAGAGAAACGGAAAAATGAAAAAGTTTATTTAATTATTTCAGGCTCTGTTCAGATGAATGAACACAGGACGGTTTTTCCGTCTAAACCCCTCGTCCTTTCTGGGAAAGCTATTGTCATCAATCTGCCATTAGAAAGACAGTTTACTGGAAAGATTTTAAATAAAACACATCATTTCTGTCTTATTACGAGTCCTCTGAAAACCTTACTTATCAGCAAGAGGAAATGGCCAAAACTTTGATATGAGCTTTTAAAATAAACTGGACAGAAGATCAGGAACCCTGCGAGTGATGAACATGAATAAACTCTAATTCCTCACCTCCTGCACTTATTAGTCCTGATTTACAACTCAACAGCAGAAAGTACATCTACTGCTTTTGTAAAGGTCCTTAAACAACACAAGGAGGCAAAAGTTTCAGCAGCACAAAAATGAAAAAAAAATTGGACTGGAAATCAATGAGAACAGCTCAATCAGAGGTAAAGATAATTATTAAAATACTATAACAAATGGAAAAATGACAAGAAGTTTGACAAAAAGATGGAAAAACTTCAATAAAGTGGTTTGGTATCTGGGTTTGCAGATATCAGACCAGTTGTGAAGATGACAGTAGGCTATTTAATGGAGATGTGGAGGAAGTACCCTGTCTTTTCATTCCTGAGATGAAAGGTGCATGACATGTCTGGAAGATATGAGCACATCATCTGTCTTCTAACTGGCATCAACCTGTACCAAAGCCACATGCCACACTGCAATGTAGCAAAGATGAATGTGTTAACACTTGTGAAGTTTACAGAGAGCGGCCAACATGCTCTTACATCAAGCAGACTGATGGCAGATCATCCAGCCAGTTTAAGATCAGAGTAAAAAAAAGTGGCTTCTGGAGTCTAAGAACAATGTGTCTGCGCTACATTTTACACATATTGGATATGAAGACTTACAGAAAGGAAAGACCACATGTTCATGAAAAATTCCATACATTCCTGGTGGAACTTGGGTGGGAAGTTTCATGTAGTTGATAAAGTAAAATATTTACTTTTAATCACCTGTAACCACTTGCAAATATTTTTACTCTATAAATTTAACTACAATTGCATCTAATTGCTCTGTTACAAGCATAGAACTTAGTTACACCAAAATATATGATTATGTTTCCTACATGTAGTAAAAATGTCCTCTTAGACTGTTTGAATGATTATTACTCAGACAATCATATAAAAAAGAAGGGTTAAAGGCAAGTTCTGTGTTATAAATGACCTTCCTCAGACTTATGTTTTATATTTATTCACTTTCTTGCTGAGAGTTGGATGAGATGATCGACAACACCAATTCACAAATCTGCAGCTGCCCGTTGGTTTCTGAAGCTCTCGTTTAGCAAAAAACACTGTGTAAAATGGATTTTGTATTTATTTCATACCTCAGTACCTATGAGACATCTGAAGGAGAGAAGAGCAAAGAGACAGTCGGTGCATAAGAGAAGTTGGCTAAATTATACATCATACATACATCCAATGGTTATTTTAAAATTCAGAGCCAGTTTGAACTAAAATAATGGGCGCATAATGCAGATTTGCCTGGTGTCATAATTAACTTTCTGTTGAAATCTCAGAGCAAGTTGACTCCTGTCTCTTTTGTTGTCTTCCTTGCCACCACTGACATCACTAGTGAGGTGGAATAAGGGTGAGGAGTCAAGTTGGGTCAAGTCAAGCCACCAGATTTATTTATAGAGTACATTAAAAATGTCCTTAGTTGACCAAACTGCTATACAAAACCAAACAAATAAAATTTCATGTCAACATTAAAAAAACAAAAAAACAAGTATGTCCAATTAAATAAAATATAAAAGTAAAAAGGCACAATAAAAAATTGGTAAAATAAATAAAAATAATATAGATACATGTAAGAACATTAAAAGCCAAATGAAAATGGTCAAGCTGGAGGAAACACCAGTGACAAAGGTGTGTTATTTTTTTAAAATAATGACAGACCTGATATTAAAAGGCAAACTGTTCAAAAGCTTAGAAACAACAACAGAAAAAGTACTGGTATTTTTGTATTTGCCTGTTAATCCGCTCTGAAGATGGTTCGTTGATCTAAGTGCTCTGACAGGACTGTGAAAGTTTAAAAGCTCTGATGGGTAAGATGATGCCGTGCTATTAGGACTTGTAATAGGACTTGTAATAACTTGATCTAAAACTGTACAGGAAGCCGTTGAAGTGAAGCCATATATACTCACATAATTTCCTCCCTGTCAGAAGCCAAACTGTTGTGTTTCTAACGACTGGTAAATAACTGAGCAGTGACTAATAAATACACAAAATAGAGACAAATACAATGAACTAAATGGCAGGTGATAAAAGCATAAATGACACTAGATCTTTGAAGGGGAAGCATGATTTTATCTTACTTAATAGATGGAAATAAAAGATACAAAACTTGACAACCAGGCTAAGTTAACCTTAAAACACCAAACCCATAAAAGAGTGGAAGGAAAAGTCTAATCTTTTGTAAATTAGGTTTTTATTTGTCCCTTTAAAAATGTAAATCTATTTCTACAAATACTTACCATATGTGATATGTCAAAATTCTTATATTACAATCTTTTGCTATCTGGTGTCCATTAAGTGGCATAAAACAAAAATCAGATGTGTTCCACAGGAGTTTAAGCAAAGTTTTAACCATAAAGTGATGCCAAATGTCTCAGAAACGGTATGTATCATATATGTCACACTGGGCTCTTATGGGTTAAAACCAGGATAAATCACATCAATGTTTGTCACAAAGTGCTTCAGTACTGAGATAATTGACACTGACATGCCAACCCAGTAAGTATTTACTGACCAAAAATGATTATTTTTATGTAATGCCATGTTGTCTAAACCCTATTATGAGAAGAGAGCTGGGCCCAGAACGGAGCCCTGTAGGACACCAAAACTAACTGCTGTGGAAAAGTGGTCTAGACAGACAGAGAAACTCATGCCTACTTGATACAACTGGAACCAGTTTAGAGCGACACTTCTCATGCCAACAGATGCATCAAGATAAGATAATAAAATTTGATGATCAACTGTGTCAAAGGCCAAAGTAAGATCTCAAAGGATGGAAGTTGAGGACGTATAGATTGTTAAATGTGAAACCCATCTCCTGTTACATCTGCCTTATATGTGAGTCTTTTTGCTGTTGTTTTCAGCTCTTGCCTTCAGGTGTGCACAGTAAGTTCAGCATCCCAGATGTGAGTCATCAATTTATCAGCACTTCTATAAGAGACTTGTATGCTAGATTGCTGCTATCAGGGGTTAACACCTGGCTCTGGCTCAAAATCAGGTTTAAAGGTCTCAGTGGTATAGTTTGCCTGTCTATCAGTTTAAATCTATTCACTTTTCATTTCCAGGAGAGAAGATTACTTAAAATTCATTCTGACTATCTAAACCCTTCAACCAGCCCTAATTAGAACATATCAGCCCCCAAAGCCTCCAATCCAGCGTCCGCTTCTTCAGCAAATTGCAACAAAATGTTCCCCTTGTGTCTATCTTTTGGACCCAGCTAAGACTGATGACAAGACCTTGTCCAATGTTTCTGCATAATAAAATGACTGTTGTATATGCCATTTCTTTATCAAGGCATTTTTTTGCCACACTGCGTGCACTCATCTGATAACCATGTCTGATTTAAGTTCCAGATGTTGAGGTGATTACAATAAATGACAATTCAACAACACAAACAGGGGATATACTGTTTGCATACCATCCTATCGGCTTCACATTCATGAATTTTACTTTATAAATGTCTCGATCTGTCCATTTCAATCTGTCCAATCTGTCCATTTCGATCTGTCCAAGTTTTATTAACAGCCAACAACAAAGCGCAGGACATATGCAGCCTAAATGTTTTAATTAAACCACAACTTGTAAGGTTTATTTGAAAATGCGTACTCAAAACCTACAAAAAAATAAAATAAAATAAAAACCCAATTTGGGTGCTAAGTGGTGCTATGATAAAGAAAACATGACATTTCCCACAGCTTCATGTTTGCTTATTTAATATAGGTCAGTAAGAAGTAATATCTGAGGCAACAGAAACTTAAAGTCTCTAAAGAAGAAGTACATTAATTGTAAACGTGTTCTCCATTAAAGTTTGTTAGCTGATACTGTAGCCTGCAGTGTCAGCTTCGAGACAATAAAATGACTGCAATGATTATGTCAATTAAATCAGACTGTAACCATAAAAAAGACACAACCTCTCTGTGTCCTGAATAATAAGAAATAAAACACTACTGTGCAATGGAAGAACACAAAAACGTGTTAGCTCCAGGCACAACAACACACTCCAACCTGGTGGAAATGATCTTCTGCTTGTTGGTTTCTAAACGGGATCAGTAAGCAACATTGTCATTGCTCTCTGTGGTAACTCATTAAACTTTCTGCAAGTTGAATATTTTAATCATTGTTGGCGGGGAAAAAATCATCTCGTGCTTTAAAGCTGAAAATACTTTTTATCCAGCCTGCCCTGAAAAGGAAACTTTTCCCACATCAGAATTTTTTTTACTTTGTGTGTGTGTATGTGTGTGTGGTTTATGCATTATTCAGAAACAATTATCAGACTTCTTCCTCTTCTTATGTCTAATTTATCAACTCACCTGTGGCAGGTACAGCGTGAATTTGCCAGTTGTTTTGCTGCAGCGTCGCGCAGAGAAAAACGCAGCAAAGCAAAAAACTCTTCATATTTTCAAAGCGACTTCCAAACCAGCCATGAACCTGATCACAACCAAACCAGGAAGGTGAGACGGCAAACTTGGGGTCTAAATGGCTTCGGACCGCTTTCCATCGTTCACGTCGCTGTCATAAAAGCTGCAGTCTAGTTATTACGCAGGTCTTTCCTACCCTGACTCTTCCTCCTCTGCGAGCACCTGCGTCATGTCTCCGTCGTCTTCAGCGCAGCTTTCATGAAACTGAGCTGTGCACTTTTTTTCTCCTAAAACACTGGATTACCAGTCTGCCGTGCAGGAAACGAAGTAATCAAAACTATATTTCAAGACTTTCTTTTAATCAAATTTTCTTTAATTTTGAAATTTGTTGCCAGTCTTGCTCTGCTTTTGTTATCAGATTGTATTAACAGACATGAACCCTACCACCAGAACAACACCAACACTCCAAAAAGACCCTAAAAAACCTCAGCTGTAAGAAAAGGTGTTCTTTTTTTAATATCACTATATTCTCTGTAAACACTTGGAACCTGAGCTGTCTGACTGACCACAAAGTTAAACCTCCTTTTGAAGACAACCATGCACTGCAAGGAAAGTCTCTGCAGGACTGAAGTAAAAAAAAAAAAAAAAAAAAAAAAAAAAAGAGATCTGTTTTCTTGCACTTTGTCCTTGGATTTTGGATCAGCATTTTCTCTGGCAATGGCCTTGAACTTGAACTGCCTGGCTGACCACAACAATGAAACCCACTTTTGGAGACAGCCATTTATTCGCTCTATTAGACAGGATTACAGTGAATACCACGATGAACACTATGCAGAAAGATATGGTAACTTAGAGGCTGACTATGCTTTTGCAACAGCTGCACCACATTCCTGCTTCTGTATGTGTGCTAATCAAGATAAAAGACAAATTAGATGACCTATTTGACTGAATGAGCTTTCTTGAGATGAGTTTTTCTTTCCTCATTTGAAAATAATCTGTCATATTTCCTGCTCTCTCACTTGCTTTCTTGCCCATCCTTCAATAATGTCCTCTTCTTTGCTGAATCAGCTGATGCATGTCCAATGAGAGTTTTCATCCATTTGCAGACTTATAATGGAGTGCAGCAAAGCAAAAAGCAACAGTCAGGTCACATGATGCCCTGGGCTGGAAAAAGTTATGAAGTGTTGTTTCTCAACCTCAGGATGCTGCAGGGCAACGACAGCGCCAGGAATGTGCATAATGAATGTCAATGTGCCATCAAAATGAATCAAAAGCAGAGTTCTAAGGTTGGAAACTTACTAAGTGTTGTTAAATCATGTTGTTTAGCTTAATTGGATATGCTTTTACAGTCTGGCAACAATTTGAATGTTATGTTGGTTTACAGACATGCAAGAATGGCTTGCATGTCTGTAAACTAACAAGGACTGAAACTTATTGAAAGGACAAACAAAATGATTATCACTGATATTTAAGATAATTAGAATTCCCTAAAAGTCAGATTAATCTAAAAGATTATTTTCAATTAGGCTTTGTGACACATCACTTCTATCTAAAAAACACCAATAACTCTCCTCGGTATTGGAGGTCTGAGTGTATAATGCGGTAAATCTTGGCTTGGTCCATTCTGTTTATCGTTTCAGTAAACATCACTTAAGTGTGAACTGATATCACATATCAGTTTTTACACATGATTTTTCATCATTTTTCTGAGTACACTCTGAGTAATATATGTCCTTTTGTTGAGTCAAGACTTGATATTTTTTAAAGCTCTGAAAGTTTTATTTTCTATTCCAAAGAGCATTACAAATGACAATGTGTGGCTCATTAAGATCAGCAAACCTATGTGGTGTCTTGATTAGCCAATGTCAGTCTTCATCCTTCCAGTCACTTCCCCAATGGTCAGGGATCAGATTTGGTAAAAAACATAATTTGGTAAGAGTATTGCTGACTTTTCAACTCCAGAAATGTGTTGTGTTTAGTATTTTAGTGGAACCTTAAGTGCCTCCATCCCTGCCAAGGCTGCCATATTAACATTTATGATAGGATCAAACAAAGAGCTATAAATTTGTTCATCTTAACTATATTCAGTTCTTTTTTCAAAATATTCTTAAATTAAGATATTTAAACCTGTGCTTGTGTGTTGGGGTCCCCATTTAAAACATATTTGAGTCTTTTTCTGATATGTTAGACATTAGCTCCTGCTACAGCTCTTACATTTTTCATGCACTTAAATGAATTAATCTAGTTTGTTTCAACACTTTCATCAAGTCAATTTTTGTAGGCATCATGAAGACATGTTTAACTACCAACTCTTTATACTTAGCATAAAACAGCCTCAGCCATTTATCAATACCCTGATAACCTGTCTGTCTGAGACTGTATGGCTTATTAACTTCAGATGAATGTGCTATCACCTCCTTCTCCGTCTGTTGCTCAGTTAACAGGGTTTGTTATGCAACAATGGGTAGACAAAAAGTTCTAACTTGTTTATTTGTAAGAATGTTTTCATTATGAACATGGCCTTTAACAAAGTGGAGTGAGCATCTGAGCTACATCAGTGGCAGAAAAACCCCTCGAGGTTGACTTTGAAGCAAGATGTCTCCCTTGTAAAGGCAGGAAATATGCAGAGCATTTACAGGTATTGATTAGAAGGTATTGACTCAAAGGACAAATTAACAAGGATAGAAGCTTCCTTCCTCCTGGCTCAGTTTTTACCTGGTGCCTACTGCATGTCTGGGCCTGTGGCATCATAATGCTCCCTGAAAAACAGAAACCTGGAATTTCCCATGAAGACAAATTCGCAGAGGAAGCATGTAATTCACAGACAAGCATATCCGTTTGGTAAAAATGCTTGTTTGTGAGTCTGGACATGTTTTAAGTGTTTGTGGAAATCTATGTGTTTGACATAAAAAAAAATATCAAAGAGACTATGAGACCAATTACTGCAGATCTGAACAAATCTCCATAGAACACCATGATTGCTTTTTGATAAAGTATTAAACTAGTAGTTTACTGGGAGTCATTTCAATTTAATCTAGATATTTTATGGCATTTATTTTGCTAAAATTAATCTCATTTGTGAGACTATTGATAATTCATTTAAATATAAATTTCAGTGTAACAGATGTGGCTTCCTGGTTCAATTACCACTAAAATTTACAGCTGCTTCAGCTGGTGTTAATATTTTTTGGGAAGTTTTCATGGGAACTGAAGTGGTATGTTTTCATTATTATTACAAGCTTTGTTTGTTTTGAAAAGTTTATTAAGCTTTTATAAAGGAGATGCATGTTATTTTCAGTTTTCTTCAATTAGCTAAAACAATCTCATATTTAACCCCTCAGCTATGTAAGAAAATCTTAATCTAATGTGGATGCACATAATTTGCTTATTATTACAGGTCAAAATGAGTTACTTTTGAAAATTGGTATTCAGAGAATTAATGTGAAATTAAGGAGATAAAAATAGAAAGCATTTGTTAAAAAACAATCTGTGCATAATCATTGCTTGCCATTTAAGCATGTTATCAGAGGACAAACTTTTCTTTAGGAGGAAACTATAGGAGATCTGATCCAAGTTGTATTCATTTAAGGTTTTGTGGAATTATTTTTCCTTTCAGCCTAAATGCATTTTTTCCTAACTGCTAGAAGCTGCTTCCCTGGTTGTCTGCCTTGCATTAAAGGAGGATTCATGATCAGCTCTGTAGAAATAAACAGACCCAATACTGCAATCATGCTGAAGTAATCGTAATTACACATTTCTGTCTTATTATCAAAATTCACAGCAGCTTTAGAGTTATAATTGCAGAAATTGGTGTTTTAGAGCGTGCTGATGTGTCTCTCACTAATGTGTCTCACACACAAACACAGTTATATGTATACAGTTATATGTATATATATATATATATATATATATATATGTATATTTGTACCGCATCTGTTTGGCATCCTGCAGTCTTTTACCCCAAAGAAGCATTTAGAGATTTATTCTTATCAGGCATCTTGAATAGTCCTCTCTTATACTTTTCTTAGTTTTTTTCTTTTAAAGTCCTTTCCTGACATTAAGTGTCACTTCATACAGGAGCTCATTCACTCAGTTACATAACGTAGGAGTAATATATGTAAAAAAAGGGCTTTGAATAAATTTCATTCACTAGTTTCAGAGCTGGGAGGAGTGATGAGTGGATCAGAGTAAAAAAACTGAAGCGTCAGTCTGGAGAAGAGTAACCTTCAGCAGCCTCATAAAACATGGAAAAAGTATTTTATGAAGACACTTCTGACTAAATGTGAAGGTGGAGGTCTTTCTGCCATCTGAAGTGTCCATGCAACTCACTATAAGCTGGAATGCCATTCTCCTTTCATCTGTTTTAGTTTAATAAATAATGGCACATTTCTGATTTTAACATTATTAAACTGATTGAGAGAAGAAGTCACACGATTGACTTTAAAGCTTATTAGTGAAAAAAGAAAAATGGAAAAAAGCAACAGTGGAAAATAATTTAACCAGAGAGTAAGGATTGTAAACACATTTTTATTTTGGTATGAAATGTATCTATAAATTCAGCCATTTTTTTATTTAGTAGTTTTTCCTGGGACACAGTGGGAAACACTGGGAGAGTTACACAAAGTATGCGGTGTAGTTTCAGTCCAAACGGGTGTGTAACTCTTATGAAACAGTAAAACTCATTCTTCAGTAATTGTCAAGGAACTTGAGCCCAGTTTCTGGAACAAATAAAGTCCAGATTAAAATAAAATAAAATCTCACTATTTTTCATTCTTCATCCATTATTTATGCCTTGAATCTGAGAAAATTGTACACAGATTTAAGGACTATATAAACAGATTAATTTGCAAAGAAAACACACCGTATTTAAATTAAATGGACACAACAGAGTTGGAGATCTCTAGATCTTTTTTTTTTTTTAATGAATTTTGCACTTCTCAGCCACCGTAGATAGTTATATGGTGACAACTGTTTTTCTTGAGTGATTAAGTCTTGTAACAAAATAGCACTTTCTTGCACTGTGGCAAATGTCTTAAAGGTCATATGATTTTTATTTGTTTATGTTATAATAAGCCATATAATGAAGATTAGAAGAAGCCTAACTGAAAAACAATCCTGAATCAAATAAACCAAACACATCAACTTGCTTTTAAGCTACTCTGGAATTGTGTCTCAAGTTTCAGTAATAAGCGACTGATTTTACTTCAGTTTCTTAAAGTGCTTAAAATTATGGTCTCACCCTTTACAGTAATCAGCACCACTTCATTATAATCTCCAACGGGCTGATTACACAGCGGATAAGCATTATCTATCTATCACTGATTATAAAAACAGGGCTGAAGCGAATTACCACTAGTTCAACCATAAATGGCAGTCACACACACCATATTTCATGTACCTAAACTGCAGATGCACAAATTCAGTAATTCAATTTTGCTTGGAGAGCTGAGTAAGAATTGAAAAAGAAGAAATGTTTTTGCAGAGTGGGACCTGCTGTGAACTGAGACCAAAGCGGTAATCAGAGTTCCTCAGTGACACATCAGTGACTTGAGTCTTTGTGTTGTTCATGCAAATCAGTGCTGAGCTGCTGTTGGGGGTCTGAACAGCATGCTGGCTGATGTGCTAAAGAGGCATGCTTATTTAGATGAATATCAAACCAGTTGATAGATTTTAATTCAGCTGAAAATGAAACCACTGACAGCCGTGTCAAGTGATTATATTTTAGTGCTCATCTGGGGAACACGTATGAAGCACTTAGAAAAAGGTTTTGTTGCTGCTGATTGTGCTCTTCTCTTTATTGCTTGCTGTTTCATTTGGTTTCTTGTTTTTCTCATGAATGTCTTTAAATGGAAATAATTGGCACTTTAACCTTATAACTGTATGTCATGAGAACTATCATCTGTACTTCATTCACGACTAAAAAAATCCAGACAATAGTGCAGAACCCCCAAATATTTTTACTCATCTCACATGATGTCTGACCCCTTAGGATGCATTCATTTTTAATGTTTCTGCAGTGCACCCTGAGCTGTGGCTGCACACACATATGTTTGGTTCTCAGAAATTTAGAGAAGCAGGTCCACCAAGCCCAGATCGACTGAGTTAGAGTGTAGTTATGATTATAACTGCAGCCCCGGGATGACACAGCTGTCATTGTGGCCCATGCCTGTGGTTTGGTACTTAAAATAATGGCTGACAAATTTAATTTAATGGGTGTAACACTGCTACATGCAGCAGTTGTGTGTCTGCAGCAATGTTTGTGCATGCTGAAAGTTGTAATAAAAATACTGTAATCAAAGCCTGGTCTCAGAGCCTCTATATTGTCATTTTGTTGCTTTAAATTTCATTACTTGATTTCAGTCTCGTTTCTCTATAATGAATGCATGAAGCAAGGTGGCCCTCATGATTCTGTCCAAAAATCATTTTAAATGATCTAACCACTCTTTAAAAAACAGTGAGTTTTAAATGAGCAATCAAGTGTGGCTTTTGAAACATGCAAGCCCTGTCCAAAGTGTAGAAAATAATAAATATAAATCAGATTTTTCCAGTTTGACTTATATTCTATATTTTATAATCTGTATTTTTACATGGGCTGCACGGTGGCGCAGTGGTTAGCACTGTGGCCTCACAGCAAGAAGGTCACTGGTTCAATCCTTGGCTGGTTTGGTCAGTGGCCTTTCTGTGTGGAGTTTGCATGTTCTCCCCGTGTATGCGTGGGTTCTCTCCAGGTACTCCAGCTTCCTCCCACCATCCAAACACATGCATGATAGGTTAATTGGTCACTTCAAATTGCCCCTAGGAGTGAGTGTGGTTGTTTGTCTCTCTGTATGGCCCTGTGATGGACTGGCAAGCTGTCCAGGGTGTACCCTGCCTGTCGCCCAAAGCCAGCTGGGATAGGCTCCAGCTTCCCCGTGACCCTGAATTGGAATAAGCGGTTCGGAAAATGAATGAATGTATTTTTACATATTCAAGTTAAATTACCCAATTTGCTACATATTTCCTCGTTTTATGTTCTTTATTTTTAAAATCCCATGCTTCATTAAACAAACCACCCAACCTGTACTGTGGCTTAAAATAGGGATTACATTTGGTGCCATCCATCCTGATATACAACTTTAATTTCAGTTTCCATATTTTCTCCATATTGCAGAACGCAGTGATCCATGTTCCCTTCATGCATCAGTGATGCCTTAAAACTGCTTTGTGGAATATTCCAGATTCCTTCTCTTGGATGATAATGAGATCTCTGATATGGTTTCCTATCCAGGTAAGAAACACACACAACTTTGTTAAATAGGAAACCTATAAAGCAGAGAAAAGACTATGGTCGAATTGATTAACTGACCATAAACCTTTTCCTCTGTGTTTAGTTGTTAGTATCTACACACAACTAGCCCAAATGAGTAACTTTTAATTTCTTTTGTCAACAAATAAACAGTGAATTTGTGCTATTTTGTCTTCCTTCTAATAATACCAAATTGGTCTTGTATTTTACATTATTTGGAAAGTCACCTTTACAATGAGATAAAACTTATAAGGAACGAGCTTCCTCTCCACTCTCAAATTCTGGCTTAGTGGGGGAGAGCGTTGTCTTCCTGGATCCTTCCTGAATATCAATTCAACATGTCTATCAGTCAGGAGCCACACCTGGCAACATTTGGAGCAGCATTTGAAGCTCAAAACTGAAGTAAATATGAACAAAAAAATATTGTGGAAGAATCGAGGCACATTTTGGAGGATTACTCATGTGTTACACATTCTCCTGGAGCAGGATCAAGTTTCCCTAGTAAAAGTGACTAATCAGGATTTTCACTGACATATAAGGCAACATTATTTGTATTATTGAAGGGGAGATGTAATCATCCAAACACAAATTATCTTTTTGTTTGTTTGTGCTGCATTTTTGCACATGGTCATTAAGGAAAAACAAACAAACAATTAATAATAGACAATTCTGTTTTCAGATTTCAAAGAGGTAAAGCTTGTATTTCAGGAATGAGTTAAAATGACAGGAAATAAAGAAACGCTCTTCCATCTGACACCTTCACAAAAAATCTAAACCAGTACAGTTTCATACATGCTGACATTCAGTCAAGAGCTCTTCACACCATCTTCAACACACTGTCAACTGTCATCATGTAAGTCGTCTTTCTGCATCAGTACCTGACATGTCAACTTCGCCACCAGTAATTCGAACAGAAAACATCAAAATTGTCATTCAGGATATTTATTAACATTTTAATCAAATCCATCAGTTCACCAGAGGAACAGCTCTGCTGGACATATAAACAGTTTAAAAAAAACCTCTGTGTTGCATGTTCGGCTGTTTTTGGTCTCAAAAACATTTTTTTCTGTCAGTGTTTAAGTGTTTGGTTTGGCTTTAAATATAATATTTTACAGTATAATAGTGGTGGAAGTTACATACTGTTTTCAATTCTGTGTTCATGCACACAGATCTGCGGGGGCGAGTCATGATAATCATCTGGATTCAGGAATTATCCATCATTTCTGGATCGCACTGCTTTAAAGACCTTGAGTTTAAATCACATCTCAGTTCCTCAACATTGTAGTTCTGTTAGTATAAACTATGTAAAAATGTCTGCACCTATCACTTTTGTTTTTCTGAATATAAAACTAAAGCAAAATACTTAGCGGTCATCAGTAACCTTAACAGCTGTGAAATAAGGGGAAATAAAATGGTTTTGGTGGTATTCTTATATATTTCACTGTTGTACTGTGATTGATATATATATATTTTTTTATCTTTAAACAGAAATCATAGAAAAACAGTGAAGAAAACATCTACTGCTGCATAACTTGGACACATCATCAGTGTTGTAGCCTGGCATCACTGGGTGTTTCGGGTCCAACGACACCTTCCTGTGTCGAGACAAAGTGACCTGTTTCTATTCAGAAAATATTAAAGCATGGTTTCAGTATTTGCAAGTACTGATCCCATATCTTATAGTTAAAAAAAACAGAACAGTTCAGATTTCCTTTGGTTATCACTTGCATGTTTCAAGAGATTCATGTATTCTTGATCTTCAGATCCCATCAAATGAAATTTGGCTTCCAGACGTCTCTTTGGACAAACTAAGCTTTTAGGATTTTTAATGTTGCCAAACATTCATTCATTCCTTTTCTATACTGTTCCATTTCAGGGCTGCAGGCAAGCTGGAGACCATCCCAGCAATCATCAGGCGAGAGGCGTTATTCACCCTGGACTGGACACCAGGTCATCACAGCACTGTCAAACAACTATTGTTAAATTCAGAACTACTGTAATGTTGATTTTCAGTTACTTTAGACCGTCAGAATGATTTCAGCAACAAGCAGAGATATGTGTGAGAGAGTCAAATTACTGTAAATCAGTGTTTAGACTGGATTTAGTGCACATTGGAAATCCATGTGGAGTTGTTACTTTGTGTCTTGTGCTTTCCTCTTCTTTTCAGACATCTCTCTTATCACGCGGAGACTTTTCTCATGACTTCATTTTGTTCAAATGACAGAATAAGACAAATATGCTTTGCCATGAATGCAGCACAGTGTAGTCAATTGTCAAGTGTATTATATCCTTGTTCATGATCTCACGTTTATGCTTTGCCCCTCTGATTTCGAGGTCTGTACATATATTTATTCACTAATAATTGCTTGTATCTACTGCTTCTCTAATGCGTTCTAATGCTACGATTTAGGCTCTTTTTCAGTTCACTCTCTTGCATTTCAATACTTTTCATTTTGCCATAAATGAATTATATCTGCCCTGAGGCAGCCATTGATTTAGTCATATGAACCTTCAAAACATTGAACCACAGACTGTTCGCTTGAGATGCAATCCATCGCAAATACAAATGTCCAATCTCCACACAGGTAATCCAAAATTAATCTGCTGAAAGCTGTGACATGGTAAATACATTATTACTTTAACTGAATTTTGAGTTTCAAATGGAAATGCCCACCTAATAAGGGCTTGCGCAATAACACAAGATTTGTGACTACTCAGAACATGTTTAAAATAAGAGGTCAACATGCTGATAAATAACTTAATTAGTTTAGCTGAAAATAGAGAAAAAAAATTAGGATTTCTCATCTATATTTCTCAACTGTTAAAAATCCCTTAAACCCCTGTTATGTTTGCGTGCTGTAATTTGAGCAGAGGGAGCAGCTGACGGGGAACAGATTGATTAAAGCACCGATTTCCTCAGATTCCATTGGTGTTATATTAAATGTCATCATAATTTCCCTTGTAACAACACTTATTTTACAGAATAGAAAACTGTAATCAGTTCCACACATATCTGGGGTGAAAATTATATTGATGAAACTATTATTGTAGCTTGCTGTGCTGCTGTTTTGCTGTTTTCTTGCTAATTTACCAAGCCTTGGTCAGTAACCCTAAGTTTCAAGCATTGACTTGAAGGTTATGGAAGTGACATAACCTACATATATCCCAGGCACTCTGAACCACAGCTATACCAAACTTGCTTTGAAGCACAGAAGTCTGATCTTGTATGATTGTGTTTGAGTCTGTGACTGTGTTATAGTGGACTTTATTCTCTCTTTCAGCAGCGTGTCCTGCGGTGTGAGAAAAGGTCATATATTTACCAATTATGTACTTGAAAGGACACAGACAGGCACAGAAGCCGACTGAAGCAAAAGTGAAACCAAGCACTGACACAAGAAGAAAGATATTGAACAGTAATTCTACCTTAGAAAGCCAAGAGGCCTGCTGTTCAGAATTACCTGCAGACAAAACATCTGATACCAGTATGCTAAGAAGAACTTTGGGTTGTTTTTTTTTTTGTTGTTTTTTTTTTTACATATATATATATTTTAAAACAGATTCAAGATTGAGTTATTATCTCCAGCCTATCCCCTCATGTAGTTGTAACTCTTTGACATAGAAATAGCATATTTACAGGGACTGCAATGGAGATTTTTCAGTTTTCTTTACCCAGATATGAAGCTGAATTCATGAGTAGGTTTATTTAGACACGTTGTTTGTTCTTGCTTGCTCTGCAGCTCTGTTTTGTCAACATGGATCCTGAAGTTGACTTAAATGATTGATATGCTTACTGTGCATGATCAGCCTTCATAATCAAACCATTAATGGACCACAACTTAGACTTCAGACTGACTTTAAAGCAACACCAATGAAAACCCAATTGTCACACATCAGCACCTGCACCCAAAAATGCTAATCCAGCATCAGTTTTGCATTCAGTCTCTTCTCCAAACTCTCTTTCCTTTCCTGACATACTCCTGTATGTTTGGATTGCTCTGCTGAATCAGCCAAACAGCCAGTGTGCTGAGATCCATTTACTGGTGTGTGGTGCAGGTAATGAAGGCTCCATTAATCTGCATAATAAATGTCATTTTGCCATCAAAACAAGTCAGTAGCAAAGAGCTTTAGGTCAGAAACTTATGTAGCATTGTTTTAGGTATGAAAAAGAATGAAACATTTTTCCATGTTATTCTCAGCTTCTCTTTTCAGCTGTGAAATGTCACAATTTAATGACCAGTTTAGTTATTTTAGGTAGAGATCTGGGGCTACATGTACCAGTTTTATATGTTTAGGCTAGTTAATCATAATGACTTCCAGAATGTTTCTGAAGTGAGGACTGCTGAACCACAGTACAAACAAAAATTAAGATTATAGGGTTGTTTTTTTTTTAGGGTTTGGTGGGAGAGCTCATCTTAGCTCAAAAGTTACACTGTTTAGAGCCACAGGTGTCAAACTCCAGTCCTCGAGGGCTGGTATCCTGCAGGTTTGTGTTGTCTCCATGCTTCAACACACCTCATAAGTTCATAATTAGACTGACAAGAAGCTGCTGGGTCCATTTGAGTTGAATCAGCTGTGTTGAAAGAGGGAAACAACAAAAACCTGCCGGATACCGGCCCTCGAGGACTGGAGTTTGACACCTTTGGTTTAGACCCACATAATGGACCAGATGTTTCCAGAGAGAACTGAAAATAACTGCATCCTCATGCATTTCTTCATAACTCGCTTCTTTTTTCCCCCTCATCTGACCCCTCCTTACATTGAACCTCTGAATTCTCTTAACTTTCCAACATCCACTTTCCCCCACACTGACCTCCATCACCTGTTTCCTTCTCATCAGTATTTCCCTTTCATCTACCCTTCCAGGCAAACTTAGGAGTCTGGCTTTACTCACAGAGCTGCACATTGGGAGGAAATAATAACCTCTTTACCAGTTTTCTCTGTTTGGATTACAGATTCAACACATTACAGGAGATTTTTTTTAAGGCTTTCATGTCTGAATATGGCAGGCAGTCTGCTGGAGGAAGCAGAGTCAAATCCTGAGACTGTATGTGCCTGACTAGGAGTTTCAGCTTTTACAGAAGAAAAAAAAACAAAGTTGGATTTAAGTTTACAGATTCTGGAAGTTTGATAGTAAACTGGGATTCTTGTCTGAAAGGTACTGGTCAGTTCATGCTTTTAGCATCTGCCTGCACACCAGTGTCTGATGTAACAATCATCATCTGCATTGCAGACGTTCGAGCCTTCGAAGCCTTGTCCGCTGAAGTCCTCATGCAATCCAAAGTTTTGAAACTCATATGGTTTAATGTACATGTGAAATTCACAAAGTTCCAGTTGGTTAGCAGATACAGAACCAGTGCCAACCTTAAGATAAAACTGCAGAGAAGACGTTTGAGCTGAGCAGATGCTCAATATTATAATGTGTAAACATTAAATCTTGTACAACAGAGATCTTTAATTGTGATTCAGACTCACATTTAATGATAAGCTGCACAAGTCTGCTAATTTCCACTGATGTGAGTCAATTGTGTTGCAATGGGGAAACTTCTAAAATCTGAAGGACACTGGCCTTCGAGGACCAGGATTGAGGTTTCCTGTAGTACAATTTCAAATGTCAGGATAAATCTTCAACGAGAAAGAGGGAGAAAAAAAAAGACTTAATCTTTAACTAAACATCGCATTATTACATGAATCTGATCTTTACCTTTAGGTGCATTTTATTTGTTTATTAAATTTCATATTTGTTTTATTAACAACATTTCTAGAATTTGTTGTTTTTCTTCACTATAGCTTGCAAACATGATGTTTTTTTGTGGGTTTTTTTTTTTTACACTGTTTTAGCAACAAAATCCAGTCAACAAATGTATTAGTCTTCATTTTTACATTCTCTTCTTCCTGCAGTTCCTCACCAGCATCATATGTGGCTTTTAACACAGAAAGCAACACATATAAATGGACTTTTTCTATGCATATAAATCAGATCCTTTTCATCAGTGATCTCTCTATTAGAACATCATCTTCATCCACGTGTCCTTACATTTAGTACAACTGTAAAGATGCATTTGTCCTTCTCAATTTGCACTCTTCACACATGTTCTTCTTCTGCCTCCAGCACTCACCATTCTGCAGCGTACTTCACTTAGGCCTGCGAGAGTCCCGCTGTTCGACCTCAGCAGGTCTCAGAGCTGTGCTGCTTCTGACTGCCACTGTCCAATCATCACCGGCGTCACACCTCAGGACTCTGGTGTTAGCTCGTTAATCATGGCTGATTCTAATCAGGCGTGATTAACGAGATAACACCAGAGCACAGAGGGGAGCAGCTGACCGGAGGTTTTACACATGAAATTAGGTAAAAGTCAACAGCCTGACTTAATTATTCTGATTTTAACACTTATAAGTAATTTGTCTTTTGGTTTACTGGCTTTGGTTAATATTTTATATTCATATTACTGAATGAATTAGAGTTAGCCTTGTGTAAAATATGATGAAAGCAGTCTGCGATCTGCCTTTATTGATTATTTTGGTATTAAAGCCATAGAAGCCAATATATTGTGAAAACATGTATTTTTTTGTATGGAAGCACATTCTAGTTGATTATTTCCTTCACAAGACAGAGATCATGTATTCAGTCGCTTGTGTCTGTCTGTCAGCCTGTTGCATAACTCATTTTGGACAGATTTTTATTATATTTTATTGAAATCTCTGAAATACAATAAGAAAGAAGTGATTCAGTTTTGGGGCTGATCCGGATCACCTCCTGGATCTACAATTTCTTAAAGGATACTTTACAATGTAAAGATGGATATCATTTTATTTTTTATTATTTATTTGTGCATTTGTGTTGATTTAAGGGTGAATGTGTCTGCACTATATCCACAAAACTGTATTTTCAGGCTCAGCTGATGTTGGACATACAAACCCTGAAGTGACATGCTGGGCTACTGACAGGTGTGCTGCAGAGGCAGTGATGAAAAGAAAACATTTTCAGTCAGGTGGACTCTTGATTCATCGGCCCTGAAGGGCTAAAGGCAGTGTGAGGATGTCTTCCAATGTGGTGGTTGGTGTTTTTCTCAGAGCGTGCCACAAGCTGATCTCACAATGACCCCAGATTTAGTGGTGTAACCTGATTAATCATGCACCCTAAGGGCCCAATTAACGTCCGTAAATAAAAATTAAAAAAAAATTTAAAAAAAGAACAACATGGTTCTCTACCACCACACAAGCTTTACCTGTAGTTTGTGGCATGACCAGTCCAATTGACTGTCATCTCGCTGAAATATTCCAGATGGCAGTAGATCTGAACTGATCTAGGTTGCTAATTATCTTAATCAGAGGTTTAGCGGTCCTTCAAGAAGTGGGTATACTCTCAATCAGTGGTCACGGATGTCAGGCTGTTAGACATAAACATCTTTATTATGTCAATGAGCAGGCTAAGGTAAATGTAGCTGCTGGCTAACTGCACCAGTTTGGCATCAGTAACATTAGCTCAGCTGCTGGTTGACGTACATTTGGCATGTTTGTAACTGTAAAAGCAGCATCATAGGGGCCTTAGAAGTGAGTATACTCAATGCTGACTAAAAAATAAGATGCTACCAGTGTAGCATTGGTAACCCTAGCTGAGCTGCTGGGTGACGTAGCGACATGTGTGGGGACATTTGTAATGATGAAAGCAGCATCACAGGGAGCTTAGAAGTTTAGAAGTGGGAATACTCTATGCTGACTGAAAAAGAAGTGGATATACTCCGTGTACCCACGTATACCCTGGACTACACCGCTGGTTACTAGCTTGGAAGACCCCTAACAAAATGGACTCACCATTTGTGAAAAAATGTTCAATTAGTTTTTAAAGATAAAGGCATTAGCATTAGTTCCCAACCAATAAAATAGAGACATTACATTTACACTAGAACTCCTCAGTATGTTGTCATGCTTCATATGACTTTTTATTTTTTTACACCTGTTAATGTTCGCAAACTGAGTTCATCCTCAGTTTCCTTTGTTTTCCAGTCCAGCATTGTACATTAATGTCAACACTAATGCACTGTGATAACAAGGGAGAACATGAAGGCACCACCCACACATGCAGCACAGATGTCAAAAGCAAACAGCTCTGCAGTCTGTTATTTATGATACCGCAATCAGATAATGTTTCTGGTGCTTTCACAGTGTTTTAATGGACTTTTAATAACATCTGGTGCGTTGCAGCTGAGATGATGATGACACGCTTAGGCACCAGTGAGGTGTTTTAACCAAAAGCTTTCAAATCAGTAGAAGTGATTTATTTAGTTGGTTCACCTTGAAAATACCTTGACTGGAATTTGTTTGTACTTGTTCTGAGCTCCTCTACAAACACAGCAGGAGCTCCTGGCATGGAGCAGATGAGGCAATCAGTGTTGTGCGTTACTGCTGTTCTTGTAACTTTAAATAATTAGCATGATGGTGTCTTTTAATAAAGCAAGATGATTAAAATGAGCTCTGTTTCCTAATTTAATTAACCTTTTTATCCTCAGCTGCTGTATTTGCGTTAATCTCAGACTGAACTTTGCATGATGTCTGATTTATTAACAGTTTTCATATTTCCAGAAAGTGTGTTCAGCAATAAAAAAGAAAAAGACAACAGACATAACAGAGATTGCATGAAAAGTGAGACATGTCAACTGTTTAAGATGTAAATGTGCCATATAACAATAATAATAATAATACTAATAATAATGATGATAATAATAATAATAATAATAATTATTATTATTATATTATTATTATGATTATTATTATAAAATATTAATGATATTAATAATAACAATAATAATTATAATAATAATACTGAGAAGAATACAACACTAACACCTCCTGACCTCCTTATGACAATTCTTTGTTTTGTTTTGTATTTTTAAGGAAAACAGCAGAGAATGGTGACTGCTCTGATATAGGGATGTTCATCCAAGTCAGATTTTCCTCCTTGCACTTGTAAGGGACTTGATTTACATTATGCCCATATTGAGGTCTATTTAAAGGTATGAGCATAAGACCTGTATGGGTGCTGCAGTTGGAGAATTTATTGGTTATTACTGGTTGATGTGGTTGGAGAAAGAGCCCTGCTCAGCCTGCTGATCAGATAGAGGTTAAACCAGCTCTTTGTCAGCGTGTGCGTAGCCTCACATTTCTGTTCTATTGTTTTGTTTTTTGGTTTGGACAAATTAGGCAAAATGAAAGACAAGTTGGAGAAGTTCTTGAGAGAAGCGGGCTGACCTTCTCTACCTGCACATGACCAGACTGATTGAAGAGGTCTGTATGGATTAATCCACTTTCTGCAGTCTCTGACATTACTTACAATAGAACTAACGGAGCAAAAACCTCATTTATTTCCATGACAATAACTCATTTAAACAAGATATGATGGCAGCAGGGAGTTTTTGTGATGCATGGACTGGGAGTTGTGGAAAACAACTGATGAGTGAATGAGAATACATGAATTCTTCGGAGATGTGTAGTATACTTACAGATTTGTAGGGTATGGTGATTTTTATAATGGCTGTGACAGAGGATTAGTTGTTTTTGTTCATTTGGTGTGCGGGTAATGATTGTTCTGTACCGTAAATCACTTCCTCGATGACATTCATATTTTTTCAAGCCTAAATGTCAGCCAGATATGACAGTGATATTGATCTCTGTGATTGTCAGGAGCAGTTGGAAAATATGTCACACAATACTCAAATATTCATTTTTTAAAATGAAACAGAAAGTATCTCACATAATCATTCGGTGATGTGGTTTGTTTTAATATTACAACCAATTCAAGATTTTTGAGCAAGTAAATATACTAAACCTAAATGCACAATTTCCAAGTACAAACTACATAAACTTGAATCCATACTGGATCACATTCATTGTATATATTGTGACAAGTGAGTTTAAAATACAACTACAACTCAATAAGATATCCATGTAAAAGCTTCAAGATTGGGCAAAAGACATACAAACTAAAATTTCGTGGCCAGATGACTTGTTCTCTCTTCTCTGGTTGTCACAACTGGATACTTAAAACAAGACTAGGTTTTGTTTTTTCATTCATCATTACAAACTTGATAATACACAACAGAACACAACTTAGTTTCACTGGCTCCAGAAACACTGCAATAATAGCGCAGAAAGAAAGAAAGAAGATGAAATGCAAAACTTTAAACAGATAAAATAGTATCTATAAAATATGACTGGTTACATAGTAGAATAGGAGCATGGCTCAAAGCAAATGCTGCAGAATTGTAAAGTGTACATTATGTTACAGCCCTATTGATATAGTTAAAAGATGTATTGTATCAAACTCACTGAGAGTTCAGCAGCCTGGTGGCTTGGGTAAATAGGATGCTGTGGATTCTGTGTGTTTTAACAAGAATGCTGCAGAACCTTTTTCAATAAGCCACAAAGGTAAAAGTCTGTAATGTGGATCTGTGCGATGAGGGGTCTCTGAGGATGTTTTGAGCTCTGATTTTCCACTCTTTCTGTGGAACATCCTGGATGGGTTGTCCCGATGATCCTCTCTGCTGTCCTCACCCTGGTGCAGAGGCTTCCAGTCTGACATGCTGACCAGACCAAGCTGCAGCAGGGTAGCACACTCCTAAAGGTGCCTATGAGAGGGGCAGGGGGGTTCTTCTTAGTAAAACATCAGTTCAGCTTCCAGGAGGTTTGGGGGAGGGTACAGGTGTGTGTGAGGAAATCTCACTGTTGAGCAATAAAAATAGTTTTATCAATCACAAACATTATGTATTAGATAAACTGATTTTTTTCCCCAATTTGCTCTTGTAAATACAAAATGACAATCGAGTTGCCTGACAATTGAGTGAATAATCCATTAGTGAACAGCAGAATCTGCAATTACAGCGACATGTATATGATGACATGATAATTTGATGTTTAGGTGGGTCAATGTCCTAGCTTTAAGAGACAACAAATTGACACAGAGTCTATACTGTTTCCTGGTCCAGTTTCTAATTAAACAATAAAAAAAATATATGTGAATGAAAATGATGCAAAAATAAAAGTAGAACTTTAGAGTGTGTGCAGATTGCTGGGAGCATTTAAAGTGAACGTATTGATGGAGGAGCTCGACTCTGGAAAAATGCTGTCCAACTTTTTGGTTAATGTGCTCTGCTGGTTTCTGACCATGCAGTGTTGTGTTGCACATTAATATCACTGCTGCAGAAGCATCATTAGATGAAACGGACTTTTGATCGTAATCCAAATTAAAAATGCATTTGTGTAATACTGTTATTGTCTAAAATGTCTTTCAAGTGGGATTGTATCAATGCCTGATTAGAACATTAACTTTAACATCTCCAGCTGCTACGATTAGGAATAGTTTGAATAAAGATGGAATTAATAATAATTCTCAAACTTGATGGTCATTTCTATGATACTTATTGGACTGGTGATACTCACACGTTTAAGCAGGAACTTGTTTCATTGCATACATAAAATACTCCAATAGTTTAGTCGTTAGCATTGAATAAACATGATTAAGCAATCGGAACCCACTTCCCTGCTCAATTCAAACCCTTTTTCAGAAGTTGTGGTCCCACTAAAACATTAAACTTGAAGGTGAGGAAGACAATTCCACTCTTTCAGTTGCATGAGGCGTGTAAAGTAGAAAAGTCTGCTTCAATATGAACATGTGAGATGGAAAAAATGTTGTAATTTAACAGTCCTGCAAACGACTACCTTCCAGTGAGAAAGACACAACACTCATCAGAATCAACCCTGAGAAAAATCTCTTGCCCTTTAACTGCACATACCGTGCAGCTTTCCCATAGTGTTTATGCTTAAAAAATAAAAATAATCAATTGGATCACAAAGTAGAAATCTCCTCCTGCAGCAATCACAGGGAATGTGGTTTCGCCACAAATTCAGACTAATTATAGTCACTAACACCAACAAGAGTCGTACCATAAAAAGAGGTCTATGAAATACAGTCTTCTTTGACCTGTGACAATGATTTAAAAGAAGCGTAAAAAAGCAGAAAGTTATCCAGTATTTAGACTTACATTTTCAAGGTTCACATTAAAAATCTATTGTCAATCTAACATGAGGGTACAGCTAGCTAGAACATTTCCAGCTTGGGTTTTCATTCACATCTGGACTTTTTGTACTCTACGGTGCTCTCGGTATATCAGGACCAATTGGTCATTGATCTGTTATTCCACTGATTGTGCTTTTTTTTTTTTTTTTTTTAAATTTTAACCAAACATTTGAACCATAATTACCTCCACCAAGGAGGTTATGTTTTACCCAGCATTCATCTGTTTGTATTTAAGATAACTCAGTTAAAGTTATGGATGGATTTTCATGAAATATTCAGGAGTTGTTGGAAATGTGAAAAGGAGAAACTGTTTAAATTTTGGGGGTGATCCTGTTTGGATCCAGGAACTTTTTAAAGGCCTTGGCGGAGGTTTACGCTCCCCAAGTGCTTTTCTAGTTTAAAAAACAAACAACATGGTTGGTTGGTAGTACTTTTAGACATGCTGACTACTGTGTCTTTCAACCTTGAAATGTAATTACTGTCAGATACAACTATCATTAAATGCACCTTAATCTAATCTCCTGTGGCAAATAGACAGATAGCCCAGAGACACTCATGTACCTGATCTCTCAGTATCTCCTCATCTCAGCTGTTAAGATTCATTAGGGGGTCTGATTTATCAGTTATCTTTGTGAACTTTTTTTTTTTTTTTTACCATAAGGAGCCCATATAAATGCTTTCCACCTGTTTTAATCTTGCATTTTGCTGTTTAAACATTGGTGACTTCATTTGTTTACCATGTTTTTGTACTGCTTAAATACACTGATTCAAAAGCAAATTTGCAAATCAAGCTTCATAGACTATTTTTTTTTATTATTATCTAAAGAGAATAAAAACAGACTGGGTGAGAGCTCAACAGACCTGTGGGAACCCATCAAATACCCACAATTCTGTCCCATTTGATAATAAGAAAGGACTTTGCACCCCTTCGATATCTTTGATATGGCCTTAAGATGGCTTTCAGAGGATGGATTTTGTGTTGAAAAAACACAGCATTGATTCTTCTTTTCATTCTGCAGCCACAGGAGATGGGAATAAGCTGCAATGAGACAAAGATGCAGGATGGAAAAATGGATTTAATTTTCTGAAATAAGAAGAGCACAAGAGAAAACATCAGTACTTAGTAAAGACCCAAGGTATTAAGCCTTGAACTGAAAGGAGAGTAATGAGAAAAAAAAGCTCATGTCTGGTTGTGAGAGCATCAAATTTCTGCTTCAGGCTTATAGTGACTTATTTAAGTACTTACAGCAGATGGTTAAAAGCCTGTAGAATTAAAAATGTACATAAATATCTTGAATTAAGTACAATTTATGAGCAAGTCTTTGTATGCATGTGTGAGGGCACCATGCTTGCAGACAAGATTAATAAAAACTTTGTTTTGTAAAACGTTAGAAATTTGACAACTTATAAAGGAAATGCATAAAAATAAAACCTTAGAGACTAAGGCTCAGGGAGGATTGCTCTTTTTTACTGTTACAAAGTAATAAGATAATAAAAGAGAGAAACGGCATCTACAGGGAGGTATAGAAGGAGACAAGATAAGTTGAGAAATACAGAGAGCCTTGTAATTTTCTGTTAAATGCTTTGTGTGTGAGATAATAGAAACCAGTTAAAGAGAATTAGATGTAAATGGTTTATAAGACAGGCTCATTTTTTACAAGAGTTCTTCAAAAAGCAGCACTCTCGCTCTTTTTTAATTTTCTTTGAATGTTTCATTATTTGATCCTATAGGTTGTTATGTGCCTTGCACTTGTATTTGTGATATGAATCTGTAATGGACAATACAGGAGGTTTGAGCATTGAGAGTAATGAGCTATGATTACTGCTGTAACCTAAAAATGGATGATACAGCTCGATCATTATCACCAGCAGGAAGATAGCACTTTGTATTTGTACAAACCTCCTTTTAGAAATCAGACAGGATCAGGGTCAAACAACCATGATCATGAACAATAGAGGAGATGTAATCTGTCATGTTAGGACTCCTGCTGTCATCTGTGTTGACAACAACAAAGTAAAACATAAAAAAAACCAAATAATTAAGTACAAAACATTAAACAAAATTAAATGGGCTGTCACTACAACTTAAAATTGGTCCAATTGGTTGCTGGACTTGAAACAATGCAGTCTCCTGCCACAACTCTACAATGAATGAAATAAAAACCTGTTTTCTCTTAGTTTATCTAAACTTGGAAGAAAATCTCTTGAAAGTTAGTTTATATTGACCTTTTCTGTTTAGCTGTTTTGTGTGTCAGTACTTTTTACCTGTTGTTATATTTATATACTTTTTTTTGGGTCCCATAGGATTTAAACTGTTCAATGTGATCTGAGCATCTATGTGGCTCATCTATTACTCTATATCTCTGGCTCTCACTCTGCTTAATCTGATTTAATATTATTGAGCAGCAAAACTACAGAAAGTTATTTGGAGGATTGAAACACCAAATGCTGACTGATACCTCGAGAAGCTGTGGCCTGTATATTGTTACCCCTTCCTGCACTGGTCGCCCCGAAGCACCCCCTCTCTCCTAAACTATAATCCTCGGCCCAAAAGTAATCTCCACCCTAAAAATTTGGTTACAGTTTAGTCTTTTTGGTCCCATTTTTGATAATCCTGCCTTTCCCCACTGCCAAATTAGACTCTGTCTTGGTTCCAAATGGCAAATGTCAGACTGAAATGAATTCAGTGTCTCTACATTGATGGAACTTTTGATTGTCTCGCCATCAAATTTAATTTAAAATGCTCTGACCTTTCCCACTGTCTTTAGATTTACCAATTTGTTAAAGCCATCAGTCCATCTTTTCCATATTTACCATCAAAAATTAATGGGTCTTATTTTGTAATCTTAGGGTTCCATGGGAAGATAGACCAAATGACAAATAAAAATGAAAAGCTAGTTAGCATTTCCAACCCTCCTCAATTAGAAGGATCCTGCTGGAGTGGAAATCTGCACATCTGCACAAAGCCTCATCTTGAATGGAAGGCCCTGATGCTATTCTTTAAGTTAAAGAAGTAAAAATAGTGTTATCCCAGAAATGCGTGACAGACTATAGAAGTACCAAGGCCTCAAGGAGGAACTGGAGAAGGCCTGGAGGGTGAAAGCAACAGTAGTACCCATAGTGATCAGAGCCCTGGGGGCGGGGCTCACAGGAGAAGGGGCTCCAACAGGTACCTGGTGAAATATTAGACATCTCTGTCCAGACCAGCACTGTCCAAGGAACAGCTGAGATACTGCGTAGAACCCCCAAGCTCCCAGGACTCTGGTAGAGAATCCGAGCTTGAGAGATGAACAGCCACCCGCCCTACCCTGGGAAGATGGGAAGGAGGGGTGAGAGAGGAGTTTTTTTGTTTTTTTTTTAAATAAATAAACAAATAAAAAAAAATTTTTCCTCTGTCCGTGTAAGTAACACCTTCAGTGAAATTTATGTGCTCTACCACCTTTTCATAGCTACACTGGAATTATTTTTACTATTGTTTTTTTACTATATAGTATTATATTAATTTGCGTTCTGTACTGGCAGCCTAGCGGGGCTCAGCAGGTTGGTAATTTGTTGAATGTCTGAAATTATTGTCCTTTTTCTTTTTAAATGAAAATATAGGTTTTAAAAATGAAGTCGCTCCTAAGTCACTTGATCAGTCCCTGTTTGGTACAAAGCCCACAGCTGTTCAGTTAAGTTTTAATATTCAGGACTCCAGCTCTTTACACCTCCTACTAGTTTTAATCTAAAGCCCTGGTGGATTTCCATACCTCTTATGAGGCAGAGGATAATTGGATTAGAGTGTATAAATGAAACCTATATGAGAAGAGGCTCATTACACTAATCAAAAGTTTTCATCTCTACACACTCCCGCCCCACCTCATCCGACATCCTGGTGTGGGCGTTGGACCTCCTTGTCCATTGGTAATTGCTCTTCTGTATTCCCGGGTCCTGTCACCAGCAGTTGTCCACTGCATGATGTGCCATAAAGAGGAAGAATCAGTTTGCTTACTGGTGCCAGAGAACATCTAACACCATGTTTATTTGTTTTCCCACTAATGGTCACAAAGGAGACACAGAGGTAACATTTCTAACACACAATCCTGACTTACTGAATACCTCATTTAAGCATGTCACAGTGACAGACTCAGTGTGCTGAACAAGGATGCCTTATTAACTCACAAAACACACATTTAAAAAACACCTGCTCCCACAGAGACCGATGAGGTGCACAGTGTCCATTCTGAATAAAATCTTACCCTTGTGTTGCCAAGCCGCTGAGCTAAAACACACGCTTCTCTTTCAGCTTTCTTTTCATAGAGATGATTTGCACAAAGTGTTTAAGCTGAAAGATAATTGAGAAATGAATTGCAGGAAAAGGTGATAAAGAATGACAAGGATCTCTTAATAATCTACCACAGCCTATTTACTTTTCTGCAGGTAGATAATACTATTAGGGGAATCAAGATGTTTTCAGATACTTATGTCATTGTATTAGAAAAGAATCAGCTTTTGCCATTCTTAATTAATAAATAAAGGATGTGTTTGATATGAGGAGGACATGTGACCTGGCTCTGTCAGTTAATGCATTTACAGATACATTTAAACAGATGGACTCCACTTCCTCTTATATGGTCATATAATGTCTTTTTTCTGTATTTGTTGTAGCACTGTCTGTATTTTCTTATGTTCAGGAACCATTTGTATCGAGTAGCTTGCACATGCTTTTTGTAGCTTGAATGACATCCCTCAGTTCTGCTTGGATTACCATCAGTGTGTGCAAAGTCATGCTTCTCAGGAACAAGTTCAAAGTTCAGCTGATTCAGTTTAAAATGAAAAGTTCTTGTTCATTGTTCACTATATCACTTTTTAACAATTAATTTCTGTTGTTTTGAAAGGCTGAGAAACCTGTAACTAACCAACTAACCAGTCGCTGTAAAGTCACACCCCTGAAGGCTGCAAGCAGTGTGATCTAGGAGTTCGTGGGTGGTATTGTCCTTTCCTGGTAGCTATATATATATATATATATATATATATATATATATATATAACTTATCCACATGTCTGAAACACACCACTGACACAGATCAAGATTAGAAATAAAGAAGAAAGCAACATGCAGTATCTGTGTTGTTTTTTTAGAGGAGGGCATCCATGTGTAATTACTGTAACAGTAAAGCAGTATTATGAAAATATGTAATCATGTTCTTATAAATAGATAGATATGTAATGTTTCTCTTTGTGTCCCTAAAACTTGGAGCCTGGATTTAATTTTTGGTTGTGATTTTTTTTTTATTATCCTGTGTATGAAAGGGCTTTCAGTCCCCGACTTTTCAAATAAAAATAAGACCAATGACCCTTAAAACTGGAAACCATTGTCTCTTTCTAAATTCATTGTACAGAGCCTAACAATACAAACACTTCACCCACAGTAACTCTATGAGTGCCCAGTGCAGAGAAAACATGAGGATTAATTGCTGTGTTGCAGCAATGCAGCAGTCTGGTTCATTATGTGGTTTGTAGTACACCACACAGTCTTTTTATTTGGCAGCATAAGAGTAATAACTTTTCTAAGTTTTCACCTATTTTCCCTGCTTCCTGCAATACACAACAGAATAACAGACAATACACAACATTCAGACTGTGACCCAGTTTTCTTATGAAATTTGTGACATCAAACATCAATTTTATGGTACACACTTCTGCAACCCAGTTCCATAAATACTGCATACTAAAAATGCACAAAGTCAGACTAACTGATCAATAGTGATTTCCAACAGTCATCGTCCCATTAAAATTAATTATGCTCATCTCTTTGTTATCAGCCCTTTTCTTTGTGACATTTGATAAGCACAAGACACCGAATGGAGCTGGAGCTGTGTGAACATCATTATGTGTTTTCTGTTTGTACCAGCTTCAAGTTATGCAGCACGCTGAGATATTTCACGTTTCTGGAAGTAATCCAGATATTCCATCAAATCATGGCAATCCATGTGGGAGTGAGCCAGATCATTTGGAGTTTTCAGCTGGCTGGCCCATCACCTTGTATCATTAAAGGGGTTGAGAAGACACTGGGAATCTTTACTCTGTCATGATTTTCTGTTGTGATGCCTTTTCAGGAGAGCAGTCATCTTCCAGGCAAGATTAACACAATATGTAGTTGCTGTCTGACACTGAAAGCAGCCACGTGTCAACACAGCTGTCTGCACCACAGCGATAATTCATCTCTTAACATGAACTCTGCTGAACTGTATATTATATGCATTATAAAGACAGATAGGACCACTACTTAATGAGAGCCCCAATTTTCCAGGCATGGGCTGATTTACTCAGTGAAAGCTGAGAGCTGTGTGACAAAAGTCAATTGTGACATTTTCTCTTCTTCCTTGAGGTCACGACAGGCTTTTACTGTGTTAAACTGTGGGCCTTGTATGTATGCTTGAAAGAAAAAGTCAGACATCAATGTTATGTCATCATCAGAGCTTTTGAGAAAGAGGTCACAACACAAAAGAGACTGAGGCTGAAAAATTGGGCTTTTTGGGGAAGCCAGATCACACAGTTTTATTAACCAAACCAAACTGATGAGGAAAAGACTGAAACTCATTTAGCTCCCATAACCATTACGATCAATTTGAATAAATTAACAGATTTGTTATAATTAGATAAAAAGATAATTAGACTGACATAAAAAAAAATAATAAAACACAAATAATGTGAATATAAATTAAGAAACAAATGTTTCAACATGAAAACAGCAGTACATGAAAAGGATTTCTCTTTAAAGTCTTCCTGAAAGCTGAAACCTCAAGTATGAACACTTCACTGTTGAAGAAGAACACTGATAAAATAATGTGGTGTGTGTGTGTCACTAATTAATTGAAATGTTTACAAAGCATAATGAACGGCTGATTTTTTTTTTTTTTTTTAATTGCCTTTTTAACACTAGGCTCCCACAAAAACAGCCACTATTCTGCAATGTTATCAGCTGCTGTTGCTTTCATGATGCATTTTTTAAATGTAGCTTAAATGTTCCACTTAAAGACGGATATTTCCCTCCAAGATCTCATTCCTGACAACCTTACCTCAGGTTTCAGTAAAATGTTGTACATTTACAGTGAGGTTGGATATAATCAGTTCAAATAGAATAATTTTAGCATCTTCTCAGACAACTTTTAAGGATTTCTTAGAGTGCAAAGGTACTGCATGTCACACAGCAAACTGGATCCCAGGATGGTAGTTCTGTTTTGTAGAGCAGGGATCACTGACAGCAGCTGTCAAAGTCCTGCAGGTTTGATGTTTTCATGCTTCAACACACTCGACTTGAATCAATAGGTAATTAAAAGGCGAGTGCACAACTTGGCAGCAAGCTGGTGTAAAAAGTCAGCTTTGCTTTAAAAAAAAGTAAACTCATCTCTTTAAAAGAAATCAAGTTTTTGTTAACTTGAGTAACTATTATCAACTGGGATCATTTAAGCTTTTAGAGCTTTTATAAAAATACATTTTAGTTTTCTGTAAGTGCACGAGGATGCTGAATAAACCTGATGTAAACTACAAGAAATACTTCTCAAAATCTTGTTTTTGTTTTCAACACATGTAATGATTTGAAGTCTCCCTCACTTAAAGTAATTGATTAACTCTAAATTGTTCTTTCTTTGCAGAAAAAATTGCTGTGGTCATGTTTTTGTTTTTTTTTTAAATTTCATTAATGTCTGACCACAGAGGTCTCTGTCACAGTGTAAACAGTTGTGCTTGTTACTGGGCACAGGGATGCCCATTAGGAGTCATGTGATGCTATGAAATATAATAAAAATAATCCATTTGCTTGATCTATAAATATTCTAACCGTAAACTGTGTATCTGCTCTGTCTCAGGTTTATCTTGTTGAAGGCTGCAGCAGTTCACTGCCAGATCGCCACTTCTTTCTCGCTGTCGGGGGTCTGCTCCAGGGAAGTTGGAGTTGTTGCCTGGAAAATTCTTGTTAGATCTACCTTCACCCACCATCACCTTCCGTCACCTGCCTCTCACCTGAGTGTGTTTTCACATACTGGTTGCCAGTATAGACCTCTGCCTTCTTTTGGTTCCCAAGTATCCAAGTTATTCTAGTTTTCTGACTGTTATCACTCATGTTTTGGACTCATCTAACTGTGACTGTCCTTCCTGGCAGACCTGAACCAGTGAACTTCTCCATCCTCTGCTCCGCCGTACCTACCAGCAGGGTTCAATAAATTCTTATTCAGTGCCACAATTGTTGTGTGTGTCTACTCTTTGGATCTGCCATACTCTTGGATTTTGACAAATAGCTTTTTCAAACTCCTATGCACTTATTTTTACCGTTGGCGAATTTAAATGACTGATTTGTGTTAAACCAGGAAATACTGTTGATAGAACAACTGCGATATCTGAGAATTTACAATCTTTCTTTAACATGTCTTAGAGACAACAACAAAAACTTTGTATGCTGCTCTTCATTATATATACTTTATTCACAATTATTTAGAGCAGTTGTCAAAACTATATTTGGGCTGAAACTAAAACGTTCACATTACAAACAAAATTTACAAGCGTCAGTCCACCGATCTGATGTTTATCATGACATTTTTTAAGGCTTCCAATAAAACCTCACACAGTTTCACAAATATGAGCAAATTCACAATAAGAACCAAAGTCACAAAAGTTCATTCCCCCTACACATATCCCAAAATGGCACAAAGTTTGACAAAATTATACAAAACGTCTTAAATATGTAATTATATAACAACAAATGTTGATTTTAATGTATAGTTTCACATTTATTGAGGCAAGACAGCAACACAATGAAGTCCAAAACAGAGTACAGAAGCTTAGCTTAGCTTAGCTTAGCTTAGCTTAGTATGAAGTCCTGACTCTAAACTGGCTCTATCCACTACAGATAAAAAGTGACATGGTAGCATCTTTTTTCCTTTTTTAATTGTATAATTATATTTGAAAAAAAGAATTATCAAATTACAGGGAAAAAATTGATCTTTTGGGAAAGAATCCATTTAAACTGAAGTGAATGTCGGGGAGATCAGGAGCAGAAAAATTAAAGTAATTCTAACAAGCTGAAAACATATTTAACTCTGTTCTTTTATTTAATAGTGTAAACAATCATCTCTGGAAGTTTGTTTTTCACAGCTGCTTTCAAGGTAACAAACACAGATGCTGAATGCTTTGACTGCTTTTCAAAAGTTATTTAGAAAGAGATTATTTTAATTTGTCCACCATCTGCATCACTCTGATTGATTCTACACAGATACACAACTCTGAAACATGCCCATCCTTCACACCTGGTGTGAACTTTCAGCACCTCCTCTGTGTGGATCAGACCCAGGCATGGACACTGCCCATCCAGTCCAGCAGCCTCCCTCGGTACCAGGCACGTGTGATCGGCTGAATGCAAAGCAGGAACCGAAACCTTCTGAGCAGCCCGCAAAACACTGCAGCCGCCACTACCACAAGCGGCGACATCATCACAAAGCCTAGGATGATGAGAGCAGAGCAGCTGTTGTCGTCAAGGTAACGGCAGATGGCGGATGGAGCACCAAGGACCTGCAAGGGGAATACAGAGGGAAAGAGGAAAATTAGAGGAAAGTCTTCCAGAGGATGTGAAGAACAGCTTGGCTTCAGCAGGTGCTGCTTTTCTTCAGTGAAGCAGCAGAAGAGTTTGTCATTCAGAGTGTGATTCAAGGTGGGCTCCGGCTGCAGAGGTTGGGTGTGTTAGTAACCCTCTGTGCTGTCAATCACAGGGAGGTGAAGGAGAGCTGAGTGGAGGAGGGAGGAACGACAGAAATGATAGAAAGACAGTAAATAAGAAAACAAAGAATGAAGGAAGAAGGGGACAAAAATAGTTTTTCAAACTCTCCACACAGACACTTTCAGAGTGGTTTGGCGACATCACAACACCTCTTGCTAAAAATTTCCAATTGTAAGCTTTTCTAAATGCAACTTTGACTCCTACAAACGCACCTTAACAACAGTGGTAACACACTCTTCGCTGTGCTTCCCCTCAGTGCCTTTTCCTCCTTGACATGCTTGTCATCTCACCGAGTCTGTCTTCATGTGTATTCTGTAGCCACCATAGGAAGATCTTTGAGTGACAGTATGACTGTTTGCTCTGAACTGACATTTTGTCTGCCCTTATCTGTCTTTTTTTTTTTTTTTTAACTTGGACATGCTTTGCATATTTTATCCTGTCAAACAAGAGAATTCCATCAAAGGTCTGAGGCACACCCCTTTTACCATCTCAACTCAAAAAACATGCACCAACATTCAACTTTAGACATGGTATTTCTTGATTAGGCTTGTCAAAAGTTAAAAAAAAAAAAAGTGCAAACCGCAAATAACAAATGTACGCACCCATGCCAGGAGGTTGTTACATACACTTGTATTGCATATTCTGCTGAAAAGACTTTCCCTGAAGGCTGATTGTTTGCCTCTCTCAGCAGAAGCGCTTCCACAATCTCCTGCCAACATAATTGACAGATAATTCTCCAATATCATACAAATAACATGAACTTACTTGCCTAAAGTTCAACAATACAGGAGCAGACAAGAGAGAAGCAGATTCCTCCCTGTTAATGATTTGTGAACATGCTTTTACTGCTGTATGGAAATGTTTGGATAGCTCCAGAGCAAATATGATGTTGGTTCCATGGCTGAACAAAAGCAAAGAAGAACCAAAGAAGACTTAAACATTTACCTTTGACAAACAAACAAAATTAACTCTCTGTATATACACTGTACATCCATAGGTCAAGACACTCTCTATTGTGCAGTGGTATAAATGTTTCAGCAGAGGTGGAGGGAGTTTGATCCTCTGGCCTTTTAATAATGTGGATGTTCACAGTCCAGACCAGGTTCTCCGACATGTTCAGTCCAAGAAACTTGAAGTCTGTGACCGCGCTCCACTTCTTCCACTCTGATGCTCAGATGAGTGCAATGTGGTCCTTGACTTCCAGAAGTCAGTGTTGATTTCTTTTACTTTCCTGAGTTGTGCTGAGGTTGAGGAAGTTGTTTCTGCACCAAGCTGCCAGTGCTTGGACCTCCTCTCTGTGTGGTGGCTCTTTGTTGTCGCCGATCAGCCCAACAGTGGTTGTAGTGATAAGGATATTTGTGGTCAAACATCAATATTTTTGTCTAAATTTCCAAGTCTTGTGTGATCAGATGAAAGTTTTATAAACCTAAACTATGCTGCCCAGTTCTTGTTTAGAGGAAGATGTCTTCTCCTGGTAACCTTTCCAAATAAATCAGTCTTTCTCTTATTAGATAGTCCTCTTATTTCCTCTGGGAGCATTGAGGGTGTTCTTTGTTTCTGAGTCACTGTGTGTGTATTTTTAACTTAGTTTTTGTTCAAACAAAATGTCACAGTGTAACATCTGTTGTTTTCTGTTGTCGTATTTTATCAATATTAGGACCTGGTAACAATAAAAAATGGTACTATGTCCTGATTTACACTTTCTTCTTTATATGGCTACATCAGCGTTCAGAAGACATCCAACTCCAAACTTCCATCTGCATGTTATAGATAAATCTTCAGACTCTCTGGGAACCAAATATTTAACTCCAAAAGAAAGATCTGCATGGGTTCTTTGTGGTCTGTGTTGACTGACTGCAAAATGTCAGCATCAAATTGTGCCACTGACTGCCACACACTTCCAAAGCTGAATATTTCAGTAGACAACAAGCTCAGCTTTAGCTATTTACAGTATGTTGATACTTCAGGTGTTAACAGCTGTGATAAAGTAACCACTTGTTTTCCCTCTGATGATTCTGTCTTGCCAACCTTGTTTATGAACAACCCTATCTGACCAGCAAATGTGCAAAGGTGTTACAATCGATGGTTAGAAACTTGTCCTTGTTATGAGTGAACAAGAGGAAGTGTTTATGTCAGTCAGGACTGTCACTGAACATTGCCTAACAGCCATACCAATGGATGTGAAGCATTTTCATCTTAACAGGTTTAAGTTTTGTTTCTATATTCAGAGGTGTAAACAAGTTAGCAGTGACTTTAGAAGAAATTTCATCAAAGGAGACATATTTGTTATTATTTTTGGTCATATACAACTTTAAATTACTGAATGATGATATCAAACATAAAGAAAAAGAACCCTTTGTTCACATATGTAATAATATTCTTAAAGGACAACAAGCTCAGCTTCAGAATGCTCTGAGCCAGATATTTCCAAAGTCTTCTCTGTATTTTTATGGTGAGGTGAAACCAACTTAATGTTAATTTCCTTACATGGAAATCTGCTCCTGTCAGGGATCTGAATCGGTTGACTAAGAAAGCAATTAGTGATGACATCCAGCTGTGATCTTCATTGATGTGGGGGTTTGAAAGGTTCTCTCTCAAATTTGATGTCAGATTTAGACTAAAATGTGCACAAATGGAACTGAGAAACTAACTCCTCAAAGCAAGAGTAAGACATTATCTTTATTATCTTTATTAGTGACTTTGTTGTCAGAATTCCCACACTGTCAAGAAAAAGTGTGGTTTAAATCTTGCAGGGTACCCTCATGGCATCCTTAGGATATTTTTTGCCTATTTTTCTCATCTTTTTTTTTTTAATATTTATATATGCTCTGGACATTACGCTGACAGACACAGCAGACCTTCTTGCCACAGCTTGAATTGATGTGCCATCCTGGATGAGCTGCACTACCTGAACCACTTGTATGGGTTGTAGACTCTGTCTCATGCTACCACTAGAGTGAAAGCACCGCCAGCATTCAAAAGTGACCAAAACATCAGCCAGAAAGCATCGGAACTGAGAAGTGGTCTGTGGTCACCACCTGCAGAACCACTCCTTTATTGGGTGTGTCTTGCCAATTGCCTATAATTTCCACCTTTTGTCTATTCCATTTGCACAAAAGCATGTGAAATTGATTTTCAATCAGTGTTGCTTCCTAAGTGGACAGTTTGATTTCACAGAAGTGTGGTTGACTTGGAGTTACATTGTGTCGTTTAAGGGTTCCCTTTATTTTTTTGAGCAGTGTATATATACTGATTAATATTAACTGATTGAATGTTTTGTACTTTTAAGTAGGTCAAGTGATTCATGAAAAAAAGGCTGCGATTAAAATACAAATGATTTTATAGCAGTTTTTAGCGTGTCTACATGTTTGCCATGTGATTCATTGCAGGGAGTTTCTGGTTGACTAAGGCATCTATTCAAATATTCAAACTTGCATTTAAAGGGGTTAAAATCTTTAAAAAATATATATATTGAATGCTTGGTGTTTTTGAGCAGGGTGGATGTAGTTTAAGTGGTAAATAAAAAGCAGAAAAAAAATGTGTCATGATTTTATGTGACAAATGTCACTGCATGGTTTTGAGGGGGCACAAGGGTTAAAGAAACAAGAGTCACATGTAATCATAGTTTTTTCTCTTTGACGGGATAAGAGGAGTATTTCATTTGAGTGCCTCATCAAACATGGCTCACAGTAAGTTTGAAGTACATTTGTTATGAAAACACCCACTGGCGACACTCAGTTTCTGCTTGTGGGCTTTTTTGTCTTTATAGTGATCATTTCTGAGTTTCAACAATCAACCACAACATTAAAACCATTGACAGATAAAATGAGTAACACAGATTATCTTGTTATAGTCTGCTGGGAAAACATGCATCCTGACATTTACATGGATGGTACTATGATACTTATAACCTACCTAAATTATACAGGAAGGGCCAGAAGAATACAATGATGTTTAAGGTGTTTATTCAGGCTTGAAACCCCCACAGTTGCCAGTCTAATGAAATCCGAAATCTGTGGGAAGCAGACCCCATCAAAGAAAACTTCTGGACATCACACGTCACACCCTGATTGGTCAAAGTTCTTTTGGCGGCATGAGAAGCCCTAACTAATGGGTGAGGGATCATAATGTTAAAGCTATTTGGTGTGTACAACACAGCCAGAACTACTACTTGTCCATTTTCTTTGTTGCCAGGGTGACAGTCTCTCCTCACATTGTAGGTTACCTGAGAACTAGCGACATAAGTGATGCCTGCTTTTTTCTCAGAATATCAGAGATTTTTAACAGGAACTGCTTGGAGCTTATGCTCTCTTTCTCCTAAGTGAGGACAACCGAACAAAGGCAAGAGCACAGAGATGAAGATGCTGGTGTGGGAACTGTGAAGCAAATAACAGCCACTCTTAAAGTGGATGAGCAAAGTAGTAAAAGAAGTTTGAGATTAATAAAGTTTGTTCAGTTAATTTATGAAAGTGAATCATGTACTACTCTGATAGAGTAGGAGTTTAGAAATACAGAGCTGCAAAGCTTCACACCTGGCTCGCTTTAGTCTGTTTGCATTTGTATTTGATTCTCCCATCAGAAATTAAGAAAACATCAATTTGCTGTGCAATTATTAAGCTTTTATTAGCATTAGCGTTATTGTCTCAAATCTGCATGAAGCAGGGTAAAAAAAAAACTGGAACCACACCAGTATCAAATTGTGAGTGGTTGCACATCCATTCCTTGTAAAAGTATTAAACCTGAATCAGTGGTCATTTTTTATTAGGTTAAGATCAATACTCACTCTTCTATATTATATCTGCATCTGTTATTGGTCACCACCACATCCCACAGGAAACATTTCTCCTCATAGCCAATAAATGCTCAGCTATGTGCACCAGCTAGTGCATAGGGAACTAGGGACACTACTGGATGACTACATGGATTTTTTTTCAAGATTATTATTTAAAATAAATCACATTTCCTGAAAACCATCTACAGAGGACAGACTTTATATCATACAAAGGTTAACATTCAAATAGGATGATGTAGACATTTATACAAAAAAATGCAGACAGTCTGGTGTGTTTACTGCATTTGAATTTCAGGATCACAGATTTCTTTCTGAGTGTTTTGTCGCTGCCACATAAAAGGCTGAGAAATGAACTCTGAATGATCATGGAGGGATGGGATTAGTTCCTTTGAAACTACAATCTGAATTCTGGAACAAAATCAGATCATTTCATGAGCTGAGCATGATTTTCCTCTTTATTTGCAACTGCACAACATAGCAGCAGACATGTTAAGCTGCGACTTACCCTGGAGTGGCAGAGGAAACCAGCATACAGCAGCAACACTGAAGGCAGCAGGACCACAGAGAAGACCACAGCCAGCAGCAGAACGCTGGCTGAGACCACGCAAAGGTTCCAGAGGATGAGAACTGCCCCACAGGCCACGCAGCCACATCTGCCCCTGCGGCTTCCCCAAGCACTGTCCTCGCTCTGGGCCACAGGAGGGGGCAGCATTTTCACTCCATCCCCGATCCAGAACTCCTCTTCTTTCTCCTCCTCTGCTGAACCACCATCATCCAGGTCCACGTCCACACCACACATTCTGAGAAAGGATGGGAAGCTGTCTCTGTTTTCATTCATTGTAAAGTCGCTACTTGGTGTTTATCTTTTAAATAACACACTACTGAAAATAAGAGGTTAGACAGTTGTAACAGGAAATGTGTGTGTTTTCACTCTGCTGTCACATAAAACACCCCAAACCCAGTAGTTTCCTCTACAGACTGCAGTTTCAGCTGCTTGGTGCAGCAGACAGAGCTCTTCTTGCAGTTCAGGGAGACAAACTTATCATATAATGTAAATGAAGCAGCTATAGCCAGTATAGTGGATATCACTCCTAAACACACACACACACACTTGCCAAACCACTCTTAATGGCTGTCTATCTCTCTTGTCTGGTAAATCTCTGTGATCAGGACTTGTCACTAAAGGATGGACTGCATTGTGTTTCAAACTGAGGGAGTCAGAAACCTGCTGCTGAACTGCAGACAGGAACCAAATCTGGGCTAAATAAGTTCCACATCTCTCGCTTTAATGTGTTTCAAGCTTCGTTGTTTTCTTGGATAAATTAACAAATGCATATCAAATATAATCAATCTATTTCAATTTAAGAAACGTGTTTTTTTACTTTCAGATGAAAACTGTTAGGATAGGATAAAACACATGCATGTAAAGAATTGTTGTCGCTTACCTCCAAGGACAGTAACTCGTGTTGATCTCTGCGCTGCTTGGATTTCCTTCCCACTGCTGACCCGCAGCCGGAGTTTCTTTATGAAAACAGGCACCTTTGACTTGCAGCAAGCTGCTGAAGTGATGCTGCTGTCTACGAGGATCCTCTGCGCGCCTGCCGGAGAGGGAGCGAGCGACCCGAGAGCGCGCGCGTCAGAGCGAGCACACGCGCTCACCGAACAGTTTTACAACCTGAAAGAAAAACAGACCAGCTCACATCTCCTCTCATCTTCACAATTATAATTTAGACCACAGAGCCGAAAAAAATCCATATCACTGCTGCACGTGGTAACCAACAACACAGTTGTTATAAATTCATAACGGATTTATATTTCCTGCTTTATTTTTCAACTGATCATCTATTGACTCTTGATTTTATTCTACATCTGTTCAATCAATACAGCTGCAGATGATGAAATTGGACTCGACACTGGGGGGGGGGGGGGGGGGGGGGGGGGGGGGGGGGGGGTGAGTAAAGGAGGTTAGGTAAGAGGTTAGACAGTGTTTCAACCTTTTCATGGGCCAAGGTTTTTTTTAATTGGAAAAATCATAATGCACACCAGAAACCGAAAATATAAAAATTATAACTCTTTCTATGTTAACAATATGTCTTGAATCAATTAAACAAAAAAAAGGTGTTTTTTTTTTAAATCATCTTTCACATTTCTATTCCCTCATTGTGAAATCTGGTCGATTAGTTGAAATTAAATCATTTCCCATGGCACCCTGACAATTTCTCACGTTACAGTGGTGTGCCACGGGCACAGTGGCTGAAAATCACTAAGAGGTAGCACATGTAAAGGACACCTGTAAAAATTATTTGATGAATAAAAAAATCTTATAAAAGACTCCATATTTAAAGAAATATTTAACCGATTATTACAAATAAAGCGGTCATGTAATGCAAAAAGTGAAGCAATAATTAGTGAAAGCCAAATTTCAGTTTTATTTTTCTTTATCATCAGTTGTTCATTGAGGATGCTTCTGAATTTTCATTCATGTATTCATGATCCAAACCGTGTAGTCCGACTAAGGGTTGCAGGGGAAGCTGGAGCCTATCCCAGCAGTCTTTGAGCGAAAGGCAGGGTACACCCTGGACAGCTCGCCAGTCCATCGCAGGCTTCTGAATTATTTAGCTTTAAATACAATTAAACAAACACTTGTGCTTCATTGATAATGAGAACAACTTATATTGATCCACTTCACAAAGTTTAGCAGTTTCTTCAGCATTACTGGGTGTGTAGCTTTGCGCATTCACATTTGGTGTTTTTATTACTTTTATATCCTTTTCATAAAATGTTAACAGTTTGAAAATACAAATAACCATTGTGATTAAGAGTATGATTTTGTTGATTTAGAGCAACATGATATAATATTCTGCGATGGACTGGCGAGCTGTCCAGGGTGTACCCTGCCTGTCGCCCAAAGCCAGCTGGGATAGGCTCCAGCTTCCCCGCGACCCTGAATTGGATTAAGCAGTTCAGAAAATGAATGAATGAATGAATGAATGATATAATATTACATGCTGCATTCACTTACACAGGCATCTGAGATTTACCTCCATAAAGGTCATTCATACATTCATTTATTATCTAAACCGCTTAGTCCGACTAAGGGTTGCAGGGGAAGCTGAAGCCTATCCCAGCAGTCTTTGGGCGAAAGGCGGGGTACACCCTGGACAGCTCGCCAGTCCATCGCAGGGCCTGTAGAGGTCAGTTTACACTAAATATTTGTTCAAATGTGATTGAATACTATTGTGGTTGTTCCTGTGGGGCCAGTCATATTTTAGGAGGGGCCCCATGTCCCCTGAGGTCACCCCTCTGGTCCCGCCCTCTCATCACATGAATGAACAGCCTTATTACAACTACAAGCAGGTGCATAGTGGTCCCTCAAGAAGTGACATGTAAGACAAGTCTATTTAGTCTACCCAAAAGTCCATCAGTGTTTTTGTTAGTTGTCACAAAATTTCTGCTTTTTGGTTTCAGGGAGGAAGAGTTGTGAAATGACGAAACCAATAGGCACACAGACTTGTGACAGGCTGGCTCATATAAATATATACATATATCTTAATCATGTCTATGTTCAGGTGGAAGTTAACGCAGAAGATGGCTAACTGCACCAGTGTAGCATAGGTAACCATAGCTGAGCTGCTGGTTGATGTAGGTACATGTGTAAGATGTTTGTAATTTGAAAACCAGCATCACAGGGGGATTAGAAGTGAGTATACTGAATGCAGACTGAAAAAGAAGTGGGTATACTCTGTATACCCGCATATACGCTGGACTACAATACACGTAGTTGTTCCACTATGTTTGTTCACCTTTTTCTTTTGTTTTCTCTCACATTGTAGTGAGTTGTACTATTTCTGAGAACCTAAATAGGTCTTAAAATGTGACTGAGATTTGGGAAATGTAAATGAAGGAGGCCATAGTATGTCATTAGCTTGTAATTGGTAATAAACAAATGATAAATTAACAAATTGTTGTAAATCATTTCAAAAGATGCTTACAGCCTGGACTTGTGTTTCTTTCCTTACACCCATTTATCTTTTCTGAAATGTATTCATTTAAATATGTTAACTTAGTCTTAGTTTGTCATAATCAGATGGTATCTTCAAAAATGAAACCATGATGTACCTCAGTTCATAGATGACACACATCATGTTGAGTTGTAAAACTGATAAAGCTGAGAATCCAGAACTTCAAAGAAAGACATGCCTGTATTCACCCAATGATTTAAAAAAAATACCTTAATAACGCGAAACAGCTATCTAGTGAATAAAAATAACAATAAAAACAGAAAATGTGTAGAATAAGGAGAAATTCAATACTATATGGTAAAACGTGGTAGATAATAAACCATGAAGTCTGACAACACAATGAAAGTTTAAATGGGAAAAGAGAAATCAACATTTTATGACCAAGTTCATGCATCATAAAAAGCTGTGATGGGTTCAGAAGCGTCCTCGTTAGTTTCTTCTAGTCTTCACAAAGCTGAAAACACTGTCAGCTGTGTGGCTGTGTGATAAGAGGATGATCGATTTGTTTTCCAGCACAGACAGACAGTCAACCTTTTTGCTGATCCAATTTGATCACAAAGAACAAGAGAAAAAGATGGGAGGATATGAAGATGGAGCTAAAAAGAAGAGACATTGCCCGGAGGTGGAGACGGGACCGAGGTACTTAGATGAGGGAGAAGCTTCAGATCATCTTTCGGAAGACATTGTAAATGCAGCAGATACTGCCTGTTTAGACGTCACCTGTGGTATCTGCTGACATCTGCTGGGCGAGGTGGAAACTTTTCAATAACAAAGAGATCTTTTCAGATTAATTCTTTAACAATCCTCAAACATGTTTGTTTTATTAAACAATGATGTCTTTGTTCAAACAATCTTCCTTGTTTTGGGTTGAATACAGTTTACTGCAATAGACACAAAAAGAACATGTTCATTTTGAGCTCCTTTCAAACTTTAAAGCATTGCGTGTTTGCCTCTGACTCTGTCACTCTGCCTCCAGCTATGCAGCAGGGCACTTACCATCCTTTAATTGAACAATATCCCAGTTACCATGGTGATACATAGTCCTCCAGACAAGTATGATATACAAAAAGCAATTATCTATCTATCTATCTATCTATCTATCTATCTATCTATCTATCTATCTATCTATCTATCTATCTATCTATCTATCTATCTATCTATCTATCTATCTATCTATCTATCTATCTATCTATCTATCTATCTATCTATCTATCTATCTATCTATCTATCTATCTATCTATCCAGACTTGTAACCTACTGTACCTGGAGAGTCCACATGATCAAGCAGACTAAAACGCCACAACTGAATCACATTTATGTGTAGAAGAATTACGTAATGGGAAACAAAACATAGTAAGATCGTTTTTGGGGTTAATATGAACAGATGAACTGAGAGTGACTTGGTGATGCAGGTGGATGGACCTGTGGTTGGATCAATATTCTGCACCACATTAAAATAGAGCCCTGCTAAGTGGAGGAGGGGTATTGGTATGAAATGCCATGAAAAATGGGCTAGATGGACCTTCCTATATTGAAAACTGAAAAAGACATTAAAGATGTTCACGATGTGGGACCATTCTCTGTTACATGCATCTGGTTATTTCATTGCTTCTGTAACAAGCAAAGGTTTTAAAGAATGATGTAACCTGATGAGCCAAAAGAAAAGGCTTTAATGTAAAGTTGCCATGCGTGGACTGCTTTAAAGTGGACGGAAACGTTTCAAACATTTGCTACAAATTTGATTGTAGTTTTTTAAACAGCCCTATATAAACTAGATTAACCAATGATATCATCAGGGTAACAACTTTTTGTTACTTCACAACATGTCATTCAACTCTGTAGAGGAAAAAGCTCAGATTACCACCAATGAAGCAGCATGCAGCAGGAAATTTTTTCATAATCCAGCAGCACCTAATAAATCTCTGTTCACGGTTGAGTTTGGTCAACAAAAGAGATCCAGACCATGTGCCAAATAATACAGCCAAAGCTTTATTCTTGAGACAAAAATGGGAAAGTCTTTCATTTGACTTTTGTGTGTATGTCCATGACACCAGAGACAGTGATCACAACCACAGAATTTATTGCTTTGAAGCTGATTAAAAGCCTACAGTTTATTCACAAACTACAGTCGCGTGTGGATGCAACAAAAGCACACATAATTATGTGTTAATTAGCAAACAGGGGTGCATAGACTGGTGCTTGTGTATGTTTATCACTGTATATGAGCATGACTGTAAATGTGTGTGTGTGTGTGTGTGTGTGTGTGTGTGTGTGTACCTTCAGAGAAAGATTTTAACATGAAGTGACGTCATATCTTCAAAGTGCCTTTACAGTATAAAGTACTATGAACAGGTACAGCGGATGCAGCGTGGAGGAGAGCAGAGAGGGCAGCAGAGATGGGAAAAGTAAAAAAATTTGGACAAAAAAGCTGTCAGTCCTACCCTCCGTCTGATGTATGGGGTAGTGTGTGATGGTCTGTGTGCAGCTGGACATGCTTATTAGAGTGTGTATCTGAATGGGGCACAGGGTGAGACTGAACTCCGCTGAGGGTGTCGGATAAGGACGGAGCTGAATCCAGGGTGTTGTCTGCTGGATACAGCTGCATCACCGCCCCCTCCTGGCCACCTTCCTTACTGCACGACTGGCAGCTGCAGTGGAAGATCTTTTCCACCAGCTTATCCACCCGGGGGGACTCTTCACTGCCTGGGCAATCCAGAGTCACCTGGGCAGACACATCAACACATGTATGTAAGTATAATTGTGCCAACGTACAGTTAATAAGACTTGCTCATTATTTCTACTTTTGTGTGTTATTTTTTTAAAAATCTGTTCTCATTCACTGACTTTTTTAATTCCTACATTTTCATAGTGTGTTGACATATTTCAATCACCAGTACATTTCACACCTAAAAGTTGTCTTTTTATTTGTTTATAGTATACTTTTCATACTGAAAGATTTGTGGAATGAATATGTGACACATTGGTACAAAGAAATACTGGCAAAACTGTCAATACAAAGTAAAGAGAAAAATACACAACCCCCTGTAGGTGTTACAAAAGCTCAGCCAGCTCTCCAGACCACACACAAATTCCCAGTTCCCTCCTTCTATTATCCATCGAAAATGGTCATTCAGCAATTTTACCAAAAGTCAAAGCAGCAGGGAGACGTATCATCTTTCGTGAGAGCGGACTTTGTTTCTCTTCTAACTGAATTAGTTCAAAGTCCTGAAACAACAATCATATCTGAAGGCAGAAACAACCATTTCCAGATAATTAGGAGCAAATTCAGGGAGTAAATGCACTTTCTCCTGCTTTTCTTGTGCAACAGACCTAGAAAGAATATTAATCAAACTATCTGGTAACAGCAATCAGCTCCGAGAGATACAATATTTTCCACTGAAACATGAGGTGACCTCACCTGTGGTCCAGCCCGCCTTGTCTACCTGGCAGCTCTCCAAACTACATAGCCTCACCACAAAGCCTTTGTTTTCGCAAGAGTGAATTCCTTTCTGTCTAAAAGACACGATGGAGTTTAAAAGAATAAAAAAAAATTTAAAAAAAGCTTCTATTCCACCTTCTGGAATCTATTTTGTGTTTTTACTTTCTTCTGTTTTCTGTTTGGGTAGTGAACTGTAAATCCTCACCGTCTTTCATGTGTGGAACTTGTGGTTTGTGTGTTAGTTTGACAAGTCAGAGTTGGTGTGTGTTTGCTACATGAGCTAATGCGCTATAACTCTTACCACTTCCCACTGTGTCTGGGCAGGCATGCAGGAGTCACAGTGCACCAGAGATTCAGTTGACTGTGGAAATGTGTTGGGAACGCTGTAGCTGAAACACTGGCCCAGACAAGCTCTGCAACGAGGAGGAGAGAGTGCGTGATTTCACGTGGGCCTGCACTTGATTCCACTGCATGACCAGAGCGTTTCAGTCTGTGTAAGCAAGCGCTGCAGGGAAAAACGCAGCCTGAAATCTGAACTGATTTATTATGTCTGAGGTCGCCCACAGGTCTCAAGCAAAATGTCACAAAATGGAGACTGGAAATTCTTAAATGTTTGGGAATTATCAGCAAATTTGTGATTAATAATTAAAAATTGTGCATTTTCCCCCCAAAAAGCTTCTGACTATTTCCACTTTTAAACTTCAACACTTCATTTTTTTCATTTTGTTCATGTTCTCTGTGAAATCCTAAATATAGTTATAACTAATTATTTGTCAGATTACAGCCGTTAAAGGGTCCGATCTACGATTTCTTTCTAACCTGAGTGAGCAGATGTAGCGGTTGAAAGAGACCTCTTAGGAATGCTGTGTACTTATCATGTTGTCTATAGGGACAGATGAACTTGGTCTGCAGGGTTTTGGTGTTTTTTTTTTGTCAGAAACTTGCACTTGAAAATTACAAACACATGCTGCTCAATAAGTATTGAAGAAGTTTTGTAACATTTGAGCTCCTGCTGTACAACTAACTTCTAAAGGAAGCGTCCTGCATCTTGGTTGCAGGTAACTGAACCAAGAAGGAACTGACATCTATTGCTTCAGGAAAGAAAAAAAATACAAAGAAAAATTTGGGACATATGAAAAAGTATGTAGGTTTGTAATCGTTTTAATATAACCTGTAACACAAACTAGGAAATGAATAAAAATATATAATTATTCAACTAGAAGCCATAAAAGTCCTTTGTTTTTTCTAAATAATCACCGATTTGCAAATATTCTTGATTGAAAAATCTTAAAGTAGTTCCACGAAACTTTCTGATCTTTAAAATGTGTCTTTCTGACTTGTTTTGATACCACAGTGACATTTATTATGTTTGTTCCTGGAGCCATGTCTCAGGAACGTCCTGAGGCCGTGGAACCACTTTATTTTATCTTTAAAGGTACAGCATGTAAAAGTTACTGACATCTAGTGGGAAAAAGGCAGTCATAGATATTAGTTCAAATGCCAAGTCCATGTAAATGGATGGTAGGCATCACTGGCCAAAATTCTTCCAGACATAAACGTGTTTTCATCAGTGGCCTCAGGTGTAACAATCACTGCACTACAGGTAGCTACTTCAATATTGTGTTTGTGTTTGTTGTCTTCTTCTATGGTCCTTTAAGGCTTTCCTTATCCCAAATAATGCTCTTGCACAAATCTAACAAAGCTGGTTCTGCAGTGGTGAAGCTGTAAAGCTCAGAGGGCATGTCACACAGAGTTTTTTGTCCATTTAGAGATACCATAGTAAACATGGTCGTATAAATATGACAGCCTCCATGTATATGGACCCACGCCAAATAAATCATTCTAAGACTATAAAAACATTGCAGTTACTTTACTTAAGTGATACAATGCCAACAGAAAATAGTTTTTAATTATTTGTATAAAAAAATATTTCAGTCTCTGACCTTTGATTTAAAAAGGAACTCGTGACCTCGCAAGTGTCAAAAAGTCAGAAAACAGACTTACTTCAAGCAACAAGCGTGGTGAAGCTAACCAACCCAAACAGCAAGTTGTGTGACTTGCTGCCAGTGTTGCCACACTTGGATGGCAAGAAAACAGTTGAATATGCAGATTACATTTTTATCGCGTTAAAAGCAAGACCACACCAGCGTCGCACTGGTGTGGGATGTCGTACGACTCACATCAAATGCCACCATCAGCACCGATTAGAAGCGTTGTGAGCCCACGTCTGACCACACAGATCATGGGATGTGGTGAATTTACACAGTTGTAGAAGTCAGATTTTAAATATTAGATTAAAAAAAAGGTTTGTTTTGATCAGTGATAACGTTTCTTGCAAAGAGCAACAACTGATATAGTTGGTAGGCTGCCATATTTGTTGACTTGCTATGGGACGGGAGCCAGGATGCACTTTTGTTGAGCAGATATAGCTGAAAAAAATTATTTTAGTCCAGAAGTGACCATGCTTGATATTCTAACCGTACTTAAAAGTAACATGGGCCAGCAGGTCCTAACACGTTGCATGTCCAAGTGCTGCCATTGTATATGTGTATATGTATATGAGTATATGTGTGTTTTGGCGTGCATCCTGGCATGAACTAAAGACACAGTTTGTTTTTTTTATTTGTAGTCTGTCGTGTGTTTTAGTGATTACAATCATATTAATGGTGTATTATCTAAAATACATCCAGAAATAACTTTTTAAAATATTTTTCACACAGTTTTCCACTGCCTTAATGAATGTAATGTAATGAATGTCTATTAATTAGTTTCTTCCATATTTATAGCAACATAGCAAATGTAACATTAGCCTCTCCTACTGAGGGGTCACCAGGACATGGATAAAGTCAAGTTGATAACAGAGCACCCTCTGCTGGATCACTACTTCTAGTTGTCTGGTGCAACTTAAGATTTTATTATTTTTCATTCAAAAGGGTTCCTGTTGCTCAAAATTTCTTCAGATTTCAACAGATGTTTGAAGTTGAAACAGAGTGAAAGCCCTGATGGAAATCAAGATTCAGAGGGGACAGTTGCACTGCATACTGAATATTCATGAGTTATTCACATGGATCGGCTTTTAGTTTATCCAAAATCCTATCCTAAAGCGGGGATAAAATCAGTTTTGTAAGGTAAAAATGATTCAACAGTAATTGAACCAATTTGCATCTGTAACTGATTACAAGGTGTGCTGCTCACACGGCTGCTGCCTCAGTCTGCCTGATCGGACGGGTTGTACTGGAAGTGATTTCATTGTGCTGGGACACCAATTCAATAACAAGAAAAGCTTCTGATTCTGATTAATTACTGTGTAACATGCAAAATTACTGGAATGAATAAATTATTTTGCTTGACATACAATCAGTACCAACCCCTTAAAAGTGAATAAGACATAACTCTGAGAAAGTAACATCTTGATAACAAGATGTGTCCACATCATTCATTTTTTTCCAGCTGCACAGAGGGGTTGTCAGACAGAGGGAGAGACAGAGAGAGCCTTCATCCTGACCTGTTTTGAATAGAGCGAGGCTGACATCCTGTGTGCCCAACTATCTGTGTGATGTTCTTGGCTTCGCACCAAGCGCTCTTGTCGGGGAACAGCGCCAGGCGGTTGATGTGTGCAGGTGGTGCCGCTGAATACAGTGCAAACAGTGCGCAGCAAATTTGAATCCTCTGCCACATGACTGCACCTAAAGGAGCAGAAATCCACAGCATATTACTGCTCGGTTAACTTTGTTTGAGAGAAATGTCACCTGATTTCCTCTGGCCAGGTCATGTCTGCTTTTCCGGGAATGTGAAACTTGAAGTTTGCATATTCCTGCTGTCGACAACTGACCCAGTCGACGTGAGCTTGAAACCAGTCCCTGCACATCAGATTTTATCAAGCTGGTATAGTTATCTCATTTGAATGATAGAGACTTTTTAAAAATATTTTCAGTGAGAACAACATTGCAAGTGGTTCACATGACCCAGAACTGATAATACTATGAGTGAGGGAAGGAAATCTCTGCTCCAGGCCTGCATTCTCCAGCATTTTGTCTGTCCTCTGCTCCATTCCACTTTCTTCTTCAAAAATGCCTCAATTAACAATGTCATTTACAGCCAACAAAAGCCTTTTCTCCTGCTGCTTATAAAAAGTGTCTGGTGGTCATTTAAAAGTCTCACCACTCAGTTTAGTTCTAACCAAGACATCATGATTGACTGAAACTGACACAAAACAAGCAGTGATAAGTAACCGAGTTCATTTATTCAAGTACGTTTTAAGTTAACTAGTTACTTCCTACACTACTTTTTACTTTAACTCTCTCTCAGTTAAGAGGCAAATATTGTGAAAAGCTACATAATGCCAGTCAAATATTTGGACATGTCAGCTTGTTCAAAATGAACAGACGGGCGAGTCTAAACTTTTGACTCAAATTTTATTTATTTTAAAGGGTTGGTTTAATAATGTAAAAGTAATCAAATAAACGATGCACAAGAGGAAAAAATGTGTTGCTCCTAAAGAGAATTAGCTGATCAGCAGATACTTGTATGAAATAAAATCTGGAAAATCACCAGCTTCATTGTGGTGATTAAAATATTAATATATAATTGTAATTAGTCTAATGGAAACCTTCACTGCTGATACTTTTGTGCAGTTGCCGGGACAAACATCTGAATAACCTTCACTTATAGTTTCTGTACAGTGTTCTTAAACAACAGATCTGAATTTTCTAAAGTAAATCCCAGAATAAAATCTTACTATGCCAATAAAGACTGTAGTTGTTTTGTGTCTTCAAGAATGTATCCTGCAGATGTTTTCCCATAAAATTTGTCTTTGTGGTCCTTTTTTTTTTTTTTTTTTAACTAAATTTCACCCCTTTGAACTTTGTTTTCACTGTGCACATTCGCTAAATGACATTCTGTGTCTTATTTTTAGTGTCTGATTATAGAATTCCTTAGTGTATGTCTATGTTTTGTTTATTTGTTTTATTTTGCTTTGTGTAGTCTTTTTTTTTTTTTATGAGGGGTGTCCCACCGGGCTTATTTTTATCCAGTCTTCGTATCTTATATCTCTGCAATTCAATTTTTGTGTCTATCTTTGTTTTGTTGTTGTAATTTTATTTTTTTGTATTTGTGTTACCTCTTTTCATCTCATATAGTTGGTTATTTATATAAGCCTTTATATCTGGTTATTATTGGCTGTTTCTACAGTATAGACAGATTAGATAAGTATACCAGGGGGCCACTTGGTGGCCCCTAGATTTATGCTCCTGTGGGCGAGTTTAATGATCTGTCTGCTGAGCGACTTAATTTCTGGCCAGTTGTAGGGGTACAGACAGGTCTACCCCTAGAAACACCCTTATAACTAAATAAATAAACACGTCCTTAAATCCTAGTTATTGTAGGAGCATATGTAGCCATTATCACCCCTGATGGGTCACAATTTAGAAAGGGAAAACATTACCTTACATTTAGTTTGAACGTTCAAAGAGGCTAAAAAAAATAAATAAATAAAAAAATTTAAAAAAAAATAAAAAATTCCAAAATCCTATTATCCTTTCTTCATGTCCCCTAATAACCACTGTTGTTTTACCTGGACAAATGTGGCCCATTATAATTTCCGCCGTAAGTAACAGACTGATGAGTTAAACCGAGTTTGGCAGCAGGGAGAAGCTGGAACCGTCTTCTAACAAGTGTAACATTTACCAACCAACTCTGGAGAGGCAATAAGCCGCAACACGTTGGAAGGAGTGCGGCATTGACGCTACTTTTCAAAGTAATGAAGTACTTTATCTGAGTAAGTAAACCCAGCAGAGGTCGAGGCACTTACCGCTGCTCATCATCGCTGGCGGACAGCCTGAACTCTGCGCAACGTCCCGCTGAGCCGAGCCGAAACCTGGACGAGGCTCCAGAAAACACAGAGGATGTCGTGGGGTATCACACGTGAGCTGGTTATCTTGAAAAAGAGAGCAAAAAGTGCAAAGACTATCCGAACTAAACCTGTCATAAACCAGTTACATCATCCGGAAAAGAGACAGAAGCGTCCGTCCGACGGCGGGGGGAAGGATGGAGAGATAGAGCAGAACACTAGCTCATCTCCGAGTCCATCAGCTCCGTCCCTCCCCTTTGTTCTCTTCCCGTCCAGTGTTAAATTCCCCTGCAACTCCGCTGAAAAACACTTTCCAAGTTGTTGTCTTTTGTTGTAAAACTCTCATGCGAGGGTTAGGCGCGGTTGAGCCCTCAGACAGGCGTCCTGCTGCGCCGTTTCTGTGCGAACCAAAACGGGGAGGGAGGGAGGGGGGACTGCTGGAAAGCTTTCAAATGTTTCCCTAAAGAGGAGCGCTCATATTTACTGTACAAATATGCAAATATAACAAGATTAAAAGCAGAGAGGGATGTTTGCAGTCATCCACACACATCTGGCAGGGCTTTGATAAACATGTGCTTTTAGTTTTTACAATTGAAACATTAACAACACAGTATAATGATGATGCACAACTGGAAAACAGATGTGAATCTGTGTAATGTTCCCCTATTTCTTAAACCCCTTCTACTCAACAGAAACATTAAAGCAACTTTGGGATGTTGAAATGACTTGAATAGCTGGTTAATAAACAGAAGCTCATGACAAATTGATTTATGTGAGGTCTGGAGTAAAACCACTGAAAGCCCCATGAGCATGTGTGCTGCTGAGAGGCATTTTGCTTGTTTGGCTGACCTTTGTCAGCTTCCTTCAAATTTGATTTAAATGAGAGTGCAGGAAATAATAACCCTACCTTTTTAGTTTTTAAATATGATTCCCAAGTTTACTATAACAATAAATATGAGTCAGAAAGCCTCATAGCAGCATGCAGCAGTTTTCACTGGGAAATAAAGTACATGGATTTTCAAGACAAATGAGCAACACACCAGCATGATAGCATTACGAGTCTCTGCATGAGCTACACACACTGATATTCAATACTTCATGAAACCACATTTTCAATAATTTTGTTTTAATAAGACATTAATGCATTAGTATTCGGTGTATATGTGTGTATGTCTCTGTTGCATTTGTGCAGGTATGTTTATGTCCATATGTGTCTATATAATTATGTTTATGCATATGCTATAATGATAATATTATAGTCTTGTAGATTAGATGGGAAACGTTGGGAAGAGAAGGGGGTGAGGCATATTCATTACGTTTTTAGTGCAAAGCACTTTGAGTTGCATTTTATGTATAATAAAGTGTTTAGTAAATAAAGTTTAATTTGACTTGATTAGATTTAGTAGGAACAAGCTATTATAATCACTAGGAAAATTTTTCTGCATAACTTCTGCATTTCACTTCTAATGAAGATTCCCCTGCTATCATAATTGTTCAACAGGCAAAAAATCAGAATGTTTCCTTCACAAGTTGTAAAATGTCTTGCCAAGGCCAACAGTTCAATATGCACTAAACTGAATTGTAATAGTGCAGCTTATTCACTCACTTAAGTTTCAAGTGTGATGTAAAATATGTCAAAATTAGTTATAATGGTAGATCACAGATCACAAATATTTCCTCCTCAAACCTATGTAGTTTTTAGGAGGAAACTATGCAGCTGCAAAAACTGAAATGTAAAGTACATGCTACATAATTGCTCCGTAGAGCACCTCATTAAATCAGTTTATTTAACTTAATCACCCCTGGTAGCTTCAGGCTGACTGGCATTAAGCAGCACACTGAACAGCATCACTGAGTTGGAGTCGTGCAGCTGCACACACACACACACACACACATCATGTCTGCTCCTATTCTTCAGAGCACCTCTCAAACCAATTCACAGCAAAATGTGATTTTTTTTTCTCATGTGGTGGGAACTTCTCAATCTCCATTCATAGTTGGAGCGCTGGGCTCCTTGTATGATCCCTGTGTGCTGGGTGTATATATGTAAAATGTTCAACAAATGTTCTAGGTTTTGATTTTAGATTTTTAGAAATGAAATAAATACAAATCTGTTTTGTAAAAATCTTGGCAAACATTGCTCTTCTTCTCAGATCCTGCTCTTTTTTCATCTTTGGGAAATCTCTGCCAGACTTGGCTTTGGCTGCTTGTTGCAGTGCAGAAGGCACATAAAGCAACATCTCATTCTTGCACTCCCATGGATCAGCACACCTTTGCTCACAGGTGTTCAGCCTGGCTAATGTCCATGAGCACCCCTATCGGTTTCACGCTTCACTTGCAAACAAATATTTTAATGGACTGGGGACGAGTGACACGGCTTAATTTTTTGACAGGGTTACTCTATGCTTGATACATCGCAGCACAGCGCTGAAGAAACAGGCCTTTGAACACATTGGAACAAGTTGGATGCTGTTGTGCGAAGGAATGTATGTGCTTACATTACTGAGAAAACTGTGACTGATGAAAAGGGAAAATGTGAGTGTCTGTGTAATTGAGAAGGCGCATGCGGCAGCGCTGTCTTTGATGTGAAAGTGTTCAACATGTGTTATTCTCAGACGTGCAAAGTGCAGAACTCACCTGTTAGTAATAAGACCAAGCTCTTGTCCAGAAAAGGCATTTCTCTGCATTCCACGGATTCTGCTCCACCAGGGGGCTGGATAAACGTGTGCACAATCTCACACAACCCACCTAGCAGGCCCATGCAACTGCATGAAAGTGATCAATCACACTCCACACCATCTTGTCTTGACAAATATGGGATGCAAGAGAGTTCTGCAGGTATGTAGATGTGTGCTTTTCAACTCCCTGTGATGACTACGGTTACGGTCACAGCAAATGCTTGTTTGGCTCTCACAACCTAAAACAAGACTACAATGCATGCTTTGCTATGTTTGGTCTATTCTAAATAAAAATCAGGGTGAGTTCATGTCTTGTACTGATATCTTTTAAGAAATCTCCCATCCATATCCACAGCATACCAAGACGCCAACATCTATTGAGAAGAATTTAAGGGGACGATACAAACTACACAAGTTCGTGTCATACAACTAAACTCTTTCTTTCAAAGCTCTCTCAACACTCGCTTTGTTCCTCTTCCGACTGCATGTCTTTATTCCATCATTCAGTAAAAATTTTTATACTCCCACTCTGGAGGGGCTGCAGATGCTGAACCTGGCCCTCATTCCAAAACAGCAGGAGTTCGAGTCTCCCAGCTCATTAACACACAGAATTACCTCCCACCCCCAAACCACATTTCATTCTTCTCAAACTTTCACAGAAAAACAAAAGGAGAAAAAATAGTTTCCACAATGACTTTATTAAATATACATTTATTGCCCTTCGATTTACACAACGCATGCATCGTTGGGTGGTAGTGCCGGCAGAGAGATGAGCAGCAAAAGAACAGCAAACACAAAAACAGATGAGAAACTCCTCATCATCTTCAGTCTCTTTATTACTGGTCCTGAAAAGTTACACAGAGGAATCTCTTAGTGACATGTCCGTGTGTCATAAAACCTCTTGAAAACAATTCATTTTGCAACATGTACTCACCTTAACCACGCGACCATGAATCAGATACGGTGATCTGAAATCATGCTGGCAGTTGCTGTATCCCATTCCCAACCCTAAGCCTGAACCAAGTGACACAGGCCATGTGCGGCCTAGTGGAGAGAAACATTCATCATCACACAGTTTAAGGAAAAAAAAAAAAAAAAGCGAGCACCGCAAACATGTTTTCTTAATAACACTTACGTTTAAATAGAAGGACAGAGAACACAATGCCAACACCGAGGCCTGTTACTGCAAAGAGAGACAAAAGAGAAAGTATTAGTGGCTCCGAGCCACGAACATCAGAAGACACGGTCACAGAAACAGAACACAAAAGAAATAAACACTTAGAACAAATTACACACATGGAGACCATTTAGACCACAGAAATGATAAAGACGACTGAAACAGTTCAAAAACTGGATGGAAAAGATGGAAGTCTGTTGTAAATGAACAGGACGCTGCTACTTCAGGAAGCAGTTAAATGTGACATTGCTTCAGTAGCAAGCCTTTGCCTTGAGAACAACAAGGGCATAAGAAAACAAAGGCAAAGCATCCAACATAATGTAAACTATAAACGACGGCTGGAGATGAGAAAGAGCAATGAAAGGGTGATGACAGCATATGCAACGTGAGCAACAGGAGAGGTTTTAAGTCAGTAGGTGTACACAAGAGTGCTAGACCAAGTCAATCCGGCAGATTGTCAGTCAGGGGCAAAAATCTGCTGGAAGCCCTGAAACCAGAGTGGGATTTTGAGGAGGAATGTGTTTGTGCGCTTAGCTTCACCTCGCTGCAGGCCACACCACACCCAACAGCAGGCCAGCCAGCACAGAAAACACATAAAAACAACCATTTGGGCCCCTCCGACTCCTAATTGGATTCAGAGAAATATGCAGCATGACCAATGTGCCTGAACCAGCACCCTCAGACTGTTGTTTATTACACAACTTACAAATGTCAAACAAGACCACATAAACCTCAGCTCATCTTTATTATCGCCGCACATCTACAGAATTATGTAGTTCTGCTTCCATTTCAAGCAATGACTCAGTTAAATGCAAGGTCCTTCATTTCTTCCAGACCCAGTCTTCCTTTGCTCTTCAGCCAGATCGTTTGTGAACCACTAACTTTCCACTGACAGTAACGCAGCAAAAGCTCTGGCAAAATCTGAGGCCAGATCAATATCGCATTTTGGCATCCTTTCTTTTGTCTGGACATCTCCAAGGAGCTTGAATTATAACAAAAATATTTGAGCTTGAGTAGAGTGAAATGAATAACCCGCAGACCAGAAAAGTTTTTCCAGCAGATAAAATCCAGAACTGGTTAATTGTCCTGTTATTCATTTATCCCTCATCTGATGCATTTTCAGCAAATGGCATCAATAAGACAGTCATTTTCAATCAGTGTGACTGAATACTGTTCCACCCAAGTCATATAATACAATTTTCTTTCCCACATCGCCACTTTAAAGTGGTTGTAACTGCATTTCTTTTGTGTTTTAGTTTCTGAGGCCAAACTCTTTGCTCATTTTGATCTAAGGCTTCTTTTATTAAAATACTTCTAAAAACCCAAGGACTTCCCAGAAAACTTAAACTAAAAGCTTTAGGTCTTAGATTCTAAAGAGACTTTTTGAAGATTGGAAATGACTATCCAAAACCAGTTTAACATCAAATTAAGGGACGCAGAAGGACGCAAACTGGGGAACAAACGTCGTTTGCTATAAAGTGTTCCAGTCATCAGATGACCATTTTCCGTCTCCCACTATTACACTCACAAGGGTAAAGCTAAAATAAATGTTTTATGGAGAAAATAAGGAAAAACGAACATTTCAATGTGAATCTATTATAAATATCCTGGAAAGTCATATTCTACATTTCTTTTGCATGACCTTACAATACTTTACATCTCCATGACAGATGCATTTCCACACACAGCAGACGTTTAGTTAGTCACTCAAGTGAAACTGTCAATTGCTACACATTCTCCATGTTACACCCAATCTTAAACAACAGCCATGACCTTAACCACACAGCAAAGCCAGAGCAACAGTCTGCCTCAATCATCCTCAGCAGTCTTCATCACTGCTCACATTAAGGGCTCACAATAAGAGTGAATGTAAACTGGAGTGGATATTGCAGATATTGGGTGAAACTATTATGATATTTGGGCTTCTTGCAACAAGTAAAAAGACAGTTTGGCTGAAGAAGAATCATTTTCAGTCTGTTACGTCAACATGAAGTTGCTTCTGTAGTGCAGACGTGAGTATTGACTGCTACCGACAGGCTATACATGTCATTCTTCACCAATTCCTAAAATAAATGTACCATTTATGCAGCTGTTTCCCGTGATGGATGAGGATGCTAGAGTTTGTTTACATTTTAAAATTCAATGTCTTTGATTGCCTTCAGTATGTCATTTTTCATGTCATTGTAAAGTTGTGAAGTTGCCATTTGTAACATGTATGTTCATCGAGGAAATTCACGCTGGCTGTGAAATGTTTGCAACATTTTTCAAAATGTCACTTTTTCAAACATTAAAGGGCAGCATCACTTTACGAACCACACTGAGTGCACACCATGTTGCCCTGTCTTGTTGTGTTTATCTGTCTGTTAAACACCCCAGTGATCATTGACTGTCGAGAAGATGGAGCTAGCCTGTTTGTTAAGGTCTTTTTTCCCAGCTGGGAAAACTGCAGTTGATGATTGTGTGAGACAGAAAAGAAAGACAAATGAAAATTATTGCGTCCGGCAAACTTGCGTGCATTTTTTTCTTACTGTGCGATTAATTGACTTATTGCGACAGGCCTAAACTATACATGAGCAATTTTGAAACAAATATCTAACTTTTAGTGTAACAAAAAATGTCACATTTTAACATTTAAGGCATTTATTGCTTTTAAAACACATCTGAAGCATGTCATCAAACACATTTGCGCTGATTTGACTAGTGTGGTATCGTGTATCGGGCGTGGTATCGGAACACTTTTATTAATACCAATTACGAGTACACACACGCGGTATTGATACGGATATCGGTATCAGTGCATCCCTAGTATCAACTAATCTAGGTGAGGGAAAACATAAGTTCATAAAAGTTGGGAAGTGTATTCTGCACAAAATAGACACAAGTATGAAGAAAAACATTCATACCACAGACTGACAAGACACCTGATTAAAATTAATCTTATACCAGCTACAGGTAGTAGAAGTATAGTTAGCTCAGCAAAAAGGAAAAAAAACACAAACAAAAACTTACAACCTATTCAGAGGGAATGCTTCCCATTAAAAGGAACGTCCATGTGTGGATAATTAAGATCATAAGAGCGCATTGTGAGACTACTGGCCAGATGCAGAAAACTCTGTGTAGTTTCATTACTAGAACTGTACAAAGATAAAAATGTGCATGCACAGTCTTTTTGGCTGATTTATAGAGGCATGGGAACGTAGGGTTGCCTTTTGTAAATGTGAACCTTTTCAATTACTAAAATTGTTTAGTTCCTTTCAGTATTTTTCATTTTTTCATTATTTGACTATAAAAACAGATGAATCACATTACAGATGAATAAAGGGGCAAATTTAGCATGGCTACTTCAAGTCATATCCATCTGTCCCCATAAAGGGAGTTTCACTTTGCATACCGGTTTTAACTTCTCCCTGCCATTTGCCCCATTTGATGAAGTTTTAAAAGCTAAATAAGTTAGTAATTCTCGAAACTCCGGGTCCTTGTAATGTATTTGTTTAAGATATGAGTCGTAGGTAGGAATCCAAATAAAGACTGTGGCGCATCTCAAACTACACATTAAACACTGTCACATTTTTTCCAGGAATAAAAAAAAAAAGCTACAGATATTAATTTACCAAAACTGTGTGAATTTTTTTCATTATTAGTAATAAAAAGTTCCTTTATAATCAACAAATGTTAAGTTTTATCCATTCATTTTTCCGACTTTGACCTCGGTCACATCAACCTGTCCAGCATGGTTTGACTAAAAACCCACTTTAAAAAGGGACTACAGACTCAAGCCTTCGCTTGAAACCCACTTTACTCCACAAGTACAATAAACGTTATGTTTTAATGCATGAATAATCAATTATATCTCACAGAAGTAATTATATAAACCTGTTTTTAGCGCCGTATCAGCAAGGCATCGGTCCCATTTCCGTCCGTAATCGTCAGCCATCTTTCCTGCTGTCATGAAGTCTCGCAGCGTCAAATATCGCGAGAGAAAAAAACCCTCAACCCTCGTGATCTCATATGATCACTTTTCTGATAGTTGTTCTCAAGTTATTTATTATTTAATACAAAGTGCTGTACGTTTCTCCTCTCTTTTGATAACCTCCAATTAATATTTGTTTATAGGTCTTTTAATACTTCATTATTGAACCATATATAGCGTCTGTGTGTGAGATTTTCTGTGAAACCTCTCTAATAACTCTGCAGTTAACAGAATTTTGGGGGGTTGTATTCCCCCCAAAAGATTTGTAAGATAAAATATTTGTTAGGAAAGCAATTGAGTCTCAGATTACGTATACTAAAATATAGTATATGTTACTAAAATATACTCCCTATACTAAAAAATCCCTCCCTGTTATTTTTTTACTCCATGTAATGTTGAACATGTATTTAGTGAGAGAAAAAGCTAAAACTTCAGATCTAGTTTTCAGATGCAAAGCAACACATTTGTTAATAAATTACCTCAACATTACTTTTATTTAATAGTTTATACATTACTTCTGGATCAAGAAAAAGAATCCCAATATTGTCGTACCTCAACAATGTCTTCGGTGTGCGATATCTTTTTTTTTCAGAGCGCTGATTTGGTTCATTAAATGTCTCGTGGGGTTTTGGCAATGTTCTACACAATATTTGTCCATCAATTTTTTCATAGCACCATGATCTAGAGGTATTTTCACTGTTTAAGAGAATAAAATATCTTGACAGCCTCATAGATTGCTGAAATAGATACTTTACAAGCTTTAAAGAGCTTTAAAGACTCCTTGAACCTTTATAGTTGATTTTTGTTTCATCATTTGATAGCACAATGCTCTTCCTTTCTATTATGTAATTCACCAGATTCAGTTTTATCTTTGACGTGTTTCAGTTTTTGTCTTGTGTTCAGTAGCTTTAAACAATATATCAAGATACCATAATGAAATAATTATTAATTTAACTTACATGCAAGGATATAAATTCTGTGTTTACTTTTCAGAGACACAGAAGGTTATGATTTTTTTTGGAGGGATATAAGCCTAAGACATTTTAATGCCATTTTAGATGCCAACATCAAAAATAAAATTTAAATTACATTCAAATTAAATGTTTAGATTAGGCACATAGTTATCATTTAAAACTATATTCATCATGTTTCCTATGTGCCTAATCTGAACATTTTTTTAAAAAAGTTATTTATTTAAAACTATATTCATCATGTTTCCTATTTTATTTATTTTTTAATTTTTTAAATTAAGTTACCGAGAGCCCCATAATATTTTGCAAAACTGTTAATAAAACGCACAGGGCATAAGCCAAAAACAATTTGGCATTTTCTATAAACTTTATCGTACACAACTGTTTCCATTTGCCATTTGCCTCAAGTTACACTCTTTTGTTATAAATATTATCATCTTTTCTTTTATAAACACATCTTTATTCTTGTCAATGCAGTGGTATAACAAATAAACAGTATTATGAGACAATGGAAACATTTAGCTGATGTCAGGGGTTGTATATACAACAGGGAAATTTATATTATTAATAATTATTATCATCATCACCGTCCATCTACCGTCCTCTCTGACTGTGTTTCCTGCACCACTCCTCTCTTTCCATACTTGGCAATGCCTTTCTTGCTCCGTCGCTATTGGCTGCTGCAGAGACAGCCTGGAGTGACCCGGATGTACAACCGGGGCCTGTTTTCTCGCCGCAGCCTCCTTCCTGTTGCCCGCTTGAGGAAGTAAATTTCGCTGACAGGGCTGGGTTCACAGTGAGGGAGAGGCGAACAAAACATCTTCCGCGGGGGGGGATTAAAATACACCTAAACCGGAAGAGACCAGAGGAGTGTGTTGTTAAGTCACAGAAAAGCTAAGGTGTACTGTCGTCGCTGAAGTGAAGCTCCCCTGTCCCACTGAGATCGCCGCAGACATGGTAGGGCCGCAGCGGAGCTGGTGCTGGGAGAAACGGGGGGGGGGACAAGAGGGTTTTGGTGGGGCTGCTGCTAACTTAACAGCTAGAAGTGCTTAGATAGACTATCGCTGACTAGTTGGTAACCTGAGATGACCAGCGAACATAAATCACTAGTCCACATAACTTGTACTGTTAGCAAAACTTCTGCGATGCGATGAGAATGAATTAGCTTTGTGGCTAAGCTAGCTTCTGTTTCTTCCTGCTAGCTACATGCTAGCTGCTTGTCAAGCTCTGGTTGCCATAAAGTTAGCACAGGATGTTTTGGATTTGACACAAGTTTGATAATAGCACTGGTGAAGATTCCCAGTGTAGCGCACACACAGTTCCTACCATCGTACACACACACACACACACACACACACACTTTAACCTCAGGCTGAAGTAGTCAAGTGCCGGGTTGCATGTAGCTAAATAAAGACTGCTTGCTCCTTCTATTCCAAACCATGACAAGCTGTCCAACACTTTGCTAGATTTGCCTGCTGTGAAAGCTTGGGCTTGACTTTGTCTGTGGGAATTCCCATTTTCATGGGAAATGTAACATGAAAGCCAATGCAAGTAGAAATCCTTGTACAGTTATGCTCATATGTATTCATACCCTTTTTTGTTATGGAAAAGGCTGAATTTACAACAGTCGCTCAAATAAATGGAGACTTAAAAAAGGAACAATATCTAAAAATTTGCTAAAATAAAAATTTAGTAATATAAGACATTGTTCTTTAATTTAATTGAGTTGAAGAAAGAAAGAAAAAACAAACAAACAAATTGGTCCTGGACAAATTAGAGTACTTATGTGCTGAACAGTGGGACAAAATACCTGTCAACAGGTGCAGAAGTCTGACTGAGAGGAAGCAGAAAACACCTGACTGTAGCAGAAACACTAAAGGATTGTTCAACAAAATATTAATTTATGAGTGATGTAATGTGTAAGAAATTATCTTATTTGTTTGCTTTTAAAAAAATGTATTTCTATTGAACCAAAATTGGAAAATAATGTAATGAGTTTCATAAAATTTTTATTTATTATTACTTAAGTCAATTGCTTATTTTACAGGCAGCTGTTGTTTTCCTTCTTTAATGAAAGGGTATGAATAATATGAGCACAACTGTATATACATAGCTATTAATACATTTATTTTCTTTTTAGCTGGTGTTATCATTACCATTCTGTACTGAAGATGGATGTATTCTCAACAATAAATTAATTTCAAAGATCTGACAAAGTGACCAGGAATTTAAATCACCATGTCCACATTGCTGTGTTTTAATCAATATTATTGTTTCACCTTTTACATGAGATTGAGACAAAATATTGCTTTCTGTATTAATTAAAGAATATTTTCCAATATCTGCAGAATTGAATTGGTCTAAGAATCAGGAAATGCAAAATTCTGAATATGCATTTTTGAAAAAAATAGGATGTTTTTTTTTTGTTTTGTTTTGTTTTGTTTTGTTTTGTTTTTTTTTTATCAAACATAGTACTACTGCAAGGCAGTGACCACAGTATTGTGTGCTGTTGTGCTACCACAGCAAAACAGTTGCAGCTAGTGTTTGGGAATTATTATAAACATCTTGATAAGTCTTTTCCCCTTATCTATCCAAATTCTGCCATGTGGTGAAGCTGAACAGTAAGGCAGACATACCTTACAAGATGAGCACTGTCTTAAGGTCTTATACATTAAAAGAAAAAATAGATTTGCATAGTACTTCTACATGATATAAACCATACTGTGCTTTCAACAGAACAAGCAGATGGTATTTCTCTAGAGTCACCCTCTTTCTTTGGTTTCACCTCCACCATCCAGCTGGCTGAGCTTTGCTGCTTTTCCCCTGACCTCAGAGGTTGTTGGTCCGAGCTAGTGTTTACACTGAGATGGGAGTGCTGGTAAACGCAGCGTCAAGTATTGTAGGTGTCTGATGAAGCGGGCTAATTCATCAGCTGAAAGGGATTTTAAGATGGATAAAAGTGACTTTGGAGACACTGACTTGAAGCTTCTATTATGTTCAGGGTTTCCCCTTACGAAAATATTTATGAACTGAGGGATAACTACTCTCAAACCTGCCATTGTTTTTGCATCAGATAGTAGATCCATTAGGGAACTTGGCTGGGTTTGCACGCTTGAAATACTAATGTACTACAACAGATGGCTTTGCTTACATTCATCTTATGATGGGAACACAAGTTTCAGTCAAGATGTCTTCAAACCAATTTACTTTAAACAAACATGGGAAACTTCATTGTACTTGATGTCTTTGGTTCACGTTCTATATGAGCGCCTATTTCTTTGTAATGTAAGAAACATCCTCCTAATATTTTGGGCTCAAAATATTTTTGGATAAATTGAATTCAGGTAATTAAATGCTGAAGCAATTAATCATTTTAGATTTTCATCTATATAAAGTCAAACTTTCGTCTGATTAATGCTGCGATATAAAAGTGGCTGCATGGTGGCACAGTGGTTAGCACTGTGGCCTCACAGCAAGAAGATCACTGGTTCAATCCTTGGCTGGCGAGGGTTTCAGTCAGTGGCCTTTTTGTGTGGAGTTTACATGTTCTCCCCATGCATGTGTGGGTTCTCTCTGGGTACTCCAGCTTCCTCCCACCATCCAAACACATGCATGTTAGGTTAATTGGGTACTCTAAATTGCCCAGTGAGTGAATGTGTGTGTGCATGAGTGGTTGTTCGTCTCTGTATGGCCCTGCGATGGACTGGCGAGCTGTCCAGGGTGTACCCTGCCTGTTGCCCAAAGTCAGCTGGGATAGGCTCCAGCTTCCCCGCGACCCTGAATTGGATTAAGCAGTTCAGAAAATGAATGAATGAATAAAAGTTTGTAGCACACAGTAGTAACGTAATGTCTCACCCCTTACATACATTTTAAATTACATTCCTCACAGTTGCATGTTGTGACAGGTCTTCTATCTCCTGCTGTCCTTTTGCTCCTTATATACTTAAGGGAGAGAAAACCCTTGAGGCAGGATCCTGCAGTGCAGCCTGTTTTCACTAGCTGTCAATATTAATGTCTTTATGCAGTAGTAAGTTATTTGTTTGCTTCTTTCATGTCATGCCCCATAGCTGTTGGATAAGAGAAATGCTGTCACAGTAGACGGAGAGACTTTGTGAAGGATCGTTGGTGTGCAGGAGGTATTGGTTTGGAACTGATGCCTTATGAAGTCTCCTTTATTACAACACTGTTATCTGAAGAGGGCAAAGTTTTCACAAAACAAGTTTGAGCGGACATTTCAAACAATAGGTTGCATTGGGCTCAGAGGTGATTTTGTGTGAACTGGTTTTGGAAAAAGTGGTGAACACACAGTGTTTTATTATTCTGTCTGAACAGATTGTTTGCATTGATCTTCCACTTTGCTGTAATTAATTGAAGCTTTAATCTGCAGTGTTGAATAAACTAGATGATATTTTGAGTTTTTACAAGCTCAAAAAGCCTCTGAGGTGAGCTTAATTTAATCTTAGAACCGGACAGTAGATGGTTTGCATACACTTGCAATGTTAGTGTAGAAGAAGTAATGGTTTCCATACCTTTGACATCAGTCTGTTCTCATTTTATTAGCCTTAGTCATTAATCAGACTAGGAATATGGACTACAATAACGCTGATTGTGATCTTACAGCTGTTTTGATGTGTACTGCGTGTGTGCAGCAGACTGGATCGGAGATTTCTCAGGTTCCTAGCTGTAAGCATATAACTGAATGTGCAGCTGAAAGTGCCACATGCTATAACCACACCTACTTGGAGAAGTCCCAGTAGCTAGTTAACTTCTTGGCCTGGCAGCAGAGAGGCTAAAGTTTCCATAACAGTACAACAACCTGTGCTGCTTTTTCTGACCTAACTAGCTGAAAACATATTCACTGTACTTGGAAAACAGTTTTCTCACAAACCTATGACATGTAAATCTTCTGTTAGGTCACTGCCTCTGCTATCGTGTAAAATAAAGTTCTCTGCCGTTGCTTTGCCCATTTAACAAGAGCACCAGATTAGCACCAAATTCACTAATTATTCATTTGCTTATGGACTCTCTCACCATCAACTTAAAGTTTTGGGTGGAAAGTTTTTGTGTTATCTTGCTAACAAATGAGAAAACTATCATTAGTTTTCAAACATATATTTTTCAGAAGTTTGGTTTTGATGACAGTTATGGCATTGTAGACCTTTAGAATCACATAACCCCAACAAACAGATGTTGGTGGGATTTTTCAGCATTTCCCTGACTTTGTCCCAACAGAACTCATCACACAGCCCCGCATGTACTTCAACAGCTGGACTTTATCCACACTGTTGCAGCTTATTTAGCTGTTGCTTGAAGAGGCACATATTGATGTTGATTTTATTCACTTTTTGCTTTTCTTTCACCCTGATTTGCAGAATACTCACATGACAAATCATAAGTGCTCCTCAGGCTACTAAACTGCAAATGCCGTGTCTGTAATCAGCCAGAAAGCGTTTCAGCAGGAAAGGCATGCATATTTCCTTGCCAGGCAACATCTCTCAAACCCTAATACAGAATGTAGCAGGACTTTAACACTGGGCTGTTTTGAAGACGTGAACAGGAGCGATGTTTGATTCTTTTGGTGAGGCCAAAACAGAGTCCTATTCCAGTAATTTATCACTTATTCTTTACATAACAGAGCTGCTCAAAGTTACATGAGCCCGCTTTAAACTGGCCTTACAGCCCCTTTCTTGTTTTTAATGTAACTATTGGAATAAATTAATAGTCTGTGTATAATGGTTCACTTTATTTAATTGTATGATGGACATATCTGTCTCTGAAGTGACTTCATTGACCTGATGAGCTTCTGTCTTGGATAACTTATCAGACCTTACGCCACAAAACAATGGATATCTGGATTTTTTGGGTTTTTTTAACGACAGCTAGTTACTTTGTTTACAAAGTTTAACTATGTTTAATCGGTCTCACATGCCAGCTGTGCAATGTTAACCTATAAAATGTATGAGGGTAACTTTAGTATGCGATATATACCCATGTTGATATGTATGCTGAAATTAAATTAAACACTTCATCCTTCTCAGTGCACCTTAAGAGCATTTCTATATGAATAATTATCCACTCGAGTTAATCTGTTTAGTAATTTAATAATAGCAGGGCTTATAGTTAGAAACATGACAAGTAGTAACAAAAACACAAGCACTCGGTGGAGTATTATGGGGGATATTGAATATTGTGGTATCACTTAGGACTGCTTTAAGCAGGTATGATGATGAATTCATGTTTTTTATTATACCAACAGAGAAAGTTGCTCTGTTGTTCCTTTTACTGTTGGAGGAAATGTCCTCCACTTTTTATGAGTCCACACTGAATAACCTGATGGACAATGTCATTTATAGAACTATTTATGGGCTCTTTTTTATATCTATTACTCCTATAGATTTGTGGCTGAATCAGATTATTGAAATTCAATTGGAGTTACATTATGCATTTTGTTATATTATTATGCAAGAATTGTTTATTACGGTCTGCCTTTAAATGTAAAATGAGTTCATTAGATAATTTTAAGGGTGTCCAGATAACTATTAAAAAAAACAACATAAAGCCTGTATTTATTAAAATGAATTTGGGATTTTATTCAAGGCTGTCAAAATGAAACCGTTAATGCAGACATAAATCTCTTAAATTAGGAGCTGAATTGTTGAACACATTAACACCAAAACACACACACACACACACAAAACTCTGAATTCAGCTTTATCTTGGTTAAAGGAGCTGAACACCAGTGTATGATAACTTAGGGGGTTTGTGGCTCAAAATACTTAAGAACTTCTAGAAGACTGAACTTGCCCACCTCTGCTTGAGTAAAACAGTATAATAAATGTGACCATGTAAACTTGAAAATAGCTGCTAATTCCAGAAGCTTATTGCTGACATTTGTAATGTACAATCTGATAGTATAAAATGTTGAGTATTGTACCGCTATTGTGTGTTTCAGAATGACCAGCAGCTGGACTGTGCTCTGGACCTGATGAGGCGTCTGCCTCCTCAGCAGATCGAGAAGAACCTCAGTGACCTCATTGACCTGGTGAGCTTCAATAAAAGCAAATAAAAGTCACACTAGAGTGTATAGTTGTATTAAATGTGCAATTTTATTTTGATATTGTGTTTGTTCAGTCAGGAACTGTAAGGTAGTTTGATAAGATGTCCTGCAGCTACTTGGAACCACCTGATTCACATCTCAGACTTTACCATTCCTTCAGTTTTAAAGCATATCTAGAAATAGAAATAGAAAATGTCTGGTTTAGTTTTTTAATTATTAAGCTTGCATAGACAAAAGACAGATTGTTACAAACACGAATTGCGGTAATGGTACAATTAAAAAGACGTTTTCTTTGGATTTCAGTTTTCATACTGCAGCATAATAAAAGCAAATGTGCCGACTTAATGAACAGACACAATCTGAATTACTGCATGACATTTCACATTTACACTAAGTTTGCTGTATAATGTAAAATATTTACTTTAGTCAGTACTGTGTATAATATTGTACCTGTAAATGAGTCATTTGTCTCCGTTGTCCCAGTTTGCTGCTCTCATATATTTTGTGCATTTCTACAGTGCAGGTCCATCTTAATTCGCTAAATTAAGATGAATCGGACATAAATCAAATCACACTTGTACCCCTGTTTGAATTGCACCTTGTTTTGTGGTTTTATCCGTTCCTTTTCAGCCAGACCCCCACCTGCTCACCTTCCTCTCCTCTCACCTTTAACCCCTCTCCCCCTGGACATCTGCTCTTTTCTTTTCCTGCGACCACTGTGTCCGGTTGTTAGTGATTATTATCACAGCTGTCAATCACCTCCACTGCCAAGAGCTTTTTGGCTCCTTCTCTGCTGAAACTTGCCCTGGCAATTTAAAATCACCTCTTTATTTCCTGTTTATAACACAGCTCTCATCTCCTCCTCTCTGAGCAGTTTTATTCCCTACATTTGTCCCAGACCCTTTTTCCTAGTCTCAACCAGCCTTGGTTTCCAGGTGTGTGTGTATTTATAGGTATAGGGGCTTTTTTTTTTTCTTTTCTCCAGGATAACAGGGCCTCTTTTGTGTCTGTGCTCTGATGCAGGAGCACGTAGAGTGGGGGGCTCCATGTCAGTCTATGAGAACTAATTTGTACCCCCTTATCCTGCAGATATTATGTTTCCAAGTGATATTTCATTCTAACTCCCCTGGTTATTGGATAAAACAGGAATGTGAGAGAGAAACTAGAACGTTAACATATCAAATACCCGAGCTCTCATGTTTTTGCTTTCTAGTCTGTTTTGGGTTTTTTTAAGTCACTATCAGTACAGAAAGTCTTCATATCTTGCTCTCATATTCAGTGGTTGCACTCAGGTCAAACAGAGATACAATAGATGTTCAGTAGAAGCTAATTATCTGTGTAGCAGCAGTTCATGAGCTGGGCTTCCCCCCCTCATGTTTGCATCCAGGTGCCCAGTCTGTGTGAGGACCTCCTCTCTTCTGTGGACCAGCCCTTGAAGATTGCCCGGGACAAGGTGGTGGGGAAAGACTACCTGCTCTGTGATTACAACCGGGACGGCGACTCCTACAGGTGGATTTCACAATTCATCTTAAATTCTGGAGAAAGAGTCTAATCATTCTGTCACACGAATAAAAATTACCTCAGTCAGTCAACAAAATCCAGTTTTTAAACTTTAATTTTATCACCGTTATGTCCACTTTTAATGAAACTCCTACACTTTTTAAATCACTTTGTTACTGCTGTCAGCTTTTGGGGTGAAAATCTTGAGTCATCTCACAATTGAGTTGCATTTCTCAATGAAGCAACACAAATATGAAACAATAGATAAATTATGCATCTTTTTGTATATGTGAGATTTCCTGTGGACCTGTTTAGTACTTTCAAACCTGAGTGTTTTTCATGCTCTGTATTGAGTTTACTGTGAAAACAACAAAAGTGTGTGTAGTTAACTAGAATATCACATTTGTCAGAACTTCTTCCAGTACTGGGGGAAAAAAATAGGAAGTCTTTGTATCACCAGATTTGTCATAAATAAATGTCAACATGCTCTAAATTGCCAATAAAGATAACCAAAATTCTCCTCCTGCTATATCCAACAAGCAAAATAATCACAGTCATTGTTTGTTTAGACATAAGATGGGCACGGTAGCGCTGTGGCTTAAAACACGTGACCTTTGAAGAGGGAGGGGAGGGGGGGGCAAGCTAGGATGATGATGATTAATCAACATCAGACAGTGCAATTTTTTTTTTGTCTTGTCCAGCATTTAAGCCAGCAGAATGATGGACTGGATGCTGCATTCTGCTGAGCAAATTTAATTTGCCATGGGGAGCTTTATAGATATAATAATCCCCTTGATATTCTGGGTTCTTGGTGTATTTTTCTATTTATTTTGCATAATTGTTGGTATTACAGAGCTTGTATTGCTGGACCGGAGAGGATAGGAGGATAGGGGGGGGGGCAGAAAGAAACCAAAAAAGAAAAAAAACAAAACACCTCAGAGAGAAAGAAAAACCTACATACACATAAATACGCATATACAAACACATCTACACGTACACACACGCTTATTTATACACATATACAGTGCAACTTTTAAACACAAAAAGAAAATGTGAAAAGGCATATCTAGCTCTGGTCTTGTTATGTAATGACGTAAGACACCCTTTGACGTATGTCACAGTATTTGAAGTGGACTGAATAAAACCAAGCAGGCAGCTTGACGTTATTCCTGTTGAATGAAAATGGGGCTCTGCAGAAAATGTATGGCAGCTACTGTGTTAAAGCAGTCTTGGCCAAGTTCTTTATCAGTTCTATGATTTTGTTTTGTTATATTGTAGCACATGAGAATGGCTACGTTGGTAAAATATGTTTGAGGTAGAATGTTGTATTGGAGTTCGCAACATGGCGTAAAAGGCACGGTTCCTAAAGGGAATGTACCTTTAAGTCTTTTGCAAATTAAAAATAAAAAGGAGTAGTTTGGAATTTGCTCAGTTTTGAGGTTTGCTGAATTTTCTCAGCTTGGATGATAACTTGTTTGATGATGGCAGCAACTGCAACCAGGTGTGTCTATACGTCATCCCCCCAGCGAGAAATATTTCCATTCTGCTAGCTCTTAATGCAAACGGTGCCAGTCAGCCATCTTATGCTGCTGTAGACTCTTCAGCTGTTTCTCTTACGCAACTCCTCCTTTTCCTTGGTAAACATGACCTCATCCATTAACATTTAGTCTTTTTTTTCTACTTAAGTCCATCTAGATGCATCTTAGATTTGTCTTTAACTCAGCATTTTGTTGAACATATTTAGTAAACAATACTGACTTATAGACCAAATTTCCACTTGTAGCTTTAATATAGAGTTGTCATTTCAGTGGTCAGATGCTGACTGGCCAAAGCTGGTAAAACACCAGAGAACTTTATGATCATCAGTGTGTCATAATTAACTTACTGAACCTATCTTTGGATAGAAAAAATAGATACAATTGCCCTTTCATTATTGAATTCAGTTTTGATTTAATTTAAAAGTAATAAAATTTACCATTCGTGTAGGATAGAGGTTATGCTGATTACTTAATTCTGGCTGCAGCCTGTCCACTGCGACATTTTTCCCATCCAAACAGCAGGTTCACTATTAATCCTTCTGTAGGTATGCTGTGAAGTAAGATGAGCACACCCACATGGATGAAGTTACCGTTTCTTTGATTACTTTGGAGATTTTGACATGATTATTGCACCATACTCCAAGAGGGAGAGTCAACAAGTTTTATTGTGGACCAGAATATATTTGCATGCGCGGAGCAGCGCAAAATCTGGTTGTGTAAACAAAGCATCCTCTCAATGTTCAAAGCTAAACTCTTGATAAGATCTAATACACTGCCAGACGCGACTTGATCTGAATACTTTTTTGCTTTTGGTCTTTCCTTTTTTTTTTTTTCTTCTCTTAAATGGCTGTTTGTGTAACGCCATGAAGCGGAAATTCATTCAACACAGCGATTGAAACTACTCCCTTTTACAGCAGTGCTAGTAGTAAAATAAGTGATTGGATGAAATATTAACTTGAACTGGAACCATAAAAGAAACGTATGATGCAAGCATGGTTTGTTACTGGTAGTAAAACAGGCTTGTCTGCAGGGAGGCTGGTAAGCACTGATTCATTCATTTAAACCAATTTTTGCTTCACTAAAAAGGACTTTAACATCACAGTGATGTCTTATATGTTTGACCTTTTTTTTCTTCTTCATACTGCCGTCAAGTGTCAGCTCTCTAATGGACAGGAATCTGTTTCTCTGCTGTTCATGGAAATCTCTCGTCTTTTAAGACCTGGTTTTCTCTACATAAGTCTCCCTTTAATGACATAGTTCTACAGATATTTTTTTATTCTTCCTAGTCTGTGATACCTACTTTCTGTAATATAAAATGTTGTGTATTTATTTCAACTAGAGCTTAATGTTGTTTGAACATTGTCATTGTATGAATGTGCAAAAGTCACATCACAAATCCTGCAATGTAGGAAGGAAATTAACTCATGTTTATTTGTTCCATCTGTCCACCTGCAACCTGCACATGGGGATAGGCGGCTCATCCATTTTGTTTACGCCGACTCCAGTACAGGCTTTGTAAATGAAACATGTTGGAACGAAACATTTACTCAGGTCCTAGCACAGAAAATCCAAGCAAATGATGAGACTGACTCAAAAATACTTGTAACATTCACAATAAGTAGTAAGATCAGTGCAGGTTAAATGTTAACAACATAACTTGGTGGTATTCAAGTCATCTGTTGAAAATTGCAGTTTGTTTGTTTTTGGGTTTTTTTGGCAATGTTTCCCAATATTGTGCAGCCCTTATTTAGATAGTCTTAATTTTTCTCATCCATCATCAGATCCCCATGGAGTAATAAGTATGAACCTCCCATTGAAGATGGTGCAATGCCTTCTGCTCGCCTGAGGAAACTCGAAGTTGAAGCAAATAATGCCTTCGATCAGTACAGAGACCTGTGAGTACCAGCAAGGTGATCTAAAGGGGGATTTGTAATGAGCTGCTTGTGACCTGTAATATCTGTTTTATTTAGGTACTTTGAGGGTGGTGTGTCCTCTGTGTACCTTTGGGACTTGGATCATGGCTTTGCTGGAGTTATTCTCATTAAAAAGGCAGGAGATGGATCCAAGAAGATCAAAGGATGCTGGGACTCGATTCACGTGGTGGAGGTGCAGGTGTGTGAATGAAACTCACCTTTGAACTTGTTTTGGTCTTGTTTTTTTTTTTCCTTTTTTTTTTTTTTTAAATACAAACACACAAATCCATTAAAACTAATTTGATAGCTAGAGAATGAAAAGCTGCAGGTTTAACAGATGAACTGGAACTAGTCCACTTTATTTAACATGTTACTAAAAACACATTTCTAAAGAAATCAACTGGTTATCCTGGGATTTATTCTGTTTGTTTCTAATGAAAATGAGAACAACGCTTGTTGCGTCTGTTCTGTGCTGTATTTTTACTGTCATACACACCAGTCTTTCTAATATTTCACTCTTGTCATTAAATACAAAACTAAATGTTTGATGCTTTTTATCAACTAAGAATATTATCAGATTTTCACTCTATTATAAAAAACAAAACCCATATTTATCATCAAATTGTTTTTGCTGCTGTGCATTTTATTGTGAATGAATATTTCCCACTGAAAGCACATTAGTAACCTCTTCACTAAGCATTTACTGTGTTTTAAAAAGTGTGTTTTTGAATGCCAAGAGTGGAAAATACAAATGTAGAACATGCCGTCAATTTAAACTGTAAACTGTGTTGCACACTGCTCAATATACTCAAAAAAGGTCTCTGTGAAATAAGGGGTAATTGTGCATATATAATTAGTTGTTGTCTGCTTTGCCAACAGGAGAAATCCAGTGGTCGTACTGCTCATTACAAACTCACCTCCACCGTCATGCTGTGGCTCCAGACAACCAAGACTGGCTCTGGTACCATGAACCTCGGCGGCAGCCTTACAAGACAGGTAGGGTGCTGCTATAAATGGAGGGAGACCGCTGATCTGCCAGGTCATACTGTCATTGGTCAATTTTATTTATTTATTTTTTTTTTCCATTTCTGCAGATGGAAAAAGATGAGACAGTCGGAGAATCTTCACCCCACATCGCCAACATCGGCCGTCTTGTTGAAGTCAGTATAACTTTGATTTTCTGTCCTGTAAAATAACATAGGCTGGAGGGAAACTACTGCTGTTTTCTCATGAACAGGGCTCCCACGTGAGGAAGCTACTTGTGTTTAAAGGGTTTTTAAGTCAAATTAGACTGAAGTCAGTCTAGCAGCTCTTTTTTTTTTCTCAGATAGTGCCTTCCCTATATGGGCAGCAAGCCTGAACGCACTTTCAAGTCATATAAGGTTTAGATGGAGGTAATGGAACCAGAATAGCCACAAAATCTTAAAGCGGCGTGAAACTATTTATGAAATGGATTATGGGAAGCAATTCCACTGTTGTCTATCCACACACATTACATTCAAGTAGTTATATGATTTATGTTTTGGCTAAATGTTTAATACAAAATTGACTGCATTACATTTTGCACTGTGGCTGATTAAGCAAAGAATTACAAGAGGACATTACTGGACGAGGATAGTAAAGAAAGAAAGAGAGAGAGGGTCAGAGCACAAGAAAAGACTGACTGAAGAGAACTCACAGTCGAGGTGGTATGCAAGATGGATGCTTGTCATCGATGGGAAGCTTGTCACTCAGAAAATTTAGTATTTCTGTTGTTAATCTTGAGGAGTAGAAATTAAGAGGAATCATGCTGATGGATAAAATCTCGTTGTAGGATATGGAGAATAAGATTCGCTCCACGTTGAATGAAATCTACTTTGGAAAGACCAAGGACATCGTCAATGGCCTAAGGTACTGCTGCATGAGCCATGCTGATGACACCGTCGCCGTTTTCCTTTACAGCACTTACGGTCAACAACTTTGTTCTTTTCATGGTTCCCATCAGCTGACCTTCTCCCATCTGTTGAAGTTTTCTTGCTTCTCTTATCTTTGTTTCTACCACATATATTCCATTTATGTAATGCTTTTATTTCTTTTATTCAACATATCCTGTTTTCATTCCTTCCTCATGCCTACTTTCTGCTCCTCCTGTAGTTTTTTTGTTTATCACATTTCTGCTGCCATTCTTCTCCATGGTTCTCCTTTTGTTAATCCCTCCACTATCCGTCCTTCCCCACTGCCTGTCTCCTGTCCTCCAGATCTATTGAGTCTTTGCCTGATAATCAAAAGTACCGGCAGCTCCAGAGGGAGCTGTCGCAGGTGCTCACCCAGCGCCAGATCTTCATTGACTAGGGTCAGAGGTACACCCTAGCATGAACATATGTTGATGTGTGTGGGTGTGTGTATGCACATGTGCGGCTGTTTTTGATTTAAAAAGGGACGGCATATTTGAAGGAGAAGATATAACAACACTAGTAGTGATATGTTAGAGCAATGAAAATGGCCTGCTGCAGAGGTCAGAGGGACGCAAGTGGGATTTTCTTTTTTCATCCATAGTAATAATGTCAAGACCCCCATCCCACTGCAACGTGGGCCACAACACTTCAATGAAACGTAGTAGAAATTAGAGTGGTGTTTGTTGGGAAGGGAAACAGTCCCCAGTTTATTGGATGCCACTGCCAGTGAAAATAAACCAAATTACCGATACCAGTACCGGGTATTCATCAAAGTGGTCTAATACCGCAAAACCCAATTCTATTGTGGAAAAATTAGGACTGTCAAACTTTGTTCATCAATAAAAAGGGACTGGTGTTCAGAAGTAATGCATTCATTTCTTCTCATTATGAGTGATTCCATTTTAAAAATCTGAATTTGGCGTTACTTTGGTGAGTGGAGCTTATTTTTAGCATGTAGGTGCTTTGACACAGCGGGGAACCGAATCCACCAAAAAATACTTTATCAGCCTGAATAAGTTTCTAAGCTTTACAGTTCACATTTTTAAGTTTGGACCCAACATAAACAAAGCTATCTCAAAAATCCTAATTTGGCCATATCTAAGCTAGAAAAGCTGGTTTTAAACATATAGGTGCCCCGTCAAGGTTGTGAACGCGAAACCACTTCATCCTTCTTCTTATTTAGGAAGTTTTTGAACTTTATTAAACATTTTATTTAGAAGATGGCTGAAGGATTACCCATTTACACCATTTACCCACCCCCTCCCTTCTTGTCATAACTTGGACCCTAAGTTTGGGAAACACTGCATGAGCTCAATGAGGAAGAGGAACCAAAAAAAAAGGTCCTGATCTTCACTAAATAAACAGCCGCATTGTCCTTTTCTGCTGGGTTTTAGATTTGCCATAAAAAGCCAATTGCATGTCTGTAATGCAGCAGTGAAAGCTGCAGCTGTGTGAGGCATGTTGTGTGGTTTTTGTTTAGCTTTAGTCTAACAGATGGTCGCTGAGATGGTAACACACTAACAGAGTAGGTGTATTTAAATGAGTCACACGCCATGTTGTGTTGCCAGTTTGTCCTAATAAGGTGTTGTGAGTATGCGTGTTTGTTTTGCGTGAAGGGAACACTTCTCTCGAAATTCAGTGACGTGGATTCATGAATAAAAAAGCAGGAAATGTTTCATTACAAAAGTGAAGCTGCTCAGAATGAAGTTGAAATAAAAACAGTTTCAGGATTGCTAATGTCTTGTTTGAAGTTGCAGACAAGTCGTTTTACGTAGATTTTATCTTTGAACATCTGATTTTATCGGTTTTGTAGGTTTTTTTTTTTTGTTTATTCAGCTGCATGGTAACAAATAACTCAAACTGTAATGGTCTTGACAGTGATGTTCCAATGTGTGCAGTGTGTATGCTGTCAATATGTGATGATGATTAATAAAGTTTGTCACCACTGTCTCTCCTCAGAGGGAGATTTGGACTATAATGACACATTAATATGTTTATTGTTCTCTTGAACTTACAACACGAGTGTTTTTCTGACTGAAGAAAGTTTCACTTTCTCTCCTGCTCTTTTCATGTTGTACTTTTTGCTCACTCTAACGTTCCTCTCTCCATTTCTGCGCAGGAGTGTTCAGACTCAGGCTGACAAGATGCAGAAGGATGCTCTGAAGGTCGACCTAATGGAGGCACTCAAACGCAAACAAAACAGCTAGAGTTGCTACTGTTGTTTTTATTCTGTCTCACACTCTCTCCGCCTCATCTCTGCCATCTTTTCTGTTTCTTTACGTCTCTCCCCTTCATGCCTCTTACAGTGCTGTACTCTTGTTTATTTGTGGGAAAACGAAAAAAAGGAGAAAATGCTTAGCTTTTTATGTTTTTGGGTTTTTTTTTCTGTCTCCACACATCTCATCTACCATGAAGCCATTCACTCAACCTCTTGCTCTTCTCCCCTCTTTTCTCTTTGTCTCCCATGTTACGCATATAATGATAGTATTACCACGGTTAATGATAATCTTACAGAGTGAGGGTGGCTGTAATAACAATCCCTGATGCGTCCTCAGTTTGAAACAAGCTACTCTGGCACTGCCCTTCCTCTCTGTGGAGAAAATGGAGACAGACTGTTTGGTGGTGTAGACCTGACAGTGGTGTCATTATGTTCATGTATCTTTTGCACCTGTAATGACTATGACACCCCCTGAGATATATTTGTATAGAATTATAACTGTTCACATATACCTGTCAGCCTTCTGGGCGATGTAAACATGAGGATGGCCTTTCTGTGTGCACAAGCAGGTTTTACACATTTCCACCCTGTCTGCATGCATGTGAGCCTGTGTGAAAACACGGGGAAGAGGGAAATTTTGAGGATGGACTGTTATCACCCTCATCACAACGCCCCCCCACCCCATCCACATACACACTGTGTATGTCACCACAGTTGCTTCCCCCTTTGGTTTAAATCATTAAGCTCTTCTCTCTCTTCACCAGTTCTCTTTGTTGGGGGTCACAGTTTGTCTTTGTCTCAGTGGAAACCTTGAAACGTTTCCATTTTGGAGGGGATTCTTTTGTTGTTTTTTTTCTTTCTTTATTGTTTGTTTTTATTTTGTAAAGCTTATGATTCATATTGTATTAGAGCCTCCAGCAACAATAAAAACTGTAAAAAACTATATTCCCTCTATTTGTCTTTTCATGCTAGTGTGAAGCTGAGCAGGAGGTGGACAAAAATACCTGAATGCACAAACTGGAACATTTTTTAATGTCATGGATAAGAAATATTCATCAGAACTGAAGAGGCTATTCTTGATGCAGATGAAACATCTTCAAGAAACAAAACCAGAACTAGGAAAGTTTGGGTCTTTATAGTTGCAGTCCTACAAATTTGAGGTGTTTCTCTGTTTCAACACACCAGAAGAAGAATTTCTGCTGTGGAGCAAGCAGTAAAACTATCAGAGCAAAGCTAACATCAATAAATATAAAAAGGACAATGACCAAAAAAAACCACACAAACAGGAGGTACTTGTTCAGCAAATCAAAGGCAGCAGTGACAGAGTACTTAAGTCGTAAGAAACACTAAAAACCGCCACACTGGCCCACATCTTGCACACGACTGTTTCATGTTGCCACGACCATCACCAAGTTTTAAAAGAAAACCTTAAAAAATGTTTTAAATATCATCTCTGTCTATTGCTTCTCATTTTATAATAAGGTTTTATATTTGTATTACAAGCTCATTCATTGCCAGTGGGGGTAAATATTAGTGCTGTGACTATATTTCAACCTGATTCGATTTCGATTCTTTTAGGTGCCGATTTGATTTAAATTGGAATTCTCACGATTTTTTTTTTTTTTTTGTAGACTAAAAATACTTTTCTTAATTTTAATAAGGAAAAAACAACATAGTAGCCAGACCATCATTCTGCTGCTATAAGTCCCAGGAAGACAAGTAAAAGATCAATAAAAATGACACAAATTTTATAATAGATTGTTTGGCTTTTTGTTTTTTTTTGTTTTTTATTAAATGGATTTTTTAAGAAAAACTATATTTTAAAATTGTGATGCAAAAAATCCCAATATTTGTTTTAGATTTGCTTCCCCACCCCGAGTCATTACAGAAGGGCAGAAAAGCACCAAAGCGAATAATCTCACAGGCACATTTAATAATTATTTAAATGAATCCCATTTGATACAACTGAGTGAAAATTAGTTCCCTTGATGCTGTATTCACAACAATTGACTTTTTTTTTTTTTCCATTTACAAAGACAGGTCCAGTATATCCTGAAGAGGAACATTTAGGCTCCCCAAACAAACAGAACGCCTTTTTTCAATATTCACTTAGTCTGTAGGCTTCTTTTTTATCTACTATATACACATTTCCACACCGATGGACTCTCCAGAGGCAACATAATCGTGACTGCTAAGCTATGTGCCTCCCCTAACAACGTATTTAAAAGAGACATACTGTGGAAATATCACTGTTCTGGATTTGAAAGCATATATTTGGATATCTGAAGTAAGCAATCCAAAAACTCTGATCAAAACATAACCTTTGGTTTTTGTTTTAAGTTTTGTATGTGTGACAGTAAGACATTCAGTGAGCTGTCCATTATTTCAGGGTGAAGTTATTCTCCACCCTTATCCGCCTTCTTCTCGTCAACCTAATCTTCAGATGGTCCTGTATTTAGTGTACCTTGTTGGAATTTGTAATCACAACTTCCTCAGCAAAAAGGTCAATTGAGCCATGTTGTGTATTTGCAAAACTAAACCCAAATTATCCTCCAACCACTGCTGTGTTTGACAGCTGAGCTGTTTGTGGCATTTTTAAGTAGTTTATTTGGCTTTTCACCAAAATTGCTGATGTGCATCATGACCAAATACTTTGTCCTTGTCAGTCCAAAGAATATTGTTCTATTATATTGACAATTCCATTTTCAGGTTTTTGGTTTTTTTTGTTTTGTTTTTTATAAAAAAAAACTCTCTCTTCCCAGAGTGACCTGGCCAAGAAGGCAGCACAACCACAACAAACACGGTTGTCCCGACTTCCTGGCACCACTTGTGGTTCGTTCAGATTAAACTTTTCAAATTTATATTCTGCTGCTGTTACATTTGGAGAAGATTTCTCCAATTAGACCATTATTATGCAGTATTTTTCTGTGTACTGTTACAAACTCAAACATAACGGAAATTTTGCCAACATACCTGAACGATCCAGTTCATCGAGCTGCCACAACCCCTGCACACACTCTCTAATGTTTTGCTTATGTTCTGTTCATCTTTACACATGTAACACATTATGTTTGGGGTTCACACGTTTGTGTTTTAACCAGATAACTTATGTAACTGTATTTTTTTGCATTTGCGGCTCCCGGCTCTGGTCCAAAACTCCCTTATGGGATCTTTTTTCCAGTTAAATTAAAGTTGAATAAATACTATTTAAAAAATCATGCTGTTAATTAATGACAAATGACAAAAAGCACTTTTTTTTTTTTTACTGGTAGGCAAATATTTAAGAAGGGTCTTTGTCATTAATGAAACTTGTAATTTAACAACACATCAAATATGGACAGACTGGAACCTACATGTTTAAAAAACTATCTAATTATGATTGTAGTTATTTTTTTAGTTAATCTATTTTGAAAATATTGAAAATATTACATACTCCACCTTTAAGGTCACCTGAAAAACAACATTTAGACAAGAAGACACAACTAACAACTCTTCTCATGCAGCTCTTTCTTTTTTAGATTTAGATCCTAATGTTCAGTATAAGATTATAATATATATGATGTAATATAATGATACATGAATGCATCATCCTGGGAGTCGTGTGGTTGGACATCAAGCAGCCTGAACAGAAGTTACAGTTTCTTCCCTGCATGGCTGCAGTTTGTCCACCAGATGTCAGTGACTTACAGATTATCAGCAGCTTTTTAGCAACAATGAGTTTGTCTGAAGGGATTAGCTGCATTACTCTCTCATGTTTTGTTTATTTATAGACATCTTGACTCCTGGCTGGTATGAGCTAAGATGCCTGTTGTGAATGGTGTGAAAAGGGTTCATAGTTCTTAGTTATGTTGAGTCCTAGAGAGCAAAATCAGACGGAAATTTCATCAGACATAATAGTTCATTGTATGTGGACTCCTGATACTGAATCAAATATCATTCAACATTTTAAATATTAAAAAAAGACCTACATTAGCAATGGTGTGTATTTCCATTTCTGTGAACAATTAAGTGGGTGATATAGGACTTTTCTCCAAATTTGTTAAGCAAAGCATTTAAAAAAAACATTTTAATAGAGGTCAGTTTATTATTGTGCTTATACAGACTTGGGGGAAAAAAATACAAATATAGGAAAAATCCTGACTTTAAATAGCTTGTTAGGGCTGTTGGATGATCACTGTCACTGCTGGATGGTGGGAATCTTTGCGCCTTATAAACACTGGACCCTTCAATTCTGCTCTGCAATCACAGGCTCAACCATGCAAGGCACCCTGAATATTTCAATAATTCATACTACAACACAGAAGGGCAGAGGAAAGAGCAAACTTTTTGCAGGAAGCTTTTTTTTCTTTGCTTTGAGTGAGAAATGGCCAATAAGAAAAACTTATTTGAGAGAAGAAATGTCATAAAAGGCTGTTCCCATTCCATCGCTGACTGTACAAGGTTTTGACAATAAGACTCTACAAGTGACACTTTTTTGCTGCTACCCCTACAAACTTTTTTTTAAAAAACTTTTTTCATTTCTTCAGTTCTTCCAATAACATCTTCTTGCATTGCACATTATGCACATTTACAAAAAATCCAGTAAAAGCAAATTTGTCACATGATGTCCTGGGCAGGAAAAATAAGTTGTGAAGTGCAGTTTCTCAACTGCAGGATGCTGCAAAACAGCTCTGGAAATGTGTTATGAATTTCAGTGTGGCACCAAACTGAGCCAGAGGTATATCTTTAACCCTTAAAAGTTCACACTGAGAGAAAGACAATGGAAAATTATTTCTTCTGTGTTTTTCATTTTATCAGGACAACCATATTACAAATTAGTGGTTAACAACTGGTTTACATAACAGTTAATCATTAGTAACATTAGTTAAATCTAACACAGTAATGATATAAACACTACTTTTGGGCATTTAAATACCAAAACAAGCTTTGGCTCAGGCAGGTTTAAAATAAAAGCAAATAAAGTCACTGTCAATTTTGATACAAATGGACAGTTAAAAGTTTTAGTTGGAAAATGATGTACTGTTGCTTTAAGGGAAATGACAACTGTTAAGCTCAGTAATGGAGAAACCATGATTTGAGATATTGTTGGGGAGTAACATAAAGCCAACCTAAAAGCTGTAGAAAAAAAAAACATGTCAAGAGGAAGATAGATGTATCATCTGTCAAAGTTCTGAAAATTTAACAAGAAATGTGCTGGTAAATCTTCTGGTTATGAAGCTTTCTTTGTCTGCTGCTCTGAAGAGAGACTGTATGCCACTGGGGTCTGACCCAGTCAGAGTGATATAATACAGAGAAGCACCAGGATGCTCAAAGAAACGCAACACTGAATGTGCATCTTATCTGAAAAAGTAAGGTGATACACACCTGAAAGGGGCCAAAGAAACACATGAGTATACACTAGTTGTTAGTAATCATTAGAGTACATCCACTTTGTAAATTCTGTCTGATGTTCATTTTTTCCCAACAAGACCTTATCTTTTATTCTAACTTTGTAATAGAGCAGATTTTTTTAGTATCTGCTGGAAATCTCATTAAAAAATTGGTGAAAGTAAACCCACCTGGGTCATTTCTTTCTTTATATGTAAAACCCAAACTAAGTGCTTGTCATCACATTAGTGTTTCAAGTTTTTGACTATAGCTGTCATTATTATAAACAGTTATTGCCACCATTTGTTTAAAAAGATTGCCATTATTGTTGCCCCAAAGAAATTGAAAAAATGCAAACCAAAAGATTTAGCATTGTGTTCTTAGTACAAACATTAAAAGGTCATGTTAAATGTATGCACAAGCTTTCATAGTGACATGAACTCCCTACTGTCAGCCGTCAGAAGACAAAACCTAAGGCGCAGCCACTGTAGATTCATTTTTGGGTCAGCAAAACACGAGAGAGTTATTGCATGGAACTGTTATTAACAGGGTATTTTGCTGGATAAGCTGCTTAAGATAAATATATAATTAAAAAGGAGAAGGCATTCGGAGAAAAAAAAGTGGTTTCTCCAGGCACCACTACAGCACTGGGATCAAGTAAAGGGATTTTAGACTAAGACTGTCCTTTCTGGCTAATTTCTGCTATGGGCAGCCAATAAAAGAGCAACTTGTCTTAAACAGGGTCACTGAAAACATACAATCTGAGGATAATGAGAAGGTAAAGCCAAGCTCGGGGTGGGTGGAGGTTTCCTGAATGGACCAAACTTCAGAGCAGGCTGTGAGCAGCTTTTCACAAAACCTCGTTGTCTTGGATTTTCAAGTGTTTTGGTCTTTTCTGAAGTTCTCTCTTAAGAAAGCCTTTTCCAAAACTGGAATAAAATGTAGAAGAAAAATGATTAAAATAATTATGAAGCCAACAATGATGTCAGATGAATCCGTTCTGGAGTCAGGCTGTTCAGTATTAATGAAGCTTTTAGGAAGTTATCATTTATCTTCAGTGGCAGGATTTCTGTGTAGTCCCCAGACCTCTTTCTCTTTCTCTCTCCCTCTCTCTCAATGCTCTTTCCACTTGCACACTCAATCCAGTGCGCGCGCGCGCACGCACACATACAGGTTTATGATAATGAGAAGCCTTAAGGCGCAGGGGGAGCTGGAGCCATTTTTTTCCATCATTCAGGCGAAGTTGAGGGGACTGAGCGGAGGTGCTGCTGTCGCGGCTCTTGTTCCGGGTTGTGTGTGAACCAGTGTGTCCATGTGAGAGCAACCCTGCTCAGGCCAAGGTTACTGCGGGATTACGTCCTCCAAGCAGCCGGAGTGACCGGGGAGAAGTGAGAGCATGGCTACTCCGCAACAAAGAGAAACTCGCCGGCGGAAAGTTTAAAGAAACGCGCAGCGGCAGGATTTGGGTCTCTCACGTGCGGCTGAACACAAACCCAGGAGAGATGCACTTCGTTAAATGGGATTTGTTGCTCATATTGTGGTGGTGGAAACTGGTTCCGCTGGCGTATGGTTTTACAGTTCACATCAGTGAGGATGCGGGTGCGAGGACGGTGGTGGCCGGCGTGGAGCGGGGCGCGCGGTGTGCTTTGGATCAGGTCCTGGCTCCCAGATCCACGGAGCGCTTTTTGGAGATTGACGCGGCCGCAGGCTTTGTGTTTGTTTCGGACTTGATAAAGTGCTCCACGCTGCCTTCCAACCCCTTCACTTTGTACACTGTGGAGGACTGCACGGACTCCGGACACAGGCACCTCCTCACCAGTCAGTACGACGTGCATGTTCACGGTAGGAACTGTTCACACAAGCGTAAAAGAAAAGCGCAGTGGGACATGGAGGTCCTCAGTTTGTTTAGCACCCACAGTCGCAACAGCACCGAGTGCCACCAAGCATACTCCGTTTTGTTTCCAGTGGGAGGGCTGCTGCCTGGCCCCCCACTCCGCTGCAAGGTCGCCAACAGTCGTGAGTTTTACTTCTCACAGGGGGATTTGTTTGTGTCTGAGACTCTTTGCTGGAGGCATGACACCCTCCTGGAGCTGGACATGCTCTGTGATGTTCTCACAGGGAATGGGCTGAATGTCAGCCCTGTCTCCATCCACTGGCGCGTGGGGCAGGGTCCTTTCAGGCAAGGCCACATACAGAAGCTCTTAGAAAAGGCAGCTCAATCTGAATCAGGTATTGTGAGCCGGAGGAGGAGAAGCATCAACAGCAGCCCCCAGTTTCAGCCCCCAATGTACCAAGTGTCTGTGGCAGAGAATAGGCCAGCCGGGACTTCGGTCGTGGTCCTGAAAGCAGTGGATGTGGATGAGGGAGAGGCGGGCAGGCTGGAATATTTCATAGAGGCGCTCTTTGACAGTCGTTCCAACAACCTGTTTGCTGTGGACCCTTCCAGTGGTGCTGTGTCAACAGTAGAGGTTCTGGACCGGGAAACAAAAGACACCCATGTGTTTCGTGTGACAGCAGTCGATCATGGCACACCACGACGGACAGCAATGGCCACACTCACTATCACAGTCAGCGACACCAATGACCACAACCCTGTGTTTGAGCAGCAAGATTATAAGGAAAACATCAGGGAAAACTTAGAAATCGGCTATGAGGTGTTAACAGTGAGAGCTACAGATGGAGATGCGCCTGTCAATGGTAACATCCTGTATCACATCCTTAACAGTAACGGCTCCAATGATGTGTTTGAGATAGATTCCAGGTCTGGCGTCATCAGAACTAAAGGCTTGGTGGACAGAGAGGTGGTGGAGGCCTATATGTTGTTAGTAGAGGCTAACGATCAGGGTCGTGACCCTGGACCCCGCAGTGCCACGGCTACCGTTCACATTGTGGTTGAGGACGACAACGATAACGCTCCTCAATTCAGTGAGAAGCGCTATGTGGTCCAGGTACCGGAGGACATGAACCCTAACACCGAGATCCTGCAGGTCACCGCCACAGATCAGGACAGAGGAAGCAACGCAGTCGTTCATTTCAGCATCATGAGTGGAAACACCCGCGGGCAGTTTTACATTGATGCTCAGACGGGGAAAATGGACCTGGTGAGCCACCTGGATTATGAGGCTAACAAAGAGTACACACTAAGAATCAGAGCTCAGGATGGAGGACGCCCTCCTTTGTCCAACATCAGTGGTCTGGTCACAGTACAGGTGCTGGATGTTAATGACAACGCCCCCATTTTTGTCAGCACTCCATTTCAGGCCACCGTGCTGGAAAACGTGCCTCTCGGTTACTCCATCATCCACATCCAAGCTGTAGATGCAGACTCTGGAGAGAACTCCAGACTGGAGTATCGCCTCACCGAAACAACGTCACACTTCCCCTTCTCCATTAATAACAGCACAGGATGGATTGTTGTGGCGGCCGAGCTGGACAGGGAGAGTGTGGATTTTTACAACTTTGGCGTGGAGGCCCGCGATCACGGCTATCCTATCATGTCCTCCTCAGCCAGCATCAGCATGACAATTCTAGACGTTAATGACAACAACCCAGAGTTCACTCAGAAGGCGTATTACATGCGGCTAAATGAAGACGCAGCTGTGGGGACCAGTGTGGTGACCGTGTCAGCTGTGGATCAGGACATCAACAGTGTGGTGACGTATCAGATATCCAGTGGAAACACCCGCAACCGATTCTCCATCACGAGTCAGAGCGGAGGGGGGCTCATCACACTGGCACTGCCTTTAGACTACAAACTAGAACGGCAATACGTCCTCACCGTCACCGCCAGTGACGGGACTCTCTTTGACACAGCTAAGGTGTTTGTCAACGTCACGGACGCCAACACGCACCGGCCCGTCTTTCAGAGCTCCCATTACACCGTTAACATTAATGAGGACAGACCTGTGGGCACCACTGTGGTTGTAATAAGCGCCACAGATGAAGATACAGGTGAGAATGCGCGCATCACCTACTATATGGATGACAACATCCCTCAGTTTGACATCGACCCAGACACGGGAGCTGTTACCACACAGATGGAGCTGGACTACGAGGACCAGGTTTCTTACACGCTAGCCATCACTGCTCGGGACAACGGCATCCCACAGAAGTCGGACACCACTTATCTGGAGATACTGGTGAACGACGTCAATGACAACTCCCCTCGCTTCCTCAGAGACAACTACATGGGCTCTGTGATGGAAGATGTGCCGGTGTTCACCAGCGTGGTGCAGGTTTCTGCCATCGATAGAGACTCTGGGCTCAACGGCCGGGTTTTCTACACGTTCCAGGGTGGGGAAGATGGCGACGGGGACTTCATAATTGAATCTACCTCTGGTATTGTTCGCACGCTGCGCAGACTGGACAGAGAAAATGTTCCCATTTACAGCCTGCGAGCCTTTGCTGTAGATAAAGGCGTTCCAGCTCTCAAAACACCAGTAAACATTCAGGTAACCATACAAGATGTGAATGACAACCCCCCTGTGTTTGAGAAAGATGAGTTTGACATCATGGTCGAAGAAAATAGCCCCATAGGGCTTGTGGTTGCTCACATATCAGCCACAGACCCAGACGAAGGCAGTAATGCACAGATAATGTATCAGATAGTGGAGGGAAACATCCCGGAGGTGTTTCAGCTGGATATCTTCTCTGGAGAATTGACGGCTTTAATAGACCTGGACTATGAGGTGAGGTCTGAGTACATCATTGTGGTCCAGGCCACCTCCGCCCCTTTGGTCAGCCGGGCTACCGTCCACGTCAAACTTGTGGACAAGAATGACAACGTGCCCGTCCTCAAAAACTTCCAGATCATCTTCAACAACTATGTGACGGACAAGTCGAGCAGCTTCCCCACCGGAGTGATAGGACGCATCCCTGCCTTTGACCCCGATGTCTCCGATCAGCTCCACTACAGCTTCGAGGTTGGAAACGAGCTGAACCTAGTCCTCCTGAACCAAAGCACGGGGGAGATCCAACTCAGCCAGGCCCTGGATAACAACCGGCCCCTGGAGGCCTCCATGAGGATCTCAGTGTCAGGTGAGACTGTTGGATAATTACAGGCTACACCCAGCGAGTGAAACACAGTACAGTAATAAGAGCTCAGGCTTAGTGAGATGTACTCCATTTCCTTTAATTTGACATGTCTCTTCATTTACATTTTCACTTCACTTCACAGAATAATAACGGCGATGATGCCTGAAGCATGTACGCCATGGCTTCATTATTCCACAGCCATTTACCCAGAACAGAAATTCATGTTGAAAGTGTTAATATTCACTGCAGATGATTTGCGAGCTACTCCACCTTGTAAATCACCTCTAAATCACTCATTGGAGTCTTGTTATTCTTGGTTAATTAATTTGTTTTGGACACCTCCTCGTCAAGGTGCTTCCTCACCGGTTCGATCTAATGCAGCCTGTTGTCTAACTGTAAGCGGCTGTTTGTCTGAGCTTGTCTGCATCCTGTGGGATCCACACTCCAGTGGGCAGACTGATCAGACCCCATAATTACTCATTATAGCCTGACTCCCACACACAAAGAGAGAGATCGCCATGATCAATTCCTGTAACTGGTTTAGAGCCAGATTGAAGATTTATTTGTTCTCCAAGTTTGTTTTTTCTGTTCTTTCACTTAACAATACAGTTTACTTACTTTTACTAAATCTGTTTTGTTGCTGGCTTATTGGTTCTTTTAAAGTTATGTTTATCTAGCTCTTTTTTTTTATGTTGCATACTGTTACAAATGGGAAAAATTGAGTTTTTCTCCTGAAATGTGTCTGAACTTGAACTGTGCTCATAGGGTGTGTGTGTGTATTGTTGTAGTTGTCATGTATTTGATGCAGTGTGATCTGCTGTAAATCTGCCTTCTCTTTGACCTTGCCACAATCTAAGACAGAGAGACAGAGAGAGAGAGAGAGAACTGGGAGCAGTATTAAGAGATTGAAAAGAATAGAGTTAAAATCAGACAAGAACAGGGAGGATTAGGAGCGTTGGAAACCTTGCCAAGTCCCTTTGAAGGCAGTGAAAGTGAAAATTCAGCGGCTGACGGTGTTAAAAGTGCTTTCCTGCTTGATGGCGAGTTGACACCGAGGTGGAGATACTGTGCAGTTAGCGTGGGCAGTCGTTATGATACATTGGAGCTCAGCTTAGCCTCTGGAGAACAATAGTGAGCTGTCGATTGAGGGGCAGACGCTTGAGCTCATACCAGGCTGTGGTTGGGGGCAACAGCTGTGACTCCACTGAGGACCAATTAGAGGCCGGGTCTCGGCAGCGCGTCCAGCACCTGCTGGGGTTTATGTATCAGCACCCCTGCTGGAGACAGAAGGAGACAGGAGGACAGACGGGAGGGGGGTAGTTAGTTTAAGTTGCGTAAACATGATGGAAATACAGTAGTACTGTAAGAGAGCAGAAAAGTCATTAGGCCGGAGCTGTTGGAGGAGGTGAAGGGGGTTGGACGATGAGCTCCCTCTATAGATGCTGCTGACCCCAATTTTGCAAGGGCCTTCCCTCCAGGGACCTCCCAAGTCTTCCCTTTATTTTTCTCTTTATGCAGCTGTTTAAGAGGCCCCTTATGACGGACGAGTTTTGATGGGTTCTTTTGTACATCGTTGGACTGTGATTAACATCTTTTCTGCTTACTGCTCTTCATCTTACTGACATGGATGCAACGATTAAAACGTGACTTTTGCTTGTTGTCATCTGAAAGTTGAATGGGGTATTTATAAAGCTATTGCTTTGCTGAACTCATAAAGCTGGATCTCTTTTTGTCATGAATACACAACTTAGAAATTATTCCTAATTGGATGATTATTATATTAGTTCACAATAGAGCTGCATGACATTGGAAAAACTTACATTGGGATTTTTTGTTAATCTGCAATATATATTTTCAATTGATGACTTAAATAGGTCTTTAATTTATGGTGCACTCCTGCCATCTTGTTTAGAATTAACCTGCTCTGGTCTCACCTCTTTTTGTGCCTGTTATAAATATAGTCTTTGTCTGTATTTGAGAGTTTTCTTATTGTTATCTTTTATTGCTTGTTTGTATTTTGGTAAGTCCTGAGTGCATTTTTTTTATTCTATCATGTTTCATTCACAAGACTGCCCACGTTGGAGCAGTTGTAGATGGACAGATGGACAAATGAACATGTTTATTGCACACAGGCACATTGTAATGACGATGCTCAAACGGTATATTGTGCAGCTCTAGTTCGCAATGAAAGCAAGAACGTTTTGCTGAATATAAAGTGGTGACAGTATCCTATTTCTAAATGAATTAGTTTAAATTTCCTCTCCATGTCTATATCAGTCAAAAGCTGCGGTGATAATCAATAAATTATTAGTAGAATAAGTCAGAAACAGAAATAACCAAATACATTTAATCAGGACAAAAAGACAAAGATAAGTAAGGGATTAACATATCTTAGTTTTTTAGATGCTAAACTGTGGTCTTGCTTGCTGTGATAATTAGCATATATTGTTTTCAGTGGTGTGATTCAATTATTACTGGTAATTCCTCTATGCTTGATTTGACTATTTGTAGCCAAAGAAAGCAAAATGTAACAGGTGACAATGGGGATTATAGGAAGACATTCTTCACATTATGCAACTCCAGTCTCTGGATGTAACACAGGACAACCTTCGCAGTGTGTGTAGCAGAGCAGAGAGGAAATAACAGAAGTGTTTCCCACATCATTATTCCAGTTTTACTAAATTATATTTGTAAAACACCAACAACAGTTGAAATTCCTCAGCTCAGTCTCAAGCTGAGTTGAAAACATACTTAATTCACGTCCACATTGATAATTATTGCCTTTTTTCATGCTATTGATCCCAAAAATGAACTCCACAGAGAAACACAGTGACACATCAGTCTTTGAAATAATCTGAATTTGATTGTTGTGTCCCATTAAAGTCCATTATCGGAAGCTGAAAATGCTGTAAGATTTTAACAAAAATGCTTAAAGGGGTGCTATTATGGTATTTAGAGTTTTCTGAGCTTTCTACAGTGTTACAGTGTTGAATCCTCATCAGACATGTGAACGGCACTGTTTTTTATCACTTAAACGCATGTTTGAGTTTGAGTTTGAGTTCCAGCACTCTCTCCGTTCGGTTTCCATGGTGACGAAAAACGTGTCGTTTTAGAGAGTTTTTTCTACTTGGAAATCCTTGTGACGTCCCGGGGGATAAGGTTCGGTGATTGGTTACCTTCTACTGGTTAACAAGGGCATGTACAAATACATCAGGCGGGTGGAAAACGTTGGATAAAGTTATTTCCAACGAGAGACATCCTGCTGCATTCGTTGCTGTGGGTTGCTGTTTTCCACTTTGTTTTCAGGCTCTGATTCAGGTTCCAACATGTAGGGCTGTATGCTGTGTGTTGATATTGTATTTTGTTTTTTTTATTGAGTTCATATTAGCCTAATCCTTCTGTTTATGAGATGTTACAATGACGGTGAAAGTAGTTGCGGTGCACGCTCCCGATGTAGTGCAGTGGCGGGAGGCGGGGCTTAATGCGGAAGAGTCTCAATCCACTCGTTTTGACCGCAGGCTGATCTGACAGCCTACGGAGAGGGTCGGTCTGAAGTAAATAAAGCGATTTGTGACAATAACTCGATCAATCCCAGCTCTTCTGGTCTCAGAAAGAAAAATAAATTAGCCTGAAACGCACATAATAGTTCCACTTTAAATAAATCCCCAAAAAACAAAAATAGTTTGCATATATGTCCAATGTCAACTAATATGTCAGAATCACCTGTGGACTGGCGACGTGTCCAGGGTGTACCCTGCCTCTCACCTGATAATTGCTGGGATAAGCCCTTTCTTGGACTAAGTGGTTTTTAAAAAAAATCTATGAATGAATGAATGAATAATTACAGTGCAAAATATGTATCCACTAGGGACAACAATACACTATTTTTTTAAGCAAAATTTTTACTAGGTGGTGATGCAGTCGGTCTCTGGAGCTTTATCTATTAAATATATATCATTAAGTGTTAAAGGATCAAGATAAGGAAAAAATGTCGGTTTGTATTTAAACTAATTGTGTATGTAAAATATGCTGTACACACCAATTACATGTCCAATAATACATCATGAACAATACTGATTTTCTCTGTCAATGTGAACACAATCTATTCCCACAGTCTATTCCAGCAGGACCCACAGAGATAAACAACTATGCACACTGCAACTCACTCAGTTACTGGTTGACGTGATATGCATGTTTTTATATTGTGGCTGCTGTGTGCACTGGATGTGCATGTGCAGGAGCGGGCAAGATTTGAACCAGGAACTTTCAAGCTGTGAGGCAGCAGATCCAAATCAACCACAATGCCATGATTGTTCAGCTCCTCGCACTACATATACATGCATAAAAAGTGGAAAAAAGAGAAGTTTAAGTCTTAAAAAAACAACCTGGGAATCATTTAACAAAATAAAACACATAAAAAAAACAATAATAAAAAAATTCAGACTCCCCCACCTGTCATAAAAACGTGTTACGGATTTTGTTCAGCAGAAAGTATAAAGTGCTGAAATTATGTAGAGCCACAAACAGACACTTCAAAATACATCTCACCATCACACAGCCTGCAGATTTCTGCCTGTTAAGTACGGTTTATTCGCACATGCATTAATATGGAATAGCACATTCATTATATTTGGCAGCTAAAGAAAAAGATTTCAAGAGCTGGTATGTAGGTGCTGAACCCCTCTTCATAGCAACAAATAAAAAAACACTTTACAGAAATATGTTAATTTCAGTTTTGAAGGATATTTTCAACTCAAGCTCAGTATTTCTGCCGTGTAGCTGACAAAACTGACTTATGCTATTTCCATCCCATGTTGGGTCTGTGTTATTAGAAGAGTGCTGGTCACACCGCAGGCAGAGAGGAAGGTTTTCATCTGTGGGATTACATGTACTGCATCTGTATCCTGGGTTCTGTCAGACCAGTGTTGACACACTCAGGGACTCATCTACTGTTCCCAGACAAGCGTGAGCCTGCATAAATAGGTGTTTGCATTTGATGGCGGAGATTTCCCCCCCCCCCCTGCTTTTCTTTCATCCGCGTAGCCTTGATCATTTTCATATGGAGATTAAAGCTGATCATTAGCTCCCACTTCTGAATGCCTCATCATGCCTGGTATGTGGAATATGTGTTCTGTTTGTTGTGCAGTTAGTAGTTTTGTTTATATGTCAATCTTTGCACATTCCTGGGAAAATAAAGAAACTGTTGCAGGACTGGTACATTTTGACGTCCCTATGTGGCACAAAACATGCTGGAAAGCTTGACTCAAGGCGCCATCAGGACACCTTGTCTTTTTTAATTAAACTCAGGGTTCAAACTAATGTCATGCCTTCTGAAAATGCTAGTGCAAAAAAAAAAAAAAAGATTTACTAGACAAACATGCTTCTGTGACTGATAACAGGAGTCGGATTCAGCTCACATCACACTGCAGGTTAGTAGACAGCAGTTATTTTGTGTTGCAGGTCACATCAGGAGGCTGGTGTGTGTCTGAAGTAGCTGCAGATGCTCAAACCACTTTGCTGTCAAACTTGTGTGAACCTACCCAGCTGGCGTTCAGCCCAGTGACCCGGGGCTGATGGCAAAAATGTTCATATGAATCATGTTTACTGTTTTCTCGCATGATTTTCATTTGTTACTTTTGTAACTTTAAATGTGTTTTTGGTTCACTTTAGGGTCAGAACGTGAAGTTGTTTTTAGTTTTTCATTCAGATAACAAAAAGCCAGAATTTTGTATTGGTGAGTATGAGTTTAGGGTGTCATACAAAACTACAGGATGTGCGTTTAACCGGCTCCATCACATGTAATACAAGTAAGGCATTCCCAGCCAGTGTAATTTCATTTGGATTTTTATTAAACCATTAAGCTTTCTGTGGACGGGCTTTCTCGGAGGGGTTGTCTTCTGTAACACTAACCCATCAAGCTGCACGAATCAGCCATGTGTGCGTGGCCTCCAACAGCTGGAGCGCTCTGATTACCTCTCTCCACGCTGTCATGTAATTATTTCAGTCAAGCGGAGTGCACCTTGGATTTGAGTGTTCTTTATGGCTGATAAGCATCTGTTTTCCCTCACGCTTGATTCAGATGACTCAAAGTCACAGCTTGCAATGCTCACCCAGCTAGGAGTCATCCTTTCAGTCTTTGGGCCTCGCTTGCCCTCATTGGATGGCGTTAGTCACACTTTGCAGGCTTGTGTGGAATGTTTGTAGCGCCGTTTCTCCGTAACATCACCCATCACCTTGATCCTGTTTCTCTTTCCCCTCCTTTTGTTTGCCTGTCACCGTTTGCCATTTTTCACCTATCTGCCCGGGACGATTGCTCTCACCCCTGCAACCCTTTTTACTGATTCCCTCCCATCATTTCAGGCTCCCTCCCTCTTTATCCCTAACAACCCCCCCCCCCCCCCACCCCCTCTTCCCTCCCTCTCTGTCTCTCCCTCCTTTGACTGTTGTCCCCCTCCCTCCACCTCCCTTGTGAAAGGAAGAATGCCTAAGAGAAATGCTTTATTAAACACCCAGTTGTCATGGTGAACCCAGCAATGCCTGAGAAATTCCTTGTGGGTGGGGACAAGCGGTACAGCCTCTTTTGTGGAGCGAAGGTGGGGGAGGGAGGGGAAGGGAAGCACATAAAGTTCTAAAGAGCAACTGTCCCCCTCTCCCCCTTTTCCAGTGAAGCATGTAAGGCCCTCTGTAGACCTGCAATGCCCTGGGACACGCTGACCTGTCCCGCGCAGGGCTTTTTTTTCACCATGCAGACATTTTTACAAGACATGCATCAAGTCAGCCGCCAGACCGCTGCAGATATAAAGTTTCCAAAGTCCACTCTTGCATGCAACAGAGTTTAGAAGCCCTCCATTTTGAAGGCACAAGTGAGTTTAAGGCTTTCGGTGACATGATAGTGTCGCCGCTAAGCCCTTTGATTATAGACACAGATGCACTCAGAGGGTATCCGGTTTCTTGCTGCCGGCCTGTTTCTCAGCAGAACATCTCGCTGCTCTGCCCTCGCTGCCCGTCCGGAGGAGCTGATGGAGGTGCGGGTGAGGTGGGGGAAGGATGACATCATCTGTGCGTTAGGAGTGGAAATCATGTTTGGGATTAGGGTCGGTGCATCGCTGGGGTGAGGCCTTGTGGTGCTTGCATATATCTCAGCGTTGTCCTGCTTTGTCCTCACTATCCCAGCAGACAATGGGAGCGGGGTCTGTCTGGAGCTGCCCCCCTGTGTCTTTGTGTCCACTTGTTTCCCCCTGGTGCTGCTGTCTTTAAGACACTTTCAGCATGGCTGATATTCATCCCTGAATTACTCCATTTACTGTCCTACTGTCTGTAACTCTTTCTGTAATACTTGGACAGATGCTGAAACTCAAACACAGTGGTTCATAATTAAAGGTAAATATTGTAGAAGGTATAAAAAAAAAACACACAACTGAGGAGTATCACAACAAATTTGAACATCAATAAACTGGAAATTATGAGTAGCTTAAAAGATGACGAGTCAGTTGTCATTACGATCATGACATGTCAAAAAGAAGGAAACGTCATATGGAGCGAGAGAGGTGCATTTTGTTTAAAAAGAAAAGAAAAGGTTTAGTGCCTTTGATGGTTCTGACTGGATCTAAACTGGTTTTCTCTGGGTTTGATGGCTTTCTGTCAAATCTATGTCTTATTTTTACTAGAGAAAATGCTGTGGGTTAGACCCTGCTGCAGTCCAGCAGTCAGGCTGTGTGAGGATCTGTTGTGTAGAACCTTGTTAGCAGCAGGAACCCGGCGTCCAGTTCACTAAATGTTTGTGTAGCAAGAGGAGCTACGGCTAAAACAAGGTGATATGCCCCGGTTAATCTTTGACGGTAGTTTGCTTTCAGCCATTGTTTGGTTTCACACCAAACAGGGGATGTCCTGCACACACCCACAGATGATATCCACTATGGTTGGATGTTCTGAATGGGACATAAATCAGGAACTTAAAGGAACGTTCCCTTTTGGTCCTGTGGATAATGTTTGTAAGGAATGTGGCACAGGGATTGTGTTTGTGTGTTTATAAAGTAATTAGATAGTAATTGTATGTTAAGCATTAAAAAAATCTATTTTCTCTGATTTCTCTGATAGAAAAGCTTCCATTTTAAATTCAGTACAACAAAAAAAAATAGTTGTGAGATGACAGATGGTGCAGCAGGATGGCTTCAGTCTGTGTTACAGGGCTGATTAGCTGGTGATGTACATCATGGAAAGAAGAAGAATTCCTGCTCTTTGACTAAATACCATATTTTTAAACTACCCCCCCAAAAGAATAAAAAGAGCTCCACTTGAGTACAGATGTTATTACATAAAAATGTGTTTCACGCTGTGAACATGACAGATTATGTTTTTCTTTCAGGCTGCTGCGTTTACGCTTCCTTGCCCTCATTAGTGTCCAGTTAGACGGAGACTTCATAGCGACCTGGTTTCACATGCATCAGCTCTTCGGTTCAGTCCGTCAGCTTTAGACTGTCAGACATAAGGGGGGTGGGAAGTGCAACTAGTGGAGGTGGCAAACTTTCAAGTTCAGGAATGTAGTATGTTTTACCAGTGTGTAGGTAATTCAGATGATTTCCTTGTGAGCCACAGCAGTGATGTGATTGTACTGTTGCACTAATTGGATGAGATAAATTCTCATTCATTATATTCCCTTATTATTAATACACTCGCTACTTCAAGTTCAAAAAGTGGTTTTCTCTATAGAAAATACGTTGTTGAATGAGGGAACGGTTATCATGCAACTAGATGTTTTATATCTTTCAGATGGTTATGGGAATGTTTGGGTAATGTCCTAACTCTCTGCATGCTAATGTCCCTTTGCTGTTGCGCTGACAGCGGTTTTCCTTTGATATGCAAATGAACTGATTGGAAACGTGTTGGTCCGACTCTGTGGCTCTAAGCTGCTTCGCTATAGAGGAAGAATCTTTGGTATGCCCCCGCTGAGGTTTTCGGATGCAGCAGAAAAGTGTTATCAGGGGATGCTGCGGCTCAGTCTGCAAATGAGTACGAATGGACTCTGTCGAGCCTCGTCAGCTGTCCTGCTGAATGCAGAAATCAGGAGGGGGATTGTGGGTCTGCTCGGACTCCTCTGGAGGGAAATCCTAAGGTTGACATTGAGCTACACTAGCAGTTTTCATTATTAACGCCGCAGGTGGTGCTGGAATGAAGCATTGTGCTTATTTTTACAGCTGATCTCGGTTCTTTTCTTTCTTTTAAGCCTAATTGCTCTGCAGAAGACCAGGAAACACTTTTCGCACCATTATTTCAAAAATAAGGTCAAACTTATGAATATTCATTTAACCCCCTTTTTTCCCGAAACAAAGGAAAACCTGAACACACTTGCTCACAGCAGATTTCAAAGAAAGTCTTAATGCTGTTCAGACTCAGATAGCAGTAAATCTGTTGTGTAGGAGTTGGAGCATGCTGCCCGGTCCCTCCTCTGAACGTGCAGCTTAAGGGTTGCAAACTGGTTTTCTGTTAAACACGAGCTGTTGGTGCTAAGTTGTTTTTAGCTTTTTCTCAACAATGGATTTTTCAGTCTGGAGGAGGTGAGGAGTTTGATCCCGCATCGAACACAAATCTGCTCATGTTCTGATATACAAACTAACAAATCAGCTTCTCACCTGTTTGGACTTACAAATCTGGCAGCGTAATTATTAATCAATGTGTCTTCCTCTTTTCCTTTCGGATGTTTTCTGCTCTGAATAATCTGCCAAAACTCCTTTATCTCCATTGAGCTAATTCTATGTGGCTCTGGTGCCCTACCTGACACAGTCCTATGCAGCACACTGGGATGTTTACAATTTAATAAGTGTTTAAATTAGGTTAAATAATGGCAAAGTGTTGCTTTGTCAAATCTAAAATGTATCTTGACTGAGTTTTATTCAATCTTAATTCAGCTTTCTCTAGTATTTACAGACATTTTTTTAGAGATGTGCAGTGACGCTGCTGACAAACAAGGTGTTAGTCTGAAGGCATTTCTCCAAACCAACGCTTGAAAGAAACTTTTGTATTTCCTGCTTTCTCTCAAACACTTTATCACCAGCAAATAGCTTGTGGTAGAATTCATGTATACAGATTTGATTAAGGTTTAACTTGATTATGTTTTTTAAAATTAAATATGAAGTGTCAAGGGTTCAAGGTGCCTCAGTTGTCAGTCTTAACGTTAACCTTTAAGAGCCCAGCTGGACATATATGAGACATTTAGCTTCATCCGTCCATTTTCTCAACGGCTTAGTTCAGTTCAGTGTGGTGGGAAGCTGGAAACTATCCCAGCAATCACTGGGCGAGAGGCAGGGTACATTCTAGACAGGTTGCCAGTACATCACAGGGCCAGTACAGAGATAGACAACCACACACACACACACACACACACACTCCTCGGGAGAATTTAGAGTACCGGTAGTCATTTAACCTAACATGCATGTCTTTGCACGGTGGGAGGAAGCCGGAGTAAAACCCACGCACACACGGGGAGAACATGCAAACTCCACACAGAAAGAGCACAGTTTGGACCTCCCCCCAGCATCCTTCTTGCTGTGAGACCACAGTGCTAACCACTACACCACCATGTAGCCCCATTTAGCATCACTTCATAGTAAAAACTTTGTTCAAAATCCTGTTGAAAACATTATAAATCTTGTCTTCTTAATAGACACCAGAAAGCAGGCGATTATATTTTATTTAATGTAGTAATTAATGGAAAATTTCCTTAAAAATTTTGGTGAATTTTTAAAAGTTTTTTAACATTTAAAACTTTTTACCATTTTTCATGGGTCGGGTCCTAAAGGGTTAAACATGACAGAAAAAAAGTTGTGTTGTGGCAACATTAAGACATGAAAAGGATAAAGAAAAAAAAATAGATTTTAGAAAATTAGCATCATTAATGGGTTGTTTTCCCCATCGTGCCACACTGACGATACTCATGATGCAGCAGACTGGTGGTGTTTTGACATTTCTCTTTTTTAACTTTAAATTCTGCACACAGAAGACTCTGGCCTTCATGGCAGGCGGTTCTGGATGATGATTACATAAAAAACCTTTCCAGCAAATCAAGATGGAATAGTTTATCAGCCTCTGGAACATTAAAACCTGACCAGACTTCAACAAATAGAAAAACTTGAATATTAAAATCTATTTTGGGACAAACTTTCTTTAAAAATTAAAATCAGTCTGAAACACAAAAACAGCGAGAAAAAACAATGGGAAAGGCTTAGTCTGGCCATCAATGAAAAACTAAGTCAAGGAAGTAAGTAAAGAAAGTAAAGTTACTTTACAAAAGAAGCAGGCAAATGAACTCTGGGCGTGTCGATCTGAACACGTAAATCTGCTACGCGGATATAAATAACTAAATCTCAGCTGAATAAAACTTATTTTAACCTTCTGAACAAAAACCAGAGGCAGAAATTGTGACAAAATAAATATAACTGAATCAGAAAACGTGGAAAAGCATAAAATGGATGAAACTCGTGATGCATTTAGTCATTATGCTTTAGTGGGAGAACTTTTGACCCCAGTTGCTGTAAAATCCTGGCTGTGGCCATCACTGCAGCAAGGCAGTAGGATCGTAGATTTGTGATGGTGATGCGAGCCATGGTGTTGGGTGGGAGCCCGGCAGGAGTCGTTAGAGTATTTTATGCAGTGGGGTTGGCGGAGGCGGGGGTTACAAAGGAAATTGAATGAAAACCTACCCTCCACCCCTTTATAATGTGCCTCAACACCCCCCCCCCCCCCCCCCCCCCCCCAGCCAGCTCCACAAGCCATTGGCCTCCATTCAGGCAGCAGTCGAGTGTGCTTCACCTTTCAGCTCCGCTTAATTCAAACGGGCCGCTCCCCGGCCACATTTTACTGCATCCCTTTTGATCACCAGAACCCGAGACTCTACTTTTAAATGAAATAGAAACCAAACGGAGAGCACTCAGCCTTAATGAAGGAGACGCCAGAGAAGCTTGATCTAATAGATAAAATGTTATTTTCAACTGTGGCAGGGCATTGATCAGCACAGCTTCACCACCATGATAAAGTTCTTTTCTCTCATTTCTCACCCACATCAGCAGTCACTGGGGTCTGGCCAGAACCGACGCTTTCTCTGTCACCTTTCCTGGAGAATTATCTGAACTTGCTGACTAGTATGAAGAAGGGATTAAATCTGTTTTCCTGCTGTGTGTGCTGAGGTCCTGTCTGCCTTCACTCAGGTGGAACAAAATGCTCAAGGTCATGAAATCCACTGTGGAAAAAAAAAGCAGCATTTCTTTAAAATGACTTATGATACGAGTTGGTTTGTGACTTTTCTCAGGATGGGTTTCAGAAAAAAAAATGTCTCAGCCAGTTAAATCCTGAATGAAACACTATATTTACTCGGGCTGTGACGATATGCTTTTGTCCCGATTCGATTCCGATTTTTTTGGGTGCCGATTCGATTTAAATTGCGATTCTAAAAAAATTCTTCAATATTGATGATTTTTGTAATTAAAAACAAAATTTTTTTTTTTTATAAAACTTCTTTTTGCTAGTAATTTTTCTTGATTTCAGTAAGGAAAAAACAACACTGTAGCTAGACCATCATTCTGGTGCTATATTGCCCAAGAAGACAAGTAAAAAGATAAATAAAACCAATGAAAATGACAAAAATTTTATAGTGGATTAATTTTATTTATTTGAAGAAAAAAAAAAAGATTTTTTTTAACAAAAAAATCGATTTTAAAATTGTGAAGAAAAAAATCCTGATTTCTGATTTTTTTATTCGATTTTCCCACCCCTAATATTTACATTTTCCTCCTGATGTGAGAAGTTGTAACTTCTTTCACAAGGCAGCACAAACTGTTGTCTTTCATATCAGGACAAAATTAGCACTGAAAAATCCAATTAAACTCAATTGGACCAAACATATGAACGAGTGAATGAAGTTTGTGGCTTCAGTGGTCTTTTGTCGTTCTAAACAAGAGTTACACCCCCTTCTGATTTACTTTTGACTCACTGAGTTCCACATTGACAGGTCTCCACACCTGCGACATTCAGTCACAAACAGCCATAAACATGTCAAACGCCTGACGAAGGAACGAGCGAAGCGCAAGTCATTTGTGGAGGTTGCACACATAGCAGCAGAGTCCCCTAATTAACAAACATGATTATGAGCAGCCTCATGGGCATTTAATCCACACTGATGAAGCCATGTTCTGTTATTGGTCCCACAAGGCCTGCACTCAGGTGATGGATCTTCAGTTTTGTTGATTGACGAGCAAAAGTCATGATGTAAAAATGTGAGAAATCTCGCATGAACAATGCGTGTCACATGATCTTCTGCCACACATCTTTCTTGGCGGCACGTCACTTCTCGATTGATCTTGAGCGTGTCTTTTCTTCACACATAGTGAAGTGTGTGTTTTTTTCACATAGTGAAATGGTTTTTTTTCTCTTTTTTACTTTTGAGTTGACTCTTCTGGGAAGTTTAAGTTCAGTTTTCAGTAATTTAGTACATCCGAGCCCAGATCTCACTCCGTATGCTCGTTTTTTAAAATCATAAACTCATTGTGAAGTTTTCATGTTACTGAGTGACTTGCTGTTCGGGGCTATAAAGACACGCACAGCTTTATCCCTCCAAAGTGATTTTTAATTCATGATCTCCTAACTGATCTTGGAAACGGGACCACGGCTTTGGGCTCTTTGATGTTCTGAACACTCAGTGCATGCTGCACATACTGTAGGGCAATGATGTTGAACAGCAAAGGCAGGCTCTGCTCAACCTCATTACCTTCTTACCCGGAGGCCCCCCCCCCCCCCAACATGACACACTTCTGCTGCAAAACGCTGAACTGCTGCTGAGGTGGATCGCGGATGGAACACGGTCGTGGCTGAGTGAGCTGCTCTTTATGAGCCAGAGTTAGACGTGTGATGAATGGCTGTTAGCGAGAGCTGTTTGAGTGTGATTATTTATTTTCCCTTTAGGTCACGATGACAAATGGTATTTTCAGTGCTCACTGTGTGTCTCCTCTCTTTACTGTAACCAGAAGGTGTTTGCTTTGGAAAGCGGAGCAGAAAGGTTTGATCTGCCTGTTAAAACTTGAGTTTCCTTAAATGTCTCTAAGTGTGAGGTCATGAAAACAAATGATATTAAGGCGGTGCAAACACAAAATGCATATTTTGGTATCAGGAGAAGGTGAACTGGACGTTGGTGTGAAGAAATTTGACACAAAATTAGCTGTTTTTTGTAACAAGTAAAAAATATTGCTGCTCTTCTGAACTCCTTTACATTTGCCACTTCCGGGTTATAAACCATTAAAGACCCAACCCTTAAAAAACTGTTTAGTCCATTTTTTTTTTTTTTAATATGAAGTCTTTATTCATCCTTTTAACAAAATGTAAAATAAAAAAAAGTACCAACATTTTTTTGGGATATTTAAAATTCATTAGCATGTGTTGTGTCAAAATCTTTTCTTTGGTGTCCACGAACGGGCAGAAGACAAAAATCCGATTGTGTTTCACTGGATATGTTACATGGGTAACATATCCAGAAACTGGATATGTTACATGGGTAAAATGAGTTATAGTAAAAATGCCATTAGTTTCCATTTCTCTGACTGGCAGCAGGAGTTCACATTGATGCTCTGTGGATGTCTGTGGAGGGAATTCAGGCTCAGCTTGCTGACCTTCTGTCCTCTGCAGGTGATGCTGTCTCTGCTGCGTCTGTTTATTTAGGAAATGCAGCTTATGAGCCACGTGTCCACATTACTATGGTTTCAGTTCAAACTCGCAGCATCTGTCGGGCAATGATCTCACTTTTCTTGTCATTTCACCTGAAACTTCACTTTCTTCTGCACAGAAACAGTTTAAAAATCATGAGAAGAGGGTAAATAACTGATCGCTGTCGCACGCTCAGGGAGTGAGGGCCGGGGTTTCCGTCGTGCTGCTGGGTGATGTCTCTGTCCGCAGTGATTTGGTCACTAAGTCTTTCTGATCTTTATCCACCATGACTTTGTTGACATTTTCTGGGATTCAGCTTGGAGGTTTGATGTCGACCTTGTGGTTTAATTAGGCCAGTCTCACCGATTTGTTCTCTGGCTTTGTCTCGACCCTTCTTTCTCTCAGCAGTTTTACTATCTTAGCCTGTAGGACCCGGGGTAGGCCTCAACAGAAATCCATGCATGTCGATTTGATTTTTCTCTTCATGGTAAAAGGCCTTTAATGTTTATTTAGTTTGATGTCGGTGCATCATTCGTTTTTTATGTTTATGCTGAATTCTCAAACTGGGCTTTGTTAATATTTCAGAGAATAATAAGCTTTACATCTTCCCTGCAGTCAGAGGATCGTAATGAGCCTCCTTGTTTACATGCCTCAGTTTGTAACTGGGGGATATTTTTGCCTTGATGGTATAGCTGACCATTATTGGAGAAATATAAGCTAACCTTGAGAATTTATTGGTTGAAAGAGTAGGTGCTGTCAGGTGAAAAATGACTCATCAGCAAGTTAAAATATATCAAAACAGCTTTTCCTTTTATTTATTTATTCATTTTTTAAATATATTTTCAAATTCGTGAGTGTTTTAGACATATATCCTCTCTCTGAGGAGCACATGGTGTTCTAAGTCACCAATCTTCACCTTTTTCCTTACATTTACTATTTCTGTGATGACTAAACCTCAGCCGTTTCAGTATCCTCTGTGCTTATATTAACGTATGGGTGACCACCTTCCACTTATAAACACACACAATGCTGCACACAGTCCTTGGCAGTCTTGTTTCCAATGTGTGTGTTTAATCTTTTCCCTGGCGCCACTACCTAGCTGAGAGCATTCCTGGCACCCAGAGGCCCAAAGAGGTCGAGCTGTGAGCTGAAAGCAGCGTCACACTTCAGAGCTGGCACCTCGTCTCGTTACCAAATAAGCATCCCTCTTTTCCTCCTCCTTGGCCCGGAGAGGCACCGCTTAGCCTCCCTTCCTTGAGCGCAGGATACTTCCGTGGAGAATGACCCCTTTGCAGGATGGTCTGGTTTCTTTGAGAGGAGATTCTCCTCGCGCTCAGTTTCCCAGCACTGCATTTACCTCTGGAGCTCTGCCTGAGTCCCCATCCAAGAATGTGAATTGGCCGAGGATGTAATTAAGGCAATGTCTGCCCTTATACTTGGCTTCAGCTTTAAGAGCCGCAGTTCATTGAGCACAGTGTTTTTTTCTGGATGTGGTTACTTTAATAGTAGGGATTACCAACTCCAGACCTCTTGGGCCAGTGTTTTGCAGGTTTTAGATGTTTTCCTGCTGCAACACACCTGACTCAATGGTTCATCAAGCTGTTGGAACCATCTTATTAAAATCAGATGTGTTGCAGCAGGGTAACATGTATGACCTGCAGGACTGCAGCCAAAGAGGACTGGAGTTGGTGATCCCTGCTATAAAGAATCTGAAGTTTACTGTTTTTGTGTTGGTGTTGGGTTGGAAAATGTTTGCCCAGTACCTACAGTGTACTGGTTTTAAAAGGGGAGTTAGAGCACAGATGCTTTGCCTTATACAAGCTCTGTTAGTCTACCTTTAGGTTTGTTTGACCTAAAGTCTTAGTACAACAAGCATGGAAATATAGATAATCTCTCAGCTGTAATGATACCAATTGGATTGCATTTTACATTGTTGCAAAGCCTGATTATTCACCTTTACAACGGGGTATAACTTGTCAAGATTGAGCTTCTGTGGAATGGCCAACACAGCTACACATGCGGCGAGTGTCTCACTAATACTGTCAAAATCTCTCCTGCAACGCTCTTCTAAAAACCTGTTTGTTTTCCATCTATACTCTCCCGTTGTTTAAGACAAAAATAACCACAAAAAAAAAAACAAGAAAAACAAATCAGATTATTTTAAAATCATTATTTTCCTTTTTTTCTAAGTAATTTTCTCATGTTCATTATTGGTTCTACCCATCACCATTGTAGTGTTTCTGATTGGCTTCTGGTTAAAAATGAAGGGAAATGAAGTCTGGAGGCTGAATTGTCTTTGCATTCTCACTGTTAAGCTCTTCCCCTGTTATATGCATGTGTTTCCTTGTGTACACAGGTGTATGTTTTGTGTGTATGTGTTTACAGTAACGTGTGAATTAGAGAGCGACCCTGCTTTGATTTCCCCCCCACCCTCCCATTTCCTCTGCTAAGGCCCTGTATTATTACTGTGCTGGAATCGCTTGACTGAAAGCTGAGGGATTAAAGCCGTGTCAAACATGCTTCTCTGTCTCACTTCCTCTACGACCCCCCTCCTTCTCTGCCCCCTCCCTTGGCACTCTGTGTTAAAACTTGTCTGCTGCCAAAACGGGGGATCTGGTAACTTTGGGAAGTGCTGTTTGTGTGAATTTCTGCTCACAGGTTTCTGCTCTCTGGCCACCGTCCAGATTCCCCAAACAAAGCGTCTCATTGATTACTTTGGAGGGAGATGCCGAGGCTTGTTTATGTGACACATTTGATTTGATTAAGGCCTGTTTTGTGTTTGCTCTTGAGGCTACAGTAACGTGCAGGCCAGCTATGTAGACAAAATGACCGCGGCCCCTAGCCGTGACCTTTGAGTGAACGCATGTAACTCAAACACAAAATGATATGAATGCTTTCTGCTGACAAAAATAATTGCTCTAGTAAATGAAGGAACAGACTCGAGAGTGAAATTCACATGATGCCATTATCCTGTAATAACTGTTTTTACTGACTTCTTTCTGCAGCTCCCAGTTAAGTACCCACAAGAAGCCCAGTTGTAGTTTCCTTCTTTTCTTATTTTATGTTATTTTTTAACAAAAAAATCAACAGAGTTTCAAAAAGTCTTACTAGTTAAATCTTTAAAAAGAAACAAAATTATAAAACTTTGCTAAAATGAGTGAATTCTTGAAGCTCTTAAAGGTGGAGTATGTAAGATTTTCAATATTTTCAAAATGTGTTATTAAATTACAAGTTTAATTAATGACAAAGACCCTTCTTAAATGTTTGCCTACCAGTAAAAAAAAAAAAAAGTGCTTTTTGTCATTTGTCATTAATTAAACTTGTAATTTAATAACGCATCAAATATGGACAGACTGGAACCTACATGTTCTAATTATGATTGTTGTTATTTTATTAGTTAATTTATTTTGAAAATATTGAAAATCTCACATACTCCACCTTTAAAGCACAGCTAATGCATATGATTACTTAAAGTCTATATTATTGAACAGCTTGATCTGAACCAAGCTGAGATGGTTTCAGTGTCTGTCGTGTAAGTTTGGGGTGAATGGCCAGATAGCCAAGTGATCCAGGTGAAATTGTGCATTTGTCCACGTGGAACAACCATATTCCATCTTTCTGTGGCTTTTTGTGCTTGTTTGCAACATCCTGAACTTTGCTCTCTGCTCTCCAAATGAGGGCATTTCTACAATCACCATCATAATTTTACTCCTCAGTGAGCATTACTCTGACTGCTCCTGAAGTATAATCAGCTGAACATCAGGCTACGGAGATGTTCAGCTGATTATACTTGCTGATAAGCAGTTGTATTTTATTTTAAATTTGGTTGCAGGGGAGGAGGAAGTCATTGTTAATGCAGGCTTTAGCGTGATTGCCATGCAAGCCTTTACATGATGAAAGATAATCATTTAGATCTTATCTGCTGGCAGCTAGCTCAGATTTAAAATCAGATTTGGTGAATAGAAGCCCTACATGTGAGTTAATGTGTTGTACTTACTGTACAATAGCAGACTTAAAACGCTTGATGTTTGCATTCACGGCCAAAGAATGGAAGGTGTGGAAGATAAAGCATGATCTGCTATAGAAACAAGGGATTTGGCGAGCTGGGAAATCAGACTTAAGGCGTTCACGATGGCATGTATAATGAAGCAGCATCTTCGCTTCAGGACAATGAAAGCAAAGATGAGCTGTGAATACAAGCATAAAATTGCTGATTACAAAGTTGGACTTTACTGAAAGAAAACTGTACACTTGTTCTCTCCTGGCGCTCATCTATTATCTGGAAAGTCTTAAAAAGCCCCCATTAGAGGAAAGAAAACAAGGAAGGGTGTGTTATGATTGTATTCCTGTAAGTGTCAGGTGTCATTACTCTGTTTAAGTTTGGCCCTGTGAGCTCAGTGTCAAGCAGCAGCTGCATAAATCATCCACCATATACCAGCATGTACCTGCATCAGCCCTGCTGTCACAGCTGGGCAAGAGGCTTTGGCTTTTGGAAGGCACAACCATGGATTTTTGTGGTTTATAATATGTTTTAAGCATGAAAAGGTCCCAACAAGTTTAGGCTTAGAAGTATTAGATCTTTTTCATCATTGTCACCATCTTACATCAGAAATGTCTCTTTGCAGACAGCCAAGGTTGTCCGTTGGCATTGTTTTTCATGTCTTCAAATTATTTAAACGCTCATTAATCAGAGAGGGACATATTGTCAGGATCTATAATCACATACATACCTTTTAGTATTTCTTTATTCCTTTTCCAATCCAGTCACCAGTGTCTCCCATCCAGCCATATGAAAGACGTAGCTATGAGCACTTTCACAGTTTGCTTTTATTTCATTCTACTATTCCTCCTGTCTGTTTCAGATGGCGTCCACTCTGTGTCCGCTCAGTGCCTTCTCCAAGTCACCATCATAACTGATGAGATGCTGTCCAACAGCATCACGCTGCGTCTCGCCAACACCTCCCAGGAGCACTTCCTGTCTCTGCTACTCTCACAGTTTCTGGACGGTGTGGCTCGGGTCCTGTCTGCCGCTCCCGAGGATGTCGTCATCTTCAACATCCAGGACGACACTGATGTCAGCGCTCGCATCCTCAATGTTAGCTTATCTGTGGCTGTACCCGTGTTTGGAGAGGGGCACCAGCGTCCCGGTGGGCTCGGAGGCGAAAGGCTCGGGAGAGGACTTGAAGCTGGAGACTTCTTTGGCTCAGAGGAGCTCCAGGAGAGGCTGTATTTGAACCGCAGCCTTCTGGCTCAGATCTCCTCCCAGGAAGTTCTCCCCTTTGATGACAACATCTGCCTGCGTGAGCCCTGCGAGAACTACATGAAGTGTGTGTCTGTGCTGAAGTTTGATAGCTTGGCGCCGTTTGTGGCGTCCGACACCATTCTGTTCAGGCCCATCCACCCCATCGCTGGGCTGCGTTGCCGCTGTCCCACCGGCTTCACGGGAGACTACTGTGAGACTGAAATTGACCTCTGCTATTCCAAACCATGTGGAGCCCATGGTGTGTGCTGCAGCAAGGAGGGGGGCTTCACGTGCGAGTGCTTTGAGGATTATACAGGTAGGAGCTCCAATATTTTATATTTTTTAAACGAGCTATATCACTGCGTGTTTTTTTTTTTGTTGTTGAGTAAAACGTCTGACGTCAAGTGTTTAACACTGCTCGAAGGTAAAAGAGCTTATTTTCTGTCAAACTGCTCACAAGCTGCCATTTAATTTCTCCTCCTTCACAAGCATCCCATGAGGGCTTTAATGTCTGCATCTGTCCCAGTCGGCCTTTTCTTCCTCAGCTATTTATCGAGACTGGCTCTTTATAGACACAGACTGCTCGTGATGCTTATAAGCGTTTCTGGAGAGAAAAGCTGAGTGATGAGTTATTGATTTGATTCATCCCTGTTGCAGTAATCCTAAGCAGAAAAGTATGACCAGGTAAACACAGCTGTACTCATCCGTGGGTTTTATTTATTGTCTCAACTGGAGGTGGATGCATCTTTTTTTTTTTTTTTTGCTTTGTATATCTGATCAAGATAAAATCATTTTGCTTGACTAAAAGGTATTTATAAACTGTACTTTTTCTGCATAAAGCCCATATATATATATATATATATATATATGTGTGTATATATATATATATATATATATATATATATATACACACACATATATATGTACATATAAAAAAATATATATATATACACATACATATATACACATATATATGTACATATATGTACATATAAAAAAATTAAAAAAAAAAAATAAATATATATATATATATATATTTTTTTATTTATTTTTTTTTTTTTTGTGCATCTCAGTTCAAAAACCACTAGAGCTTCATAAATATTCACACCCAGACTCAATTCTTTGTCAGGCTGCAGGAGTGGATTGTTGTTTCACAGGAAGCGTGGTGATTGAAGCTCTGCTTCCACGCTCACGTCTATGTCTAAGGTCAGGAACTCTGAGAAAAATCTTCTTTCTCTTAAGTGTTTTGCATCAGAAAAAAGACACTTCTGTCCCGGGTAGTATCACTGAACAAAACACAGGGAGGAAATTATTAATAATAGATGGCCACAGAGTGTGTGCCCTGGATGTGAAATACCTCTCGGTAAAAATACCTAACATGAATACAAAAAAAAACAAAAACAAAGAAGAAGAAAACTGCAAAGCAAACAGCACATCAGGTTAGCATTAGAGAGCTGCTTCTGTTTTTAGCAATAGAAATTAATTATGTTTTACTGTTTGCAGCATAGTTGCAAACCAGTTGCAGAAGCTTTTATTTATTCATTGCTCTGGAAATTATTCACATCTTCAAAGGGTTAAAGACCATCAGCATTGAGTTTGTAGGTGAAGGAAAGAGGAAGGAGCTATAAAAGGATAAGAGAGCTAAATTATGCAAATTTATACCATATGGATATTAGGCTAATTACACACATAGTTTTGTTGAGAGGTTAAGTGGGTCAAACCCTTACTTTTAATGGGATTTAGAGTTTCATCTCTACTTTTAACAAGATTAAACTTTTGACCAATGATTTCATAATTGCAGGGTAAAACTTTTTTGTTAACAGTCTTTGTGTTATATCTTGCCAAAATATTTAATTTCATATCTGTAGTTGTGCATGAGCACTATGTGAACAATAAATAACCGTGACTTCAGTAAACTGGATCATTTTTAAGAATGTGATGTCCCCAGCTAGAGTCTCATAAAATTCCCTGGCTTTATGTTTATCCAAAACAGACACTCTCAGCACGCATATTGCATTAAATGCGCCTGAACTGCTGCTGCCTGCATGCTTTGCCTCTCCTGCAGTTACCATGAGCACCATGGTGAAAGGAAGGGATAAAAAATGTGGCTCGTAACAAAAAAAAACAAGAGCTTAACCATAGTTACACTTTTAAAGTAGTAACACAATGAAAACTTATAGCGTGAGAGCAAGAAGGCCACTTTGTGCGCCATACAAAAATTCAAAATTTCAGAGCCATTGTGGGTTTGTTCAAGTTGCATTGAAGCAAAAGTAACACAGCAACACACACTCAGTCCTAACGCTTGCAAATCAATCACAAGATTTTACCAAAGTCTACGAATCTTTTCCATATAACAGTTTCTAAACACTGCTGATCTACTTTTAGCCACATTTGCTATATGTTTCATTAGGGGCCATTTTTATAAAAAATAAAATTAACTGACTCTAAAATACTGAAAAATGTCTATAAGTAATATTTAGGATGGCCATGCTGATATTCAACAACTTTGACATTTGTCTGTTTGCTATATTAGTGGAACTACATGCACACATGGAAACTTACTTAGATCCCTGCACCCGTTCCGGCACACATGCACTGCAGAGTTATGGAAATTATTGACTGAAGTTTATCTGATGTCCGTCAGCTGCATGTTTCTCATTATATCTCCCTATTCTTCAAGTTACTTGCATGGGGTGATTTTTGTCGGATGACACTGTGGTTATAAAATCATAATTTTATTGAAGCAAAGCAGCAGTTTGCAAATTTGGCCACGAGTTGACACGTTTTCTTAATGGGCTACTTTTCTGTCACCTTTCTGACACTTTTATACAGCGGACAAAATGCTTTGGACAAATATGTGAAAGAGAGCAGCTTTGTTGGGAATTTGGCGATATTATTTTACTTTTTAACTTTTCTATTATTGTTTCCTTAAAAAAAGAGCAAGTTTTTAAAGTGTAATTTAAGGTTTTTTATGGTACATAGCTGCATCCTTCTGCGTTCCTTCTGCTGTTTGGCCTGTCTGATTCTGCCGTTATGAGTAGAATTATATGTTTGAAATTATATAAATAATATAATAATAAAAATAAATAAATAACATTTAAGTATCAAGGGCTGTGATGAACTGGCAAACTGTCCAGGTGTACCTGCCTCTTTTCCAGTGATCGCTGGGATAGGCCCCAGTTTCCCGTCACCCTGAATTAGAGTAAGCTGTTAAGAAAATGGATGGATGAAGTACCAAGCAAAGACACATAAAAAAAAACTCTTCTTGAGAATGTAAATTTGTTCAGCGCCTGTTTGTTGGGCAGCCAGGTCATCATTCTGGACAGGACGGGTTAAAACAACGTGCAGGACTGATTTGATCCAACCACATCAGCTGCGTGTTTTAGTCTGGTTTTGGGAGCTTTCATTTTATAATTAGGTTTATTTATATTTATAAGGCTTGTCTGAAACCCACATTTTTTCTAAGTCATATAAAGTAAATGAACTCAAGATGACTAGTATTTGTGTCCAATGCTTTGTTTTTGATCCAGATAATGATGATATAGATAAGTACAACATTTGATAAATGTTTGTCATTGATGATCCCAATTTTAAATTAATATTTTTTACATGCTCTCACACTCTTTTGTCATGAGGTAAAAAAAAGCCAAAAAAAACCAAAACACACACACACACACCTTATAATGAGAAGACTGCAACTTGCCAGTGCTGCTAACTCGGCATAAGTGAGGTCTCTGCCCTGCAGCAGAAAAACCTCTCTCCCCGTCTCTACAGCTTTGTAAAGTGTCATCCTTATTGAGCATCTGAAGGAGACTGTGGACTGTCTGAGAAAACACAAGGCATTGTGTGGCTTCTGACTGTCTTCCTGGCAGATTGTTGTTCACATGCAGTGTACATATAGCCAAAACCACTGCACGAACATCCACTTTCACTTTTTTGGATTGTTATTTTGTCCAGAGACCCTTTTTTTTTTTTTTTTTTTTAAATTAAATGAGGATTTTTCAGAGCAAAGGAGTCGTATCAAGATGTTTTAAAACCGATAGACACCAGGGTTTATCTCTCTCACAAAAGAAACTGAAAAAAATTCATGTGTTCTACAGCTTCACACTCAGTAACTTGCTCACATAACATGACAGAAACAACCAAGTTAAGAGAAACAGCTGTTAAAACAGATTTTCTCATCATAACATATGATGACTTAAACTACTCATCAGATGTGCTGCTGAAAAATGCTTCAAGTTTAAGTGTCAAAACCGCTGAAAATCACTTTTCTCTTTGTGCTGCTGAGATTGTTTCCATTATCCCTCATCAAACACTTTTTTTTCCTCTACAAGTGTTTGCAGCTATTTATAAAGCTTCAAATGGTGTCAGCTTTTGAATGTGTGGGCTCACTAGCTCAGAGTCCAGGTGGAGTGGCACTTACATATTCCTGCACGGTTGTGGGTGATGGAGCCGGACTGCAGGTGCTTTTAACGTGAATCAGCAGCAAGGGAGAGGGAACATGTGAGTGGGTGCAGTGGGCGTACTTTCATCTGCAGTTTGCAAAATGAATTTCAATGAGAAGGTGAGGTTTAGGCTGTGGGATCCGGTGTGGAGGTCTTGCAGAGTTAGATGAACATGCTTGGTGATTTAAGATGTTGAATTCAAGCTGTGAGACTTTCTGATCAAATGAGGTCTTTCAGGCAGGTTTTTTTCTGATGTGTGTTCCTGTGATCCACAAGTCCCACTGTTTGTTTTCCATAAGCATTGAGTTTGTCGGTGTCTGCTGTGTGCGGAGGTCAGTGTGCGATGGATAAAATGCTCACTCCATGCATTTTCAGGTGGGTGGCTAAGTGCAGAATAGCTGCAATTATGTGTGTGAGGAAGGTGGATGGATAAATTGCAGAAAGCCTGTGTGTTAATGTTGCATGCGTGTGTGTGTGTGTGTGTGTGTGTGTGTGTGCTGACAAACTGTGGGCGTTGCCAGATGGTAGCAGGAGGGAAAATGCAAAAGGAAGGGAGTAAATGGTTTGGTTCGACTGAGTCACAACAAGATGTCTTGCTTTAATTCTCCAACATATTTCTCTTCATACTCAGAGCAGGAGAGCTGCTCATCTTTTTGAACACTGTCTGTCTGAAGGTGACTTCTTCATGTATTGATGTGTGTGATGATTACTCATTAGCTAACAGCTTAGCTCCATGTTCCTGTGAGGAGAACTTGTCTTTTTCTTTTGCGTTGAGAGCACATTTGTAAGACTTTAATATAGATGCACAGTTTGGAACAAAAGATAAAGAATGATCACATTCTTGTTTTTAAGCCCCCTCACAGTGTGACATGAACAGCTGCCAAACACAGGAAGCTCTTATAATTTGCTGCTGAGAGATGGCTGCAAGTCTGCCAGTGTTTTTAAAACCAAAGCATTTGAATGTTGTTGTTCTGTGGAAATTCAACGAAGTCCCGTTTTTCTCTCCTGGCAGTGGACGTCTCAGAGCATCGACCGACACTGAATCTCATATTAATACGCTGTTTGAGCCATATCTGTTGGGAAAGGGACTGTAGCCAAATGAAAACTGGCTGAAGCTAGATCAAATGAAACAAAACTAAATAATCTACAGAGATTTGGCCGATTAATATAGATAATTTATGTACAAAACCTTTTTTGTATGATCATTTATGAAGGTATATGCTAAATTTTAGTACGTCATAGTTGACATTTGTGCTATGACAGCTGTTTATCTCTGCCAAGGACGTTATGTTTTTACCAGCGTTTATCTGTTTGTGTTTTTTTTTTATGTTCAAAAAGTTATGGATGGATTTTCATGAAATTTTCAGGAGTTTTTGGAAACGTGAGAAGGAAGAACTGACTTCATCTTGGTGGTGATCCAGATCCCTCTCTCCAAATGCTTTTCTAGTTTTCTTTTAGTTTCTTTTTTTTTTTTTGTGAACCAAATTTCTTTCATGTTGGCGTCTAAAGCTGTTTTTTCTTCATCAGAAAAATTGATATTACAAAAAAAAAAAATTCATTTTGACTTTGTCCAATCAAGATGTGAGGCAACAGTTTTTGCTGTGACAATTTCTTCACCGATGGGACTGTGTGGGAGAGGTGTGATTGTGTTTGGTCCTGGGGCTCCAGATGACCTGTAAGGCAGTGACTGAATGTTAGATACAGCTGGAGGTTATGTATCTGCTGCGTTATTGATTATTTTATCTCGTCGTTCACCTTCAGCTGAAGCTGTATGCCTCCCTGCCCACCGGCCTCAGGTAACTGCCCACTCTGTTTCTGGGATCAGCTCCTGTTTAGGAAGCAGTGCGAAGCTTCTTTAATGTATTTACAGCGTTTTATTTGAACTCAAGATGACATTTGGTTTGAGGCATTATCCTTTTTGTTTTTGGCTCAGTTAGATGAGAGCTGTTTTTGATGTACGGCTTTAAATGGTTTTACACCCTTTTTTTTTAAATAAATATCTGCCGCAGTGGGAGGCTTAAATCTCAGGATGTTGTTTATTTAGACAGCCAGTAATTATCACAGTTATTTGTCATGTTTAATTTAAGTGGTTGCATTTTGTTTTGTTTGTGTGTCTCAGTTTAAAGATCCTCAGAAATCAGTTTACGATCATTTGGTAGATAAATAACATTCCATAAATGCATTTTGCAGATAAATTACACAGATAAACAACTTTAATTTTGTTAAATGAATAAGCAGAGGTGTAAATATCTCCATTTATATTCCGTGATGTCATTCGCTTTAATGCCCTCAGGTGCTTTTACTGTTGTCACGCTCTGCAGTTTAACGTCTAAGTGATATTTACTTGTTACTCATTCAGATTTTTCCATCTTTTCTGTTTTATTATTAATAAAAAATGTTCTTTTAAAAGTGCAGACTATATAAAGTTCGTGTATAATCAAGTTACTAATCCCAGAATTTTTAAAATTTCTGTTTCCTCATGACTAAATAGAACCAGGAGGTGTCTGTGCAATTTGCTGCTTAATGATTCATGCTGGCAGCAAACAGAGTGTGTACTCAGCCAGACCTATAGAGGAGCGTAAATAGAACAGACGAGACGTGTTTGAATTATTGATCGATTCATTCTGGAATTGTGAGCAAAAGCCAATCCCCTTCTTGATGTGCTGCTCACCTGGCTGCCATTAGGTGCACCTGTGGTGGGTGGTGTCACTCAGTAAACCACTGACCACAGAGAGGCATTTACCAGATATCAGCAAGGAAAATCAATAAACACATCCTGCTAGTTATCGCTTTCCTTTGTGAATCATTTCTCAGTCGCTGTGAGTTGACGTGGAGCTCCTCCGCCTACCGCTGCGGTCCACCTCAGCTACTTAAAGAAGAACAAGCGCGTTATTGCCTCCAGCAAGTTGTTGAATTAATAACCAGGCTGGCTGCAACAGAAGGGCTTTTATTTTACTGCTGGCCTCGCAGCTGAAACGGTTTGTTATCAGGAAGCATTGGTAAGAACAGCTAATAGTTACAGACTTTCGAAGGGGAGCGGCTGAAAATGGCACACTGATGTATTATGTAGAAACATGAGGAAGTTGTATCACAAAAAAAAAAAAAAGTGCATAAGTGCAGGGTCACAGCAAAGCAAAGGAAAAATGAAAGAAATCCCTGCGAGCGTACACCCTCTTTCCTTGGTGATTATTTATTGACAGTGTTTTTAACCAGCTTTAATCTTCTTCAGGTCAAAAGTTTGAACACATCAACTACACACCTTGATGGAGGTGGGCGTCCTTCAAGTTGTCAAGTTAACAGCAGTTCTGCCTTACCGTGTTTCAGAGGCAGATATTGCATCTTTTACGCCATTATATTTATTCTAACTGCTTTTTACTTATTCATATTAAGCTTTCACTTCTCAGCAGCATTTCCTGCAGATGCTGAATGTATTTTTTGGCGATTTTAACCTTTAATGTAGTGTTAAGTGCTGCAAACACTGTTGATGGTGGGATGCAAAGCAAAACAGTTGCGAGCACTGTAATATGTGCATTTGAAGGCATCATTCAGCAACAAAAAACTGAGTTTTTTTTAAGATGTGAGGCAACACACTGGATGAAGCCAGTTTCATATTATTTATAATCCTTTACCTCTCAGTGGCAGAAATGACACAATGAATTGTGCAGCTAATTAATTTGTCACTTTAGCATCTTCCATCATCATCAAACTGGTTGTATCAGCAATTAGTTTCCTTTCTTTTCTTTCCTCCACTAATCATTTCTTATGATGAGTCCAGCTCCAGTTTAGAAACCACCTGACTACACTATTTATTGCACGATTAAATCCACCAATATTAATATTAGATTGATGTATTGATATCAGAAATATCAGTGGAAAGCTTCTGTAGTACAAAATCAGTGTTATAAGCTGAACTTGAAATGCAGAACCTATTATAGGTTGTAAAGTATTTTAACATATTTGTTTAATATATGAATTATAACTATAAGGCAGCGCAAATATTGTGTTTTTGGAAAGCATTTAAAATAAACAATAAAGCAAAAGCACTCTTCATAAGTAAATTATTTTTAGTAGAGTCAGTAATAAGTAATAAGTAAGGAAACTCCCAAATTAAGATTTATAAAATGGAAAAAAACAAGAACAACAACAAAAGAACATGGGGATTGACTGCGAACCAGCTAGTCTAGAGTCTGCAACAGGTTCATCAAACTGCAAAGTAAAAAAAAAAAACGCTCATCCTTTAATTAAACAAGATCCCTCATGGCACATTTGGAGGCATCATCACAACATTTCCACAAGCAGCTCTTCAGTTGACTTTGACTGAATAGATGCTCCCCAACAACAGCCATGCAACAAAGAAGCTTTTTCTCTGCAGACTGAATGCAGTGATTAATAGTCAGAGTAAATAAAAGGCCTGTGTATCACTGCTGGATGAAGATGTAGGTTGTGTGTGTGTGTGTGTGGGGGTGTGTGTGTGGGTGTGTGTGTGTGTTACAGTAGTGCTACGGAAGTCTTCCACATTGCTGACTGAGTGGCTTTGACACAAATGTCTGCTCACGCATGGGGAGAGTGAGCAGCCTTGCCTCAGCAACTGCTGCAACTTCCCGTCCCGGCGACTGACACATGTGAGACAGAGGGGCGAGGAGGAGGATGAGGGGTCATTTACAGGGGTTATTATATACGGCTGTCATGAACTTCTTATTGATCACTTTGATTCTAGCTTTGCTAGCCAGACGTGACCCGTAGTTGTCCGTCCCAATCAGCTTCTCAGTTCCGGTTCGGGCCGGCAGCAACAGCATAATCATTCATTAGTTCATGATTATTCAGAATCAATTAATCATTTGACTCTAAAGGCTCCTTAGAGGTTTTTTGTTTGCTATGTTTGTCAGCAAAGAAAACAAAAAGTCGACCTGTATGGGGTTTCGACAGTTATTCACAAAGCTTTTTTCCTCCTTCTGCATCGATGAACTAAAACGTTATAAAATGGAACCAAATTACAGAAAAACCTCTGCATCTGTGTTAACCACTTTTTGCTAAAGTAAAATTATTCTTCATGTCTCAACTTAATGTCTAAAAGTAAATAAAAAAACATCATTTTTCAAACGCCTCAACGACCAGACTGTTTACTGTGCATGGTTTTTTCCACTTGCCACCTGACCATACAGACACACCGTCGGCTTTTTTCAGACCGGCAAATAATCAGGCTGATTGTTGATTAACAATATAAAAAGAAACACAAAAATCTTATCTTATTTTTGACACATGCTATTAGAAGTGAGTGTTATTTTTGCATTATTTAAGCATCAGTGTCACTGCTGATAAATTTTGTTTCCCAGCTTGACGAGTTGGTCTGATAGTGTGTGTTAATTTGCATTATGAGGGTGAATCTCACCTTATTTTATCATCTCAGTGTGATTCTCTGGCAAGTGTTTTATTGTGTTCAGAAAAAAATCCTTATACCGAAAAACCTTTCTGAAATGAGCAGTGTTGCATTTGACTTTGGTGAGAAAACGATGCCAAAAATAAGTCAGTGTCAGTTTATATTTTTATCCTTTGCTGACAAAACATGTGATTTAACATTTATTTATTAAGCAAACCAGTTCGGGATTGATTTAAATACACCTTGTGATCTAAGAAATGTTTACTGAGCATTTGATCTACATAACATCTTTCTTTCTTTTTATGAACCTCTGACGCTTTCTGTGTTTCACATTAAAAGGCACTTATTTCTTTTTATTTCTCACGACGACATGGTGAATTCATCAAGTTGCGATAAAATGTATATAAGCCAAGCGTAATCACTGTGAGCTGCCGCCGTCTACAGAAACTGCAATCATTTGGTCTTCACTGTCTGAATACATAAACGCTTCCAGCTCACTGCTTTTAAGCCATCAAGTTGTTCCACTGAATATGAATTGAGCACAAACTGCAACCTTTTTTCCCAGAGGGATGGGAGAGAGTCATGCTGGATGTGACACAAAGAAGCATTTCCAAACTGCAAACAAGAGAAAATGCTGTTCATAATTTAAAATTGGACTTCCTACTCTGTCAACAAGTTCTTGACTTATTTATCACAGTGCTAAATGTTTGAAGCAGTTTCTTTTTCTTCATATGAGAAGGAGGATGTTAGGCTTCTGTAACGGCTCAAATGGCTCAACCGCAGAGCCACAATCAGGGGAAGAAAACATTTCTCAGTGTCCCAGATGGTTTGAATGCGGTGATACTACTTGTCATGAACAGTATTAATCCTCATTTCTCTCCACCCATCTTCCAGGGGAGCGCTGCGAGCTGTCGTCCCGCTCGGGCCGTTGTGCTGCTGGAGTTTGCAAAAACGGAGGAACCTGCATCAACCTGCTTGTTGGTGGATTTAAGTGCGAGTGTCCTGCAGGCGGCTTTGAGAGGCCCTACTGTGAGATGACCACGCGCAACTTCCCTCCAAACTCCTTCTTGACCTTCAAGGGTCTCCGTCAGCGCTTTCACTTCACCCTCTCACTCACGTAAGTGCCCCCCTGTAACATGGATAACCTGTGCTGCTCCCTTCAGTGAGTCAGTCTTCATCTACCCACACGCCAAACCTCGTTTCGCTCTCACCTTCACTGTGGGTTTCTCACATTTATGTAACGATATTGGTGCTTGATACATGTAGTGATAATGGAATCACTCAACCACAACCAATAGCAGAACCACTTCAGAATCAGAGTGAAAGGACTGGGAGTGTGGATAAAGAATTACTGAGGGACAGATGTTAGATCTTCTTAGGAAGGTGCAGAGTCTGAAGCGAGTGTTAGACAGGAGGCGAGCTGAAGGAGATGCATTTGAGGACAGGATTGCACAACATGAGGATGTTAATCTCATAGAGTCGGATCTCATTACAGTCTCAGTGTCAGTAGGTACTTTGCTCGGTCTATTTTGCACAGTCTTCCTCCCTGAGATGAAGAAAAGCTCTTTTATCTCTGTATGCAACAGCATGACAGTGGTTATTTTTAGAGTTTGAACTTTTCTTCATCATTACAGTTTTAGGTTTATTTTTAGTGTTGTGAAAGTAGAGTTTTTGTCCCAACATTTGTCCCAAGTTTTGTTTTTTTTGTAATCCTTCTTTTGTCTCTGTTGACACCTGAAGAGCAGAAGTCTTGTATTTCATAAAGAAGCAATTCTTGGCAATGATGTAGATGTGGTCCAGTCACAGCAACTCATTGGCTGCCAGCCATTGTTATAGCAGATGTCTTTGGCAGCCAGTGAGTTAATATAACAGCGCTGTATCAGTATTACACAAATGTTTACAAGTGGTTTAATTGTCCTTAGGGCTCTTATACACTTACATGGAGAGTCAGTGACAGATAAGCCCACTCCATGTCTCTTTGTCTTGTCTGTTTTTGGGCAAACGCAAAGGCACTTAAACACACTACATGACTTCCAACCATCAGTGGGGACATAAGTTTTAAACAAGAGAAAATAGCAGTGTATGTTTTGTGTGTTCTGGTTATTTCTTACATAACAGGTCTTCCTTGAATCATGTTAGTGTGTTAAACACAGAAAGTGCTAGAAAAACAGCTTTTCCCTTATAATTTTAGATGATGTCTTATTGTTGGGTTGGGTTCTTCAGAGGACTTTCAAGTTCAACACTTTAGCTTAGCTTAGCTTAGCTTATCTTATCTTATCTTATCTTAGCTTAGTTTAGCTTAGCTTAGTTTAGCACAGAGGTGCATACTAAGAACCTCTAAATGCATCAGATTTAGATAGTAGAAGGTTGCTGGTTCGATCCTTGGCTGGGGTGAGGCTCGGCTATGTAGTTCTCCCTGTGTTTGCGTGGGTTCTCTCCGGGTATTCCGGCTTTCTCCCACCGTTCAAAGACAGGCATGTTAGGTTAATTAGTTAAACTAAATTTCCCTTAGGAATGATTGTGAGCGTGAGTGGTTGTTTGTCTCTGTGAGGCCCTGCGATGGACAGGCGAGCTGTCCAGGGTGTACCCTGCCTTTCGTCCATAGACTGCTGGGATAGGCTCCAGCTTCCCCGCGACCCTTCATTGGATTAAGTGGTCAGGATAATGAATGAATGAAAGTTATGAATGGTTCTTGGCGATCCTGGTGACATGTCCAGATTTTGTTTAGAAAAAGTTGTGTCAGTGGTGTGTTCTGCTTAAGATGCTAATGCAGACAAACTGAAGGGAGGCTGGCAAGTGAAGAAAACAAATAAATAAATACTAAACACTTTTTTAAAAACACACACAAGAGTGCTGCAGTGGCAGTGGCAGTCTAAAAATGGATGTACAAACCTTAGAGTAGAGACAGACAGGCTGAAACTGAAAACAAAGATGGATGTCTGGCCCTAATCAAAGAAAACATGGATATGCTGAGGAAAATGAGTTGATGAATCCTGGTGAAAAACAAGGACAACAAACAAAAAAATGGACAAAAAATAAAACTAATGCAACATAAAACAGAAAGAAAATCGAAAATGAAAATTTAAATATTAAAATGGACAAAGTCAAACTAAAACAGAGGCAAGCATCACAAACCCATAAATCATTTACAGCTAGGCTACATGTTTCCTCTTGGTTCTTGCTTTTATGCTAAGCTAACTAGCTGTTAGCTGTAGCTTCACAATGAACTATCATTAAAGTAAAATTAATTTATACTTTTAAACAACATTTTTTAAGAAAGTCCAAACTCTTTCTCTGAAGGCAGGAGGTGATATCTGTGGCACTACTTTACTGATCCCAGTTTGGAAACTGGCCTGCACTTTTTACCCATCTTTAGTTACACTGGAGAGCAGCAAGTTGCCGTATCATGGTGCCCAGGGAGCAGTTAATTATCTACACGATAATTGCCAAGTAAGAATTAAGAAGTGAAGCTTTGAATATGTGTGCCTGCTCATTTTGGGTGGCTTTTGAAGAGAAGGAGAGGGAGTTGCTGAAAGACAGGGGGAGAGGAGCTTTGGACACTGAACACATGCAAAGACAGCAGTAACTTCCATGTGTGGGATGAAATTAAATCAGACATAAAAGCTGTCTGTTCTGTTTGATACCTGTCACAACAAGCATCAACAAGTATTACCTCTCTGGGAATGTGCCGCGACATTTTGCGTAACTTATTGTGATTCCTGTCACCTTAGAACGCGCGCTCTGCAGTGGCTGCCGGTTGAAATAAAATCCCCCTGCGAGCTTGGTGGACTCAGGCCTCTTTAAACTGGGCTCGGATGACAGTCTTTTTTGATGAGGAACTGCTCCGACCAGTTTTGAAAGGCACCTACGTTTCACCGGCAGGTCAGAGAAGCTGTGAAGTAGCTGCTCTGTAAAAGGTGCAGATACTGACGGCTTGAGGCAGGTGAGGTCAGCTTGCGTTACCTGAGCTCACACTGATCTGGTTTCTTCTAGAAACAGCATCTGTTATGACAAACGGCTCAGAGTGTGGATCTTGTTTACTCTTTATGTTCTTTTCTTTTTTTCTTGATGTTAAAAATACTCTTTTTTTCCCCCCCTCCTACATTGTTACAGGTTCTCTTTAATAAACAAAAAAGCATTACCCGACAGGATCATTATGGCTCCTTTACAAGTAATAACTTTTCCGCACCTGTCTCTTTTTTATTTCAACCTCCTTGGCAAAATCAGTCACATAAAACTCAGATTGGTCATTCTGTTCTTAGTTATGATATTTTTGTTTGTCTTTTTATGTAAAAACATTTAAATTAAATAAAACACCAGAAACAACTCACTCTTTTCTTTCATTTTTCTTTTTAAAACCATATAGTAGACATTAAGCAGAAAAAGTAATGAGCATATTGATTTATAATAATTTAGGGGTTGTTTTTTTGCGGCTGTAATTTTATTAATAAGGACACCAGATAACAGAGCCACACTGACAGCTGAAGTCATTCATCCTGCTGGTGATGCTTTAGGATGAATCAGTAGGATTAATGCTCATTTTCACTGAAACCTGTCCAACAGTTTTAGCAATAATTCAGTCTAACCATAAATGTTTAACTTTAAAGACAGACAAACTTAAACATGTCACATCTGTGAAACGTATGAAGAAGGCCATCTTTGTTTTTCATGGAGTCAGTTGAAGGTATTTCACCTGTCCAGCGGTAAATTTGTGTCATTTCTCACTTATGAAGGATTGTCTTTCCACTTCACTGCACACATCCTAAGCATTTCAGCATGTTAGCATAGCGTGACATGGTCCCCTACATAAGGCCAGACTGGTTGTTATTTTTACTGATGGGTGCCTAATGTGACACGCATTGATGCCAGTAAAGTCACCATTTAGTTCTGGCTGATTACCCTCATAGTTCAGAGGGCTCGAGGGGGGCAATGTGGAGCATCCTTTTAAATCGATACATCAAAGACTGCAGGGCAGCCGAGGAGACTGTAGATTAGTCTCCTTGGCGTTCTGTGCCTTTCGCTGCATTTGTTGACGTAGTCTGACTGCCCTGTTTGTCTCCATCATTATTATCCGCTGGAGCACTGGCTTCCTATTTTTCTCTGAGGTCATGATTATCGTTTTTCTCGGTAAGCAGGTCAGTGTTGCCATGCCCTCTGGCTGCTCTTCCTCCCAAGAATATAGCACTAACAGCATCATGTGCAATATCCCCTCAAACCATGACTACTGGAAGAGATGGCCAAGATGCAGTTGCTCACATTGTCTTATAGCATGTATAGATAGTTGGATGTATGAGTGGCTTCTTTCTTTGGACAAAATGGCTTAGAGGAAGGCTGCAGCTCCATTAGACCAGAGAAAAAAAGAGTCATAATAATTATGGAGCCAGTCAGAGAGTGACCTTTGTGAAAGAGAAATTAATTAGCTCTTCTGAGGAAGCAGCATTTTAGTGGAGTAACTGGCCAGAAAATTCAGGGGCCAGAAATCACACATGCCTCTCAGTTGGCAGATGTGCACAAGACACTGATTGTTGGTCCCCCGTCAGGGGAATAAATGTGGTAGTTAGTACAAATTCTTTTTTACTATAACAACCCAGTGACCCATTTCCACAGGATCAGATGCAGACCACACCTGACAGGTATGGCATGATATTTTTACCCCACGTGTTCACCGTTCACTTTGATTGCACACAGAAGGAGCGAAGCACTGTCGACTCTCTGCTCCAACATTTTAAAGTGTGTTCAGATGTGCTGAAATGTGCATTAATATGCGAGGAACATTCATCACAACAGCTCCAGGCACTCCGGTTGCACCATCAAGACTCAAGCAGAAATCTGACACTAAGGCTGTGGTTAGAGCACCGGCAGCTGCCTGCACTGGCTTCCATGTGGAAAACATATTTTGAAGCCGCTGTCGTCGTCATTACTCTGAACTATCGCACTGATCGCTCCTTCCTTGCTTCTAGTACTGCGTCCCCCACCCTGCCGCTTTGACTTTGGCCTAGTTTTTGTTCTCGTAAGTAGTGTGTCATTTAATGTGGCTCTGCATCTTTTCATGGCACACATATCCCCTGCTTGTCTGTGCTGGAAATTCCTTTTTTACCCCCCAAAGCTTGTGCTGCTGATAAACCTCATTATGTCCTTGGTGATTTTTCATCAACCCCAAATCCGTTCAATCTTCAGCTCATCTCTGTGATATTAACTCATGTGTGTCATAGGTTTGCTCCTGCAAGGTAAAAGTGAGGGAAAAGTACAGATGTTGTTAAATAGGTCAAATCAGGCCACTGTTTTTTCTTTTCTCGCATGGCTGCTATCATACGCTTATTTAACACTTTCTCTTGGTTGTCATGCTATTTGTTATCATTAAAGCTTGGCTTTATTCTATTTTTATGACTGTCAACAAATCCCAAGCGAGCCTTGATTCATGCAGACTGAACGCATATTTCTGTAAAATAATAGTAGCAGTCTTGAGAGGAGGTTCATGAGAAATGCAGTAAAAACTTTTTTCATTGCATATTAATAATGCCGACAGTTTTTTTTTGTTTTTTTTTTTACCAGCAGCAGGACTGTGAGTGAGATCGCACTAAAAATTTCATGTTTACCATTATAAAGACCATGAAGTGTTCCAAACTAAAAAGATCTAATTGTTCATGCTTGATAGGATTTCAGTTGCTTAACATATAAAGACATTTTTTTTTGGGTCCATTTTTAATGAGTGACTGATTTAGACTGCATGCAGGCCAGTTTAGCACCTGTGCTCCGTGTATGAACCCATTCTGTTATTTCAGATGTAGAATGTGATTTGTTTTGTCAAGATAATTAAGATATTTTGGGGACAAGACACCTGGATGGCAGCATATGTTGCTTCGAGACCTAAACATTTCAACATATATGTTTGTCAGGATTAATGTTGGCATTACTTGTGTCTTCAAGCATCTTCATCTTGCCTATAGCATGTGCACAAATGTGTGCTGACAACAAGTCAGATGGCTCCTCTTTAGCCTCAAGAATGCAACATCTGTGATTTTCAACAATAATTGTAGATATAGATAAATCAGACCTAACATCTATTTCACGAGTTAAATGTGTTCATGCTCAGAGAGGGAAGCCACATGTTGGGATCTTTTCTAAGGCGGCGAACAAAAATTTACTTTAAACTTATCTTTTTCCAGATTTGCCACCAAAGAGTCTAATGGTTTGTTGCTCTACAATGGCCGCTTCAACGAGAAGCACGACTTCATCGCCATGGAAATCATCAATGAGCAGATACAGCTCACTTTCTCTGCAGGTTGATCATTTTTCTTTTTCATTTGTCTTTATTTTCCCTTCTTGGTTTAATTTTACTACATGCATCCTTTAAATTCTGCATTCTGTGATTTATTTTATTAATGGTTTCCCAGGAGAAACCAAGACCACAGTTTCCCCGTTCATCCTGGGAGGTGTAAGTGATGGCCAGTGGCATGTTGTGGAGGTTCACTACTACAACAAGGTGAGTGGAAGCTAAAACATTTCTATTCATGATGTGTTGAATGAATAATTCCTCATCTGAGAAAAATCACATTTTCAAAGGTTGGCCAATAAAATCAGTGTCACCGTACGGTTGTCATGACGATAAGAAAGCTTTTCTTTGGCTAAAACTGACAATGCGAGTCCAGAAAAACGTCTAAAATCAGGACATCCAGAAATGATAACCAGCTTGGATGGAATAAACAGATTAAGTTGTGGTTTTGGCTGAAGACTGACGCTAGATGCAGTTTACTATATTGACCTAAAAGTTGAATGACTCACAAGTCCTTTTTTTTATCCTCACATGTCTGTGTGATGGAGAGGAGCCTTGTCTTTGAAATTTCTCAAATTCTTTTTTATCATTATGCAATAGTTCATACACCTTTATTCATTCAGGTCTAATAATAATGCAATAATACGCTGTTTTAATTGGGTTTAGTGTGTTTCCAAGATATAAAACTGCCACTTAAGTACAAATAATTTATTAGATAAACAGAAACAGTGAAAAATAAATATTTTGTTTGACTTTTTTTTTTGTAAAAATATTATACAGATATAATTAAGAGTTAGAACAAGCTTATGTTGACGTGTTGTGGCAGTTTTCATCCTCTGCAGATGAAGGACTGTAACTGGTTTTGTTTGCAGAGATAACTGGCAGCTGCCGATCATTCACTGTGGTCTTAAGCATATTTAGAGAAGTGACTTTAGTGTGTGTACACCCGAGTGCAGACAGGGAACTTAGTTGTTCTGACTCTTTAGTGCTGCAGCTCTATAAGACTAAAAAAAATCACTGCTGACAGGCTGATGATCTGGAAGACAGCCAACGTGCCAAATAGACTCTGACAGAGGAAGAGACTCAGACAAGACAGAAGCAGGGGGGTCAGAATGGGAAGACATTGTTTTTCCAGACATGCTCTGATTGGTCTAAATATGTTTAACTGGTACATTTCTCTAAAAGAATAATCTCAACAGCTCAATCAGTGCAGGAATGTTTGGGGCTGTTGTTGTGCCCTCTTGCTACTTTCCCACCCAGGACCCACACACACACACACACACACACACACACACACACACACACACGCAGGATGTCACATTTTTGTCTATTGAGGAAGTCACTTTGCATCATAAAGATGTTGCCAGGCAACCCTCCTGCAGTGCACATTTTCTATGCAGTGTGTATGATGACATGACCATGTCAGATTTGAGCCAGCAGAAGTGATGAAGGGGAGAATCTTGTTCAGTGTTGGATTAAAATTTGTTGACTCTTTGCCTGCAGACATTAAAGTCTCATTAATTACGTTGGTACAAAAAGCCCCCGGTCTAATGGTTTGCTGATGCTTTTGTGGCTTCCTTAACCTGCCAGTTTTACTGCAAGCGTGCCACATCAGGCTGCCAGCGTGATAAAAATAGTTTCAGATATTCATGAGAACAGGTACTGCTCGGAGTTCGGATGCTCCTCTTTATGAAACCTGTTTCCAGCTGTCTTGGTGGCACATCAGTTGAGGTTTTAAAGTATTCAAGTCAGTAAGTTATTCATGGTTAAAAACATAATTTAATGATATATTTTCCATTAAATGTATCCAAACGTTTGATCATGTTATGAGATTTCCCTTCAGCTTCCTTCGGAGGATGCTGTGTGAGTTTCCCGCTAACGGCTTTGCATTTTGGTGTTTTTGTGATTTACCCTTCCTAACCTGTGTAAATAAGTATTAATTAAGATACGGCACAGTTAAAGCTCTCTGATGTGTGTTAAATGTTGTAGAGATGCAGCATGTTTTCAACTCAAGACGTCCCAGAAATGTCCGGAGTTTCCTCCATCTCTAGCTGAACTAATCCTCTCGTGTTCCACATCCTGCGAGCTGCTGAGGTAGAAACATGGCTCCTCCCTCTGGAGGTGTCCCATGGTGGCCCACTCTGACCCGTCCCTGTCCGCAGGGGGTGGGGCAGGGTGAGTCGGGGAAGGGGGGGGCGGGATTTTAGATTGAAATGTGGCTTTCAGGATGGTGGGGGACTGTGGAGAATGGCAATGACCGCTGCCTTTGTGTTTGTCTCTGCTTCCTTTGGGACCATGGGCAGTGAATGATGCGGCCCCAGGGAAGGTGCCCCTCTCGCTGCCTCTCTCTCTTCTTCAGTGAGGACAGAAAAGCCAAGCAGGAGAGGAGCGAAAGAAGGGTAAAGAAAAGCCGAGAGAAGTATTGACTCCAGCTTTGAGCAGGGACGCCGCGCTTCAGGGCCGACCCCTCTTGTTGCTATGGTTTTTCTAGTCAATCTTAGATCCCATATTTATACTGCTGGCTGCCATGCTCCTCCTGCGCCGACACTCCTGTCACCCCGCGTGACAGGGAACTCATATTCCCATAATCCCCTGTAGCAGCGAGTGAGAGCAGTGTTTAATGTGCTGAAGAGCAAATATGTGCTTTCCAATGGGCTCTGATGGGACGATGTTTTGTGCGGCGGAGAGACGTCCTGACAGACAGTCATTATTGGAGAGTCAATAGCCGTGACTGATGACAGCAGAGGTCAGTGAAAGGCGCGTCCAAGCTGGATCACTGCCTGCTTCAGAGCTTTCACAGCGAAGAGAAAAACCGTGGAAAAGAGCATGTCAGATGATTTCACCTTTGGCAGTTCACACAACATGTTTGCTTGTTTCATCATCAACAAATTTGTAACAAATTGGCCTTGAAGAGTATAAGCCGCAAAGCAAAAGCCTCTGAATCTGCTTTAGTAACGTTTCAGCACTGAGTGATGAAGAGTTTCACAGCACATTGTGGCTTCCTGTGGGAAAGGTGCTTTGTAACACGACCTGCGCTGTTCTCTTCCATCAATTAAGCTCCTATAAATATATTAACTATATTCTCCAGAAGCACATACAATGGCTGGATCCACATATTTTACCATGCACCTTTTTAAAGTAAATCAGTCTGTCTATCTGGAAAAAGCTGGCTGCGCATTGGCCAGCAGAATAGTTGGGAAGCTCCCAGTGAGTGGGCTGTTTACCTTCAGGACCAGACATCTACTCTGAGTTTCCTCACTGACAGTTCTCAGCATTTATACTGCTTCATCCGTACTTCTTTATGAAGCCAGATTTTTCCTTTAGATCCAACTCTACTCCATTTTATGTTTGGTTTAACTGGTTTATCCATCATACTACGTATTCTGTGTGAGTTGTTTACCACTGTGCTCTACTTGATACTTTTCTACTTATAAGTAGAACAGAGGTGGCCAACTTGGATCATCAAGATCCATCGTCCCACACATGTCAAGAGTTTCCCTGCTGCAACAGACCTGACTCAAATCAAATCAATAGCAGACTGGTGCAGTTTGATGTCAAGCTCTGCACCAGTCTGCTAATTCAGTCTGATGTGTGTGTCAGGTGTGTTGCAGCAGGGAAACTCTGAACGCTCCAAACACTTGCAGGATTTCGGATCCCGAGGACCGGAGGTGGCCGCCTCTGCTGTGGAAGAGCTGCTGAGATTATTGACTTTAGTAAATGTGACTTTCTCTTGTTTTCTGTTTTCTTTTCTGTTCTCTTTCTGTCCCTTTTCTATCCTTTCTGGTCCGGTCCAGCAGCATAAACTCTGTAATGCAAACAATTATCCAAAACAAATAGAAAAATAAAATAAGAATCAAGAAATACAAGGGGATCATTACATCTATAAAAGTTCCCCTTGGCAAAATAAATTTGCTCAGCAGAACACAGCATCCAGAACATCAGTCTGCTTGCTTAAATGCTGGACAAAAAAAAGATAAATAAATAAATGTGCAAATACAAAAGCAGCAAAGATTGTCCGACATTTATGAAAAGTAAAAGTCAAATAAGTGTGTGAAACCTTAAACTTATGTTATCGTATCTTATTCTTATATGTTGCGCAGTCCCTACAACTTTATTATTATTATTATTATTATTATTATTATTATTATTATTATTATTATTATTATTATTATTATTATTATTATTATTAATATTAATAATAATAATAATAATATCATAATCATTATCATTATTATTAATATTATAATTATTATTATTATTATTACCATCATCATTATCATTATTATTATTATTGTTATTATTATTATTATTATTGTTATTATTATTATTATTATTATTATTATTATTATTATTATTATTATTATTATTATTATCCCTGCATATCTGAGTCCTTTTGGCTCTGACTATACTACATTTCCCAGAAACATTTGCATGTCTGCCTAATTAGTTCTTACTGAGTCACTACCATCCATTAAATGATGCCAGTTTCCCTTTGCCTCTTCAGTGAATGTTCTTTCTTATTTCCACAGCAGTTTTGATGGTTTCAGGACATGTTTTGTTTAAAACGTGTTGGTTCTGAGGAAAACGGGATGTGACCCACATTATTTTACAGAAGTAATATAACGTTTAAACTCTCAGTGAGGTGTTATTTGTTGTTATTGTTGTCTGTAGTATTGTGTGATCTTTATCATTTTCCAAAACAGCTAAAATCATTTTTAAAAATGTGGGTAATCCGACACATCTTAAATATAACGGGTTAGAAAGGTGGCTGAGGTAACATGTTGATCAACTACATTGCATAAAGGCTCTTTTTTTATCAAATGTGCTTTGAAATTGTGTTTTTGTCAGAATTTATGTGTTGGTGGTGATTTTACGTATTCCTATATGTTTTCTCTCTCACAGACACACACACACACACACACAAAGACACACACATACACACACTCAAAAAACAAAACATATTGAAATGACTTCCTTCGTTTGCTCAGGGCATTTCTCTGGGAAACCTCACTGTGAAAGAAGAAGTTTGTTGAATTAAGTGACATTCAGTGACAAAATTGCAGACCACTGCCAGCTGACTTGCAGCTCCTGCTTTTACCTCTTATATGCAGTGCACAGGAAAAATAACTGCAGCACCAGAAGAAGTTATATCATTGCAGGCTGTCGTTATCCTAGAAGTTTGAGAATAAAAATGTATGCAGGGTGGGCAGGAAACTTCAATGATTGGTTGAGGAATAGCTTGGTGATGTTCAGGATGAGCGTCAGCCAATCAGAGACAGATTATGAAAGATCACTTCTTTGAAACCCAGCAGAAATTAAATTCACGCACCAGCTCCTGGATATAAAAAGCTCTTTTGACAGTAATGAGAAGCACAACGGCTCATTTTCCTGACATAATTTTTTAACCAGTGAAAACATATTCATAAATATTACATTGAATTTCTTCCAGCAAATCTAATTTAGCATTTAATTAGATCAATGCATTGTTTTTGCCCAATTTAAAATCATTATCTGCTAAATACCCAGCAGTTAGCTAAACGCTGGAACATGTGTGTAGAGGACGAGCACTGAAGTACTTCTCTACTGCATCTCTTTTACTTCTGTATGTCACATGTTCATGTGATGCTTCCCCCCCGTTGAAAGGCCAAGATGCCATTTTTAGTGTTTTCTACAGCTCAACGTGAAACCAAAACATGTTTCCCTGCTTCTTGTTTTGAAGTGTTTAAGGTGAGATGACATTATTCTGCCGCGAGGTTTAGGTTTCTATTATTGGCCCTGTCGCGTCCGTATCACTAACACTGGGCACATTACGATCACAAGACTGCAGGAATTTAACCAACTGGAGCCTCTCAGTTACAGACATGCATTACTGGAGGCTCATGGAGCATTAATCTAATCTGCTCAATGTGAAAATCATGTGATAGAAGTTCAATTGCAGCGGTGCCTCAAGCTAAAATTACATCCGTCGCTGATAGCGAGTGTTTAGTTTTAATAAACCTGCTTTGACAGAGCTGCTAAATACGTTGCATCAGCCAACGGTATCTCAACGGTTTATCTTAAGCTGGGTGTCGCTTAAATTAAGAGATCAGTCAGCAAAAACAATGGGAATCACAACCGCAGAGCAATCAGGAAATTTATAATTCCTCTGTCTCGTTCAGTTGGATTGAAAGGGATCTATTTTAATTTAACTTCATAGGATGCTAAATATCTTGGCCTTAAAACGCTGTAATGTCACTTATTGTTATCTCTGCGTATAAGAGGAGTTAATTCTGTCTAAGTCCCGTCTGAGCAGCTCAGTGGCCTGGCTCGGCCTGAGTCGGTCAGCTGTATGTGCGAGTGCCCAGCTCGTGACACCAGCTTGAACCCACACTCTGGGTTAATATGAGTCCTGTGTGACCCCTGAGAAGCTGGCCTGCGTGTAGAAAGGTCACAACCTTTTATTGACAGGATCATCATTCTCTCCCCCACAGCTCCCTCCTCCTTTAGTGACTCCCCACTATTGATTTCTCAGACAATGAAGAAGATGCTTTGTCGACAGGGGTGGAGTCCTACAGAGAGCACACCCTCTGCTGTGTGTGTGTATGTGTGTGATTTGAACTGAGTTTAATGCGAAGGATCATTTATTTAGCTGCTGTTTTGCACTCTGAAAGTTTGAATGTTCAATCTGAACACAATTTGGGACAAGCTGAGATCTACAGAAAGTTTTATTAATCTGTTTTTAAACAGCAGAATAACGAGAATCTTTAAGTCGCTCATTTCTGGGTCTTATTTATAGGAGGCCAAAAATACCTCCGACTCCTAAAAACAGCAGCATGGCATTGCTGTTTTTGTCTTCTCTCTGTTTTTTATGATCTTTATGCTTATACATCTTTTTTTTTTTTTTTTTATTGATCATCTCAATTTTGTACTGTGCTGAACTTCACAAGACGCTGGAAACATTCGAGTTCTCCTCGATTTATCACTCTTCTGGCTGAAACGCAAGAAACATGCTCTATTATTTATCTAGATATTCATGACTCTGTCTCTTCGCCAGCCGATCTTAAACCAGGCCGGTCTGCCACAAGGCCCCTCGGATCAGAAAGTCGTCGTAGTGACGGTGGATAACTGCGACACCTCTGTGGCGCTGAGGTTTGGTCACATGATTGGAAAATACACCTGCTCTGCTCAGGGAAGCCAGTCAGGATCCAAAAAGTAAGTCCATATCAACAGAATTAAGATTCATGTCTAATTATAGCAACAAAAGTTTCCAAAATTCCTTTGTTTTATTTCAATCTTCACTTTAATGTTGACTACTGAAATTATCTTAGAGTTTTTTTTTTTGCAGCTACCTCATTAATAAAAGAAATAAACTTGTTTTAAAAAGTTTTTCATCTCCAGGAAAGTTTTATTCCTTAATGCCATGTTTATCCATTTGTCTCATGGGAGAAATATAACACTGAAAAGACCGTGATGCATTTTTCATGCATGTTTCTTCTCTGTCTGTGTTGATAATGTACTTTGATTGGGGCAGAGCATGACTCTGGGCTAGTAAACGGATTCCTCTGTGTTGTCAGATCTCTGGACTTGACCGGCCCCTTGCTTCTCGGAGGAGTCCCCAAACTCCCCGAAGATTTTCCTGTTCGCAACCATCAGTTTGTAGGATGTATGAAGAACCTGCGCATAGACAACCAGCACATAGACATGGCCAGCTTCATCGCGAACAACGGCACCCTGCCTGGTACGCTGCGTTTTGCAGATCGGTTATTTCTGTATTGTGCTTCGCTTCATCTCTTTGCGGCGAAGCAGTGTTTACCGTTAGAGCAGCCAAGTGAGAAAAAGGCAGCAGAGGAAACAACACTGACTTTAAATGAGCACAGCTGGAAGGAAGAGTCAGTGGGAAATGATTGCTCTACCTGCTATGAATAGTTGATTACCTTCTAACTCTTTGCTTTTGTGCTGAAATAATGAGGCTGGATAGATCAAACAGGTGAGTCTTTTTACTTTCCTACCCTCCCAGGATGCTCAGCCAAGAGACATTTCTGCAACAATAATCCATGTCTGAACGGAGGCACCTGTGTGAACCTGTGGGGATCCTTCAGCTGCGACTGCCCGCTTGGATTTGGAGGACAGAACTGTGAAAGAGGTGAGCTAAAATGTGCAGCATAATGTTGTGTACATAGACATGACCCTCTTTAACTGGAGACTCAACATGTCATTGAGTAAGGAGCTGGAAACTATCAGACTGGGGGATGTGTGCAGTTCTGTGACTAGTATATGTCAAATCTGTGCTGAAGTTGTGTCTCGCTTGTTTATAGGATGTTGAGTTAGTCTAGGACTAAATGCTTTCAAACTTTTGAAGACGCAGCTCTTGTATGTGTTCTGTTCTCCTCCTACGTCTGCTTTTGTTCCACCTGAACCGCTGCAGCTGCTGTTACACCTGATTTATGATGTTAAGAAACTTGAGATGTGACAAAGGAAGAGAAATGAGACATGGAAGAGACTGTAGCAAAAAAGGAGCAGCTCTCTTTTCAGTGTGAAGTATACAGAAAATGATTTATCGACGGCTATTTTTACTGTAGATCAAGTCAAGTAACAACTTCCTGAGTCTTGTGTTCAAATGATGTCAGGTCGGTTACAGAAAATACACGAGTGTGACGGGGCAAGAAGAAGTCCAAATACTGGGGTAAAAAACACAGAAAAATTTCTAAGAATCTAAATATGAAGCAAAAGAAGAGCGTTGAAATGAAACCACTGAGGAAACTGTTTTAACAATGTTTAGTCTACTCAACTTTTAAATTAGAAACACTTTTTTTTCTTTTTTTTTGTTTTTACTCGTATGATTTTTTTGTGTTTTACATCTCGCACCCACAATTAACCACAGTATTAAAACATTCAGTTAAAAAAGTTGGACGTAAAAATAAACAGAAGGAAAGAGTCTTTTAGGAGGACACAATATGCATAAACTGTGTTTGTGTAATTACTTTTATGTCCAGTAGGGGGAGACAAAACAGACATGCTGTGGGTGTGAAGTATAAAAGAGTGTTAGATTTTCTTCTTTTACTTTCCTTTTTTTTTTACTGCCATTTAAAAAACAAAGTCATCAATAATAAAAATCGCTTGTTACTGTCACTATACTGTAATACCTCTCAACCTGTGTCTGACTTATCATAAAATATACAGGAGTTGTGTGTTAACCTTCTCACAAAGAACAATTTATAGATGTTTACGAAGGGTTAAGAGTGTAACAACTGATTTTTCAATTGAGTCTTTTTGTGGAAATTAGAAAGAGAAACTACAGTTAATTGCTGTTCCTCATTTGCATCTGTCTGCAGCCCAGATCTGCGGGGCATCGAGTTGATTTGTCATCACTAGTCATTGATTTTGATCTCCACACAGAGACAGCTTAATGAGGAGGAAACTGCTGCACATCATGCTGGAGGAGTGTCCTTTGTGTTGCTTTCTTAACATGAGAGATAGACAGAAAGCTTTTCTTTCAGAATGCAAAGTGCAGACAAATAGAAATGTTTTTCCTGATTTTAGATATTCTGAAGACATTTTGTTAAGAGATGGACGCCACAAAAATGCAGGGAAAGCGGTGGAAAATAACCCCATTCATAGTGTTTCTTTATCGCAATCACCCTCAAAGTACCAGTGCTTCAATCATTTTCTTCATATGGAGGTGTCTTTCTGTGCCTTCAGAAAGTGAGAGTTTTAGCTTTGACAACTTGGATGAGATGTGAGAACATGGTGGACTTGCTGGTTGCCAGAACTGACTCATCATCTCATGTCAGCTCCTGAGAAACTCTCTGTCCTCATTTTTCTTCATTGCTTCTTCCTACTTTTACTTTTTCATTCAAAGTATTTTATGTGTTTTTTAATAATCCTTTTAATTCTGTCCATTTTCCGTAGTCATGGCCAACCCGCTGCGTTTCCAGGGTAACAGCCTGTTGCAGTGGAACAACCTGGAGGCAGTGGCAGCCTCAGTCCTCTGGCACATAGAGCTCATGTTCCGCACCCGTCAATCCACAGCGACGCTGCTTCACATCTCCTCCGGCCTGAAGCATAATCTCACGCTACAGGTAAGACTGTCGTTGGGTTAAATGCACACAGAATTAAAAAAAAAGTTTTAAATTTTCTCTCTGTAAAAGAGAAAATTGCATCATCTGTGTTCTGCAACGCTGAGCTTATCTAAAGTGAAACTTGTTTGATGTTGCATTGCTCTTAAACAGCCAGTTCTCTGCACAACTTGCAGAGTTCAAGGTTTGAACTTTTAAACTGGAACCAAAAGAACCGTCTGTTTCTGTAAACTGTATGAATCTGAACTTTATTTTTTTTTATCCACCTCTGTCCATCTCCCTCCTGCTGTCTCCTCCATCTCCTCCATCCAGCTGCGAGGGGGAAGCGTGTTGATGGGGCTTCACAGGGGGGAGGACTCCACTCTCTCCCGTGTAGAGGAAGTGCTAGTGAACGATGGAGACTGGCATCACCTGCAACTGGATATCAGCAGTCTGGGAGGAGCGGCGAGCCACTACAAGGCGGTGTTGTCTTTAGACCACGGCCTTTACCTGGTGAGATTTTGAATTCTTGTGACTGCAAATGACCTCAAATGGATTTTTTTTTTTAGGTGTTCCACTTTAAATTCACTCTCATGTTTCTCTTTAGGCCACTATGGAGGTGGATGGAAAGCTGCGGGACTCCAAGCTGAAGATGGTTTGCATTGGTGGTTTAGCAAGGCCTGATGGGAAAGTTCAGCACGGCTTCCGCGGCTGCATTCAGGTTTGTTCCATTTATAAACCTCTTGCATGCCAGAGATATGTAAACAAATATCTGGTCGTTATAAAGATTTTTATGTTTATGTTTGTCAAGAAAAACAGGGTAAACGCAGTAAAATATAACCTTTTACGCGTTTGTCTGCTTTTTCCAAGCATCTTTTGTGCACTTAGTTCACATCAGGATGCTTTATGTGCAATCGTATCCCTGCAGGGTCTGCGTGTCGGTGGGGCTCTGAGTCTGTCTCAGGCGAGGAAAGTGAATTTGGAGCAGGGTTGTAGCATGCCAGATCCCTGCAGCTCCAGCCCTTGTCCTGCCAACAGTTACTGCAGCGACGACTGGGACAGCTACTCCTGCACCTGCCTCAGCGGTTAGTCTGCAAAAATATTCACATACTAATAAAATGTTCCAATCCCAGCACTTGCAGAATCATCGTGTCAGGCTAATTTGAGAGCTTTTTTTCATTGCTTTGTTACCCTTCAGGTTACTATGGCGCCAACTGCACTGATGTGTGCTCACTGAACCCGTGTGAGCACGAGTCGACATGCACCAGGAAGCCGAGCTCCTCTCGCGGATATACCTGCGACTGCCGCAGAAACTACTTCGGAAAATACTGCGAGAAAAAGTACAGTTATCCACATTCTTGTCAAACAGTACATGTGCCGTAATGCGTGTTTCCTCTCCGTGCAGACAAACTAAACTGATTCTGGGTCTTTCTACAGGACTGACTTGCCATGTCCAAGAGGTTGGTGGGGTCACAAAACCTGTGGCCCCTGTAACTGCCCAACAGACAAAGGCTTTGACTCTGACTGCAACAAGACAAGTGGAGAGTGCCGCTGCAAGGTGAGACTGGTTCTAGAAAGCCAGGACACATGAAATCCAATTTTTGGAAATTAAATAAAGTTTCTGCACACTTTAAATTATTCTTTCCCAAATATATATATATGTGTATATATATATATATATATATATATATATATATATATATATATATATATATGATGAAATAGAATGTAAATACCAAAAATATAAATATGAAATCTGATTTTTCAGATGTTAAAAATGTAGTTTCTTCTGCTTCACAGCACAGCACACACAGCTGGTGTTAAAGAGAGCATCTTGACATTTTAACATTGTCGCACCAGCATTTCTACATTGCTTCTGGCACTTATATGGTTGCCACAGCAACCCAAAAAGACAGCTTTGCAAAAATGTGGTTTGATAATAACAGTGTAGACTCTAACCTGACAGATTTGGTCCACTTGCCTCATTCATTAAGCCCTCGCTCAGGAACCTTTGGGTAATTCTTGACCCGCGCTGTCTTTAGATGCTCATGTTAAATCGTTTGTTCCTTCCATGTTTTTATCGTCTGAACATCGTTGCTAAGCTGAGTACAGTTGTTTCAACAAGTGAGATGGATATTATTGTCCAATACCTTCATCTCACCTAGACTTGATTATTGTCGTTCCACTTTGACATGCTCATGCAAAAAACCTGCTGATCGTCTCCAGGTTGTCCAGAACGATGCTGCAAGGCTGATTAACCAAATCCTCCAAAGTCACTCTTCACTTCTGAACTTTATCTTTATTATTTTTTTATTATGATTTATTATTATTGTTATCATTTTGTTATTATTTTTGCTTTATCTTTATTATTTCACTTCACTTCAATGCCAATCCAACTGCTCTGGCACTAAAAATTCAAGTTTTAGAGCCCTACATAACCAAGCACCTGACTATGTCAGAGACCTTCTTCAGTCCTGCGTTCCCAGCAGGTCCCTGGGATCACATGATCAGGGTCTACTGGTTGTGAAGCAAACACGACTGAAAACTAATGGAGACAGAGCCTTTGCAGCAGTTGCTCCTTTCCCCTGGAGCTCCCTTCCTCTCAGCCTGAGATCTGTGGCATCTTTTCAAACTTGCTTTTACTTAGTTTTATTTGCCTTCATGGTCTCTGTTGTTTTGTTTTGTGTTTCATTGTGAAGCACTTTGTGATTTTTATCTTAGGAGTGGCTCTATAAATAAACATTTACTTACTTAGTTAATCTTAACTTCAGCCCTGAGAAAATATCTAATTTGACTTATTCCTGAACATAATTTAACAGAATATATGAACCAAAACCCCAAGATAGAATCAAAGAAATTTAGTGTCATAAGGAAAACATATTTCATCTAACAGATTAGATATTATGATTAACCATCTTCCAAATAAACTTATGAGTCATTTGCTAAATTCCCATTGATTTTGCTCAATTTTACATTACCTGCAACAGTTCATATTAACAGAAAAATAAGTTAAATTAATTATTTTCATAGATTTTATTTGGCTTTCATATTTCTGATTTTAATCACTTTAAGTCAGAATACCATGAATATGCTTTGTGTTGCATTGATATGCAGAAGAACAATATAACATACATAGAAATTGTTCTGGTGCTTCATCCTACACGTAATCTGGCACCCAAGCGCAGCTCTTGCTTAAAGAAAAAAATCTAGGCTTTTTTTTTTATTAACACACAGTTGGAGCATGAGATGTTTGTCAGGTGGAGAATTTGGCAGATGTGTAAAAATGAGGAAGGCTGACCCTGTAAACCTGTCTGTCACGTCTTGTTTCCAGGACAACCACTATCGTCTTGATGGCAGCGACACGTGTCTGCTGTGTGACTGCTACCCAGTCGGCTCTTTTTCCAGAGCTTGTGACAGAGAAACGGGCCAGTGTCAGTGTAAACCCGGCGTCATCGGAAGGCAGTGCGATCGCTGTGACAACCCGTTTGCTGAGGTGTCGCTTAACGGCTGCGAAGGTCAGAATGCATAACTTACAGTCACTAAAATGGCCTCATATTATATTCCTGGTTTTTTTAATATATACACACACACACACACATATATATATATATATATATATATATATATATATATATATATATATATATATATATATATATATATATATATATATATATATATATATATGTATATATATATATATATATATATATATATATATATATATATATATATATATATATATATGTATATGTATATATACATATACATATATATATATATATGTATATGTATATATACATATACATATATATATATATATATGTATATATATACATATACATATATATTTGTGTGTATATATATATATATATATATATATATATATATATATATATATATATATATATATATATATATATATATGTATATATATATATATATATATATATATATATATATATATACATACATATACTTTTTTTTAAATATAAAGAATATTAGAGAATCTTCAATTTTCTTCTCCTCATCATTGCTGGCCTTCTCTTTCAGTAATCTATGACAGCTGCCCTCAGGCCATTGAGGCTGGAATATGGTGGCCCAGGACTAAGTTTGGTCTCCCTGCTGCTGTTTCCTGTCCCAAAGGGACTCTTGGTATGATGGTTTTTTGGCAGCATATCAAATTACCATAAAATAACCTCAGTATATGAAACTTGCCTCAAGCCGGCTCTTGGCTGCATGCTGCTTCTCACCTCTAATGTACACACTGTCTTCTCCTTTCTAGGCACGGCCATCCGACACTGTGACGAGCACAAGGGCTGGCTGCCTCCCAATCTCTTCAACTGTACCTCTTCTACTTTCATCAAGCTGAAAGCCCTGGTGTGTAACTTCTCTCTGTCAGTTTGAGAATAAACTTATATTAATTCCTTACGGTGTGGAGAAATAAAATGATTTCTGCTGCTTACAAATATTCCCAAAGAAACAAACGTCAATAAGTTCTTAAATTGTTGTGTTTGAATTTTCCTTCTCCAGTCTGAAAGCTTTCACCGCAACGTATCGCTCCTGCACTCTGGAAATGTGCAGCAGACAGCCGCCTTGTTGGCCAATGCCACCTTGCACACTGAGCAGTTCTACGGCAGTGACGTGAAAGTGGCGTACCGGCTCACACAGAGTCTGCTGCTGCACGAGGGCAGCCAGCAGGGCTTCAACCTCACAGCTACACAGGACGTCCACTTCACTGAGGTGAATAACCACATGACAGCTCACACACACACACACACACACACACACACACACACACACACACACACACACACACACACAGACACACATTCTGTAAACTAGAGCATGAAACAAAGCAGGAACAGGGCATCATTGTGCTGCTTGCAGTAAACAGAATTTCTGCCTGGTTGGACGTCACAGCCTTTCATGTAGTATCTGCAGGGAATACATCACACTTAGTTTCTCTTGCTTCTGTGACATCCTGTCACCGTGAACTCTCACTGCTCCCTGACAGAATCTGGTCCGCGTGGGCAGCGCCATCCTGTCTGCAGACACACAGCCACACTGGGAGCTCATCCAACGCTCGGAGGGTGGCACGGCGGCGCTCCTGCGCCACTTCGAAGAATACGCGAACGCGCTGGCACAGAACATGAGGAAGACGTACCTGAGTCCCTTCACCATTGTCACCCCAAACATAGGTGAGAGTTTGATCACAATCAAGTTTTCTAAATCAGACATGGATTATATCGCACAGGTCAGCAGCTGCCAATAATTTAATTCAATTCAATTCAGCTTTATTTGTATAGTGCCACTTAACATCAATGTCGTCACAGGGCACTTTACATACGCATCATTTCAAGCCAATTCATTCAAAGTCTATAGTAGAAACCAACTGATTGCATCGAATCGTGACTTCAATCCAATCTCCCATCCTGAGCATGCACGAGGCGACAGTGGGAAGGAAAGAACTCCCTTTTAACAGGGAGTTACTGTAATATTAATCACAGAACTAATTAATACTAGAAAATCCTAACAAAATCTTGCACTTATAGTACTTGTATGTCAGTTTTAACTATAAAAAACTCTTCCTGAAGCAGAAATTTTATTTTTTCTTAATGATCTTATTTTATAAAAATGTAATAATAAAAAAGTTTCAACAATAATTTTTTAAAAAATCTGGAGTATTTTTAGTCTCAGCTGCAAAGGAGCTTCCCGGCTGACTCTCTGACCTGTGTGTTTGTTTTCTGCAGTCATCTCTGTGGACCGTCTGAAAAAGATGAATTTTGCTGGAGCCAAACTCCCACGGTACCAGTCCCTGAGGGGCCCGCGTCCTGCAGACCAGGAGACAGCCGTCACCCTCCCTGATTCAGTCTTCCAACCACCGGTGGACAACAAGGGCCACAGACACATGGATGTCTTCCCTGAGACCTCGCTGAAAAACCGCTCGGCCACCAGGAAGAAACGGCACCCGGATGAAGAGCAGCAGGACGCCATCGCCAGCGTGATCATCTTCCACAGCCTCGCCTTGCTGTTACCAGAGAGCTACGATCCAGACAAGAGAAGTCTGCGGTGAGAAGACTCATTCAAATTAAGCATTTTCATGTGACACACAATGTGAAATCAGTCAACGCTCATGGTGAATCCAGATTTTGTACACTGAGGTGCGCTTCGGTTTGGTCGAAAGTTAAAAGCTTCTTTCTCCTTCAGTAATGAAAAAAAACATTAACTGTCATTTCTGATGCCTCTTTTGTTTTGTTTTCACGCAGAGTACCGAAGCGTCCGGTCATCAACACGCCGGTGGTCAGCATCACGGTGCACGACAATGACGAGCTGCTGCAGCACACACTGGACAAACCGATCAATGTGCAGTTCCGCTTGATCACCACCGAGGAGCGCTCCAAACCCATCTGTGTCTTCTGGAATCACACCATACTGTGAGTCCAAGGCCACACACACAAACACACACACTAGGAGTTATATGAAGTTGAGCTGACCTCACATTTAGGAACTGCAGGGAAGAAAATATGATTGCAAAAGGGGTCATGAATAAATAAGCATTGCTTCATTCTGCTCCTTTTCAGACAAAAAAAAAAGAAAAAAATTGTTACAGTTGTCTAACCTGTTGATTAAATTGTGTTGTTATTATTATTATTATTATTATTATTAGTTTTTTGTCCGAAATAAAGAAATATCAATCAATCAAACATTGTTTGGTAATCACTGTCTTACCTCAGAGCTGGAAGTGGTGGCTGGTCGGCGAAAGGCTGCGAGGTGGTTTTCAGAAACAGCACCCACATCAGCTGTCAGTGTTATCACATGACCAGCTTTGCTGTGCTGATGGATATCTCCCGGAGGGAGGTGAGCCGCTGCAGGACTTCACTACAAGTGCAGATGTAACCACTCTGTCATGTGACTGATCAGCTGAATATGATGTTTGTATCAGAATGGAGAGATCCTGCCCATCAAAATCCTGACATGGAGCACAGCTGGTGTGACGCTGGGCTTCCTCTTCCTCACCACAATCTTCCTTCTGTGCCTGAGAGCAATGCAGTGCAACAAAACAAGTATAATCAACAACGGAGCCATGGCACTCTTCTTCTCCGAGCTCATCTTCATCTTGGGCATCAACCAGGCCGACAACCCGGTAACCCCTCAGTGTGCTTTGCTGTTGTTTCTCCAGAGGACTTAATGGCGCTAAACGTTGTGACCTTTCCTCTCTCCGACAGTTTCTCTGCACAGTCATCGCCATCTTGCTGCACTTCTTCTACCTTTGCTCTTTCTCCTGGCTTTTCCTGGAGGGACTGCATGTGTACCGCATGATCTGCGAAGTCCGAGACATTAACTACGGACCCATGAGATTCTACTACCTGATTGGCTGGGGAGTTCCTGCCTTCATCACAGGTTGGACCCCTATTATATCACTAAAAACTAAAATGTGTGTCTGCCATCATACCTGTACTCAAACAAGCTCTCATCCTTTTGGTTTGTTTTTAAAAAGTCAGTTAAATGCAGTTTTTATTACAGCAATGATAATTTTTCTCATGTAAAATTTTTATTGTCACTGCAACAAAAACATCTCCAGTTGTCACAATTTAGCAAATAATACTGTAAACAGACTTTCCTGCTCTGACATAAAGAAACATATGAAAGTGTGGGAAATGTGGAAAAGAAAACGTTTAAATAATAGTTCAACATCTGAAGCAGCTGTTTTCTACATGATGCTGGTGCTTCATCTGGATGAAGGGTGGGTGGAGCAGACGTTAACAGTAAATCAAGATTAAAGCTGACAAAATGGAGAGCAAGTCTGGTTACACTGTCTGGTTTTTGTGTCTTTGTGCTCAGGTTTAGCAGTGGGACTGGACCCAGAAGGCTACGGGAACCCCGACTTCTGCTGGCTGTCGATGTACGACACCCTGATCTGGAGCTTTGCCGGACCAATCGCCATGGTGGTATCGGTGAGTAACAGCCATGTACAACTGCTCAGTTATTTTGGTTTTTAAAGATGGAGTATGTAAGATTTTCAATATTTTCAAAATAAATTAACTAATAAAATAACTACAATCATAATTAGATAGTTTTTTAACATGTAGGTTCCAGTCTCTCCATATTTGATGCGTTATCAAATTACAAGTTTAATTAATGACAATTGACAAAAATCACTTTTTTTTTTTTACTGGTAGGCAAACATTTAAGAAGGGTCTTTGTCATTAATTGAACTTGTAATTTAATAACGCATCAAATATGGACAGACTGGAACCTACATGTTAAAAGAAACTATCTAATTATGATTGTAGTTATTTTTTTTAGTTAGTTTATTTTGAAAATATTGAAAATCTTACATACTCCACCTTTAAGCTTTCATATATGTTTCTGTGACAGTTAAAAAAAATACTTGATACAAAACATGATCTTAGGATTGCTGTTTCACTGTTTTAATACATTATTTAGTGTTTTATTCTGTCACAAACTCCCACCATGTTGTAAGTAGTGATGTAGTCTGACGTTGCATCCACAGATGAACATCTTCCTGTACATCCTGTCATCCAGAGCCTCCTGCTCTCTGAGACATCACAGCATTGAGAAGAAGGAGCCTCGTGTGTGAGTGTCACACCCCCCCTGCAGTCAACAATGTTTACACGCTGCCTGCCTGATTAGCATTGTTGGCACGAACATTAATTCACTGTCATGTAAAAGGTTTTCTCTTCTAAACATGTGTTCAGAGTAGACAATTCAATCCATAAAGAAATGGCGGATAGATGGGATTTCTGTCTGTAAATAATAACTGAAGGAATTGCCTTTTATGCTCTAAAAATAGCTCAATGTTGTGTCCCTGCTTGACAACAACAAAAAGAGGTGAATTTACGAGGACAGCTACATTTGTGTGTTGCATCCTCTCCTGAAACATCACAGCATTGATGTCCTTTATAAGAAACGTGATTAATATTAAATAAATACATATAATTATTTAGAAAAAATACATTCTATCTTCATCTTCACTGAGAAAATTTATTATAACAAAAGAATAACAGGTTTGGTCTAAATGTTATTTTCAGTAAATGTTTGTAATGATTTTAGCTTTGCATGCTGCATGCGCTCTTCTGGGATGAAATAGATTAAATCTAGTACAATCCATATTTATATCTCTGGATGTTTATAAAGCTTTTGTTTCTTACCTTTACATGATTCCCTTCCTTCAGCTCAGGCCTGAAAACTGCTGGCGGCGTCCTCTTCTTGGTTTCAGCCACATGTTTTCTGGCTCTCCTCTCAGTCAACAGCGACATGATCATCTTCCACTATCTGTTCGCAGGCTTCAACTGCGTACAGGTGAGCCATCTACTTCACACCGGTACACCTTGCAAGGCTGATTGATCTATTGACCTTCCTCATTTTTGTCTCTCAGGGTCCTTTTGTGTTTTTCTTCCGCATCGTCTTCAACAAGGAGGCAAGGGATGCGATGAAGTACTGCTGCAGCCGCAAACGCCCAGATCACATGATCAAATCCAAGGCTTCTGTGAGGACATACTTTCAGTTCATGTAGAGCTCCACTGTGTTTTGATTGCCACTAAAACCTCTGATTGATGTTATTCCTTATGCACATTCGTTAAATGTTTTACATTTCATTTAATTCTTTATGTAAGGGTCACAGTCAGGATGGATGTCAGAGAGACAGAGACGCTAACCTGCTGCTGTTTGCAGCAGCCTAACACTGCTCATACTCTCCTTTGTGCCTCCAGAGCTATAAATCCAACACAAACTACATGGACGGCAAGTTGTACCACCTCCCTTTTGGCGACTCCAGTGTGTCTCTGAATGGCACCATGCAGAGCGGCAAGAGCCAGCAGAGCTATGTGCCATTTGTCCTCCGGTAAGGAAGTCATTTATAGCAGGGATCCCCAACCCTGGTCCTCAAGGACCGGTGTCCTGCAGGTTTTCCAAGTGTTCCTACTGGAACACACCTGACTGATGAATCCACATAGATTTGAATCGTGTGTGTTTCAGCTGGGACACCTGGAAAACCTGCAGGACACCGGTCCTCAAGGACCAGGATTGATAATCCCTGGTTTATAGAATAAGATGAATGTGATGTGAGTTCAGACTGAGCAACAGGAGAAACATATAAAATAATTCATCCCTCCCATTCAGGGACGATGGGTTAAGTAACAGCCAGGCGCACATCGCTCTAAATGACCACACGTCGCTCTTCCATGAAAAGAAGAAGCACTTGGATGGTAGGGCTGTTTTGTATTAGATATGCTTCACATCACATGACTAAATGATGTCGCTGGACTCACCTTTTCCTCCTTCTATCCGATCCATAGAACATGACAGTGACTCCGACAGTGACCTGTCTCTGGAGGACGACCAGAGCGGCTCCTACGCTTCCACACACTCCTCTGACAGCGAAGACGAGGAGGGTCCTCTCCCCCCAGACGAATGCTGGGAAAACCTTGCGTCCAATGGTGCCAAGAGACCCCAGCCTCACGGTAAAGACGATCATCCCTTGTTTCACTGCACTACAGTCATGTATGTGAAGTACGTGGGCTCAGCCGCAGCGTGAATGCTGGTCATCAAGGGACTTTGAGACTCCGCTTTGCCTTTTCTGCAATAAATGGGTTTTATTTCACGCTTCTCTCAAATTTAAACTATATGCAAAGCTACAGTTTTCATGACCGCTTGGAATCACAGAACTCCCACAGAGCTTTTCTTCTCTGTATGTGCCAGCATATGTCGATATTTTAGTCATATAGCATTGAAACAGAATTATTTTTCAGTTTTTTCTGATGTGGTGTAACACCATCATTATAGCTGATAGAAAGGCAGACTCACTGGATCAACCTCTGGCTTCAGAGGGAGGTGCAGATGGAAGCAGGTAGGTTTTACGAGAAGTCAATTGAAGGAAAGATGATAGAGATGATCGCTCAAATGGCTGAAGAAAAACGTGTATACTGGACTTGAGCGGATAGAGCTGATCAAGAACAAGTTGAATCTGGGAGAAATTGCAAACATCAGCGAAAAAGGACAACTGAGAGGAAGAAGATCCCACTTAGACGCCTTGATTCAGTTTCTGTTCTGAAAAAGAAGAATATTTACAGCAAAGACAAGCATATTTATTCCACTTTGTATTTTACAGACACCAGTTTGAGTAAGATGTACTGGCCTGAAGACTACGCAGCAGTAGTGGGTGATGGCGAGCTTGCAGGCGGAGACAGAATGAAGATGGATGTTTCAGAGCCAATCCTCGGCCGTAGTTTACGGACGTTATCAGACGACAGGTCGCAGGACTCCATGCTGCTCTCTAACCTGCCGATTCTCAGCATCCACCCTCATAAAGGTAAAGCTCAGCTCAAAGTCAGCAACTGAACAGTAAGCAGGGTTTAATTATTAGTGAATGCTAAGAACAAATATGTTCAACCAAAGTAAATGAGGCCTTGCATTGGGGTTTGCACAGAGAAATCTTGATTTTGTCCTTTCCAGGCATTCTTAAGAAGAAGCAGCTTTCTCCTATCGTGGAGAGGAACGGTCCACATCGCCTCCACAGTGAACTGTGTGAAAGCACTCCGGGGTCAGCATCTCCACAGGGATCCTCTTCCAGCGATAATCGGGCTGGCCCAGCTAAACCCAGCCTGCCTGAGCAGCTGAACGGCGTCGCCCTGAGCATCAAGGCGGGTACAGTGGATGGTGACTCATCAGGATCAGAGTGAGTATCAGCACAAGCTTTGACCCAAACCACAAGATTCAGACAAGAACATCACCAAAAAACCCAGCTAAAACTTAAATGTTGGTTGCTGCCTCAGTGTCTCCACTGTTGTAATGCTGTTGTCTCATTCAGTGTGTCGTCCAGCTGTCTCTCAAATAACAGTTTGTGTGTCCTCTGTGATTGTTGTTAGCATTGCTCGTAGTCTGTCTCATTTTCACATGATAATCTTAATGTGAAGCCACATGAGGACACCCCCATCCATGAACAGTCTAAATATGTTAGACTTATTACTGTATCATCTGCCGAGCGCCTTCAATCCTTATAGGAACAGTTCACAATTTGTCTGCTTTGTCTTTAATGTTGATGTAGAATACAGTTATTCTAGTTTTACAGTCAGGCAGCCTCGGCTGCCTTGGCTTTGTAGCACTTCGAGAGCCAACTTGAAACAAATCAGTTATCCACATGCAGCTTGAAAATACAGTCGCCAAAAAGAGCTTTATTAAGCAAAGTCCAGATATTATACAGCAGGGGTGCCCAGCTCTGGTCCTCGAGGGCCACAATCCTGCAGGTTTTCTATGTATCTCTATTTTACATATTTAAATCTAGCCATGAGGAGTTTTCTTCTTCAGAGTTCCCTGGTTCCTCGTAATTTTCCTGCTCTTGATATTTTGGTGGAAAGCTGTTGAATCACACACAGAAACTATAAATAATTGCTCAATATAAAAAAATTTCAGCTGCAGTTTTTATTGTTGAAAATGAGCCCGTTTGTTGTCATGGACACATACTCATATATTTATGTCTCCTAATTACATGTGTCAGAATGTAAAGTCCCTGCGATGTGGTAGGTTATACTAACAGTAAACATATAAATCATAGTTACTAATGAACCTTTTTTGCCCCTTTTCTCTTCCCAAAAAAAATCATAGATTTTTATTTTTTAATTTTATCCCATGAAGCTCTGATCCTCATTTGGGGAAAAAAAAAATCAGGATCACTGACTTCAAATTAGTGCATCATTTAGCACCAATCACCAGCCTCCGTCTGTGTCTGCGTGTGTGTTTGTCTGCATGTGTGTGTAAGCGTTTCATCATGTCGCTTATTTATTTTGATTTATTTTTGTATTTTTCCTTCTGTCGTGCTGCATTCATCTCCAACGTGCTCCATCCATCTTGACTTCACTCGCCTCCACCATCTCCTCGCACCATCCCGTTTTCCCAGCAGCCACTGCAACACCTCCATGTGACCTCGCTGATGGAGGGGTGTGTCTTTGCAGGTCATAGAGCCTCCTTCCTCAACAGTGACTGCAAACCAGGAGCGGCAGACTTCCCCGTGGGAAAAAAAAAAAAAAAAAAAATTGGATAAAGGAGGAACGCCCTCCCTCCCTGACCATTGCAATCCTCTGAAGGAGTGTGTGCACATTGCTGTCTACTGAATGAATGGGTGTGTGAATTTACACGTGTGTGCCAAACTTCAGACGCCACATGATCAGAAAAAGTTTCCCTTTAACAAAATTGTTTTGTTTACATACTTGAAGCAATGCACTTTTTTTTTTTTAATTTACTGCCCAGATTTTTTGGTGGTCAGCTTTTTGTGTCAGTTTTTTTTTTTTTTTAAATCTTTTTTGTTTGCCTTGACTCCATTATAATTATATTAATGGACAATAAAGATGTCATGTATTTGGGGTGGGTCATTTAGATGTAGACTTGCGAACATTCAGGGAAATATCCTTTTTTTCATACGTACCTTTTTTTTATGACGTCTGGTTGCTGTGTGAGCTGCTGCCGCCTGTGCCAGTTGGAGGAGGTCACGCTCAGGTTATTGAGTTATGTCACATGGCTGAAATGTCAAAGAGGCACAGGATGGTTGACTGCAGGCCGTCAACAGACGCCGGGGATCTTTGTGTATTCATGGCCGCTGAACTGAACTTGAAAACAGCAGAAATGATAATAAAAAAAAAAAAACAAGTCTGCCTGTTAACATTTTTCCACATAAGCTACGTCTCGTCACTGAAGATTGTCTCCAGAAGCAACAGAATCACAGACTGAAAGCCTTCAAGAGGTCAAAGCTGTTGACTCAAAGGACTTTTGATACACGTTTTTGTAAATCACTGGAAGCGCTTTTTTTTTTTTTTTTTTTTACAGATGCTCAAACATTTCATTGTTGTATCTGAGGGACGAACGCATTCGAGTTCAGTGACTAAAACGCTGCATTTTATAGACTAGAAACAGAACTTTGACTTTTGTTTAAAAAGAAAACATGCAGACTTTAGCTGCAATTCTATCTGAGCTGTAATTCATTTCTACTGTACAGAGTGACTGTAAATGAGTCGAGAAAATATCTTTAAATGTAAGTAGGAATCACTATTGATGCTCTGAAGGAAATATCCTTTAGGAGTTACCTTATCATTCAGACTGATGTGATATTTGTTGATGCCATTTTTACCAACCACATGAACTTAATGTATAAATTCCATGCCATAAGAAGCAACACTACTACATCAGTCATGGTGTTATAACACTGGTGTCCAAACAGAGAATTGTCTCTTTTACTCTGCTCTTGTTTTTACCAATTAAAATGTTTTCTACCATTTCTGGCTCCAGCTGTGTGATTGGGCTGTTTTACAGTTTTGGTTTTGCACGGTTTCAGTTCATCTTGTAAACACTCATTAGGTTTTTATATTTCAATCAATCAATTATGGTGCTGCAAATGTTCAGAGCTTTAGTTCTACATCATAAGAAGCCTGTGTGTTGAGGGTGGCTAAATCTGTCTCACTCATGTTATCATTTAATTTTAATATCTTTAGGTTGTAGCTTTCATGCTTGATGTGTGGGATTGTGCATTCACCTCTGCAAGCAGCAGCCCACAGGAAGAGACCGTCTTGCATATAACGCGCAACATTACTGAGATGAGAAAGTGCCTGAAAGCAATTTTGTAACATTTAAACAGGTGCATGTGTTTTTCTTGTTTGTTGTCCCCTGGTGAGATTGTTTTTAAAGGTGGCTTGTGACTTCATGCAAAACTCAACATGTACAGTGACATGCTAAAGTTTATATCTCTACCATGTGACTAAAGACCTCTGTCCCTCCACAAGCATAATAATATGAAATCCTTTAAGGTTCTACTATTTAGGAGATTTGTGGTTGGTCTTTATTTATTTCTCTTTTGAGTCTGTTCATAGATTTACATAACGTTCATGTATGGCTGCAACAAGAGTAAAAAAACCAAAAAAAAACCCTCAGATTTAGCTGAAAATTAGTGTAAAACTTAACATAGTTTCATAGAATCCAACAAAACACGAACAAAATCCAACTGGTTCGTATATATAAGTTCTGGTTCTCAGTGAAATAACTATGGATTTAAAAGCATGAGGATGAACATATTCATGTTAAGGGAATAGTAATTGAGCAGCTTTTAAAAGACTTCAAAACATTAACAGAATAAAAAGAGTGAGACTTAAGAAAGGAAAATGCAATCTAATCATCCAAGTGTGTTTAAACTTACTTGGATGAGTTCTAACTAATCATAGTTATAACTGAGTTATAACAGGTTAAAATAAAATCCAACTTTCTTTGGAAAGTTAAACAGAAAGCATGCATTCATCAGGTCATTCAACAGAGAATCATTGTCAAAGACGTATATGAAGAAAACGTGACTGCAAAAATATTTGAATATGTTGTACTTTTCCAATTATAATGGAGAGACATTTAAAGTGAGCAATGTTTTCAGATCTAACCTCTGTAAAGCAGAATATTCAGCATCTGGTATGTTTAAAATTGTACTTTTTTATGTGAGAAGAGTTTTGTGTCATAAGGCTGAAAACGTATTAAAACACATGATTTAGAGAGTAGATGGTGCTAAAGTTGCTCATGGGTTTTTCTAGTATTTTATCCTCTCTGCTGAGCTGCTGCTGTCTCTGAACAGCTAAATTTAAAGAAAATACTTGTCAAATCTTATTCATACATTATGGTTTCAGTAATTCTTTATCAACCAGTCAGCAATAAAATAAAAAAAAAAAAAGCTAGTTTAATTAAATTTACTTATAAACATTAGAAGTTATAAAATTATATTTTAATGCAGGACAACAAAGCAGAAAAACTGCACTTAGTGTCCAGAGGCTGTAGCAGATGATTACTATTCTGAAGTAAACGTAGAAGGAAAAACTGTCACCTAGTAAAAAACAAGAATGCAGATTTAAAGGGGTTTTTTTTTTTTTTTTTTGGTTTTTTTTTTGTAACAGAGGAGTAATACCAAAATCTTGTACAGGTCTACATTTAAAAAGAAAATAAATAAATAAAAAGATAAAAAATTCAACCTAAAACAAGCAGTGACGTTGCTGTGAACAGGCAAAGCCCTCAGTTATTAACAATTCATTCATTTAAATCTCTTTATGACACAAACACTTGGCTGGAATGGATCATTTTATTAAAAAAAAAGATGGTTTGTATAGATACAGACATGTTCAGTTTAAATACAATCTAAAATTAATCATATATATTTATATTTTTTTCATAATACTGGGACAGCTTTTTAAAAACAAATTGCATCTAGTGACAGCTCTATGACGTGGTTTGAATTAGCACTATAGCTACGAGGAAAGCATAGTGTAGAGTTTGTATACAAATACACAAAGTCAAAAACAATAAAACACATTAGCACACTTCACGTCTCCATCAGCTCCTCATAAATAACAAATCCGACAACGTTGAACATGGAGGACGACTGAAACTTTTCATTGATCATCTTTCATTGGTCCTTCAGCTCCGTTCTTCATAAATACAACAAAAATACTTTTCTGATAAGAATCCCTATCACATATATGTTAGTTTGTGTGGAGTGTTTTCAGTTTGAGTCCTCAAGGCTGCTGCTTTTCTGCTCGGAGCCGCAGCTGCAGAGCCTATCCATGATGCTTTGCAGGCTGGGCTCCACGATGCCGAGCAGTGGTCTCTGGGAAGGGTCCCCGTTCCAGCAAGCTTCCATCAGCTGCCAGCATTCTTCATCAAAACTGGGCAGCCGCTCCGGTCGGGCGCCTAAAATGACACGGACACAAATTAAAATCTTGCAGCTGAAATGCAGACACTAGCAAACAGCAGTCACCTGCAGGTCAACAGTCATCATTAAGGCTTTTTGTCAGAATGACGTATTTTTCAAGATTATTTTTATTTTAACCCAGCAGTGTTTGGCAAGCTGAAGTGTTTCATGCTGCAGTGGCGCTGCTTCATCACAAAACCTGCTTTCTTTGCTTAGAACAAATGTTATTATTTAGCTAATTCATTGAGGTGTGAATGGTTTCAATGCAACTGAAGCGAGACCAAATATGCTGACTCAAGCACATGCACAAAGTAGTGACGTGTCCGTCAATGCTGATTATAGTTGGTGCCTTTAAATACTGATAATTATTGCATGGTCACTAGGGCTGAGTTAATATGCTTTTGTCCTGATTTGATTCCGATTTTTTGGGTGCCAATTTGATTTAAATTGCAATTCTCACAATTCTTTGATATTTTTTTTTAAAAACAAAAAAAAAAAAAAAATTGTACAAACTTTTTTTTTTGCTCGTCATTTTTCTTGTTTCAGTTAGAAAAAACAACAACACTGTAGCCAGACCATCATTCTGGTGCTATAATGCCCAAGAAGACAAGTAAAAAGATTAATAAAAACAATTAAAATGACCCAAAAAAAATTATAATGGACTATTTTTTTTATCTATTTGGGAAAAAAACAATTCTATTTTATAACATTTTTTTTTAAAAATCGATTTTAAATCCGTGAACAAAAAAATCCCAATATTTTATTTTTCTATTTTTATTTTCCCACCCCTGATGGTCACTAGACCAGGACAAAACCCAAATTGGACATTTCCCCTTTGCAAACATAACGTAGATACTTGCAGTAAGTTTAGCAACACCCCATGTTTGTGGGGTGAAAGTAAAGTTTAATTGCTAAAGAAATTATCCAACCATACAAGACCAAACAAAGTTTTAAATAGATTTTTTTTCTTCTGTGACACGAGAGATGACAGGTGAATCTTGGTCTTTTACCTTTCTTAACATTAGTCCAGAGCTGGTCCTTACTGGAACATTTCTCAAAGGTTTCTGGAAGTTTCACTGAACCAGTGCAGAGGTACCAGAAAAGGATCCCAAAGGCATAGACATCCACTGAGTTATCATACTTTCCTGTCAGGAAAGGAGTCAAAGCAAAGTCAAACATTTCTGCTCAGTCAGGTGTCATTGTTTTCACACAGAAAGCTGTAAGCAGAAATTCCAACCCTAACAACATCAAGCATGTTTGACATCATATGACTGGGCTGCCCTCTCAACTTCTGATGCCGTTACAATGTGGCGTCTTTTAGAGAAAACTCAAACCTATTAGGCAGTCTGACGTGGTACTACAGGAGTTCCCCCATGATGTAATTATAATAATGAATAATAATAGATTAGATTTATGTAGTGCTTTTCAAGACACCCTAAGTGAATTTACAGTGAATCCATTATTTGTCCACTCCTCATTCATGCTGCCACAGTGGTCCTGAGGCAGACTGACAGTTTCTGTGGCAGCCAGTCTGTGCAAACAGCCTCTCCAACCGCCACCCAAAATTTGTTCACACTTGTGTTTGCCGCACTGGTGGCAGCCACACTGAAGGCAAGAAGGGTGGAGTGTCTTGCACAATGTCATAACGGTAAATCAAGTGAGGGAGTGGGACTCAAACTGCCAACCTTTCAGTTGTTAGACAACCTGCTGTACCACCTGAGCCACTGCCGCCCCAAACATTTTAATAAGCAAACAGAAAGCTGATTAGAAACAGTGTGACTGTTCAGGAATCGTACCTGTAAACAGCTCTGGAGCCATGTGGATGGGGGTCCCGACGATGCTGCCAGACATCATGGCCTCCGGTTTACAGAAGCCAAGGTCAGTGATCTTTGCACGGTTCTGTTTGTCCAACTTGAAGTAAAAAGAGCAGAGAGAGACTGTTTCAGCAGAGTGAAAAGGTTAACATGATTGTGCTCTTTAAATAAAACTCTGCTAAATAATATTACATACTAATAAAGTGGCTTTGTTTGCATTTTATTGAACCCATTCATTTAAATATTTGTCTCATGTAGGACTGGTGGCAACTGGACTATTACATTCCAGGTTTCTAACTTTGGCTGAAATCCTGCAAGGCTTGAAAGGATGAAGACCGCATATTCTCTGATAAAGCAAAGGAACGCATGATTGAATTAAAAGTTATCAGCACAAGTCACTTAAAATGAAAAGATGAAAAGATCCGAAATTAACTTCAAGAGGAAAATAAGGTCATATCTGCGGTGGATGTAGCCTTGTTCATGATTGCTTCTGGAGGACTATAATTCAAGTTTACAGATTTGCATGTAAATGTAACATAAGAGTAAATATAACATTTAAATATCCCAATATGTGGGATATTTGAAAACAGTGCATTTCCATTTTGTCAGAGACTAAAGACTCAATTATAACATAATATTATTTTAAGGAAAGATCAAAATGAGAAAGATAAAGAATAAAGAGATGTAATTTTAGAGCATACATGGAATTTATACATCCAACACACGGGTGGGCAACTCCAGTTCTCATGGCTGCATTGCTGCCAGTGTTGGGAGTTTCCCTGCTGCAACACACCTAACAGACTTCATTAGCAAACTTGTGCAGAGCTTGAAGTCAAAGTGCACAAGTTTGCAGTTTTTACTAATCATAGAGGTATTTTCTAACTGCAGGGTTCGCCCCCTGCTGGACACATGAAAGAATGCAGGTTTTAAATACTTTATGGATTTATCTTTTAAACTGGAGGCTACATCTTTTACATGAATGTGTAAAACAGACATATATCAACACAAACTTTATAAGTGGTATAAGCAGTAATTGGTGTAAACTTACTAGAACATTTTTCAGCTTTATGTCTCTGTGCAAGAGACCCTGACTGTGCAGGAAACGGATTCCCTCCACCACATCCAGAGCAATCTGAAGTCTCTCCTTCAGCGATAAACCAGCCTGGTAGAGAAGGATGAAATGAGCTTAACTGGAGGCATGATTTAAAATTTTATTAAATTACTATGGTAGTTGTTTGCTAACTACAAGCAAGTCACCTTTAAGCCTGTATAGAGATCTCGGTGCAACCGCTCCATGATAAGCAGCACAGCGATGCTGGACCCACCTCCGTAAGTGTGATCAATCACAGAGCCATGCAGGTCAACAAGCCGCTCATGCTTTGGCAGAGACCTAGAAAAACACACAAAAACAGAGGCAGAGATGAGAAAAATGCAGATATTTCAGGTGTCAAATGAAAATACATCCACTTTTGGCTGTAAATGTTTTCTTCATGCTGAGCTGAGTTTTAAAAGTCCTGAAAATGTTCTGAGATTTGTGGTTTGTTGGAGCATTAATGAGACACTGTGACTTGCAACACCAGTTGATGTGCAGCATAACAGCCTCAAGCATAAACAGAGCAGTGTTTTTTTTACACCATGGGTGGAATAAAGCTGCTGTCAAATTGTCAAGTTCAATAGAGTCAAGCACTTGATAAATGCAACTGAGAAACTGCTCACATCAACTCAATCATCAGGTTTTCACGCACGCGTCTGAATGTCAGAGAACTTAGATTTGTTGACGTGTTGACACTCGTTTGCTCACCTTGTGTAGTGGAACTCTAAAGCCAAGTCATTCCAGTGCTTATCATCAGGTGGAACCACGGACTTCAGTGCACAGGGGTAGTGTCCTCCCCAACTGTCGCACAAGTACACAACTCCATACTGGCCCCGACCCAGCTCTCGTCCAAGCTTAGGCTTGCCTATGCAGAAACAAACAAAGATTGGGTTTTTGTTAGTTCATTATTTGAGGTTTGATAAGTGTGATTAAATATTTCCAGCTTAGTGCAGAGACATTACTGGTGTCTTTATCAGATCGCAGCTTGTGAGATCAGAGACACCACTCACTAAAAAAAAAAAAAAAAGCCTTTCAGTGTGCAAATAGACATTCAGGCATAGTTCGATGCCGTGGCCATGAAACTGCTGAAGTTTCCTCCTGTACTCAGCTGAAACAGACTCTGTGTTCACCTGTGTTTAAGAGCTGAAAAGAACTACATTTACATGCAGAAATTCAGGACTCTTTAAAGAAGGTCCAGTTTTACAGCAGTGTAAGGACTTTGTCAGCCAGGTTTCAGCCATGAATGAACAATAACAGGATTAGGTGGTGACTCACCATGCAGCAGCACATCCCTCAGGGAGCGGCTCTCCAAAGACAGGCGGGCTAGGCGCGGGGCGTGGTCCTTCCTCACACGCAGCCACAGGTCTTCGGTGCGCTCCAGACGCCCTGTGTGTCCTTCTTCCAGCTGCAAACCCCAACGTATGGAATAAAATCTTATTAACATTAAAATAAATAAAATGACTGAGACCATTCGTGAAAGTTCTGTTTTGCTTGCTGTCATTTGAGCACAATTTCACTAACATGCTTTGTTTCTATATTAATAGTCTCAAAGGGTAGATGAGCTGTGATCTCCTCAAGGCCTCGAGGTTTGTTTTTAAGCTAAATCTTAGCTTGGCTCAGTCTATTTTCTAAAAATGCCGTTCACGCTATAGATGCCATTTATTGACATGTTTTTGCACTTTCAGACAGAGCTTGACTAAAAAGTCACAGACTAGTGTGCTCTCGCACCTCTGCGGCTCAAACCAGTATACCAAGCATGTGAAGTTTGTCCAACACTTTAACAACGTTGAAGCAGCATTTTAGGAAGGCTACAATCTTCATCCATCTTGCAACATCTCTTATTTGTCTTTGTTTATCTGCATCTTACAAAGGTTACAAGGTCACATCACCATGGAAACATGAAGTTCTCAGGCACTGAAGGCCATTTTCCCTGACCTCAGTAGCAAGTTGGTCATTTGTCAGGCTGTTTAATGTAGATGTAATCATAAACACAGAGGTTTTTCCTTAATCCTTTTAGTGTTTTTAAAACTAGAGGGCAACAATAAATAGATCCCTCATAGTGACATTACATCAGCGCTGCTTTTCCATGTATGTCAGGGATATTAAAGGTCAAAAACTGTGATAATCTGCATACACAAGGCGTGAAAAAAAGATTCTTACTTCTTTTAAGGTCTATTGTAACATCCAGACCCCTTTACACACTTTTAATCTGTTCTACATGGTTATTAGAGGCCGTTGTTCTTTATGTTTTCCTTGTTATTGATGTCATTGCAAAGCAAATGCAAGCATGTGCTCAACATCATAAGGCAGCTTTGCAAACAAGAACTGTCTAATAAAGAAAGGGTTCAGTGCTGTGGATGAACATGTAGCATAAATCTATTGGCATTAAGAAAGAAAATAGTGTTGTCAAAGGCAGCAGTCATGTGAAGAGCATTTTTAAATTGTACTCACAGCTGCCATCTACTTATCCTTTAATGTTTTTTAAATTTCTGAAAAATAAAAATTTAATGAATACTGAGTATGACACTCCAGCTAATTCTGGCACACTGAAGTGAAGTGAAGCTGGGCTGAAACTAGAAGTTGTATCTCACACACAAAAAACAGTGTGTGAATTTAACCCAGACTCAACTGTTCTGGAAAATGTTCCTTTGTTCATGCCTCCCAGCATACTTTCATCCCCCACCCACACCGTTCCCTAATGCAATACTACATACCAAGATAATACAAACAAGAGCTTTTATCTGTGTGATTCAGGAAAGGTTTGTTTGCTATTCTGCCCGTTCCGAAAGAATCGTGACAAACTTCTGATACAGTTTTCTCTCCTGACTTGTCCGCACTGCACCCGGGCAGCAAATCAGATTAATAACTAAATGGAGTTAAGATTTTATCCATCAAAACCTTGACATGCCATCATCTCGCATCACGGCTTCTATGAGATTGTCACACTTAATTACTGTATCTGTGTAAGTGCATCCTGAATAATGAGTAAGGGGGTATAACGATGAGACCCATGCTGACATGTGATAATTACTGATAAAACAATTTTACTGGAACTGATCTGTCAAGGCCTTTGTGGAAGGATTTTTCTACAATCACAACAAATCTGGCCTTCAAAGGCAAAGAGGTTAAAGCCACGCACCTAAGGGTGCCTGGAAGACACAGATGCAGGAAGTGCAGACCCTCAGATAGCATTTACTTTTCTGCCAGGCAAAGCTAAATTCCACTCTGAAGTAACATAATAGTTAGACAAACTAGCTGAGTAATGCATGTGAAAGCAGCTAAAAGCTTTTTATGAAATATAAAGTATAACATCTTGACTCTTCCCCCTCTGGTTCTGCTGCTTCTGTGATCCAAAACTTTTTTCTTACCTCCGCCAAGAGGTTGTGTTTTTACCGGCGTTTCTCTGTTTGTGTTCAAGATAACTCAAAAAGTTAGGGACAGATTTTAATTAAATTTTCAGAAGTTGTTGGAAATGTGAAAAAGAAGAACTGATTAAATTTTGGTGGTGATCCGGATCACTGTTTGGATCCAGGAATTTTTTAAAGGCCTTGGCGGAGGTTTGCGATTTCTCTTTTTCAGCTGTTTAGCGTGAGGAGGCAAATTGACCGAGCCGGGTCGGGGAAATCCTTCCTGCATTTTCTCAGCCAAGTTTGCCTTCAGAGTTTCTTCTTCACTACTTTGTATTTTCATCCTAACGCGCTATTTATATGCAGGGTGTGCGATGTGGGAGGGAGAGGAACAAAGCCGGGAGAAGAAGCTTACGGAATATAAGAAATGAACAACTTTAATTCGGCCCGAACGTTTGGATTGGTCAGAGTTCTTACAGTTTTACAGTAAACTGAGGGGTCTAACTATATTTCTTGTTGTTCATGATTATAAAATATACAGACTACTATCAGGACGAGGAACTTCTTAACCCAAAAAAAACATGTCTCTGAGCAAGATTACCTACCCCAGCTTTAAATAAACAGACTAAAATCTTTCCAGGTGTAATTAGTGGCATGTTTACCTTCAGTCCTCTGAGGGCTACAACTTCCTCAGAACTGGCCCAGAGACCGCTACCACTATCTCTACAAGGACCAGCCTGCAAGTGCTACATGAAGGCATAGCATCCTGCATGCTGTGCTGGATTACAGATTTATTTTTATGACTACGTCTTTGGAGATGATTAGGTTAGGTTATTATTTTTGAAGACGCTGTGAATGTCAGCGTCACAAAACAGGAATGGAAGTGAGCTGCCAGCTGTGTTTAAAGCGGGTCAAAGGAAACACCAACCTTGTCTGTTTTTGTTGTTGTTATACGTTTTAGAGTCTTCATGTCCTCATTGAAAACTTGAACATGTCCTGCTGAGCTGGGGCCTATTACTGCAAAGTCCTTTGACATGTTTGTCCAAATGGATTAAATGATAAGTATTATTATCCGTGAAAGGGACACTTTTGTTCAAGACGCTTAAAATGATGGCAGCGTTCAAAGAGGAACCTGTCTTTCTCAAGGAACAGTAGAATTTCACCTGGCGAAGAGAAGCTGCAAAGGCTTCGTGGGAGCTGTTGAGCCGGGTTCTGAACTGGGAGCAGATGCTTCGAGCTAGTTTGGTGGCGCTGAGACTTTCTATGGCGTCCTGGGCAACTTTACGCTTCCACTCTGGAGTGATGGCGGGAGGGTTCACAAACGTTATCCTGTGGATGATCTACGACAGAGACAGGATAATACAACAAGAGCAATTTTTTTACAAATCTGTTTCCAACATTTCCAAGATTGGACATTTTCCTGAGTGATATTCTGAAAGCAACCTGTTTGATTTGCTCCCAGACGAGTCTCGTGACAGAGGATCCTGAATGAAAGGTGACCTCCACATGATAGGCAGCATTTAATAACTGTGAACATGGAAAAAAAATAAATAAAAGGAGTAGATGATTTGAAAAAAGAAACTGTTCAAGATAAGAGTGTGAAAACCTCCACAGAGTCGAGGCCTCTTACAAAACCATCTTTGTGTTTATTTCAGTCTTAATTTTGACATTTTCTAATATTTTTTTGACAGTATGTCAGTCTGATGAACTTTTCATTCATTAGTTTTATCTTTTTAAAATCAAAGATAAGAAGACACTTCCTGCACACCTCAGGATTGACCAGCAAACTTGCAACTTATTGGCACAGTCAAGTTTAAACCACCAGCTTTGGTAAACACAAAAACTTATACCATGAACATTTAAATGACATCATGTTGACATTTAAAGATCTTTCCACTTCGCCCTCCACTCTCAGTGTCTTTACTCCACAAAAAAAGCTGCCCACCTGTTTTAGATGGTTAGAAGTAATATTGTGAACAGAGGACTCGAAGTTTGACTTCTCCAGACTGTTGAGGCAACGCTCCAGAGTTCCCACAAAGCTCTCCCTCAGATAGTCCACAGAGCTGATCAGCTTATTCGCAACTGCCTGATTTAATCGCACAACTATCAGTTCCTGGATCAGATGGATGCAGGATTTTATCTCCTTTGATGTAACAGGCTCTCCATTAGTAGTTACAATGATGTCTGCAGATGAAAAGGAAAGTTTGTCAAGATAATAATGTGGCATGTGGAACCAATTAGCACAGAAAAATAATGAATTAATGTCATGAGCTATTCATTTGATGTTAAACAGTATTTACTGACACGTCATTTTCACAACCAAGTCTTTGTTTTCAATAACCATAAATGTATAGTTAATTATATATTTCTCTAGTTTATAATGAATTAAAACGATGTTGACAAGCATGAAAGTGTTGATAGGAAGAATCTTTTAGACGGCATCCTGCCTGAAAACTGTTTAAAGACTGAATATAGAAACAACAAGACCACAAATGTGACAAAGTGCAAATTTCCCAACACTGTTACAGTACAGTACACCAACCTACTTATCAATGTCTAAATCAAATCTAAATATCTACCATTTTATATTACACTGATTACTTCTACAAGTCAAATTGTTCACAAAAAGTTTGATTACTTCTTCTTGCCATGTCTTCCAACAACTAACCAGCAACCACACCAGCTAATAAGCTAATCTGATTTGTTTCAATTATTAATAGTACTGCAAGCACAATAAATACGTACGTAATTCAGATCAGCACAACAGCAAAGGCTTGTTTGTTTGTCCTGAATTAATCATATTTATAAAATATAGTTCAACTCCGTGTTTTCTTTTTTTTTTCTTCTCTGAAGTCATGTGCTCCTTCTGTGAGTTCAGTGAGTTACTCCCCGCTTGGGAGTAACTCACTGTAAGCTCATGCATTCACCGTATCAAAAAAAGTTATTGGCTATGTCAGTAAAAGTGAGCTCATGTGGTTTGACCAGAATTGTGTGCATGTGTGGACAAGTGGTTTAGTGTGTTGTGTTGTGATATCTGAATAGACCAGTTTGGGTAAAAAAAAATAAATAAATAAAAAAAAAAAAAAAAAAAGATGTGGATGGAAACACCTGAAACACTTCTATTTTGAATGTTATTTATATTGACTGCACTCTGTTATGGTTGTACTCAGGCACGTCTGTTGGGTGTATTAACTAATGTAATGAATGTAATGACTTTTATAATAATGATTGTTTAATAATGGAATAATATGCTTTTACAATGTTTTATTTAGTAATTTTAGGGAACATCTGTTAGGGGACAACAGATGGAAATTAGCCTATGGCTATAATCTGGCTTGTTTACGTCTGCAAACTGTACATGACGTTCATTAACTGGCATTGTCCCTTTTAAATAAAAATTAATTGAACTGAAATTGAAATTGAAACATAGACACAAAAATTTGAAGGGGAAAAAAAAAAAAGATTTCATGTTGGAGCTAATTTCAGCTCTCCTTTGTTTTGACGGGACGACACCACATATGGAGCAAAGTGTGTTTATGTTGCAATGCAAGTGATAAGATGAGTCTAAGAAACTGCATTTTTCTGGTTACTGAAAACAAACAACCATGAAAAAGGATAAATATTTAACAATTGAACTGGATTTCACTTAAAGTTACATAAATACAAAGAAACCAACTGCTTCCTCAACACTGTCAGGTTTGATGAGACACACTGAGTCATCTAGCTACAAACTTTGTGGAGATTGCAAGCTAAAGCAGGTTTTTCTAATGCCCCCTAAAGACCTTCAGCCAGTAATGACAAGTCACCTGCCCATTTCACTTTCATCTGAGTCCAAAAGGCATCACCACAAACAGAAGCCTGGACAGATAAAATAGAAATGGTATGAAGAGAATGCAGTGCGAGCGTTGGTCATCCTCTGACTTAGAGACATAATAAAGAGGGAAGGATTCCTTATTATGCCCTCGAACTTAAGGAGCCAAATAAATAAGGCACAGAAGTGGTTGTTGTTGACTAACAAACTGTGAAATCGCTAATTCAAAAGGTCATTATGGACTTTCCTATTTCCAATTATCTAAAATAAAATGCATAATAGGAAAGCATCCAAGTTTATAAACAAAAGAATCTTCTTGGTGAAAAAACATATGTTTTAATTTAGTTAATCTAAATATAAATAACAGAGTTTCAAATCACCCAATACATCTCAGTTAATCAATGTGCAACTTACAGAGTTTTTATTTTTGCACCATCAAACATCTAAATTTGATGAGCACTTTAAAAGATGTATTAGATTAAGTGAGTAAACAGCTGTGGGCCAACACCACACTCATGTTTGCCGACCTCAAACGGCACTTAAACTCATCACCAAATGAGCTGATTACATTGTCAAAGAAAATCTTTAATATTGACTAAATGATTAATATAAGCAGTAGAATTACAACATTGTGTGTGCGGCCATATAAAAGCACCCACAAGTGGTCTTTACTGGCTTTATTGTCCTTATGCCTGTTTGACTTATCATATGACTACAGCACACACATGAGCAAAGGAGCTTCTCCTCGCTCATGTGATAGGTTGCCTGAAAATTATGGCAATGAAATATCAGTGTCTAGATGTCTATCTTGGCACTGACACAAACGCTGTCGCCTCACTGTGACAAGTCTGCTGCTGAGTGGATCCTGCTTTATGGACATCCAGGACAAACAGAGAAAATAAGATGTGAAGAACGCAGATAGTTGTCTGTTTTGAAGATTACTGTACCTGCAGCAGTTTACTTCAGTCATGGACCTTTTGCAGAAAATGCTTTTTTTGGTTTGTTTGTGTGTGTTTGTGTGAGTGATTCCAAAAACAGTTTTCATCAAAATAGGGTTCCCTTGGATCTAATGTCTATTTAGATAAATCTATTAGTAACAACTAAGTAATCTGCATAGATTTTAATTAATTACACACAAACCCATGTCTTGTGTACATCTGTTAAATTTGATTTGTTCCACAATGAAAGTATATAAATAAATAAAAATAACTAAATAAATACATTTGGATGAGTAAAATTCCATGTATGCCTTGTAGCAATTATCTAAGCGAACCTGTGAACTCTAGGTTGGCGGCGTCCTCCAGTAGCTGCTCCTTCATGCTGGCCAGTGTCTCCATAATCATCTCCTTCATCTCTTCTTGTTTGCGGTTAGCAATGGCCATAAGGGAGTTGAAGAGTTCGCCCTCTTTCTCACGGGTGTACTCCAGCCTGCGAGGAGTAATTTGCAAGTCCCTCTGCATGTCAAAGGCCTACAGCGAGGTGAAGCACAGAGGACAAAGGTCTGTTAGTGTTTCTGTCAGGGGGCATGAAGTGTCAAACACACTAAGACTAAGCAATTCATGCAGTGATGAAAGCAAAGGTTAAACAATATTGCTGAAGCAGTAAAACCAAAAGACACAGCTGACCAGTGCACATCATCGTCTAACCTGGTTGATGAAAAGGTCCAGACATCGACAGTGGAGACCATTCAGCAGGTTGGCAGCCTCCACCTGTTGGTTTTGGAGCACTTGGCGGGCAAATGGAACCAGTAATCGATGCAGCCTTTCAAAAGATTCACCCAGCATGCTTTGGGGTTTGCCACCTGGGGCGGTCACCTGTGTAGGGGCACCACAGGAGCAGTTTCCAGTTGGGCTATTTAGGAAGCCAAGTGAGAGCAGTTGCTTGTGTAGGGCACTTTTTTCCCTCTCCTTCTCCTTGTCCACCCGGCGGCCGGGTTCTGGAGAGGCTGCGATTGTGGTGTCTGGGATGCGAACAAAGCAGATAGGAAAGCGGAGCATCTCTTTGACCTTCCGCAGCTCAGCCACCTGCTGTGGGCTTAGAGAGTCCTGGTTGATGGCGTAGAGCATGATGGGAATCACGGTACCCGTGCAATCTTCCAGAGCCTCCTCAACAGACTGGACACTCGAACAAGGTGCCACCATGACCTTTGCTTCCTAAAAACCAGCCGCAATGAAACAATGAAAATGCATATATGTTATACAGCTAATCATTAATAAAAGGTTGCGCTCTCATTAAAAAACTTTACAATAAGACTATGCAGTGGCTCACCCTGATAACTGCTTATAGAAACACAACAATGCCACCAAGTTTATTTGCCAAAGATTAGAAATATTGTCCACTTCACCAGAAATAATGGCAATAAATGGAATTAATCACATTTCCTTTTTAGAAACAGAAATAAAAGGTGTTTCTGACTGGGATCAAACAGGATTATTCAACTCCGCAGATAAGAACTCTAATATTTAAGCATATTTTTAGATTTCACTGTCATTTTTAGATGTCTCCAGTTTTCCACAGTATTTTGGTGAATAAATCCTCAGAAGGTGGATTATTCTGATGGTACTGAAACAATTGCATCTCCAATTTATAAGGTGCAAACTTGTTAGTTGTTAAATATGAGGTCAGCAAGTACAAGCTTTAGTGCTTCAATCAGTCTGTTGTAGATCAACCCCATCGCCTGCAGAGAATCTATACAATGAAGCCTTTCTCACACGTGAGATTTGCAACATTAGACTAGAGCCTTCATTAATCTGTTGCAGAGATGGCATTTAGTCACTGATCACTTTTGCATGAATTTGCCAAAGGCTTCACGCAGATATGCACATAAAAGTGATAGAGAGAGCCACAGAGAGCATGCAACTATAGCCATTTCCTATTAAAGGAAAATGGGGTATTAACTAAAAATTCTGGTTAATGTGGTAGTTTATGGAAAACAGAACAAGTGAGGATGGCAACAGGTAAATATACAGGCGATCCTCTGTTTACGAACGAGTTCAGTTCCTACCACTGCAACGTAGCCTGAAATTCCATGTAAGTCCGATTTTTTTCTTTAAATAGCTATTATTGCCTCCTTGCTCACTAAATAACTATCTAAATACATGTATTATACATCAAATTTGTAGAAAAACAGTACAGGCAATTAAAATTAAACTAAGGCGTCGTCTCAGCCTCCGTGTCACGTGTCGTAAAAACTTATATGGACCCTCGTAATTTCAAAACTTGTTCCATTTTTTTATTTACATTTATATAAGGAGCGTCATACGACATAAGTTGTGAATCGCGTAACCCGAGGACCGCCTGTATTCCTTTAAGCTCATTTATACTCCAGATGGTTGAACTTACAAACAGTAGCAAACACAGTAAAGCTCTTATCAACTTGATAACAAAGTTACCCCTACCCCCTCCCTTCTGCAAAAAGTATTGATGAATCAGAAGAGGTCAACATGTACAATAGCCTTCTATATTATACATGCTGATCTCTTTGGAGGTTGTGTTTACAACACAAGCTGCCACCACGATGTACCACAGTAACAAGTAAATAACCCAGAGTTAAGCTTACAAAACCACAGACCTTGTTTTTGAGTACATACATCTTATTACTCCAAATAATCGTCAGAAATCACTGTGGAAACTTAATCATTTCACCGATAGCAGTCAAAATGGACAACATGCTTTGTGTCATCAGACAAAACAACTCTTCAGCCTGCTAAAAGACACTAACATGATTGTGTTTTAGTTGCTTAGTTAAAGTTTTTCCAGGCATAATTAATAAACTCTTCTATACCAGAGGAGGTCTAAAAAAAAACAAAAAAGGAAGAAAAGAGAAAACATTCACATATGTCACATGCTTCTTCTAACTCTGAACACATAATCGTAAATAAATATTTGTGGTGGTCTTGGGACCAGACTGAAATAAATGACAAGTCAGAAAGGTTTTTTTAACCCTTGAAAATAACAACACTAGCAAAAATAGATCCGCAGATAGCTTGAGAGGGAGAGTGTGATGAGGAAAAGACAGCCAGAGTAAAGAAGCAGAAATGACCACAGTCAAACAAAGGAGACAGTCAGTCCTGTCTCCAAGAAACAAGAGGCGAGCCCGCCTGAGCAGTCTCTCTGGAACAAAGATAGCCTGAAAACATTTGTTCTTGACCAGTCAAAATCAGTAGTGTTTTAATTGCCTGCATCCACCCCGTTTCCAATAACAAAACTTCAAAATAATGTCAGACGAGGGGTTTGAAGTTGCTGCTCTGATTCATTTAATCTTTAAAATCCATCAGTGATCCAGCGAACAAGCTCTGCAACAAAGAGATACCCGTGTATAAAATTAGAACTTCCTTACGTTTGCATATTTTCAGAGTGGATGATAATTTCACAGTTGTTTGTTAACAAGTGGGCCGTCTTACGTGACCTTTTTGGACCCCTGGTCCAGTGATCCAAACTGAACATGTCACTCAAAAGAATTTTAAAAACATGGTGGGAGGTTGGCATCGTCACGTCTATGTTAAGCTGAACTGGGAGGTAAAGGTAAGTTCCAGGATGAAGAAGAGCTAATTAGCGAGTCGGTTCTGATCCGCAGACCTCCAAAGCATGGTGCTGCGATTATAGCAGAACAGTGTGAATACCACAGGCAGCAGAGACATTCTGTGGCTTCATTTATCCAAAACTAAACATGGCTCTGTGTTGTTCATTCAGCAGGAACATATAGCCCACCAAAACACTGTTTTAGCTTGTGACAAACCAATGTGTAGGTGAACGGGAGGAAATTTACAGTTAATGGAGGAAGCAGGCATACAAGATAAGTCTACAGATGTCCTTCCATCACTGACCTATGACCAAGCTGGAATTGTTACTGGAACTAAATCAACTAGTTGCTTGGCTCCCCTCAAGTGTGAAAAACTTAACTGAGATAAAGTATAGGAGATCCCAGTGAAAAAGTTTCCCTAACAGAAGTTTTCCTTACAGGCAGTTGTCTATTTGACTTAAAATGGATCAAGAGTCAGCTATGAAATTAATCTTAAAATATAATAATTGGGAACGTGTAACACTAAAGTTCTTAAAGTTTGTGTAATTTCACGGCACTGAAAACCCTTAAATCATCAGTTCTTGGTGTCTGATTTTATCTCAATCACATAACTTGACGATGCAACTGATATCTGTGAGCACGGTGTTTCAAACATTAGTGAAAGCTGATTTCATACAAAAATGTTGGATTAAACTAACTTAAATTAAGCTTTTTTCTAGTTTTTCCATTGTCAGGAACATACAGTGTCCCACAATTCAGCTGTAACCATGGCAATTTTATCACAGCAATGGATTTGGGATCTTTTTTTACTTGAACTAGTCATGTGAATCGCACCAGACCAGTGGCATTACGTAAGGGGGCAGGGCGGGTGGGCCGCCCCAAGGCAGATCTAAGCCCAGTTTCTCGAGCTGTGCGATGCTCACTAACAGGGCCTTGGTCTAAATGGTTTCAGGCCAATTTCCATGTCTTTCACATGAAAGGAATGAATACAATCCATACACCATGCAAAATCATTTCACTCCCACAGGATATTGTGATTTTCAGGTCACATTGCCTGAATTTGTTGCATGACTGTAAAATGTTGTTTAACATTTCTTCCTTTTTTTCACATCACTTCAATCCATGAATCTATTTTTAACAAGTACTTAAAGCAGCAGAGGACTAAGGAGACTTCTGTAGAGAAGTGTTTTTCCTAAACAACAGTACAAATCAGATACGGTTAAAAAATAAAAAAAAAAAAAAAAAAAAATACTATCATACAAAACATGAACAATACAAGAATTAACTAGCTGGGCTCAGTAATCCATTTGTGAACTGAGCCACTTGAGCAAAGTCTAGTTTAGACGCAACAATGACGAAAACAAATCAATTATCTCTCCTTGCCGCCCTCCCCCAAACAGGAAGAAGCCACTTTTACAGAAGATAAAAGTTGAAAACTCTCATCCAAATCCCTTCACTTGCACTCCCATCTAATAACCAGAACCTGTTGTCTGCCCCACACGCCAGCTTTTGTTTCGGAACCCTTTCTGCATTTGATCTGCTGATAGCTTAGCTTTAAGTTTCAGCTTTAGATGCATTTTTGTAAAATTACCTGCGGTTAAACTGGTGTTCATGGCGTTTATAGACATTTTTTGTTTAAATTTGTAATGATTTTATCCATTTAGCCTATGTTGCATGGATTTTTATTGTAAAAACATATGATTTTTATCTGCTAAAAGATTTATATAAAGTAAATGATTTTAACAGAACCAGAAAAAATTATATAAATCAGAATACCTCATACAAAGTTCATAATAAATTACATTTACAAAAAAGTTCCTTATTATGTGAAAAAATATACTAATCTACCAATGAATCTAAAGAATGTTACAAATGACTTCCTCTAAAAATTACGTGCAAACTATCTTTACAGGTATTAAAAAGCAGTTGTATGCATATATTACTGAAGCTTCTTCTGTTACAATTTATTTCCTAATTAATCATCTGATCAGTCCATAAAGTGTCGAAACAATGACCTAATTACAGCTTCACAGAGCAAAAAACTGCTAATTTCCATAAATACATTGTTTTCCCAGCATCAATGTTTGATAATTATAATCTATTGAAGGAAAAAAAGTTTCAGAGCAAAGAATATAATGGATTTTCATTTAAACAGAATTTTTCTGTTTAACTGTATAAATTATCCTGTTATAACTATGGCAGGGTATCACCACTCATCGTCTGAATCAAGTAGATCCACACCAGCTTGATTCAATTCTTTTTCAATTAAATCTGATCCAATGTTGACTCAATTACACATATTCATGTGACAACTTTTCTTATTTTTTGCTGTTAAAGACATTCTCAGATGACTATTTTTCATAAACACATTGGCTCTGGTTAAATGACCATCAAAATCACATACCTGGGACTAATCAGAGTATCGTTACAATTTGATATGACGTGTCTACAAACACTTATAAAATGCAGTATTCTTAAGACAGTTGTCTACATTGATCAATCCATTATTGTATTTATTTTGGAGTGCATACATGTGTGGTCATGTCACTTCATGTTCTATCATTTAGCTATCTTGCTATAGCACAGAAAACCTTGCTATTGCTATGGTTAATTGGTTTCTTCTTACATGTAAGTCACTTTGGATAAATCTGTCAAATTACCGTAGAATAGAATAGAATAGAATAGAATAGAATAGAATAGAAAGTTTTGCCCATTACAGCTGAAGGCCTGAATGGAAAAAAATGTAATTTCTTTCTGAACCAATGTTGTGATTAGATTTGCTATTTTACCTTTTAAATTCCAGCTTCTCCTCCATGTTCATGCAGAAATGTATTTTCTATATGAGATGGAGGGTTATCACATGACATCTAAATATGAGCTGCTCTATTTTCAAACAAGGATGCAAAGTTGAGATATGAACAGCTTCACTTTCTAACTGCAAGATGCAAAATGTGGTCAAAACACTAAACCCTGAAGGTTACATTTCCTTTGCACGGCTTTCAACTTTGTTCTTGTATAATAAACTTTACGGTCTAGTGCCATTTATTTACACCACAACCTTTCTCTTTACATGCTTTCTGTAACACAGCAAAGTTTGTGCACGCCGCCACAGACATGTGCATGGAGGTGTGTGCACACTCCAACCAGCAGATAACACATATCAGACAATATATGGCTGCAACCACCTGAAAGTCAGATAGAAATCCAGGTTTGTTTGTTTTTTAACTCTCCCAGTGAGGTGAAGCTTCTGAGAACCTCATGTGCATCACAGAGACGCTGCTGAAAAAGCCAAATTAACCTTCATGGTTATCATATTACGGTTTAAAGTTAATTCAATATTCTTTGTAGGTTTTATTGTCTGCAACACTGAGATCTGAACTCTATGAATATTTAGAGCAACACTACACAGTAAAACTATCTTTCTTTTTTCTACTTCATCAGGACATTTCCAGAAGTTGGACTGTTTTCTGTCCTCCATGTTTTTTGTTCCACTATTTCAGTCATTTATGTGATGATGTTTGAAGGCATGATTTCACAGTTGGCTCTATCTGTCACATAATGTTTATTTTAAACATGTAGCCTCCATAGTCTTTGATTTGTCTTATTATTGTGTAGTCTTTTAACTGGGAAAAGTTTGATGGGCTTCACATTCTCCATGGGTGTCCTCACCCAGGAATATGAGGAGAGTACCTCACAATTTCTCCTCAGTTTTGCACAAATACTAAGTTACTCTGTTGTCTAGTTGAATAATAATAAGCAAGTGTGGGGAATGAAATCCAGCGCAAATCTGATATTAACATATTTGAGTCTCTGATAAAGCAGAATTGTGGCTGGACGCCATTTCTTTAAACTCTCAAAAGGAGAGTTCTTTCTTGTACTGTCTGTCGCACAAGAAAGATGACAGGAAATGCAGCTGAAGCGAGTAGATTTGTAAAACCATGGATGCTGCAGGTTTGAAACCTGACGTCATGCAACTTTTAAATTAATCATGCTCCTTGCAATTTGCTAATTATGTGTTAAATTGCTATTTTGATTTTTAAAAAAATGATTAAATTCAGCCCTGGATAGTTGTATCCAGATAAAAAAAATGTTTATACAATACTTTTTTTTCAAAAGCAACTGAATCTTTTTGGTTGAAATACTCATGACAAAAATGCCAGATACCAGAATCAAAAGCTAGAAGTCAAACAAGAAAGGTACAAGATGTGATCTTATCAACACAATTCTGTTTATCTCAGATTATGTAAACATTTTTTAGGGGTGGAGATAAGTCCTGCCTGCCATAGAACAACATCTATATTTACATCTGATCATTTGTTTCTACCTTGCTTCACCTTCCATCAACATGTTGAGTTTATAAAAGCCACAAGTAACATAATATATTGCCTGTCTGTGTCTAGAAACTGAATACATGTATCAAATTTCTTAAACATGGTGGCAAGCTACTGTGCTTTATGTAATTCCTAGAAAGGTTTATGTAAAGCCATGCAGGTACCTGCATGTAGCTTTAAAAGGATTGACACAAATGGAAGCTGCCTACCTGAAGCAGGGGGTGATGCAGGGTGATTTCCAGCTCCGCTAGCCTGTGAGCCGGATCTTCACACTCCTCGTGGATCTCCAGGTCTTCCCTAGGAACCGTATCCCAGCGGCCACGGTTTGCAGCCAGCTGATGCACCAGCTCATACTGGCCAGGAAGCGCCAGGCTGAGCCGTGTCTGTCTCCCATGGGTGAAACACAGCTTCCGTCTCTTACAGACAGTGCCCTGAACTCCCTCACAAGCCTCTCCGGCCCCTGGGCCAAGAGGCAGCAGCCTCTCCCCCAGAAGACAGTTAAGCAGCTGGTAGCGAGCAGCACAGTCCTGGCCCAGCACCAGAATGTATGGGGCAGCACCCACAGTGTTACGTAGGAACTCTTCCTCATGAGTAGGGAAAGAGATGCAACTTAGCTGGCCTGTGAAATGAAACAGACAGCAGTACATGAGATGGACCGAGTTGGTGGCTTTTGTTCACACCTTTTAGATATCAGAACTACTGTACAGCATAATAAACAGAGATTAGACACAGACTTCTCTTTGTATTTAAGGTGTTATTCTCACAATATCCAATAAATCCCTGCTCAAAACAAAAGCACTTTAACACATTGAGTATCATTCCTCTGGCTATTATTACCGGATCTAACCCTAAGATGCGGAGCACATGCACATAAGAACCAATTCACCCTTATTATTGCAGTATCAGACATAATCCACCGGGATGCTGAGTCACAGTGAAGAACAGTTATATAACTAAAAGTGGACAACAATTGCTTCTGTGTGTGTACCTGACATGAATAAATTTCACTTTTACCTAAATCTGCCAATCTATGACTGACCTCATAACTTGACCTATCATGGTGGCACCTACAAACACAAACATGCCAATATGTTAACAACCTCCACCATGTACCACATGTCAAAACCTACTGTGCTTTCCATTTTCACCCCAATATGTACAACCAAGACATTTGTAGTATGAATATAGTGAACAGAAAAGTAGATGCATTTTTGGCTTTATCCATGTAATGCAGCATTGTGGTCTCAGTTTTCAGTTGATTATGGCTAATCTTCAGCTTAACATTGTTCACTCAACACTTGAGGGAAATGATTTTGACCTTTCCTGTATGCAGGACACACACCTCAAAAGTGTAGGAAATTCCTGAAAGATGGCCACAATATCACCCCGGCATGCTTAATCAGAGATTCAGAGTATGTATTTGTATCACATGCTCATTATATGCTTTGGATATATGAAGAAGTGATACTTGGATCAATACATACAAATAGTATGAATGCTAACCTCGCCAGTAACAAATAAGACCCTGCTGAATACAGACAATCTCAGGATCTCAACCAACTAATGCAGAAATCATGGCATATTTGGTCCACTTAAGTCTGCTTAGGCTTTTCAGAGGGGGTATAATCTCCTTCCATGGCTCTAATGAATGGATTTTTTTTTCAGCCTGCAGGTTGGTGGAGTAATCACTTGGCATCAGAAAATGATTAATTCTCTTTGTTTGACTTACAGAAGTAGAACTCAGCAGTAGATATGATGTATTTTTGTCATTTATCCCAGGATTTTCATAAATAGGTAAAATATACATAAATTTTCAAGCGTATTGCTCAGATGTTGCTGCATGTGTTCAACCTTACCTGCCTCCAGAGAAGCTGAATCTGAGCTTATGGTGGATGCACAGACATTGCTGTAGTTTTGCCTTATTTCCCGTAGGAAGATATTGGTCTCCTTTAGGTTCTTCTTCAGCTGTATGGAGTGTTTGTTGTAGCTGTTAAATATTCTCGTCAGCTCCCGAGCTAAAGGAGACATTTTCTGTTGTACATTTCCCTCCATGGTGAACAAATCGAGCTGATACTTTCTTCTAGTTGCAATATGAAAGGTTGTCAAACAAACTGAGCCTTAAAGTACATATGTTTGAACAAAAACGTGCTGTTTTCACACCTTTTTCTATTACTAACTAGTTGTCATGCTTGTTCACCCACCTGCTACACGGTGTAAAACACAACACCAGAGACATTTTTTTTTAACGGTGGCCAGTCTAAAAAAATGTGTTAAACGTGAGAATATCGTTAGTAAACAAAACAATTAGCTTGTTCTGTCAGAGGAAAGGGGGGGGGGGGAGGCATTTATGTTATGTTGACAAACAGCTAGCTTAACGACTCGAATGAAGGAGGCGAAATTTTCCCAACAAGCTAGCTTCTATTTTGTCTAATCTTAGCTGTCTTTCCTCGTAAATGATTTCTTCCCTGCTGGATGCAAGCTTTATATGTGTATATTTTTTTTTAAAAAAACAAACAAACAAGGATTTGAGCTCCGCACTATTGTGTTGACAACTTATGTGCTAAATAATGTGTGACTTGCGACCTAGCCGTGGTCCACATTCGTTAGCGCTCCTAGCCGGATGGCATCTCCTCTCCGTCCCTACCTTGGCCTGGCACAACAAACATCATCTCTAACGACACATTAATGGTCCAGAGCACAAAATGTTACGGTCATGCAGCCTCGTTTTTCAAAGGGGAACCCAACTGATAGCCTGAACAGCCTGAGCACGACTAAAAACGTCGGACTTCTCCCGATGAAGCTCCCTGGGAAAACCCTTCTTAAAGTGCCTACGGAGTAGAGAAGCCAGCGGACATCTTCCACCCCGGTAAGCAACGCAAACACAGCTAAATGAAGCTGGCTGTTTTCTCCCCGGTGGAAACGAAGGGAAGGAGAACAACCAGTTGTGTCGCAGAGCGAGGTGTGTCCGGACCGAATCACATAGCTAAGCTGAAACCAGGCAGTCAAATCACAGCAAAACAGAAAGTCGAGCAGACCAAAGTTGGTGAAAGCAATGGGAGGGTCCGGGATCACGCATTGCATTCTGGGAAATGTAGGAGCGTCGCGTTTAGTGTAATGGATTTTTTTATCCACAGAATCACTTTTTTGTTTATTTTTGTTTTTTGTTGAGTTTTTTTTTTTTTGTTTTTACTAACAGAAACAAAAGTAAACAGGTACCTACGTAAAAGAAAAGAAAAACATTACATACCATGAATAAAGAAACTCAATTATTGGAAGAAAATGAAAACAAGTTCAAACATTTTTATCAGTTGTTGGCTTTGGGCAACTACCAAGATAAAAAAAAAAAAAGAGAGAAGAATCAATAACAAAACAAACAAAAAAGCCTTTAACTGTAACATTAAATTACAGTTTCTTATATCTTAATATAATAGCAATTTATTATTCTTTTGTGGACTTTTGAGATGGTATCTATTGAATACACTGTTCAAACTACAAAGAAATCTGTCGAAGGATGACCTGCATTGAAAAGGAGGCTACATATCAGGTGATGTTATACAAATTAGTTATCTGATATAGGTAATACATGAGCACATACTATTAATTCACATGAAAGACCATATATTCAAATAACCAAGATGAGTCTGGTAATGGCTGGAGATGTTCATTACTATCTATATGCAAAGTTTCTTGCTGTGTCTGATTCCTGAAAGAAGACAAAATGTTTACTGCAGACAAAATGGAAATTTGTTCAAATTTACATTTTAAACATTTCTTTTTTTTTTATGCTCACATATGCACATTTGATATGAGACTGCATCTGGAAATTGCTGCTGAATTTTTTTTTATATTCCACTGTACAGTGATAATAAGGCATGTATTCATTAATCTATTTACCTTTTGATAGCAAGGTTAAATGCAATAAATTTATGTTTGCAAATAAAATTCTTATCATATCAATTAGATGAAAAAAATTAGTCGCATAAAACGTCACAAGCTCAATAGCTCACTCTTCTGGGCGATATGTTGGATTACATGAACAATGTTTCAAAGATTAGGTTAAATCAGGTTCTCTTTGATCAAAGTTTACAAGCTTTGATTTAACTAAGTAAAAAATTTTTAAACAATAAATTCTACTGATTTTTATTGTTAATATTTATAGAAAAAGCTTGAACTGGCCTGCGATCACCTTGGGATCTGCAGAGTTGGTAAATGTGCCTGGGGAGAGGGAAATCTGGGCTTCCCTGCTTAGGCCGCGACCTGACCCCGGATAAGCAGTAGAGGATGGATGGATATTTATAGAAAAAGAGTCACAGGAACATTCAAACAGACTGACTCATATTAAATTAGCCAAAATATTCCCTTGTATTGTTTCATTGTCAAGACAAAATGCACTGAAATTTGTTCCCATATAATAAATAGCCAGAGATATTTTGATGTTTTGTTTCAGATTCCCTTTATTTCCATTACATATTTTCTGGACACAGTTTCTATTGTTGCATGGGGTGAATAATTTCTGGCATATTATTCTGCAAACTGGCTAGTGGTTTAATTAAGGCATTGTTTGGATGAATAGCTTTAGTTTTGTTGCAGCTAATGTGGATCTAAATAATAAACAGCAATAAACAATTGTATGTTGTGAGTTTCTCCTCATCCTAAAGTATCAAATCTGAGGGTGTCTCCTCAATACATCATTACAGGTGTCTGAATTAATATTTTATATGTTTCAAAGATGTACTGAACATAGATAACACACAAACCACTAAATGTTATTGAATAATTCAGACTGTCAGCATGTTCTTTCACACTTTCTTTGAATGCAATGCTCAACTTAGTTTTGCAGATTCTAAAAAACAGCGACTGCGCTGCCCTCTAGCGTGCATACTGTAATGATACTTCTTTTCCATTTTCTCTGCCCCATAATTCACTTCTCCCATTGCCCTTTGCAAGCCCGGATTATCCAATGGGCATTATGGGCACAGGCCCAGGGACCCACACCCACTTGAGGCACGTTTGGAGACTAGTGGGGCCCACATAGGCCGTACATCAGCAATTTGGACGTTAAACAAAATGTACATAAAAGCCAAATAGTTACACCACAGTGTCTAATGTAATGCTAATAGTACCATTGCCTGGGAGATGTTAGAAATGTTGTTTCACACTGTATCATCACAGTTTTCACAATGTTGCAGTGGGGAAGGGGGGCCCAAGGGACACTCTGGGCCCAGAGGCCTGTGCACTTTTAATCCGGCCCTGGCCCTTCGGATATCCCTTTATTTATTAAATCACCAAAACACATACCATAGATACATGAAATGAGCAAGGATGCAAAATAGTTTGCCAATTGGAAAAAAAAAAAAATCAAAGATAAAAGTTTGTCAAGCAAACAGCATCATCTAGTATCAGAAGTCATTGTGTGTCATGTTTATTTGGTCAAATGTCATATTTAGTGAAAAATCCCCTCTGGGCTGTAATTTTCACATGTGTCTTATGCCAGTACAGACAATGGTTGTGATATCAAACACCTTGATACAGATATTATGATGAAATACCTTTGGTGATATCGTAAGCTCTTTTATTCAGCTGGGACATTGTTTGCAGATGTTAGCACTTCATCTGATTGCCTGCTTTGCATGTCTTTAGGGGTTTTCCATCCCCAACACATCTGATTCAGAATAATGAACTCCCTCATCAAGTTCTTTGCAACTCTGTTAACAAGCTATTTATTTCATTCAGCCGTGTTAAAGAAGGGTTACCTCTAAAACATACAGATCAGTGAGTCCCAAGGACTAGGACGGAGGTCTGAAAGGTGTCTTTCAGATCTTAAATGGGATTCTGCCTATTTCTTAAATAACTCATGCAATAACATTATTTTCAATTATCTGTAGGCATAACATTAGTTCATACTTTAAGTTTGCCCCCCTTTCTGTGCTTTATTTATTCACATGTCAGTGTTAAATTGTTTAAAAACTAAGATAGCAAAAACTGTTTGGTCTAAATGTGGCCCAGATGTAGCCTACCTCGTTTTTTTTTTTTTTTTTTTTTTTTTTTTAACCCTACTTGGCCTTGATTTATAGCAGTGACTAAACGTGAGTTTATGGTTTCCAAAAGTTACATAGACTGTTTTTATGTTTCTGTCCTGCGCTTAAAATGATCCCTCTTATAATAAATTAATCACTCCCAGTCTTACTCTTTTTGGCTAGGCTACAGATTTTTCTGTTATGTGTCAAAGTATCTAATGTAACAGGGGAAATTATTTGGAGCGATTTCTGTTAAACAGCAGAACTGTGTAAATGTGGTCTACTTTGTTATATTTTTCTTTCCTTTTCTTTCTTTTTTATTATCATTATTCATTTACTCAAGAACATTTTGAAACACCAACATTCTGCGTGGAAGTTACGCTCAGACAACGTAAATAAAATAAAATAAAATAAAATAAAATAAAATAAAATAAAATAAAATAAAATAAAATAAGGGAAAGTATCGGTAGAAAATAACTGGGACGTTCTGCGTTTTGACGTCCGTATTTGCTTAGCAGTGAAAATCCATCGCTACGTCCTTCGTCACCTGAAACGCCTACTTCTACGCTGCGTGCAGGCGGCGCCGCGCGCGTCGTTACCTCTGCTGCTGTCCGCACGCGGCATACCTGCTAATGGTTCAGTTAGCAGCTCGTGGACAGTAGACTCTCTTCGGTTCACTCTTCCCTCTCTGTCTTCATGGTCTCGCTGTAGTTACTTACTTTTCAGCCGGAGAAGGAGGACTTTTGATATATATAATTTAATTTAATTTAAATTGAACTTGAATATTTTAGAGACGCCGGGTTATCTCCGGACTCAAGAATGCTTAAAAACGACACCTGCCTATACGAATAAGCAACAAAGAAAACACATTGTCGCCATGGATGGCTCAGACCCTGCTCATCTTCCAGCAAGTTGTTGGCCGCCCGTCGGGGGAGTTTCACCCGATGAAAATATCCCTGTTGGGTCAGCTCCGTCCCAGGTTCCCGTGAAAAAGCAAGCCGTGAAGAGGCACCATCACAAACACAATCTGAAACACAGGTACGAGTTTCTGGAGAGTCTGGGAAAAGGGACCTACGGCAAAGTGAAGAAAGCCAAAGAAAGATCAGGCAAACTGGTGAGTTATTGTTGACACGGTTCGTGGTTTTTTTTGCCGATACTCTGTCCTGCATCAGGTCTGCAGTCAGTTTCAGGTCAGTGTTTGCTCTTCTGTCCTGATGGCCACCTGTTGTTTAGACACAGAGAACTATTTTTAGGATACGATCTGCCATCAGGTAGTCTACAGTTTTATTTTAATTAATGTAAAAATGCAACAGTGACTTTTAGATTTAATTTGGGGAAAGATGAAGTAATATCACCACACTGTGAAATAAGCCTGAAGTTAAATGCGTGTCTCTGGAGTGTGTTTGCCAAAGAGTTAAGTGTTTGTTGTAAAATAACTTTTTAAAATAAGTTATTCTACTGTTTTCTTAATGGCCAAATAACCAGTCTGTTGCAAAACACTTCTAATAGTCAAGATCTGTGTTTCTCATCAGACCTTAAAAGCTTTGTTTGATAAAGTGCTGATTTTGGTTGAAGCACATACATTTTGCAATTATACACATATTTTCACACAGAAATGCCAGTGTCTGGGGCAAACAGGAAGTTTTACATAATCACTTTAATTTGACATACATGTAGGAAGCGTAACGGAAAGGCGTTTAGTTGGAATGTCTGAGGTACTTCACCCAAGGAGGAAGTTTTAGATGGGAAAGTTCAGTCATTTTCTTTTTAAGGAGAAAAAAGGAGGGGGGAATGTAGCTTGCCTTTCAGGTGAATTCCAGTTCTCCATGACCTAAGGGGAAATGGGAGGTATTTAAAGCAAACTGGAGTGAGATAAGGCTTGAAAAGAAGCCGTGGGGGCTTGGCAAACACAAGGCTTGTGTCTTTAGTATATTCAAGAGCTCCAAATACCATGACACAACATTTCAACTTTTAGCTATTTCTTGAATGTTTATATATGGGTCATGGTTATTGTGGGAAAAATAAATAAATTGGGCAAAATATAGGAACACCTGCTGCAAACTGCAAAATAATTCGTAAAACTTAAATTATTTTAAAGTCAGTTTAAATAAAGAGACAATAATAATTTGTCAGTGATCTTTATTTGTTTTGATTATGCAGCATATTTATATTATTTGATGGCTCATGTTTTTTTTTCCATCATTGTGCCAAGAAAATGCAATTTTTTGTTGTTGTTGTCTGATTGTTTGGGGGAAATGTAGGAGAGGGAGCTTCTTTGTAAAAAAGAAAAAGAAAATGCAAATTGCAATAAAATTATCCAAAACAAGAAGAATATTTAGGATGAAATAAGTTAAATCTTTACAACATGATGGCATCAAATCAAGGGGGTTACAGAAAAAACACAGTAGGTTCAGTTGCTGAGTCAGGTTTCAGTGAAAGTGCTCATAACTTGAGGAAGTAAAAATTCAGAAATTTCCCCATGTTTTCATGGAGTAAACAGGCAGTGAAACAAGTTTCGGCTTGTCCACACACCTGCTCTGCTCTTGTATGACACAACTTCACCTGTATTGTTTTAATAGGATATGAGTTGGTGTCTGAGATTTATCCCAGCAGGCAGCTTCCTGACCCAGCATGCCTCAAAAACTCATTCACATGTATAAATGCATCCCAAAACAGATTTCTGGAGTTGTAAACGGACAGCAGGTAGTACCGAGTGGAAATGAAAGAAACCTTATTTAGCTTTTTCTTTCTATGTATCTACGTCAGCATTGACCACATACTGAACAAAGATATGTAATATGACACAGGGAGTAAAACAACACTGCAGCTACAGCTGTTTCCTGGTACATAAGTTTTATTACATAATTCATTCAGATGGGGGGGTTAATAATAATGTGGAGTTGATCAGCCATTCCATCCCAACAAATGCACTAATTTAGTACCTTCATAAGGATGCTTGAGTTATTCAGAAACTGTGATTAGAACTTGGTTCTTAGTTGGAGCTAGTTTTGAGTTTATGATTTCCTAAACCAAACAGTAAAATAAGTGGTCCAGTTTCTATCCAGACCTTTCTTATTGTTTCCCTTTTTTATTTATTAATTTAGACCTGTCGGAGAACAAAAGACACAATTGTAAAAATTTAAGATTCTGACAGACCTTTGGCCTCATTTAATAAACTGACTTGCGATCTGGTTTGTCTATGACTCTAAGCATTTATTGATAAAACCTTGCTTTGAAGGCAAAATTCTTATCTCTAAGCAAAGTCTAGACGGGAGATAAAATTGGGAGGAATGTGAAAGGAGTCTTCACTTATCGTTATATTACCCAATGCCAGTGGCAGCCTGATACAAGTTGCAGATGCATAGGGGCTTTGAATAGAGGAAGGACATGCATAAAATATATAGAAATGGCAATCTTTTAGCGCTTTCATGATTTTTTAAAGGCTAGGCGCACTTTTCATTTATTATTATTTTAGTTAAAAGCAGATGCAACGTCCCCACAATGTAATGTAATTTTTAACATAGAACTGTGGTTGTTGTTCTGTCTGTTTGGCAGCAGAACAGCAAAACAAAAGCTGCACAGTTTTTATTATTCTTTTTTTTTTTTTTTTTTATCTTCGTCCTCTCTGCAATCGCTGTGTTGTACTCATTCACATTTGGAGATCACAGGCAAAAATTTTTACCCCTAAAATTGTGTTAATTATCTTGAACTAATAGGTCAAAATAAATATGTCACAAAATCACAGAAATGCAGCATATCAGGATGATGTCAGGAAATGTTCTTATTTTATTATGCTTTTTAATAAAAGTAAAATTTCTAAACAGTAATTATCCATTTTTAATGCTCCTTTTTATGAGTTTCAAATAACAATGCCTTGCTTGCTCTTTGATTTTAAAAGACTTTAGTGGACAATTTAATTTACCATATATTACTTGGGGTTTAACTTGAGGAAGAGTAATTTCAGTTCAGACCTGGAAAAGAGTTTGTTGGAAACCATCTATCCATTTACCCAACCTTCTATGAGTGTGTGTATGTGTTCATAATCATCAAAAATTTCCTTATTGGAAAAACTGATAGATATCTTGTGTATGGTGACCTTGATGAAGCCAAAACATGTGGAAGAGACAATAAATTTGTTTTATGTGCTACATGTATTTGTGAAATCTCACCTTCTTGACATTTTTCCTCTCCATACTGCTCATAAAGAAGTTTAATTGTGCCAGAGAGTCTTTGACTGCCCAGAAATGCTTCATAATTTTGTTTGAAAAGCAAAAACATTTGCTCTAATTTGTAGGGCTATTCGATAAAGAAAACTATTTAGAACACACGCTTGGACAAGTTAATATTTTTGAGTTGGCTTGTAGTGTTTTTATGTTCTCAATCCAGGTCTTCAGCACCCACTGACCTGGATGTTTTAGAGGTAAACCTACTATAACACGCCTACATGAAACAAATGGCTTCTTAACAGGCTTCAGAAAACCTTAATGAACTTCATTGCTCAGAATGAGGTGGGTTTTATGGGAACTTTGAATTTTTGCATCTTTAGGTACAAATCAAACTTCAAGTATGCCTAATTTGTAATTCAAGTTTGAACTGGATCGCATGGTTCAAGTGGCAAGTAGTGTGTGTGGCAGTTATTGATGGTGCAAGTATGTTTGCAGTTCAGATTGATGTTTTTCGTGTATTTTCTCAAAAAGTCCGTGTGAAATCTTTCGTTAGTTTTTGGCACTTTTAGTTTTTGACATTTGAGTGTGTATTACGTGTCACAGGCGGATGGGAACAAAGACTGCACGCACACTCCGAGAACCTCACAGTGGTGTGAGGTTGTCATGAGTGTGAGTTCAGCCTGTCTGACAGCTATGCTAACAAACACAGGAAACGTCAGTTCCCAGAATCAGGAAAGGAGTCTATGTTTGGTGTGAAGGTGATGCTGAGGAGAATCGGCGTCAGACAGTGACTAAGGAGGGGGGAGGTCCATGTGTTGAAACTGATATGACAAGTCAATGCTTTACTCACTTTACTGTCAGCAGCCTCTGAAGGGTTAGTAGCAACAGGGAAATGAGGACATCCCCTCAGATGAGCCATCTGGCCCCTCGCGACACCCTTCAAACTTTTGGGTAGACTGATGACGCACTCGGCACATCGAGGAATCCCAAACATTTAAGCCAAATGGACAGCCGTGACATGAAAACATGATTATGGACCTGCAGATACCATTTAGATCTAAATGTTCCTCAGTGGGCCTTGAAGACTGTGTTAGGAGAGAATAGATTAGCTTTTGTTTTTTGTTGTTTTTTTATAGCAGACATGACTTTACCTGGCATTCCCTCTGCCTTGTTATTAACAGCACAGCAGAATTCTCCACTGCCCTTCACAGTTGGATCAGCTTTAGAGGGACAAAATGAAAAAAAAAAAAATTACATCAACTTTTTTTGTACATAGTTGGAGCTTATTCAGCTAAAGACCCATCCAATACCCCATACATTAATTTCACACATCTTTTCTGACAAGAAATTCCCTTTTAAGCATATAATTTATCCTTTAATTTTTTTACTTAAGGGTGTGTGTGTGTGTGTGTGTGTGTGTAGAAAGAACAGTCTTTTGATGACATCAGAAACTAATCAGCTGTTATAAACATTTTACTAAAGCAGCATTTGTCATGTGAAATGCTCAGCTCACCTCATATGAAAAAGTTTGCGGCGTTTACTGAATAATTTTGGTATTAAATTATAAAGTAATTTATAAGCCCTCCCTCATTGACATGGTTAAAGTAAAATAGTAGTCAATAAACAAAATATTTTTCTACCAAACATACTATTTCACGTTTCTATGTTTCATTGTAGTGGTGGTGCTGGGATTGGGGGGTGGGGGGTGGGGTGCCATTATTGTAGTCAATGAAAAGGGGGCCCTGCAAGAAAAATTTGGGAACCACTGTACTAGAGGATCTAAAATGTGTTTCGGCCTTGAACATTTTACAGCTTTATAAACCAACAGCAGCAAGCTTACCATTCATACTGGGAGCCAGTAAAGTGGTCATAGTGTGGACTCAAAACTGCAGCGTTAAGAAGAACAGATTGTCAGCATTGTCTTAGTAACACAGTGATTAATTACACTGTTTAAAATACATTCACTCTATTGATAAATTATAACATAATTCCAACGCACATTAAAAACAAATTCCTCAAAATATATTTTTCTCCCACAAATCTAGCATTTGTTGTTTTTCTCTTGTTTTTTAAGGTTGCTGTAAAGTCGATCAGAAAAGAGAAGATCAAAGATGAGCAAGATCTGGTGCATATTCGCAGAGAAATAGAGATCATGTCCTCACTGTGTCATCCACACATTATCACCATATACGAAGGTAAGTATTTCAGAGTTTAGCTGTGTTTTGATGCTTGGGTTTAGTGAAATGGCTGACCATTTGGGGGAGGCTCTAACTGGGCTGCACACTGTGAGAAACATGACATCTGGGAAACGTATATCTCAATCAGTCTCTGTTTGAGGTTCAGAATTAAGTCACGCAAGTCTTTGCGCAAAAGAGTCAATGCTCTGTTGCATAAGCACCGATACGCTGTTGTAATGCAACGACACTGTGGGATAATGTGCAGAGCCTCGTGTCGTCCAGTTCTCCTTATGCCTGATGAGATGGTCGTAATCAGTTTTCTGCATTACAGTGCATGTTTGTTTTCGTACAATTATCCTGATGGCTTGTTTATCCAAATCAATGACCGCTAGTAATTGCAGTTTTTACTATAGAAATCTTAAACATGACAGATTATTTATGCATATGAAAATTCTGCATTGGGTTTGAATTTTTTTTTTCTCTTTCTAGTATTTGAGAACAAGGACAAAATTGTGATAGTGATGGAATATGCCAGCCGGGGGGATCTATACGACTACATTTGTGACCAAAGGAACATCTCTGAACGGGAGGCCAGGCATTTCTTCAGGCAAATCGTATCTGCTGTGCACTACTGCCATCAGGTAAGGCCATTTTCCTCACATCAGTAGCATTTCAAGTTTTTTACAGATGGTGTTGCCTTCTTAGTGAATTTAATATATTAACCCTATTAGATCTTCAGCCGTTGCTCCATCTGCTATGTCACGTCTAATGATGCAGTGCCCCACCTTTTTTTTTGTTTTGTTTTTTTGGGTTTGTTTGTAGAACACTGCCACCTCTAAATTTATATAATGGATTTTATTCACTTTTATCCTGCTGCTCTGAACAAGGAGGCTGTGAGAATGATGTCAGGGGAAATGAGCAGTTAGTGTCTGCAGAGCTTGCATTAGGGCTGAAGGCCAAACATCCAAAGACACACACGCATGGTCTCACAGTTTAATGAGGGTGTGAATGGACAGTACCAACACAACATTCAGTTGTTCCTGAAGACCAGAGCTGAATAATTACAAGCATTAAGTGCACACTATATTTTAGCATGGCTGTGCAGCACTTTTCAATGCTCTGCTGTATTTACTGAGTGGATTGCTGCTTCATAAACTGTGTAAACCACCTGCAATAATTCACTTTTACATGGTGCAGGTGTATTGTTAAATATCTAACTTTCCATTAATTATGCAGAAGACCATCTACACCATCACTTTAAGTTTATGATTGTATTTTAAGAACCAAACAGCGGACAACAGAACCAACAATAAGTTACAAGTGAGCATGAAGTATGAAAGTTGTAGGTGACCTGCATTTCTGAAAGCAAACTAAATGCATTCATTTGAGCCAAAGGCATGCCCCCCTGCAGAGAGGAGGACAATGAAGCATAACTGATGTACCAGAAGAAAATGTTCAGTTTGAAAAGAATCTGCTTGAATCCACTAAAAACTAATCCTTTTATGTAATAAGACAGTTATCTGTAAGCAATGCTCATCTTTGTAAAAGCAGACAAAAGATAGAATTTCATCGTCTTTTTTTTTTTTTTTTTTCCTACCCCCTCCTAGAATGGAATAGTTCACAGGGACCTGAAACTGGAGAATATTTTACTAGATGCCAGCGGCAATGTGAAGGTATGTACAATGACACAATGTGCTGCACACGAAAGCTCAATATCAGCAGTAATGTTTGCACGTTATTCTGTTAACATTTTTAGCATGTCAATGGTAGAAGATCTTTAAAGATCTTTTTGGAGGAAAATTTGATACATAATCTGTTTATTGAATAGAGCTAATGAAAAACAGTGATGTGCAATCTTTGCTCTGAAGTAATCTCTTTGACCTCTTGCTCTTTCAGATAGCAGACTTTGGGTTGTCAAACATCTACCATGGCGATTCATTTCTTCAGACTTTTTGTGGCAGCCCTTTGTATGCTTCCCCAGAGATCGTCAACGGACGACCATATCATGGGCCAGAGGTGGACACCTGGTCCCTTGGGGTACTGCTGTACACGCTGGTTCATGGCACCATGCCATTTGATGGGCACAACCACAAGACACTGGTCCAGCAGATCAGTACTGGAAACTACAGAAAACCCACCAACCCTTCTGGTGAGTTTTAAGTGTACCTTTGGGTTAAAAGTATTTAAACTCTAAATTTGTGTAAATACATAATTTTATGAGCACAAAGTTAAGTATGTTTTCTTATTTTTCTCTTTTCAGATGCTTGTGGACTCATCCGCTGGATGTTGATGGTAAATCCTGAGCGCAGAGCTACAATAGAGGAGATTGCTGGACACTGGTGGCTCAACTGGGGTTACCAGCAGCCTTTACTGTGTGAGAAAAAGAGCACTGTTGTAGAACAGACCTCTTTGCCAGCAGCTACGTCACCTCCCACTGGGCTGGCTAGTGTTGCTAGCTGGCTGCGACGTACCTCAAGGCCTTTGCTGGAAAATGGCTCCAAGATGCGCTGCTTGCTCCGCCCACAGACTGGTGGAGGCGATGTGGTCAGACAACGCTCGCTGCGAAGGTCACGTAAAGAGAATAATGTCTCCCAGACAGTTTATGACGGAAGCACAGACCCTCGGCCTTTCAAGGGTATTCTAAAGAGGCGCAACAGCGTGAAACAGAAGGTAGTGAGCGACAGCCCTGCTGTAGCTTCAGTGGATCCACAGAACATTTTGGGTTTGTCTGCTCCAGCTCATGCCCCTTCATCTGCGTTGCCACCTCGCAAAGGAATCCTGAAGAAACCTGCAGAGCAAGAGTCAGGATATTACTCCTCTTCTCCTGAAAACAGTGACTCTGGCTGGGTAGCACAACCTAAAGAGTGCCCTTCAGCACCAACATGTAGGAAGGGCATTCTCAAACGTAATGGAAAGTTTTCTTCAGGTGGACTACAAGAGTTTGGCTCTCTGGACCAACTGGCAGCTTCTTTACCCCGAGGGGGCGCCCGGACAAGACCAAGTGGGGCCATCAGTGAGGACAGCATTCTGTCTACAGAGTCCTTTGATCAGCTCGATCTCCCAGACCACACAAGACCTCCAACACAAATGGAAAAACCAGCCAAGGCAGGCATGAGAGGCTGCGTTTCTGCAGACAACCTGCTGGACATTGCTGAAGATGGCATTCTGGTGGAGAGGATGCTGAGGCCGTGGGACTGTTATGAGACTGGGGTGGCTGACAGTGCCTTTTCAATCACTGACTGTGACAATGTCACGGAAGCTTACAAACAGGCCATGGTTATACGAGGATCTGCAGCAAGTTGAAAGCCATTAATTAGAAAAGGAACTTTTCAAAGTGAAAGTACCTGCAAGTTGTCATTTTGACCAACTTCAGGAATTTCATAGTACCAAAAAGGGTGGAGATGTGGTGTTAAACATCAGATTGTATTTTATTTGATTGTTAAATTAGACTAAATTATGGTAATTAGACTGATAAAGATCTCGACTGGGGTAAAAGAGGCCAAGACTCAGGAGATGGCAGAGTTGATGAGTAACTTGAAAATGCCCATTTCAAAGAATCTCAGGGAAAGAGAGCCTCTGTTTAATCCAGAGCTCTAATCTTCAATATGAGGGTTTCCTGTAAATGAGTGTGTATTTAATGAGAAATACACATTGAAACCAAAACACTGGTTTAGAAAATATCTAACATCAGCAGAAGTCAGTAAGAAGACATTTTCTACATAGTGTTCATTGGTGTTGAATTTGAAGATGGCCTATTTTACCAGGTTTACGACTGCAGAATACTTAAGCTGGACAAGATCTCTGCTATTTACTACTGAAAGGATGACTTGAGAAAGATTTTTACTTTTTGGATTCTAGCTTTGTGATCATAATGGAAGAGGAAAAACAGCAATATCAAACAGATTCAAAGTTAGGATTACAACTTTCTTGTATGGAACGACAGCATTTACTCGGTTTGAGGAGATGTGGAAAATATTTCATACACCAAAGACAAAACTTCCTAATGTTATTAGACCTTTTTTCAATATTTATTTAAAAAAAAAAAAAAAAAAAGCACTATCAAAAGGTGCCAAGAAGGTATTTTTGTGTGTATGTAACTGGAACGCCAGATCTCAGACAGAATTTTTGTTTGCTTTCCTGAAATTACTTGCTATCTTTGGTTATGACTTGAGTAATTGTGACCCAAGACAGGTGCAACCAGTCGAACCTGCTTTTTCCACCAAGTTTTCAATGATGTAGTAGCACAGGTTAACCCCATGTTTGCAAGTGGCAGTTTGATGGTTGAAGTTCATTGTGTCACTATTTTTAGGAAGTGAACAGCAACATGTTGATATTTTTTCAGAGTTTTGCAGTCATGTAATGTGCTGTTGCAGTATTCTGGATGAGGCTATCCATGTAACTGTCAACAAAACTTGATGATATTGAATCTTTGTCGCTATCCAGCTGACTTTTTAAACCCTACTTATTGACATGTCCCCCATTGGGCAGAGAAACATTGCCACGTTTTTGTTTGTCAAATGACTGAAGCACATGGGTGTGACCTAAATTTATGAGCATTTGCCTGTAACATCCAGCCAGTTCCGGGAACAACCTTCAAGTCATGAAAACCTAATAACCGATCCTGGCTGTCATTTGGGTATTCAGTTTAAAGTTTAAGCTCCACTGGGAGTTCATTTAAATTGCTAACACATGCTGCTGTTCAGAACCTAACATCTTCCTCCCAAATACAATTTATAGTTAAATTCTGGCAAACTGGGGCTTATCAGGAATTGATCACATCCAGGCTAAAGATAAAGTGATGTCTGGATAGATTGTGTAAAAGACTGAGCTACTCTTGGTCATTGATAACTGATCATTTACTGTAGTTTTACAGACTAAATGTACTACTTTAGGAAGATTGTTTAAAGTCATTTGATGTTTGTGGGCATTACATCGCTATTCATCTTTACTTAACATGCTAATTGCACATATGCAGGTTCAGATCATACATTTTCTATCCACAGTGACCACCATGTTTGCCAAAGCCTCTGGCCTGTTATTTGACTGATCTACATTGACATGACTGGAATGAGAAAAATCAATAAAAAAACATCAAAGAACTAAATGGCTGGGTAATGTTTGTGACCTACATATATGTCTGCATGTTGTTGAAAGTACAGTTAAAAACATGCTGCAGTGTCTTTGCCCAAGGCGCATTGAGAAACTCAGAATGAGTCCAAATTTAGTACCAGAAAAAGACAAGTATTAATAAAAATCTGTATTTAATCTCTCAAAGCTGCTCTTAATCATTGAAAAACAATACCAGCAGCAACAGAACATACAAAAAGGCTTTAACAACAAAGTAAAACTTGTGTAAGAAAATGTGAGAAGTTCAATTTTAGCTTCATATTTAATCTCTTGTCAAATAAATTCATTTAAGTCTTGATAGCATGGTGGAGTGTTGTAGCTTGGTTTCCTGAGGTGGCTTTTAGACAACATCCTGGATGTCAGCAGGAGTGTAGCTGATCCCTGGAGTGGGTTCATTTGACCTGTTAACACTATCCTGGAAACATGAGGGCAGGCTGAGCTCCAACACACTCCCCAGCAGCTCATAGCAGTGGAGGATGGTGCTCTGTTCAAGGACAAAGAAAATAAAACTGCAAGCAAAGCCTCCTTAATAGCAATGAATAATTCAACATTTGTGGCAAGAGATTTAGACATGCATTAAATATTTTTTTAAAATCCTCTGACTATTTAAACAGAATCCTTATCATTTACAGGGCAAAGTCAAAGTGGTATCTGAAAGTTAAACATTACCCGTACCGCATCAGCAGACAACAGACTGGCCAAAATCTTCACCACTGAATTTAAGGAGATTCTGGCGTCTATCACCTTTAGCTTCTGCATGGCCATGCTCACACAGGCACATGCAACAGTAGAGGGCGAGAAGACTAAAAACCTGCAGTCTGCAGAGAAGAAAGGAAGATTTTTACCTAATCGTTGACCTTCAGTTTCTTCATACATCAGGCTATTTAGTCAAGGTTACGTGGCAGTAAAAAAAAAAAAAAGGTGGATAAAAGCTTTGCAGACACACCCTTAAGGACAAAGACAGCTTCTTAGAAACAGACATTTCCCAAAACCAGATAATCTGATATCCTGATTGCTGCAGGGAGGAGAAACACTGAGACAAAGACTTTATTGCTTAACACCTTTCTGAATGGGTTAAAATGTTTAGGGTCCTCATTTTAAGATGGCTGTAATGATATGGTCTGTCAGAAAAAGCACTAACTGACGGTATCCCTATGACCTGTTGCCTCTGGCAGCATCACAGAGATTCGTGGGAAATCAGCCAGATGAATGGTGGGACGCTGATCTTTCAATACAGACAATGCGGGATTACACAAACTCGTCTCTCTGTCCCCTAAATGAACTGCTGACACATCGTAATCAAAGTTATGGCTGCTGTTTGCCAACTGTTCACTGCACTAAAAATCATTTAAAACCTCATTTACTTTAAAGAGTCTTAAATCGTTCAGTTCCACAAAACACAAAAAAATGTTTTTTTTATTGCACCATGAAATGATTTATTCTTTTAACACCGAAGTGAACACATTCATTGCATTTCAATTGTGTAAACCTTTTCATGTGTAGGTAACATAGTTATGAAACTTACCCATGGCTGCCAAGGCGACATAGGAGTGAACATGCCTGCGCATGTTTTGAAGGTGTGCAGACTGAACAAAGGGGAGAGCGTGAAGAATTGGCTCCAGGAAATCAGAGGGCACCACAGAGGCCAGACACCAGTCTAACCTGGACACCACAGTCACCTCCCACTGCTGGAACATACACATTCCTCTAAAGCAATCTACCATCACAATCCCAATGCAGGGATTAACACAGACAAGGCCACAGGTTATTGGTACCCTTACCCCTTGCTGACGCTCAGGAAGGACACACTGTTCTTCCTGGGAAGTGTGGGAATTAAAAGCTCTTTTGTCATGCATACCTGCATGCTTTTTGAAGCAGTGAAAAGATTTGACTGCTTGTTTATTCCAAAATAACGCAAAAATCTTACATATAAATCGGTTGCATTAATATTTTAGACCATTATCCCAACAGTTGCAGCCATTTTCAATAAAGTCATAAAAAATGCCAATAATGTTCTCACAAAGATGTTTGCTGCCATTGTGTCTTTAAAAAAACTAAAATTTTCTGAAACCTTAGATTAAAAACTGTTATTCACACCTTGTTACAGAATTAATTATGGGCTTAATTATTGGGCTTACTTTCATAACAGTCTAGTCTATTCAGTCTATTTAAAACAAACCAAAACATCTAATAGTGTTGAAAGGTTTTTCAACCAGTTTGGTTTGGTTGGCGGGTCCTCATATTCAAAATAGCATTTTGACAATACAAAGTTAGACAATGCTAAATCATGAGGTTATTTCCTATGCATAGAGATCTGTTCCTAAATGATGAAGATCACTGATGAATTACGGATGAAATGTGTTTGATACTGGGTGCGTGTTTCTGTTGTTATCCAAATGAACCAGCCTTCTGTTGGGTGAAAGTCCACTGTCATTGCCAAATGGCCTCATTAGTTGTGAGACGCCTGCCAAATTTGAGTTATTCTTTTAGTATTCCAAAACTTTTCTTATCTTTTACTGTCTCTGTTCCAACTTTTGGGAAACTTGGTAAAAAAAAAAGGGAGATTAATTCTCATTATAAAAATCAATCAAACTGGTCATATATATGTACTTTGTATGAAGTGGTATATGTGGTATTTTTTAATTGATCTTGTGTCATTTTGTCCTGGTAACCAGTATAAGTTTTACAGGGAAACAAATGAAACAAAAAGGAGGAAAATGGACATTATTATGCTTCAAAAACATATTTACCACTATGTCTGACACTGGAATGGAGTTGTCTGTGTAGATAGAAAGCCTTTTAGCAGTCAGGGGGATAGTCTCTCTCATCTTGGAGGCCAGGAACATGCAAACTGCCCCTAAAAGCTGCAGGTTGGGCTTTTCAACAGGAAATCGGCTCAGGTAACAATCCAGGTAACGCACGGCTTGAGGAAACACCTCCTCCTCACAAAGCTGCTCCTCGCACACCTGTCAGACAGAGGTATTGATTACTTCAAATCAAACCATTACTTTCATTCATACTCTCAAATAAAATAAAATTTTTAAAAAAGTGCTTACTCTGAACATCCACACAGTGAGTAACTTCCTCATGTACGGCTGGATGTCTTTCTGCACTTTACCAAAAAAGGAGCAAACGGGGCTTGTTTCCTCCAGGGCCCGCAAATGGTTAAAAACTCGGAGGTCACTGGTCATGGCAGGGTCGGTAACTGCACGGAGGACGACAGACTGCTCCACGGCAGTAGTTTTTCTCTCCAAGTAAAGAATGAAGCTGTCCATCTTCGTTTACACCCAATGTTGTTAAGCTAATGTGAAGTAAAAGGTTTTTTAACGGTTTTAGCTAGCATTAGCCGGACTGTCCTTTTGCCGTCCAAAAGGACTAATTTGTGTTTTTATGTGTTCTAATACAGGAAAAACGCGGCAGCATCAACAGGATGTTGTCCTTTTCTCTTTATCTAGCCAAATATAATCCAAAATATATTCACCACAAGATTCGGTCAGATCTAGCATCGAATTCTGTGACCCATGAAATATGTCCCCCGCCCCCTCCCGTTATTTTACATTCCAGTTGTTTTTGCACTTCAAAGAAACTCCTGAATTCTCTTGTAAATTCTATCAACCATCAACCGGAAGAAGGTATGGACATTTCCCAATAAGTATTATTTTTGTGACAAATAAGGTGAAAGAAACCTCTTCTAAAATTATTTATATATATATATATATATATATATATATATATATATATATATATATATATATATATATATATATATATATATATATATATATATATATGTATGTATGTAATATATATATATATATATATATATATATATATATATATATATATATATATATATATATATATGTATGTAATATATATATATATATATGTATGTAATATATATATATATATATATATATATATATATATATATATATGTAATATATATATAATATATATATATAAATATATATATATATTATATATATATGTGTAATATATATATATAATATATATATATATAAATATGTATATATATATTATATATATGTATATATATAATATATATATATAAATATATATATATATAATATATATATATATATAATATATATATATATATATATATATATATAATATTCATTCATTCATTCATTTTCTGAACCGCTTATTCCAATTCAGGGTTGCGGGGAAGCTGGAGCCTATCCCAGCTGGCTTTGGGCGACAGGCAGGGTACACCCTGGACAGCTCGCCAGTCCATCGCAGGGCCTATATAATATATATATATATATATATATATATATATATATATATATATATATATATATATATATATATATATATATATATATATATATGTATATGTATGTATGTATATATATATGTATATGTATGTATGTATATATATATGTATGTATATATATGTATATATATATGTATGTATATATATATATATATGTATGTATATATATATATATATATATATATATATATATATATATATGTATGTATATATATATATATATATATATATATGTATGTATATATATATGTATATATATATATGTGTATATATATATATATATATATATATATATATATTTATATATATATTTATATTTATATATATATATATATATATATATATATATATATATATATATATAAACCCTGCAAACTACTACATGAAAATATTCAAAAGGCTCATTATTTCTACAGAAACCATTTTGAGACCTTGCAGCTTATGGCAAGCCAATTTGACATTTATTCAAAGCACACTCCTCTCATAGTACCTTTGGGTAGATGTCCACATTAGATTTTTCCATCTCTACAAAATAATCACTAACCTCTATAATATAAATTTATGAGTAAATGTTTTATTACACATATCCACAAATGGATTTTTTACCAGGAACAATTAGGTTGTGGATATCCATAATTTCCTTTCTTCCTATCTGTTATAGCAGTCTGTATTTAACATTTAATAGCAAAACTGGATTTGTACTGCAGATATCCGCTACTCAATTCCTCCTATTCAAAACTAACATTCCAGATATCGACAATTAGTTTGTCCTAGTAAGATTTCTATTTCAGATATCCAGAATGTGTATTAGGACAAATGTCATTCTGGGCATCTGGAGGTAAAAACCCAATACACATGAATGGGGAATGTGACGTCATTTGTCCTAGTAAGAATGTCATTTTAGATATCTGAAATGTTCATTTTGACTAGGTATTGGGATGATAACCTGGAAGATGGTACACTAGGAATAATTGAATAAAAAATGTCCGAAATACATTTCTAGCCAAGCTATAAAAAGTGGCCACTGCTAATGTTTAAGAACGTGTAGCGAATTGTCTTAACTCTTGAATGTCGTTAATCACAATTCTCGATGGGAAATATTGTAATTCTGAGCAGCAAAAAAACAAAAAAAAAAACCCAAAAAAAACAACAATTAAGCAAGAAAATTATTCTGACTGGGAAAAATGCTTTCATGCTAACTAAAATAGAAATGTGGAAAGTCAATCACTCTTTTTTTTTTAATGTTAAAATGACGCCTTACCATTCTGCCTCAAGATGACCAAAATATGCTTGTAGGTATCTGCAACTGCATTATTCCTAGATATTATTAGAATTTTAGATAGCTAAAATTTGATTATAACAAGCCATATTACCAGTAGTTGTCATCTGTAATGGCATCTTTACTAGTAAAAATATATTGCAGAGGTTAGAAATTATTTTGTAGATACCTAGAATGTAGTTTTCATTTTTAACATCTGATATGAAAGTTATGACTAGAAACAATTAAAATCTGGATATAATAAATTGTCGTTTGTCCTAGTAAAATTCTAGGAAAATTCCAGAAAGTTTATTTTAGATAGGACAAATGTAATTTTTGATATCTGGAAGTAAAAACCCAATACACATGAATAGGGAATGTGACGTCATTTGTCCTAGTAAGAATGTCATTTTAGATATCTAAAATGTTAATTTTGACTAGATATAATTGAAAAACAGATATCTAAAATGATTATTGTGACTCATAAAAAATTAATTACATATATCTGAAACACATATCCCATTTAGCTAATAAATGTTAAAAAGGCTTGCCATATGCAGCTCCTCTTCCGGATTTGCGCTCACTCCAAAACATTTTGGAAGGACTTCAGCAGATTGATCATTTGTGAACTCTACAAGGACCCCTTTTTAAAATAGGAAAATGCATTTTTGTCTTTTAGAGGACAAAGAAAATTAAAAAAAAAAAAAAAAAAAATCCCATTCCAAGAAATTGTGTAGGAAATAATGAAGACATTTTGGAATTTCATGCTGGGAAAACATAAGGGGGATACTGGCGGGAAAAGAATACATAAAACAGCACAAAAAAAATAGCCTGCATAGTATAGAATATAGACTGAAGCTCACAACCCCCCAAGATGGTAGAGAATTACCAACCCTAGATTCTGTGGGTCTGCCTCCACACAACCATATGGTAATATATTATGAAAAGATATTTTGATAATTTATAAGTACTATATGAAAGATATCGTGGTCAGTGTAGCCATCCCAAATGCTGGCAACAAGAAGAAGCATAAGAAACTAGAGAAATACCATAAGTTTGAAGAAGAGCTGGAGAAAGCCTGTAAGCTGAAGACAATTGTAGCAATTGTGGTCATCAGAGCGCTTGTGACATTTCCCGAACTGGAAAAATCAGCTAATTTTTTCTTGACAAACATTAGATATCTTAGCAAAAAGGAACACTATGCTAGGAACAACTGAAACACTGCACAGGACCCTCAGTCTCCCGACCTGGACTACAGCAGAATTTATAGTTTTCCTGAAGCCCCTAAATCAGCTGTTTCTGTTTGGGCCTCTGTAAATACAACTCAAAATTCAGTTTAATTTGAATTTATACATGCCCTTCTCTTTTTCAAGTACGTGTGATAAAATATGTTGTTACAATCAAGAAGTAGTCCTGGCAAATGCCTATTTGTTTTTGGTTTTTAGATTTGCCATGATTTGTAGCTCCTTTCTACTGTCTCCATATATTGTGTGCTTTGTGAGATACTTTGTACTTCGATACTTTATTCAGACAGATATAGTGACAGTTCTGAAAGCTGCACAACATGGGACTACTAATCCTGACAGAATTAATCCTTGACTGGATTAGTCCGCTAAGGGGGCCATGACAAAATGTGCTGTGGCCCCTACCAAATTCTTCCTGTTTTATTAAGAAACCAGTTTTCCAGCACCCAGGCCTGTGCAGAGGCACCACTTAAAGGACATCTTTGGCAACTATTTGGCACATCTGTTGACAAAATGGGGTTAGATAAGTCTAAAAACCTTGATCAATTTAAATAAAAATCAAGCCAGTGGTGACTGAAAAAACTTTATTTTTAAAAGGTATTTGCTGTTTTTTTTCCCAGCAAGTCAACTGTTTTGAACTTTGTTTTACCACCAAATTCCTGAATGACAAATGAAAACACTAAATGGAAACCAATGATCAATTTAAAGTGTTTAGATGCCTTTTAATTCAGATTGTTGCTTCAGAACAACAAAGTTATTGTCAATCAAATGTACAAAAAACAGTTTTGTATTCCCAAACGACACTATGAAATTGCAGTTTCATCAATAAAGGAGGAGGAAACAGAATTATAGTTGGGACTCTATGCGGCACGCTTTTTTTTTTTTTATTTATCTTTTCTCATATGGATATAATAAGAATAATCTTTTCATGCTGAGGAAACATGAGTAAGGAGGACAATGCCAGCCTCAACTAGTCCATTTCAACTGTAACAGGGAGCCCTATTTCAATATCCCTTGACTCAGAGTTCTGTAGCTCCCTGCGTATTTCTGCTGAAATCTGGGGGTGTGTTTGTATCTTGAGCAGATCCAGTAGTGCTTCTTTCTGCTCAGAGGCCAGGTCAGCCTTGTAGCGCTGGGCCAGGGTGAGCAGACTCTGATGCCACAGCACAGGAAGAACACGTTTTTCACTACGGAAGGACAGGAAGTGCGCCACCAAGGCATCCACAACACGGAAAGGCAGGGCGTATTTCTTGTCGAGCAATAGACGCAGGAAAATGCTGTTGGCACCGTTATACTCCATCTCTGCCAACTTTAACATTGCAGCACTGAAAGACAAGAAGCCTGTTATGCAACATAGCACTTGCTTTTACTTGCATGCACTACAAAAGTAAAAAGGTCAGCAGGGTGCATCCTTCCTCCAACAATAAGATGCTGACATCTGTAACAGTGTGTTTGTGTATTAGGAGGACTTTACCTGGAGTGCAGCACAGGAACTGAACACTTTGTGAGTATGCTTCCGATGATGATGGCTTCCCTGAGAGTGCATGTCCCTGATTCACACAAGGGAAGGAGTATTCCTGGGAGACAATGGAAGACAAAAGAATTAGTGCTGCACTATCATGAGATGCAAGAACATGACATTATAGTCAACATATTACATGGTTCTTCATTTTGCAAACATGATCTCCAAGTAAATAAAAAGAACAAAAAGTAACAGAGGCAACATATTATACCTGGTTCTTTTTTTTATTTTATTTTACTATATGATTCATCTTCTTAGAATGTAACAATAACAGGATGTGGGCACCTTGTTTTATCCCTACAAACAGGGATGTGTTAAAGTCCACAACACGTTTGTGCATGTATATACAAGCTCTAACAAAAAAGACGTCTTGTCACAGACACACAGGTAAATTAAATTTAACTCAAACTTGTGTTTAGCTATAAAAACAACTCTATAACAGAGTGGTTACTTAGTACAAGGAAAACCAATTTAAAAGCCGAATCCAAATCTGGGAGCCAGATTCTTCTAACATTATGTACAAGACTGATTTACAGTTTCACGTGACATGGAAGGCAAACGTTTAAACACGTCTGCCAGTCATGTCCCAATTTCTCCTCTTAGTTTACCAGGTCTCTTTAATTGCTTTCTGGATTAAGGACTTATATTTCCAAACTTTTAAATGTAGGTTTAACTGTAACAAATGAACTGAAATGTGATTTATGCATCATTTCACATAATGACAGTCAGCATTAACCAGAGTCCAAAGTACTGTTTACTTAATGCATGTCATGTTAAACTATAATACATTATTCCAAACATTTAAACACATTAAATGAGCCCCGATGCTTCATTAATTTCTCTCAATTACTCTGTTTTTTTCTGTTCATGAAGTGAAAGTAATAAATAAAGGGAGAAGGAAAGGAAAGTGCCCATCATGTTGATTCATTTTGCAGAGTATGATGCCAACAGCACTGCCACCTAGTGATAGATTCAGTTATTTCCCCCTTTTTTTCCCCTTCCAAAAATGTAGGCCATGGGTTGTTTGGGTATAATCATCTCTTCAAACTGGGGCAATACATAAACGCAGGAACCAACAGGATAAAAAAAAAAGCTAAATAATATCTTCAACAAATATTTTAGATACAAATATGATGGATGACTTGACCTAATTTAGCTTGAAAGTGTTAATTACTTTGCCTCCGCAACTAATGGTGTCATTTACCCTGTGGACAGCTGCTAATCCTCCATCAGCTCTGAATAAAATGTCTAAATCTAGTGCTAACATTAGAACTGTGACACGTCCCAAGGAGCTTGAATTTTCTGCTCTGCATCAAGCTGCCAAAGCTTCTCATTCATTTACTTCACCCAGTTTTCCTGCAAGGGTCACATGTAACTGGATCGTGGCCTGGCATTCCGCGGGCATTTAATGAAACAGTATCTCGTGAGACCAAACATAATGGCCAGTGTTTACAGGCCTGATCGGGACACAGATGAATGCAAGAAGTGGAGGATGAAAATACAGCCACTGATAAACCATGGATATCAAAATACATCAACTATCCTAGATGAGGAAATAACACAGTGAATAAGCTTTCGCAACAGAGAAGTGTTTATGACGCCCTCCCACCTGCCCGACAATTGAGCCTCTGACCACATCATTATTACACTAATGTCAGTATGCAAACCACTGATTAAAGTCACCAAACCGGTTGGGAAACAGGTACAGGTGTGGCTGGAAGGGTCTTTAGAGGCAATTCGGGATGTTTTTTTTCTACCACAGACTGTAGGAAGCAGGAGTATGCATAGAACACCATGGCACACACCTCAAATGGCGTGGATGATGTGACAGACACAAAGACCATTGCTGCATATGCCAATCAGAGGCCCAGGGAGGTCTATAAGCTCCTGAAAGCTCAGAATGTTGTCTTCAGAGCCAGTGACAAGGAACCTTAAGGACAGCCAGAGATTACCTGTCCTAAGGCATCAAAGGGGCCAAGTTTCAGTACTCCAGGGGAGTTGCCTGCAACTTTTGCACCAGTGGAGTTACTCAGACTGTGGAGACAGGAACATGTGCCAAGTAACTTTTTTGTTCCACCTTGCTGACTCACAACTACATACCAACACACAGCTCTTATCTGGTAACGTTTGCAGATGACACAACTGGTAGTTGTCATCAGAAACTGAAACAAACTAGGAGAAACGCCTAGTCATGTGGTGCAGTGACAACAGTCTCTTGATGTGGAGGAGACCAATGAAATGATTGTGGACTTTAGGAGAAGGCACAGCAAGCATGCTCCTCTAACTTACCAACGATACTGCGGTGAGGGGAGTGAGCAACACCAAATTTCTGGCTATACACGTCATAGTATATCTGCTGGACCAACAGCGACGACACATCACTGGCCAAGAAAGCCCAGCAAATATCCATTTTCCACTAGTGCCTTTGAAGCCCAATCCCACGCCACCCCTCCTGGTTTGTCGGCGTTTCCATCAGGACCGTCCAGGCCAAGCAGACACAGTTTTAGAACCTGCTCCGTTGGGGTTCTGACGGGCTGAATATGTATTGTGTACAGTTTTCAGACCACTTTCAGTCAGAATTTGATGTCACAGGATGACTAATGAGAGTGACGCCAGATAACTTTGGGTCGTTTCAGCAGGCGGCAGCACAGCTGCTTTTCCACCATCAGTCATCCCTGGCTCTTCATGGAATCTTTTCCTGATTACAAGCTGCAGACCAAGCAGCAAATAAAGCATCACTTTCATGTGTGTGTCACTTTGCTGTGTGTGTCAAAAATAAATGACTTCATGCAACGACAACCCCGCCCACAATGAGGGCGCATCAATTGTAATGGAAACCATTAAAACCAGGTTTGTGTGGTGTTGGCTGAAATGGGGCAGGGCTTAGTAGCTGCTAGCGGAAGAGGGCCGATAGACTACTTCCTCCGCAAGCTGAGGAGAGTCAGAGTCCACATCCTAAGAACTTTTAATATAACGTTTTATAGATGGAGAGCATTCTACCATCCTCCATGTGGTACAGCACCTGCTGGCTATGCTGACACAAAACTCTCCAGCACATTGTGAGAGCAGCTGAGAGGATCATCAGTGTCTCTCTCCCCTCTCTTCAGATACATCTGGCCTGGACAAGGTCCTCTGCATCACCGGGGATCTCTCCCACCCGATTCGCAGCCTCCACCATGATGAAGGAAGGTCCAGGACAAGCTGACTGAAGGACAGCTTCATCCATCAGGCTTTCAAGAAGCTGAAGCTAAAAACACACATTCTGTACCTCTCCATGGTTGTTAAGTCAGCCAATCACCTAGTGGGCAGTGCAGAGCTCAGAGTTCACATCTGTGTATTGACACCGGTCACTAGCGGTGATGCATTGCTATAAAATTGTTTACAAGTGCCTGAAAACACCAGAAGAAGTAGAAAAATAAAACTACAAAAGTTTTGCTGTTTCTCAAAACGTCCATTGTGCTTTTTGGGGGTGCTTTGTCTTTAATGGGTTCTGCATCATCTTCTTCCTATTCCTCTTTTTCTTCGCCTTGTTCCTTTCGCTGGTTGTGTGTCAGCTATACAACTCAAGACTGCCCTTGTGAGTTCTGGTGGTATAGCTGCGTCAAGTGACGGAACAGTCATTTAGATTCTCTGTATGTACTGAAATGACGCAAACTGACAAAGAAACTTGAAACATGAACTATGAGCCACTCAAAAGCTTTCTGTGTCTTATGTATTTCATTGAGGATTTTAGAATCAGTCTGGATTATTGTCCTGCTCTACAAGACTGTTTGTCTCGTTGTGGACAACATTTTGCATCTGGGGTTCGCAGATATTTAATAGAATCCACTTATTTTCAGCGAGTGCATTTTTATGTGCCACTGGGTGGACAGGAAGTGACTTTCCAGATGGTTTATGGCAAAAAAAAAAAAAAAAAAAAAAAAAAGTGGTGGGCATTGTTAAAAGATAAAATTATTATTTATTTCTTTTTTTTTTTTTTTTTTTTAGTAGTCTCCAAATACCTGCTAACAGCCTTCAACTTATGTGGCTAATCACTCTAGCCTAGCAGAACATTTTCCACAGTTTTGGGGGTTGGAGTCGATGTTTGGCACTCAAAATAGGTTCTGATTATAACCCAGCAACAGAACTCTTTCAGTGAAAAAAAAGAGAGATTAACAAGAAAAACAAATACCAATAAAATCTGTTTGAGTCTCACCTTTAAACCACGCTCCTGGTTTGAACAGGGCCTTCTTAAGTGCACTGTAGAGGTGGAAGTTGAGCCGCTTGTACTCTGCAATATCATCCCTCACACGGGGTAGCAGCACCAAGTTGTAAAATCGTTGGGCCATTCGCTCTTTTAGGTTTGAGGAAAATATTCTGACATAAGACAGGGAAAAAAAATACTTGATGTACCATGTTACACTGTCAAAATAAATACAATCAAATAATGTTAGAAAGCCATCGGTCAAATCGAAATAGGGAGAAGTTACCTTGTTGCTTGGTACATAGCAGCAGCACTCCAGGCTTCTGGCTCAGTCAAATACAGAACCTGCTCCCAGTTTGCAAGTGCAGGTATTATTTTAAAAGCCTTTGGAAGTTTACCACTCCGATATTTTGACAAAACCTACCACAAACGAAGAGAAATAACAAGTACTGTTTATGTGCACCTTATTTATTCCATTCATTTTTTAACATGGACACATTCTTTAGCCAGCAACATCAACAAAAAGCAAAGTGTCTTAAAAATTTTTACTACCTGTTTACTGCATGGCTCTATTACAACTATATGGTTGACAATATTAATAATCAGGACAAATTTTGACACGAGTCAACATCATTCTTCCCACTACATTCCTTCATGTTGATTTTTGCAACAAAGATGGAGAGCACTGGCTAGCATGTTGCTTCAATGTCTCCCACAAGTGTCCAATTAGGGCGACATCTGTCTATAAAGAGATTACAGTATATAAGTCAGGTCATCTTAATGCAATGTTTATTTATTTAACTACTCCTACCATTATTTTAAGAGTTTTCCTTTAATTCACCATCACTATTCTTATATGTTCATGTGTGGCACACTGTAAAGGCTCATTTATGCACAACGTAGAAAACAGACGTGCAGCCAGAACAACAGTCTTCTGCTTTTGTTATGTGCGGAATTTTGTCAATTTTCAAGCGGCTTAACTTGATGCAAAACACCGAGCAAAGTGGACCACATCAGTCCAGCTCTCAGGTTTACAACAGCTGTCTGTCAGAGAAAAGGCTTTTAATTTCTGTTGCTGGTCTATGAAGATCTTAATGATTTAAGACCAAAACATATAACTGACCTTTTGACCCAGTATGAACCTACCAGACCCCTCAGGTCATCTGGCTCTGTTCTTATAACAGCACCCAGGGTCAGAAACAGATGTGGACAAGATGCATTCAGCTGCTATGCTACACATGTCTGGAAAAAACTCTCAGAAAGCCCCAGATCAACTCAGTTTATTTACTGTAAATCTAGGTTAAAGACTCACTTGTTCTCAGCTGCATTTGAATAGTTTTGACCTAAAACTCCATATCTGCGCTGCCTTTTAAGATTGAATTTTTAAACTTCTGCTTCTACCTAGTTTTATGTTTTAAACTTTAAATTCTGTTTTCTTTTTTCTGATGTTTAATGCCTAAAGCACTTTGAATCACCCCGTCATTGAATTGTGCTTGACAAATAAATTGGCATTGCCTTTCAAAATAACTTACCTTACCAACACCTCTGTACACCTCTATTATCCTCGAATCCAGCTGAGGCATTGGGTGCCCTGACACCTCAGACATCATAGTTCCTACTTCAGTCTGCTTCTCTGTGATCTTCTCCATGATAATGTCAGCTAAGGTCCGTCTACAAAACCACAGGGAGGGTTAAAAAAAAAAGAAAAAGAAGCAAAGTAGTGAACTAAAATACAGATATAATCGATGCAATGCAAATTAATTTATCCAATAAAGTTCAAGCTTAAGTTAGAATTAAATTGCAGCTTGCCTCATTGGAGGGTTTTTGTTCATGAACATCTCTATGGCCTTTTCATCATCTGGGTCTACGACAATTTCAGCATCACACTCTGCAGTGCCACCATCAGCACCTGCTTCTTGGTTTGCTGGCCATTCCTCATCTGAGTCAGCATCCTGAGAGTCTGGTCCTAAAATATAAACCAACACAGAGCAAGACATGGTCATGCAGAACTGAAAACTACATTTTCAACCATTAGATCGTGATAAGTTCCATTTAACATTTTGTTGAACTGATTCAGTACAGAAAACTTCTAATTATTTGTATACTTCTATGTTTGACAAATACCCATAATAATAGACGAGGCCAGATTATCCAATGGGCATTATGGGTACAGGCCCAGGGGCCCGCACTCACTTGGGGCCATTGTGGGGCCCATGTAGGGCATTTTGGACATGAAACAAAAAGTAGATAAAAGCCAGATAATTACAGCAGTGTCTAGTGCATTGCTAATGGTTGGCTGAGAGATGTTAGAAATGTTGTTTCTGTGTATCATTCCCACTTTTCACAATGGTCCCCTGGAATATTCTGGGCCCCAGGGCCTGTGCACTTTTAATCTGGCCCTGATAATAGAATAATTGATATTGAATAATAATAATATATACTATAACACACAGACACACACACACATATACATATATATATATATATATATACATATATATATATATATATATATATATATATATATATATATATATGTGTGTATATATAATAAAATATAATAATAATAATTTATATTGAATTTCCCTTTGGGGATTAATAAAGTATTTTTCATTCATTTTCATAATAGACATTAGCTCCACGTTTAAATAAAACCCTTATAGCTTAAGGTATGATTAATAGTTAAATATGTGAACTACAACATACGAAAATGGGTCAAATCTTTAATAAACACGTTTTCTACTAGGTTTGTGCGGTCAACACGGTCAACAACCCTCCAACATTACCCAGGACAGTGACTGGAGCTTTCTTCTTCTCTGGTGCCAGGCCATATTCAGTTTGAAGCTCTTCTTGTTGAATTCGGGCTTGCTGTAAGATTTTCCGCGACAGTCGCTCGTCTACGTACTTGTCTTCGTTTTCTGCTCGGGAGTCTCGGTTCTTCACCCGGCCTCTGGCTCGGATCGTGTCCGCCTGAAGTATCTGGTCGGCGAGCGTCACCGATGCCTCGCTCTTCTCCCCTCCTCCCTTAGATTTTTTCACTTTCGGCATTACTGCGCTTTAACTTGGGCTGTAGCAATTATGTTGGTGCTTGTATATCAGCACGGGGAAGCTAAAGTTCAGTCTTGAAAAATACTGTAAACAGTTAGTTGTTTCACACGTGCAAGTTGTCCTGTATGAAGGAAGTGACGAAACAATTATACGCAACATCCGGTTTAGTTGGACCTTGATCATCTCCTAAAATTCTATCTTATCATTTTTTTTATTATACAGAATATGTGTTTAAATATTGAATTATATAATTTAATTATTTATTATTTATTATTTTAATCCATTTCACAGGTGAACTGAATTTTACCAGAATTATTCACCCGGAAGTACTCAAGTCAAAGACTGAATCGCAAGTGGCGACAAAACATCAATGGGTGTTACTTGGTGAGATGATTAGATCAATTTAACTCTATCTTTTCTCTTTTAATTAAAAAAAAAAGTATTTTTTCACAGTAGTGTGTAACTTTTTCCACCGTGCTTCTGCATCATGTTCGAGCTACGGCATTGTTTTTCATCAGTAGTTTAGGGATAACCTTACATGACCATAACTCAGCATCTAATGCTGCCTGGCCTTTCAGTCCATCCCCAGAGATGAGCTGATGTTTTGTGTATACATGTGTCTTCAGTGTGTGCCAGGTGCCCGTGGCGGAGGGGAAGAGTGTCCAGCAGACAGTAGACATCCTGCATAAAAAACTGGAGCAGCTGGGTGCGGTGAAGCAGGGCAGCTTCTGTGTTGACTGCGAGACGTACACTGGAAATGTCAGCGGTAATATTTACTTTCCTACATTTTCATTCATAATCGCATTATCATTTTCAGTGTGCCAACTTTTACAGTTATTAAACTTAATAGACTGGTTCTTAAGGTTTTAATGATCACAATAACTCAATCCTACTATTCTTAATAGGAAAATGTGTATTTTTATGGGGCTTTTACTTGTTTGTTGTGTTGTTTCTGTCAGAAAGGCTTCTCCAAGTCTGATTGTGTCACATAAAAACAAAGTTATCAAGTCTTTATGTAAAGATGTGTAAGAATTGGACGAAGGTCTTTCACCCAGCATGATGGGGATGAAATGACTGAAAAGCCATTTTTAGTAGTACTTTCTCATTTTCGGCAGGCTCTTGTAATTAAATAATTTAGTTTGATTGAAAAAAAGCACATGGGTTTGGTTGAATGACCGTTGCAGCATTAAAGTTGTGCTGCACAACATTGACAAATAGATGACGTTTAATCTGAAATGAATATTAAACCAATAAAACCAGTGTTTTTCCAAGTGTAAAATCAGTTTGCTAAATTAACTGAATTTCATTTTCCTTAGAATGAGCCAATGAAATCTGCAGGAACACTCATGAATCAAATGCCTCTTTCACTTTTTAATTTTGACCTGTGATTTCCCAAACTTTTTCTGCAGGCCTCACTTTTCATCGACAGCAATAATGTAAATGGACGTGGCCTCATCAGTCATATTTACATTTATCAGTGAAGGGAAATACTAATTCCTCCTCTAGTATGTGAAAGTTTCTAGACTCTGCACACCGCTTTGTATGAGGTCAGCTGAACATTTACCAAGATTGATGCTACTTCAGTAAAACAACCAATGTTCACAACATTTGAGTCAGTAGTTTAGTTTTTAAGAGACCATCTAGTTTTTTTTGTCTGAAGGGGTGTTGTAACATGTTTCACTTTATACTATCAGATTCTAATATTTTGAAACATGTCACACTGTGGTCTTTCATCAACTTGCAATGTACTTGTCAAGATATAGGTACAATATTTTCTTGTCTTTTTTTTTAGTTATTGCCATGTCTGTTGCTGATTCTTCTGCTGCTGATCTTTTGTTTTCTGTTGGTTCTTTCAAGACCTTACCCATTTTTGCTAGCAGTGCATAAATTATGTTTTATTTGGCCAAGATGGGCACTCCAGTTAGGGAACCACAGGTATAGGTCAAATATAACACATTGCTACTTTAATGTCTAACAATATTTTTTGTTGTTTTTTGTTTTTAAGTTGAAATGTTTTACATACCGGTATGTGTTTAATGTGTTTTTGTTTGTAATGCGGGCTCTCTGATAAGTTGTGTTGCCACTCCAACAGCTATCCCAGTGAGAGAAACTCCTTGACTTTGCTCAGTGTAATTTAAGTTAAGGAGAAATTATTAGATCTCCTAAGAAGTCAGTGCTCATGGAGAGGAATTTTCTAAACTCTTACAGTTTAGGAACTTTGGAGGTGGGGCTTAAAATCCTGGATGTTGTATTTGGTCATTTCTAGTCAATCTTGAGGCAGACTGCTGTAGCCATGACAAAAAAATTAAAAAGCTTGATTATTTCTTGCCCTTCTGGACTTGCATATTAAAATAAATTAGACTGAAATGTGCATCATAAAGCCACTTTAAAGCATTTCCGGCATTGTGGTTACAATTTGCTACAAATATTAGTCTCCTTTCTAATGCTGCATAGTTTGCAAGTCAATCAATCAAGATAAAACACAGCACAACTCTATTACCACTGTTGGTTATCTTGTTTAACCCTCTGCGGTATCACATCGTTGGTTTGTGATGCCTTGATTTTGCATTCAGTTGCCATCACGGTGCTCCTCCTGGAGGAAGAGTGACCGCATTTAGGCAAAAGGGTAGAGCTAAAGATTGAGTTTTTGAAAGCTGATTGGGCCAAAACTTAATTTCTAGAGACATATTTGTGATTTGAGGAACTATTTTCAGATATACTGCAAGCATACTGATAAGATTAAGTTAATTTAATTCAGTTTTATTTGTCTAGTGCCACTTCACATTATATCATCTCAGGGTACTTTACAGACACATCAGTTTGAGTCAGTTCATAATTAATAGCTTAGTTCAGGAAAACCAACAGACTTCATTAAATCTCGACTTTGATCCAATCCCCCATCCTGAGCGTGCACAAGGCGACAGTGGAAATTTAGCTAAGTAGAGCATCATGACTCCTAAGAAAACTGTCCTGATTAAGTATTTTTGTGAGCAGCATTGATGCGTTGTGAACAGGAGTTAACTGGAGTCAGAGCTATTTAAAACCAGTACCAGTATGCCATAAGTGTTGAACGTCAAGGTAGTTCTTCATTGTTTTCACATCCAACAGCGGAGTACTTTGTCATTAGCTTCTACAGCTTGTGGATGTGAGTCACTTCTTATGACATTATTCCAGCTGTTTTTGTGCCTCTGCCACGCACAAGACTGTAATGTAATTTTAGATTTTTACCAACTAATTTAAGTCAGGAAATGACAAAAGAGTGATTTGCTCACTCTTTGTATTGTACTTTCTTTTATACTCTGTTAATGTAAAACTTAAATGTTGTGCTTATATGCAGTCCAGTTCATTTCCTTACTTGACAGTCAGCCATTGTCTGTCTGTTACAGGTCAGCCCTCCAAGCTTTTGTACGTGATGCACAACTCTGAAACTCCCCTGAGCTGCCTGGCCATGTTTGAAGGAGGACCCTTCCTGATAGCTGATGCAAACTTTGATGTCCTCATGGTGAAGCTAAAAAGTCACTTCCAGAATGCAAAGGGACACAAAGTGGAGTGCCGTGGCTCAAGATATCGCTACTGTGATTTCTTAGTAAAGGTTGGCACAGTGACAATGAGCTCCAGTGCCAGAGGGATATCAGTGGAGGTAAGTACTTAACAGTTTAATCTTATCAACATAAAAAGGAGATGCATTTTCTCTGTGTGACTGCTTTTGCTTGTGCTGTGTTTTCCTCAGGTCGAATACTGTCCCTGTGTGGTTCCAGGGGACTGCTGGAACCTCATGAAGGAGTTCATGCAGTCCTTTCTTGGCACCAACGTTCCTGAACTTCCATCTGTGTTTGCCACGAAACCTGAGGGCCTTTTTGCACCAGCAGACTGTGTTGATACCATGACTCAATACCTAGAGTTGTTCAACAAACTTCGTAAACTTCAAAACTTAGGTAGCAATGTGCGTTAAGTAGGGAAAAGAGTTGATCCTTTAATTCTTTCTTTGTATTTGTCTTAAGTATGGTCCTATGGATCATTGTGATATCTTCTAATGTTTGTAAGATTTTCTTTATTTTTTTCCATTTCTGTGACTTTATCTTTGCATTTCACCTTTTTGATGATATAGTTTTGTATTAAAGAGACCTGATGGTAAACGTACAGTGTCTGATTTGCTGTCAAACCCGACATAATGATTCAATTTTCAGGTATAGTCTATGCGCTGTTTAACCATAAACTAGAAATTATGAATGATGGCGTCCAACATGTAATAGTATACCATTGCAGAATTGCTTTTAACTGCAATGCCACCAACAGTCGCTAAAGTCAAATCATCTTCGGCTCAAATGAAGTCTCATTCACAAAACTTCTGCTTGGCTGCTACATTTGTTCATATTTGTCCCACTCATTATATACTCACTCGCAGAACACTGGTGAGTCTTCTAAAAATGATTTTATAATTCAGTAGGAAAGAATAACTCTTCCGTCCACTAAGCTTTCCACGACTGCAACCGTGCTCCATCCTCTGATCCAAACCTGAGTTCTTTTCCTGGGCCCTGCAGGAAGACCACTGTAGCAACAACCTAAGGCTGATGTCACCCCCCCAAGCAAACCTAACCAATCTGTAGCAGCACAACTTCACATTTGATTGGAGTTTTTTGCAGAAAAACAAACAATTTTTTTTTTTTTTTTTTAAAGGGCAGGTCATTGTATTTTCTGTTTATTCCAGTACATGTAACACTGGTTTACAAAACTGTAAATGTGCAGGTATCTCAACATGGAGAACAAAGTGTTTCAAATCTTTTATCACTATCTTACTTGATGGTTAGGTCAGATTATATAATAAATGACTTCGCAAATGTTGTAATTGGTCACTGATGTGTAAAGTATTCATCAAATAGTACTTTTACAAAAAATGAAATGCACAAAAACCATTGGTACAATCTGTGTGTATTTTAAAACACATGGGTTTCCCTTTTAAACTAAAAAGGTGACATTAAGAATTTAAAATATATGTCCAGTGTGCATGAAGGGGAATAAAAAATGTTTATTATTTTTAAACAACACTTAAAGGTGAACATGAGGTTTTCAAGCTGGTTAAGTCACAGAGCCAGAAGTATTCAGTCAGAGTAATGTATGTTTTCTGTATTTTTTATGTGTAACAAATAAGTAATCACAGTCCACTTTAACAAACCTAATTTATTTTTTCAAGCTGTATTTAACTTTTTTCCCTCTTTTTTTTATTATATAGTATTGTTCTTCAGATTGAACAAATATTCTATTACTTCTTACCATATTATCACAAATATTTATCCATCGTCTACAATTGTTAGAGTTGTCAGGAATATTAAATAGCACTTGCTTTAAAACTGCAACCCCATGAAAAGTGTTCAGTTTTTCCATTTCAATTCATGTTTTCCAGACAGCAGTTTGGCGCTGGTGGTCTCACCTTGTGTTAACTTTAAAGCAGTGTTTCGCGCAGAAACAGGATTTTTGCCGCGGCAGCTTTAATGCTTTAAAACACTGCTTTAAAGCAACACACGCGCAGACACCGAGCATTTTATCAGATTATCTCAAACCAGCTGACAACGCGGCACACATTAGGTTTACGGGGGCTGTGAGGTCAGATGCAGATGGGCAGTCGTCTCTTTCGACTGTTTTGCAGTGTCCAGCCTCGGTCATTGTTCCATGTGGCCTCGGTGGGTGGACGGATGGACGGTCCATCCTGCCGCCTGTTGTTCAGCTGTTCCGCCAATGAAAGCCCGACTGCCTCTCAGTCCCAGTCCAATGAGAGCAGCGGGGTCTGGGCTTGGATCGAGAGTTGGGTTGTTCAATCTGTGAGGAGGACAACAAGCAGCGGCTCTAAGAGTACCGGACGGATGAATGTTGGCGATGGTAATGTTACCCAGCTTTCACGTTATTAGATGTTACTAATGTAATAAAGAGCACAATCAAGGCCCGGCATCATTGCAGCCACCTTTCAGTAGCCGGTTGTCTGTGGTGAACGTCACCGGGGAGTTTTTAAACGGTTAACGGCGCAGTTCGCTGGCGAGCTAAGCCGTTAGTTAACGTTAGCGACTAACAACAAGCATTCGGTTAACTTCGATTGTCTTCAGCAAACGTGTTAGCACTGCAGCTAATGCTATCTGTTACTGAGCTAATAACACAAATGATACGTGCTCTGGTACCAAGCAAAACATGATGTGTTTGACTGAGTGCGTTTTTCCAGGTAAAACACAGGAAATGGCTAAGCGGCGCTAACCTTACACTGAGCCGCTGCAGCTAACTGTTAGCGGTGAATGCTAACTTACTGCTTGCCTCAAACCAACAAAGTTGTTGGACGTTCCTGAAGAGTGGCTCTCTGACGGCTCTTTGTTCTGGCTGAACATGGTGATGGTGCGGTAGCTTAGCTTGGCGTGAAAAAGCCAGCCCATCCGAGCCAGACAACAGCGTTTAAAACACAGACACAGTGAAGATTTTCTAACAATAAATAATAGCGTCATGAGGGATTATAGACGATTAACACAGCGGCAAAGGGGCAACATATCACGGTTTGTGCATGCACCCAACTGGAAACCAGTTGCGCCGAGTTGATGGTGTCTCGCCATCAACAGTTTGTGTTAAGAAGTCTGTTATTTACACAAAGAAGAAAACAATAAAGCAAGGAGTGGTGTAGCAGCACCGTGCTGGTACAGCCCAGACACACAATTGCTTAGATTAACTACATGGTTTAAACAGACAGGCATCCGCTTCCAACCATGGCAAGGGTGGAAGAAGTAATCTAATTCTTAAGAAGAAGTAACAATAAATCAATGCAAAAAGGATCCATTTCAAGTTTAAAAAATGTGGAAAATGTTTAAACAGAACTTCAAGCCGCAACTGTAAAGTTATCACTGTTGTGCCTCAAACTTTATAATTTGCACTACATATAACATGATTAAATTATTAAAAGTGAAAAGCATATTAAACATGCAGATCATCTTTGGGTGGATATGCCCTCATAACACCAGATACTGTAAATCTGAGGAATCTAATGGAGATTTGGGCAACTCAAAGCTGTGACACAAACGATGCACAACTTTTATTTATAATACCTGAAAGGTTGGAAAGCATTATGTTGTATTTGAACAGCTTGTCATCTTATTCTCTGTGATAATCTTTTTTTTAAAATAACAGGTTGTCTGTGGTCACTTAGAAAAGAAAAGGGATAGAAATGTATTAGGGGTAAAATACAATAAGTAGGATGTTGTGGTTATAGTTACTACTTTAGTTGAACTTTTTTTTTTCTCGAACATAAAATCATCAGATTAGTCCAACTGTGTACCCGAGTATGTTAGATGTTTGCTTAAGTTAATTACCATATTGCATTATGTCGGTAGGTGAATATGAAAACTGACCAGCTTGGGACCACAGAACCCGAGATGGGTCTAAAGTTAGCGTAAACAAAAAAAAAAGAAAGAAAAAAATGTGTTGCATAAGACGTCCTTAAATTTATCATACACTCTTTTATTCTTTTTAAAGATATTTCCTGTTGCGTTCCATATACATCCTAAGTTATCAGTACAATCAAATAAACAACAGTCCACATTTGGATACAGGTTGCATATTCATATTCTGCTCCAACATGTTGTTGATAACAAAACTGTTAAAGGTCATTGTTTTTCAGAAGTTTGAGGACGTTTACATTTCAAGACCATTGTATTTGCTGTGTGTTCTTGTTTGGCAAAATGTGAAGTTTGCTGAAGATCAATTTCTTACCTTAATTTTTCAGTGTTATTTAGAAACTATGTCAGTTCTGTATATTGTGTGATTATTTAATCATCTTTCACTAGATTTCTAATGCCACCTCCTTTTTTTTTCAATCAGACTCTTCCTGTTGGTCCCGGTGGTGACCATGGGCATGGGTAATCCAGCTGGGCAGTGCTGCTGAGCTATGTTCTACAGATCATCTGATATGATGTCCCAAACCTGATCATATACACTACTTTTACAGTTAGTATACATAAAAGAAGAAAAAAATTTCAACCATTTTCTCTATACAGGAGAGTGTGTTTATGTACATACATTTGAATAATTAAAACTAAGTTTTAATCTTGCACCACTTTTTCCTTGTTGATTTTTACATCAGGATGAGTTGCTGCTTGGCCACAGGACGTGCGTCCTACCGCTGAGGCCGCATGTGTATCTGGAGAGATGGATCGCTGTAAACACGTGGGGCGTCTTCGTCTGAGCCAAAATCATTCCATCCTCAATCCACAAAAATGGCACTGTGTGGAATGCAGCACAACAGATTCAGTGTGGGCCTGCCTCAAGTGCTCCCATGTGGCCTGTGGACGTTTCATGGAGGAGCACTCACTCAAACACTTTCAGGAGTCACACCACCCACTGGCTATGGAGGTGCGTGAGCTGGATGTCTTCTGCTTTGCCTGTGGTGACTATGTGCTCAATGATAATGCAGAGGGAGACCTCAAACTCCTCAGAGGGGCACTCTCTACTGTACGGAGTCCAGGTAGACGTTCGCTGCGGTCCGCAACTGGGAGGGATTGCACCCCTTGGGTTGGTGAAGGTGGACCACAGCCAGCCATGCAGCTGGCCTTGCGCCACCGGAGGAAGACGCTCCTTGGGAAAATGCTTCAGATGTGGATCAGCAAACACCAGGAGCTGCAGAATCAGCGTAAAGAGAAACTTGAGGAAGCTAGGAGACAAAAGAAAGAGGTCAAACGGAGGCTCATGGAAGAACTTGGCAGCGTACCTCCCAGGAAGAGTGCAAGGCTTCTTACTCAGGCGCCTCGTTCAACCATCACGCTCATTCCTCGCAAATTTCGCGACCCCCCAGAACGCCTACCTCCTCCCCCTGCTCCTCCTCCTCCCAAGAAGCCTTCACTTATCACCTTGTCTCGCAAAGCTCCCCAGAATGGCAGAGCTGCTAAACTAAGGAGATACTATTCCACACATGCAGTAACGCGGCGGAGACTTGCTCCAGGTGTTACTGGTCTGCGTAACTTGGGGAACACATGCTACATGAACTCTATATTGCAAGTGCTGAGTCACCTGCAGAAATTCAGGGAGTGTTTTCTCACGTTGGACCTGTGTGAGACTGAGGAGCTGCTGGCCAAGACCAATCACTCCCAAGGGATGAAGGGGGTGACGGGAGGTGTTGTCAGCAGTGGCAACACGGCTCTATCTGAGTGCCCTCTTGGACGCATGGGTAAGGCGGGCTGTTGGAATTTGCCTGTGGGCAAAAAAGAAAGTGTCCCACCTACCCCAAAGACTGCAGAATTGGTCCAGCCCAAGGAGCCTCGCTGCTCCACCCGCCAGCAGATGTCTCTGTGCCATGAGTTGCATACACTTTTCAGGGTCATGTGGTCAGGCCGATGGTCTTTGGTTTCTCCCTTTGCCATGCTGCACTCTGTGTGGAACCTCATTCCAGCTTTCCGTGGTTATGACCAGCAGGATGCCCAGGAGTTTTTGTGTGAGCTGCTGGACAAGGTGCAGCAGGAGCTGGACACAGAGGGGTCCAAACGCAGGATTGTTATCCCCATCACAAAGAGGAAATTGTCCAAGCAAGTGCTAAAGGTTCTTAACACCATCTTTCACGGGCAGCTACTTAGCCAGGTGAGACAGACCGTTTCAATATTCAGTACTAAACATGCAGCATATGTGTTAAAAGGCCTATTTTTAAAGTATGCATTGTTTCATTTCTCTTTCTAACTCACCTTTTCTGGCTGTTCACGGATTCTTCAGTCTATGTGATGTGTCTGGGTTAAAATGCTCTAAATATTGAGATTTGTAGTGCCAAGATTGTTATTCACACCTAGAACAATGAATCACTGCTTTTCAATTTAGAGTCTTGTAATTTAAGATAGTTGTCACACAGAAATTTCAAGTGTGATTTATGTTTTTATGTCATTATTTTGTCATTTCCGGTGCTTCATTCATAAAATTAAGGCTATTACAATTGGCATTTTTTGTCTCCTTTCCTTGTAATCTGCATTTGAAGGTGACGTGTCTGTCTTGCAAGCACAAGTCCAACACAGTAGAGCCATTCTGGGATTTGTCCTTGGAGTTTCCAGAGCGATATCACAGTACAGACAAAGGCTCAGGCTCTACAGCTTACCAGCGCAGCTGCACCCTTACAGAGATGTTGTCCAAGTTTACAGAGATGGAGGCTCTAGAAGGCAGCATCTACGCCTGCAACCACTGCAACAGTCAGTACAGTATTTAATATTAGAAATAAAAACAGATGCATTTTTTCATGTGTTGCCTGCTTTAGCTTACCATAAATGTGTACGTTTTTCCAGTATAGCAAATTAAAAGTTATAAATGTGTTCAGCAGTTTTTTTTCAAGTTTACTTTATTAAGATAATAAATACTGGTGTAATTAAGCAGTACTATGGGTTAGTTTAAAAGGCATTATTAAAACAAAACTTTGTTGAATTCAGTTTATTAAAAAAAAAAAAAAAAAAAAGTAGGAAATATATTTTTTTGTATATTGTATTGACCCTTAATCGGACTGAGTGGTTCAGAAAATGAATGCATGTATTGACCAAAGGTAGTCTCTATTTGTTAGTTTGGTAATATCTAAATGAAATCCGTAGCAGCCATGGAGGGGGGGCGGTATGTTTTTTAGATGTCGTGGTGCACCAGTTTAGCAAGATTTGTTCTATGTAAATAACAAACAAAAACATTATTGCAGGATGCAATGCAGCACAGGTATTATATCTAATTATGTTGTTTTTTAAGATTGGATGCTTTAGTTGCAATATTAGTTTTTCTTAATTACACCAGCTTCACTGTAGTTGGTTTAATCTGTATTTTTTTCAGGATATTTGACCATAATCATTTTAAAAGGCAGTTATTGATTTACCATAAATAACACTTTTTTCATTGTTTATAGCAGTGTTTTTCAACCTTTTTTGAGCCAAGGTACACTTTTATTCCACTGAAAAAAATCACAAGGCACACCAAAAACAATTTTCTAAAGCCTATATTACTAATATAAAATCCATCTTGTCAAAGTGTCTTGACATAAATCAGATAAACACAAGAAAAAGGAATTTTATGATCTTACACCTGGGACAGGGTCTGTTGAATGAACACAGAGCTGCTTTTCAGACCAATTAGGTGAAACTGGATCATTTCTCATGGCACACCTGATAATCTCCCATTAGTGTGCCACAGCACAGTGGTTGAAAAACACTGGTTTATAGAACTAGTTGTACATTAAATGCTATTATGTTCACATGTTCATGTTCATGTTCAAGTTCAAGATCTTATACTGATTTGATAACTTTGTGTTCTTGAATATTGGAACCTTATAAACCTTGTTTCACTTTACAGATGATTGTAGAAGTATCCACATTTCTTTAATCATGTGTGTCTAGCTGTCTTTAATATTTGATTATTTGCTGATTATATTTATCAGACTGTGGCCTTCTCCAAGTCTCTGAAAGGAGAGAAAATGTTACATAATTAGGATACTTGAAACATCCATCATAACAGGGCTACTGCTGTGCATGTAAATACACTCATTGAATGCAGAACTTGTTTGTATCATAGGAAATTTCCACAGAATGACTTAAAGGTTCCATTTAAATTATTATTGACGTCACATTAATTTCTTCATTAATGTTTGTAAAGTTCTCAAGCCTGGAGTTTGGTGACTTTTTATTTATGTTAGTTTGAGGGTACTTGAGGCAGTACTTGAGTGATGAAGCAGAAAGTGATGACAGTGACTTCGTATTTTAGTGAGAGTAAAACTCCGGTTAGGGGTAATGGTTAACTTATAACCATTTACAATGCTTGATCATTTGAAGTCAGTCACTTCCGGACTAAAATAAGTGATGTTCTTTAAAAAGAAAAAGAAAAAAAAATCATAACAATCGCTGAACTGTTACCATCTTATTGCTTCTTTTTTTTTTCCAGAAAGAAGACGGAAATCATCCCACAAACCTTTAGTTTTGTCAGAAGCACGTAAGCAGCTTCTGATCTACCGTTTACCTCAGGTTCTACGGCTGCACCTCAAACGCTTCAGGCGAGTTTCCCTACACGCTGCAGTTTGATGTTTTCCACACAACATTCTGGTTCTTCCGCGTTTGTTATTGTTTTGTGTGATTAAAACAATAAAGTTACAGGAGTATTTTATTTTTGTCATGAGGCTTGTGAGTCGTAGTATCACTAACTACCTCCTGTTGTACAGCAGATGGTCGGGGCGGAACCATAGAGAGAAAATCGGCGTCCATGTGGCCTTTGACCAAGTTCTGAACATCAAACCATACTGCTGCACAGACTCGGATCACTCTGTCCACAGAGGAGGCTACACCTACGATCTGTCTGCTGTGGTTATGCATCATGGTAAAGGCTTTGGCTCAGGGCACTACACCGCATACTGCTACAATACCGAAGGAGGTGAGGAAGAGGCTGAACCTGTTGCTCATCAGCTAGTAAAGTCCTGTGATGTACTCTATTGCCGCCGTGTTGTGGGTTTAACATCTTTGTTTTGTCATCTTCAGGTTTCTGGGTCCATTGTAACGACTCTGAGATGAAAGTTTGCAGTGTGGAAGAAGTGTGCAACACTCAGGCCTACATTCTCTTCTATACCCAGAGGTCTGCTTAGGTACCTCTCTCGCTGTGATGTTAAGCGACCAAAAGCTGGATTTATGAAAACGTTTTCCCAGATGTCATCAATTTAAAGGGATTTACAAAGGAACAAAAAAAAAGATGGCTGTGGACAGTGGAGTGAAAGCCACAGTAATGAATGATGGAGAAAAAAATAGTATTATAATCCAGATAAAATGATAGTGATAGTGAAATGTTATTGCCATGTTAAATAAAAGGCAAACTTAAATGATTATCAGATGGCTGAATTAAAGCTGATTATAACTAAAAGAAATCAAAAACCTTTTCATAAATGAGGCCACAGGTTAGTCAGCCTGTGGGACCAGCTTGTTGGTTTATGGCCTGAAGACTGTGGGAGCAGGTCCGACTGTCCTGCTGAACACCAACTTGTATGTCCATGTTTTTAAACAGCAATTGGGCTCATGTCTGTTGAGTCTGGAAACAACCAGGCGCTCTCCTGAGACAGCATTTTAACATTGAAAGGCAACACGGATTCTGGAGTTTGAAACTTGGTCACTGTAATGTTGATGCTGTGCATTTCATCTGGACTGTACATTTAGTCTCAGTGCACTAAATCTTAGAAAGGTACTTATTTGAGGATAACTTCATAGGTCCACAAAGAATCTAGTAATCAGACTAAAGTCCAAAGTCCGTGTTACCTCCTGTTGAGCTTTTTTAATTATTGTGAAATGTCAGTTATGAAAACATTTAATACTCATCCATGTGTCATTTGTATTTCATCTTTTTCTCTCCTCAAACGTACTGCTGTGACTGGATACTGTGTCTTAGGCTCAAAACTCTCAGTGAACATAAATAGTTTTTGTTTTGCTTTACTTTGTAGTCATTCTGTTTCAATTTCATGAAAAGAGGCAAAAAGTTGGAGGTTCAGACTCAAGATTGATGGTAAGTGATTGGAAAGCTGCACTTTTATGGAGGAGCTGTTGGTCCTACTGTATGCTTGGTTCCTGTTAACTTCTTGAAATGGCAGCTCCTCTAGTGGTTTAATTGTCAGACCGCTCTGAGTTGAGGTCAGAGACACTGCACCTGAGATGAGAAATTAGTTTAAAGAAAAAAAAAAAAGGCAGGAGGTGATACTGAAGAATGTGTTTTTAGGAGATTTGGAGTACCCATTTTATGTTAAAGCACCTGAAAGCAATATATTGTACATTTTTCATCTTGACAGGAAATTAAATCAGGAATTCTTCTGCTTGTTATACAATGTTTTTTTTCTACTCTGCTGTTTCTATCGAGGTCTTTAGAATTTGCTAGGTAATCAAGAAAACTGTTGTGTTTGATACGAGTCAAATGCAAAATACATTTGTGAACTCTGTGAAAGTCAGAACAATCTAATGACGATGAATGTCTTACTTTTTAGAGGTCAGGTGTGGCCATGCCACTGGCTCTGATCCCCTTGAGTTCTGTATTGTACTGTAAGAATACCTGTCATAAATGTATTGTTCGTATGGGTTTTGCCTGACAGTAATTATTAAAAAGAAAACAAACAATTTGGAATAACCTTTATGCTGTTTTCATTTTTGAGTAACTGGTTTGTTCATTAAAGTATGCAGCTAATTCGGGTTATGAGAATTTTTTTTTTTTTTTTACAGATTTAGCATGACAGCTAAATTATCCACAGGATTAGCAGGTGCATAAAAGGTTGAACTAAGACATGATTTTAATTTCACACATTTTTAAACGTAAAGCAATATGATCCAGAATGAGGCTGCTGATTAAAGAGCATTAAACATGAATAATTCACACAAACCAGCTAACTAATGCATCTTCATTTTATATTTTTCAAATAAATCTTTTAACACTGCAGCTCCCAGAGCATTTAACACAAGTAACAACATATCTTGACAAGTGCCGATGGTTATGTTGACTCGTTAGCCATGAGACTGAGAAGAATTTACAGATTATTACAATAAAAAAGATTTCTCGCAATTGCTTGGTCTTTTATGACTTGAAACATTGTAAAGTTTTGCAATTTTAAGTAAATATTTTTTACTCGTTCTTTTTTTCTTGACCTGCTTTTGTCCAGTTTAGATTTTAAAGGGGATGGGGGTGTTCACCCATTCATTACTGGGTAACACAAGTGGACAAACAACCACATGCTTATGTAAATGTTACAAGAAATTTGGTAATGAAACCCTACAATTATGAAAACATTAAAAATATCAGCTGATGTTTACAGTAGAATTTTATGGTGTGATGGTCTTTAGCATGCAGTGACTTCTGTTCAAGAAGACAAATGGTGAGAAGGCAAGTTTGCAAGCGGCACTTCGCTCTTTGGGGAAGAAGTCTCGTCAACATGAAGTGCCAAGTTGTGAACATAAGCTAAAATAAAACAACATAAAAACATCCTGCTATACTTCAACATTCGTAAATACTTGTTTCTGTGTGAAAAATACCAGTTAAATGGCATAAAACTAGTGAACGTACTGAGACTTAGAACATAGTTCTTACATCGTTAACTATTTGACTTGTGCTTGCAATAATCAATATTTGCAGTTGCGTGATAAATGCTTACTAATGCGTGTTATTGCTAAATATATGTAGTCCTGGTCCTTTGCAGCAGGTTATTAAGATACTTTTAATGCCCAACTGAAAAGGTTGTTTTTCACAACCCATCAGTCGCTCTTATTTGTGATTTAATTATGAGCTGTAGAATAGATTAACAGTTAATAAAGCTGTTAGCTGCAGCTTATAAATGCTTGTTAGTATTCATTTTAATGACCCAGCACATGTATCAAGGCTTCAGCTTCACACTATTGACCTAAGGTCTCCTGTATCCCCCCCGCACCCCCTCCACCCCCACCCAATAACTTATTTTGTGTCACTCCAACCTCAAATAATGGCAGCGAGAGCTCAGGAATACTTCACAAAACCATTTTCTGGTCTAAAAAAAAACATTTAAGATTGATGATGAACTCAAGTTAGTCTAATATATTAAATAATTTATTTCTTACATTGTTTAATAAAACAGCAATGATTCTTTTCTTTTTGCAAACTGGATATAAACTTTGACATGCCAGTTAGTTAGACTCTGTGGATGGCACTTGATTTTACAATAGCGGTTATGAAATAGCTTTTTTTTTTTTTTTACATTGTTGGACAACTGTGAATCCATCCATCCATCTTCTGCCACTTATCCGGGGTCAGGTTGTGGGGGCAGCAGCCTAAGCAGGGAAGCCCAGACTCTCCCGCCACATTTGCCAGCTCTGTGGGGGGGGGCGTTCCCAGGCGTTCCCAGGCCAGCCGCAAAAAATAATCCCTCCAGCGTGTCCTGGATCTTCCCCGGGGTCTCTTCCTGCAGGACGTGCCTGGAACACCTCACCAGGGAGGCGTCCAGGAGGCATCCAAACCAGATGTCCCAGCCACCTCAACTGGCTCCTCTTGATCTGGAGGAGCAGCGGCTCTACTCTGAGCCCCTCCCGGATGACCAAGCTTTTTACCCTATCTCAGAGGAAGAGCCTGGATGCCCTGCAGAGGAAACTCATCTTAGCTGCCTGTACGTGCGATCTCGTTCTTTCGGTCATAACCCACAGCTCATGACCATAGGTAAGGGTAGGAACGTAGATCCACTGGTAAATCGAGAACTTTGCCTTCTGGCTCAGCTCCTTCTTCACCTCGACAGACCAGCGCAGAGTCCGCATTACTGCAGACGCCACACTGATCCACCTGTCAATCCCACGCTCCATCCTTCCCTCACTCGTGAACAAGACCCCAAGATATTTGAACTCCTCCGCTTGAGGCAGAACCTCACTCCCAAATCTGTGAATTTTAGATTTTATTGATTCAACTGTAAGAAAGCACGTAAAGAAAGAAAAGCCTAAAAGCACAGCTTCAACACCAGAACAGGTTGTGAAATGAACCAGGAATGACACTGTGGAGTGGAGATGCAACATGTCCTGACAACAAAATGGCAGTTATAGAGGATGCATTTTTGACATTAACTAAATGTTACCTCATGCCAACTAGATGCATCTCAGTGCACATATGAGGACATGCATGAGTACATAACATTCATGAAAAAGATTTTACCTTTCAAATATGCTCATAGCTTCAACATGAAGATTACAGCAAACATGATCAGCATTTTACAGTTGTCAGTATTTGCACTAGTCTTTGCAATTTGTGTATAGTAAATAATTTTAAAAAAGACCCTCCAAAGAATTCTTGCAAGAAACTCAATTTTTGGTGATAGCAATGCAATCAGTGATTGGTTATCCACACTGGTAAATCTAGGTGAGATGTGGGGATGTCCTTCGTTGCTTGGCAATCAGAGAAGTTTTGTTTGTTTTCTATGTAAACACTCCCTGTTAGTCAGATCTTCTCTCATTTCTTGACTAAAAGTGCCATGTTTTGTCCAGAAGCTTCACCTTTAAAGTCCAAAAGAACAAAAGCATCAAGCTTCAGTCTGTTTTAGTCTCTGGGTTCTTGCATGATGATGACTGAGGAAAAAATAGTCTGAGTTTACTCTCTGTAAGTCTTTGCCCGCTTTGTTTAGCTGGGCAGCAACCACACCTCCACAAAATCCCACTGCTTCCACAAGATGAACAGTAGTAACATCAGCAGCACAGTGGCAGCTACCCGGGATCTAGTCTTCATCAGCGGTGTGATGAAGTTGGCTAAAGTGGAGACAAAGACCAGCAGCACAGCCATGAGGGCCAGGATGACGTTGATGAGTTTTCCCAGCAGAGCTCGAGCATTGGCGTTCTCCACTCCCTCCAGCTGCACGACCTGCTGCTGCTGCTGCTGCAGCTCCAGTTTAGTGATGCGGGTCAAGCACGACTCCACTGCTTCCTGCACGAACAAGCCAAGAACACCGACACACAAAGAAACCACATGGGGAAGTTTTGGTCTTCATCTCAACATCTGTTACATGCCCCAAGAACCACATACCTCAAATGCATTTTTTGAATGTGAGGACCATTGCCTGCCAAACATGTCTGGTTTTATCATATGACAATGTATTTATTTATTTCTGGTCTGCTACAGGGCAATTTTCTACCTGAGGTTGTGTCTGGAGGTTGTGTCAGCGACTCGAGCTCTCTAAACCAGTGTTTTTCAACCACTGTGCCGTGGCACACTAGTGTGCTGTGAGAGATTATCAGGTGTGCCATGAGAAATTACCCAATTTCCCCTAATTGGTCTAAAAAGTAGCTCTGTGTTCATCCAAACATTCCCCAGTGAAAAATAATAAAATTCATTCTCCTTGTGTTTGTCTGGTTTCGATTTGAGGCTTTGACTAGATGAACTTTATATTATTAATATGGACTTTAATGTGGACACAACTTTGTGGTGTGCCTTGTGATTTTTTCAGTGAAAAAAATGTGCCTTGGCACAAAAAAAGTTGAAAAACGCTGCTCTAAACTACCAATCAAGTCTGTAACCTTGGTGTGTTGATAGACTCAGATCTGACTTTAAGCAGCCACATGAGAGCTGTCACTAAGACAGCTTTTTACCAACTGAGAAACATCTACAGGATTAAAAGTTTAGTCTCCCAGAAAGATCTGGAGAAACTCTACCATGAATTAATCTCCAGCAGACTTGATTAGTGTAACAGTCTTTTAACAGGACTTCCTAAAAAGAGCATTAAACATCTACAGCTTGTCCAGAATGCTGCTGCTAGAGCTTTAACTAGAACTAAGAGGTCTGAACACATCACACCAGTTTTAACATCTTTACACTGGTTTCCAGTCAATCACAGGATAGATTTCAAAACCTTGCTGATTGTTTACAAATCCCAGAAGGGTTTAGGACCAGAATACATCTGTGATGTGTTCAGAGAATATAAACCAAGCAGAGCTCTTCAATCCAAAGACTCTGGTCAACTAGTCCAGACCAGAGTCCAGACTAAACATGGAGAAGCAGCATTTAGCTGTTACGCTGCAAACAAGTGGAACAATCTGCCAGTGGAGATTAAACTCCCACCAAATGTAGAAACTTTTAAATCCAGGTTAAAAACATTTATTTTCTAACGTGCCTAAGGATGACATCTGCACAGTAACTTTTAATTAATCCTGCTTTTAATTATTTTAATACACTTTATGATTTTATTGTGATTTTGCTATTTGTGTTTTCTTTTATGCTTTTTTTTGTCTATTTTTACTCCATCTGTAATACTTTAAATGTTTCATGTAAAGCACTTGTCTTGAATTGTCTTGTACATGAAAGGTGCTGTACAAATAAACGTGCCTTGCCTTGGAGTCACTATAAAATAGTAGTTTTAGCAACTTCAAAGCTATTCCTTACATTACAGAACTTTGTCAGATTTTCTCAGTGAAGTTCCAACTAACGTTCGTTAATTCAACATCCATCTTTCATCCTACCTGTACTCTGAGCTCTCTACAGCCTGTAAAAATCAGCCTGGTGTTGACTCGTCTTATCTCTTGCTCTTTTCCTTTCTCTTTTTTGTTTCCTCTCTTCCTCCGATAATGCCATCTTGTGTGAAAAAAGAAAAGCTGATCCAGTTGCTGAAGTGTGACACGGTGCGTAAAGTGAAACATCATCTTGCATCCCAGAAGCAAAAGTTGTGAAGTGCAGTTTACTGGTGGGCAGTGACGGTTTGTAAAATGTGCATAACAAAATGTCACTGCAGCATCAAATGAGGCAGAAATGCAATGTTTCAAAGTTTGAAAGTTACATATTGTATCATTTAAGATACATTGTGTGAAAGTTAAAGACATGTAGCAGTAAAGATAGAAATGACTTCATACGCCAAGCACACTTGTGAATGAATAGTGTGCACGTACTGTCTTCTTCTCTGTGCCTCTTAACCCAAACACTGCTTTTCAATTGGTCAAACAAGCTACAATTATAAAGCTCAGTGGGTTCTCACTTCACACACAGCGTTGTTTGGCCATTCAGAGACACCGTAGTAAAAATGCTGTCATAAAAATGGCAGCTGCCATTTATGAGAACCCATCGAATATATTCTTTCTATATTCTACATTCTTTCTATATTCATTCTAAGATAATAAAACGTTTTTATTTTTGTAAAGCAATTAAATATGAATAGAAGCACAGTTTTTCATTAAGTCTTTTGTTATCCACATTTAGTTTTAGTTTTTTTACACTGTACCTTTAAATTGTAAATAAATTTTATTAACCAAGCCAGTGTTAGCTGACTTTGCACTGCTCCCTTGCACATGGTCACATGTTGGTTTAGATTCTCAGTCAGGACATGGCTCATAGTAATCTTAGAAGTTTCAAGGGAAGACATTTCAACCTCATTTCTTGGTTCTTACAAGTATTTTACCCAAAAGGTCTCAAATATTCAGATATAACTAGCTGCTGGGGAGTTTTCTGTTTACATTCAAAAGGTTGTTGAGGTCACATGTGTCACAGAGGATCCTGACCAATATGTGATTTTCAAACTTTCCTTACCTTTATTTCTCTGATTTTCTTTCAGGCTGCCGAGTATGTTTATTGTAAGCAAATTTGAAATCGGTATGATAAAGGAAAATCTAGGATTTAAACATTACATCCAGCTCTTCTCTTCAATGATTTGTTCGTACATATTTAGTATGTAAGAAAAACAATAAAGGATCAACAGCAAAACTACTGCAGCACTTTTTTGTATTATTGTCACAGATACATTTTAAAAAGTTTTGAAATCCACATAAATCAGACAGATCTTTACCTGAATGTCCCTTGCTCTCTCATAGGACTGGTAGGCCACCTTTTCTTCCATGCTAGCAAGCTCCTGTTTAAGATTGGTCATCTCGTTCTGGTGTAGCTCTGTTAAATCATTCAGCTGCTCTTCGAGTCGCTCATACCTGAACAAATAAACACAATGCTGTGATCTTGATTCAGATGAAGGGAGAAAATTTCAGTACCTTGTCAAACTATATTTGTACAAAGCCCTGTGTTCAGTCCTGTGTGCCTTACGCCAAGCTAATAAAATGTTTTTACCAATAATAATTGAAAGGATCAGTGAATGCTCTGGGTGATTTTTCTTACAATGAGCAAAGATGATAAAACTTATTTTGCAAACATTCCACAATCCCTGCACTATTATTAACTCACTTGAACAGCAAATATGTATTACCGTAATCCAGAGCTGAATATCATCCAAAACATATGCACTGCTTGCTCTGTTTTTATTTTTTCAAAAATCACTCTGTCCAGAGAAGTAATCTTTCTTTTTAAATCTAAGTGCATGTGAGTGCATGGTTTAAAAGATTTACATCTTGTGTAGGAACAAATTGATGCTCAAATCCCTAGAAAGGACAGGGATGTATTGAGACCAATGTACTAATGGTTTTGATCTTTCAAAGTTTGACAAATCTAAATGAACTACAGAAAGACTTATAGTTTAATTAGAAAACATCTTGTTGATGATATTGACAAACAGAAAGTTGTGTGATGGTATGGAGGCAGTGTGGGACTGTGTTGTTGCATCTCTACCTGTATCGCTCTTCTTGCAGACATTGCGTCATGTAGGAGTAGTCGCTCTGCAGCTGGCCCTTCATGTCCTCGATGGCGTCCTCCATGTGTGTCTGGCTGGCTTTGATCTCTTGCAAGCCCTCAAGTAAAGAGTCCCAAGAACTGTGCATGTGATGGTGGTGGTGATGGTGCCCGTCCAGTCTGGGACTCCCCATTGTAGGTCCTAACATCCCCCCTCCTCCGCCGGCCCCACCAGAATTACTGCCTGCTCCGGAGCCGGATGTTGCACTGGAGCACTCGTCGTCACTGCCGTACTTTGGGCTGGAAACCAAAGTGGCACTTCCACTCAAGGCCCGGGGTGTGGGCGTGTCTTCAGAATGACCCCCAACTCCATCCTCGAGTGTATCCTTCAGGTGAGCAATGTTATCAGCACTACCGAACTTGTTTCTGATGAGGCTGGCAAACTCTCTCGGCTTGGAGACCACGGCCGTGTGGGTGAGGGCTGACACGCCACCTTTGACCCCTTCAACTACTCCACCTCCAAAACCACTTATCCCAGCACGAACGTTGGCTCCCACGTCCTTTAATCCTTGCTGCATGTCCCGCAGGACATCTTTGGGCTGCCGGGCCGGTCCATTCTGAAGAGAGGGAAGAGAAATGAGGTGGCAGAGAAGCAGAGGATCTCAAAGGTAGGAGAGAGGTGATCAGGTTAAAGGGACCAAACTGTAGGAAGAGGAAAGCAGGCTCTGTAGAGAGTTAGGTGAGACACAGGATGATGCATTGGTATAAATAGGCGTTTGGAGAGTCATCAGTCTATATTTGGACACAGCTGTGCTCACAAAGATAGAACTCGAGCCACTCATGACATGATTTAATACATTCAAGACAGAAAGATGACATGTTCTCTCACTTACCTGCTCAATCTCTTTTAGCTTCTTGTGATAGTGCTCTAGTTTCTTGTGCAAGTGTGCAATAGTCTGCGCTGACTTCTGGTTCTTCTTCTCAAACACCTGCTTGATTCTGGACGCCTGCTGTTTGTCTGCGTTGTGAGCCAGCTTCAGATACTCCGCCACATTGTCATCACGGGCCTCCTGCTCCACACGGATCTGCTCGGTCACCTTTAGGATCTTCTGCTGCAGATGCTCCAGAGCGGCACGCGTCCGCTGTGGCTCAGCGACCCCTGAACCCTCTGCTCCCCCAGCCATGACCCCGGACGACGCTGCCCCCGCGCCGTCCACACTGATGTTGCTGTCAGACCCACCATGACTGGTGGTGGAAGGTAGGCCAAGAGTTGCCACCTCGCTCTTATCCAGCTGAGGGGAGAATAAGGTAGGGGTAGCTTGTGAACATACCAATGATAGGCCACCATTATAAAGTTACACTCTTATCCAAGATGTATTTTCTTTTAAAAGGTAGGTACAAAAGAAAATAAAAAATGAGGGACATTTAGATGAGCTTTGTATGATAAATATCTATCAGATGATGCCAAAACAAAAAACGGATTCCTCTGTCATTTTTTTCCCCAGAAATCATGAGAACATGCAAACATTTGGGCCCGTGTGATCAATGTACAATGTATAATATTCAAGAAAGCCTAAAAAAGCATAAAATTAAAGACAAAACGTTCTATTAGAGATCCAAATTAAGATAAGTGCATTATTTTAGGAATGAAAAAGAGTATTATGACATTATAACTGAGCAATCTGATAACTTACCAAAGAGTCTCTTAATGATCTTGTTAGGATTATGGATTGTTCTCAGTCATTGTCACAAAAGGCCCACAGAAACTAAATTTAAAGCTGTCTAGATAATCTGACTCCTCAAAACTTGTCTTAATAACCAGCAGCGGCAGACTCTGAGCAGTTGCTAATAAATGTCCACAGTTCAAGAGAGGAGCTTTTTCTGGTGGTCATTTCCTCGGCTTGTAATGTAACTGAGGAATGACTGTAATTAAGAATGATGGAGGTCAAGTTGGGGTCTGCAAAACCAAAGAAAACAGTCATAAAGAACAGATTGCACAATTATAAACATAATTTAAAACCCTAGTTTCACTGCAGAGCGCCTCTTGAAAGTTTCACCAGACTGTTTTACCAAAACGCTCCGGCTACATAGATATCACCTTGATCTGAGAGTAATCAAAAACAACTCAGCTCAGCACCAGTGCTTTGCAGTGTGACAACTAAACTAGTTCAATACATTCTGAAAACAAGACTGAATGAGAAAAGATCCATTGGAATAAACAGAATCTCCTCTGATGATACAGTGGCATGATAATCATGCTTTTGTTGCAGCCAAGCGGCACATAGATCATTTCACTGTTTGAGGGAGTAATCAATTCAGCTGAATACCAGGAAGTAGACATTATATAATGACTTCCGACAAACTTTAAAACCCACAATGGACCACTTCAGCCGTCACATGCTAAATGTTTTGCCGTTCTTCTGTATTATGCATGCAAGTGACCCAAGAATCTTACAGAATAGGAGAGATTTTGTTGCAGAACACCTAAATCTGGATCCAAAAGTCTTGCAGCACCCTACAATAAAATGAGACATCTTTGACTTTGAGCCATCGGAAATCAGGTCATCTTTTACTCTCTTTGCTATTTACAGCTATACAAATTTGGACCAGGGGAGCCCAGACACTGTATCTATATTTTCATGATGCAATTTCTTAATATTTTCCCAAAGAATCTTGAAATAATAAAATGATCTGGTACAGAGGAAAAAAAACAGTACAATAAAAACCCTTTATTTTAAATGACAAGCTTATCAACACAAAACTGATCTAAATCCATGAGAACTGAGGTTCCTCAGAGATAAATAAAGAGCTTACAATCATTTAAAAATGATCAGTTTTGTCAATGAAATTTTCATCACACATTTGACCAAGTCCTCAATGAAATCAGTTCATTTTAAGGTGATTTTTAAATGTTCATGGAAAATTAGAGGAGTAAAGTCAACCCTATAAAATGGAAGTATTTCAGATGAGTTTATTTCCACTGCTGATGCATAAGGCTGTAATTGATTTAGTGGAGAGATCAAAGAGCACACAGTGGCCATCCTGCATCAATTAGATGATACATAATTACAACGCTTCCTTCCCTGCAAGGCCTCAGACCCTCAGCACACAATTAAGCCACTTCAAAACATATTTTATTTAAATATTTGTCAGGTTAGAAGCTAAATAGCAAATTATACAATTAAAAATCCTGAGAACATGTTGCAGGTGACAACTATGATGACAGACTCTTTAGTGTTTTTATCTGTGGTGTTCTGGATCATTCCAGCATGAACCTAAACGTGGTTCGCCTTTTCCAAACAGACAAAGATGTAATCCTATTAAAGAACGAGACCTATGCTGGCAAATCATTGATCCACAGGGGGATTCCCTGGTCAGTGTCGTATCTGCAAGCTATGTGTAGCTTGACAGATGGGGAGAGGGGAGGGGGGTTGTTAATGACCCTCTGCCTGACGTCAAAACACTGTAATCAGATGCTGCAAACATGAGCTGGGGCAGACACATGACACCAAAACATCTCATGGTGCTGCTCTAATTTCTCCACTGCAAGGATTTATATGCATTTTCTTTGCGTGACAGTATGACATGAGCACAAGCTCACTGTGCTATTACACATCGGTCAGAGAGAAGCAAAGCAGGCTTTTTGTTTTTTGTTTTTTTCCTTTTAAAAAGCAGGTCACAATCGTGTTGTAACAGGGTCAAAAAACAAAGACAGATGACTACGCTTCTCGGCTGTTAGTCATTTCTTGATCTTGTCAGAGAAAGTGAGATGCTTATGCAGTAGCTAAGCAATTGCTCATAGTATTAGGTGGGGAGGGAGGGAGAGAGGGGGGTGCAGTGTCCAGCATATATGGGTGAAAACAGCCAACAAAAACAACAGAGTAAAAGACACAGTAGAGGTTGCAATAATATCTAAACATGTCCTTATTAAAGCGCACGGGGAGGGGGTGTGTTGAGATGAATCAAGGCTTGTTATGGGTGGAGGAGAAGCAGGGCTGTGATGAGGATGGAGATGACAGATGTCTGTTGCATGAAAACAAGAGGACAGGGTATGCCTGAGCCCTCTTCACTCGGCCGGAGACACACTTTGACATGAGACACGGCTGATGGAACGGATGGAGAAGACACACAAGCAGCACAGCAATAAATGAAATCAGAAACGTTACCATACTGCTTTAATCCAATTTTTGCAGTGCCATTGCAAGTCTGTGTTCGAGGCCCATCCTCCTCCTCCACCTCCTCCTCCCCCAGTGCTCACCAAGGAGGACCCCCCCACCCCCTCCTCCTCAAAAAATCTGCACCCCAAGCCGCTGTCTGGCGGACTATCACTGCTCTGGATCCTAAGGCTCCATTGTTAATGCCATCGATATCTACAGCCTTCCCTCTCTCTCTTTCTCTCTTTCTTGCTCTGATCTATTTTCCTGTCTTTTTCTCTCTCTCTCTCTCTCTTTTGTGTCATATGTTCCTCCGCCTCCCCCTGCTCTACTCTCCCACCATCTCTCCCCCTCTCTCCCTATGTATATCTCTCTCTCTCTCTCTGTCTACATGCAAATGCGAGCAGTGCTGGGCTATAATGGATATGGAAGCTAAGGGACAGATGATGGAGGGGAATGGGCGGGGGATGGGAGAGCTCAGCGCAGGCGTGCAGGTGCTCCTGTGCGGCTGAGGCCAGAGAAGCAGAGGGAGGGGAGGAGAGAGGGAAGGCTCCGGGCTTTAGGTCTCCTAAATCCTCAATACAAACACATACAGCCAGCGTGTGGTGATGTGGGGCTGCAGTGATGTGCTGCCAAAGTACACAGGGTCTCCCTCCCTCTTCATCTGCTTTCTTCACAAAAGATAAATGAATTTGGTGTCAAAATAACCGCAGCCTGTGAGAGCGACTCAGCTGTTCTTGAAGTTTTATCCACCCAACTTTAGATGTCTTTCTGCTGGTTGTGTGTCAGTGGGTTTTGTGCAGAGGGATACCTGCTAAAGCAGAGATAAAAACAAGCTTTCATCACTATTTCCAAAGCAAATCTAAAAAGCTGTGAAGTTGTGGACTAAAGCTATAAACTTGTGCAGGAGTAGTATTCACAGATATTATATTTTTAGATCCATATTATCTGAATAAAACTTAATAAGGGACGTCTTGCTTTGTGTTTAAATGATTTGTTTGTCTTTATTAAAATTTAGTTTATTCTAAAACATTGCTAGTCTACATATAAGTTACAATGGACAAAAAAAAAAAAAAAAACTAAAACTTTTTTTCCACTCAAAGAAAGCAAGTAAATGTCAAATGCACCAGGGATTCTATTTTTTCTCCATTAAAAACAGATGTAATAAATAATTAAAGTTTTTTTTTTTTAATGAACATTTCCTGAAAATGTCATATTCAGTTAAGATAAGTGTTTCTATACTCACTGAGATCTGACATTTTTATAAAGCAAGTAGTTGATTTTTCTTTACAGCACTGTTGAAAAGTAAACATTGTGAATTAATAGACTATAGACTATAGTCTAATTATTAGACTATAGAGAGAAAAAAGACAGACAACGTAAGAAAATTGACCCAGATATGGCCCATATTTACATTTTCATACATTTGTTCGGCACTCATTTGGCCTCCATTAAAGATCTTGTGGCTGCAATGATAAACAGGTGTGATTCTCTCCTGCATGAACACAGTTCACCATGTAATGCACAAACGTAGGACAAACCTCGATCATGCAAAGAAGAAACCGTGTGTGAACCTGATTCAGAAACAAAGCTCATTTAAAATTGTGTGTGGCAAAGTGGAAAACTGCTTTCTGGTCAGATGAATCCAATTTTTTTTTTTTTAAACTGTGGACACTGTTCAGGGACATAAAGAAGAGAGGGACCATCCAACTTATCAGTGGACCATTCAGAGGTCATGTCTGATGGTATGAAGTGCCACTGGTGCCTTTGGCTTGTGGAGCTTCAACATCTGTAAAGGCTTCATTCATGTTGAATGAAATTAAATGAATGAAATGAAAAATACTTTATTAATCCCCAAAGGGAAATTCTATTTCAAGTGTACAGAAGGTTTTCAAGCAATGTATGCTCCCATTTAGACAATGTTTATTTCAGAAAGGACCTTACAGATTTCAGGAAGACAATGCGAAAGCACAAACTGCAGGCGTCACACAACAAAATGGGGTTATAAAAGATGAGTCCAGGTGCTAGACTGGTCAGCCTGCAGTCCAGACATTTGGCAAAAGGGGGCATGTGTGATATGACTTTTCAAAAACTTATAGTTTGGTTTTGTTTTACGACTCGTTATTAGAGTAAAAAAAAATGTTCTTAGTGCTTTATTAGTGTCTACTATAACGCCGTAGAGCACCTTGGATTTTTATTTAGAAAGTTTTCACATTCTACCACCTGCTTTATGTTTATACTGGCATGCTATTTATAGAATCACCGCTCATGCTGCCTGTAATCCCAGTGCGGTGTTTTTGGAGTTTACTCTGCCACTTTTAAGCATAAATCTTCAGGTTTTTCAGTGATCAATTCTAATTCCAAATGAAATACAAACATCTGATTGAAAATAAAAGTTTTTGTTTTAGGGTTTTGATTATATCAAGGTGAAAATGTAATAATAATTTTTTTTTTTTTTAAAAAGGTAAACTTGTAGATTAGCCTTAAGCCAGGGGTGTCCAGCTCTGACCCTCAAGGTCCACAATCCTGCAGGTTTTCAATGCATTCCTGCTTCAACATACCTGACTCAAATTAAGAATTGTGTGCAGAACGTCATAGGTGTGTTAGATGTGTCAGAGCAGAGATACACTAAAACCTACTGGACCGTGGCCCCCGAAGACTGAATTTGGACACCACTACTTTGAGCATCACTGTGATATCACATGTTTGCATTACAACATCCATCCGTCCAATTACAATACTCGGTTCATTGTATTCAGGGTTGTTTGGAGGCCGGAGCTGATTCTGGATACCATCAGGTAAGACTCTGGACAGGTCACTGGTCCATCATATGATGAATAAATGGTACAAAGAGCCATATAACAGTAATCCCACTTGCAACAAATTTAGAATACCCAGTTAACATGAAAAGGCTTGTTTTTTAAATGTGGGAGGAAGCTGGAGTAAAACACAGAAAGGCTGAGATTCTAACTGTGAAGCATCTTGCTGGGAAGAAATTACGCTAACCATTTATATCAAGCATAAAAAATAATGGAAAAATGTGTTTTTTCTTTTTGAATGTATATCTGACAAATCAAAATCAAATCAACTCAAATTTATTCATAAAGCCTAAAAAAGTGGTGTGTGGTTACAGTGGTCCAGTGTAGAGCAAAGTCTGAGTGCCGTGACCCGATGAACTTTTGGGGAAAGTTTTGTTTCGGGTTTAGATATGAAGGAGTCGTACTTGGTTGCAATGCTGAAAGAGAGGATTTTATTAAAGCTCTTAGTTTCCCCAGAAAGTGACTATGTTGTTGTGCCTTCTTTAAAAAAAAAGAGGTGTGAAAAGAGGAGACAGGTATGTAACTCCACTCCCAGGGATGTAACAGAGCCCCTCTTCTTTACACCCACCCTGGTTCCTGACAGGTTTTAACAGGGTCTGCCATAAATAAACTCTTAATCTATTAAATTGTAGGATGAACATCTACTAGATAGAACAAACCTCTCACAAATAGATAATTTGTGATGAAATATTTGCCGCAGAGTCCGAAAAAAATGCAAAACTCAGAAAAACAATCTTAAAATTTTATTTCAATTTGAATTTTCATCATTTGACACAGTGTAGATTAAAATAAGGCATAGTATCTCACAATAAATAAAGACAGATTCATTCATAGTTTATAACATAAAACAGCAGCGGTACATAAGCATCTATTAACAGAAGTGCGTTCATTGCTGGGAGAACTTTTGCATTTGCAGACATTACATAGTTGTCAATATGTAAAGGATTAGCATTACAGTGACCTTGTCTGATACGTGTTCAGATTATCCATAGCAGCAGGATTTGCCAGAACAGACACAAATGCCATGAACAAACATACAGTTTGTCTGATTCATTGCACTGTGCCTCCAAATAGGAAACAATAAAGCCTGTGGGCTTAGCTCGGTAAATAATACATTTGCTTTTAAGAACACCTTCTTCTGATTTACAGAGCTGAATATACCAAAACTTACATGTCGCAAAGGCACATGGGCAGGTGGCGCCTCTTAAACACCACCATCAGATTAATGTGCAACACTGCAATGTTTCTTATGAATATGCTACGCTAAACTCTGTTAAACTCTATAAATACATTTCTGATATATACTATATATTTATGTTTAATAGCTTCAAAGACATGGGGCTAAGCATCTCAATTATACTATCTGCTGGTGTTCTCATGTCAGGGTCTGGACAGGACAGGTACGGAGATTTTAAAAAATGATTTCAAACACATTAGGCAGAAAGGATGGAGAAAGACATGTTGGCACTTCTGTCATAATCTAAGCAAAGCAAACATGTGTTCAAGATATCAGAGCTCCTTGGGTATTCTCCTATGAGTACACAAAGGCATAGAAAGTATAATACACTTAAAAACAGACTCCTAGCACTTGTGATAAACATTTTATAAAAAACAAAATGCAAAAAAACAAAGTGTATTAGTACAAAGGAGACAAAGTGCTTCGTCCATTTTCTACTGTTTTCAGTCAGTCTGCAGCTTTGTTGCCTGAACTCGTTTATTTTATCATACGACAGCGAACACAATATGTTCATCAAAATAATAACCATTGTGACACCTGATAGGAGCTCATGCATCTAATCTCTGTCCTGTTAGAGGTAGCGAGTTATCACAAAGCTGAGATGTGACTGTTTTAAGTGCTGTGGAATGTACAGTAGCAAATGTCAGCAAGCACTCTGGCAACCCCTTGATCCAACTGAGTATAAATCCACCGATTCCAGGGATTATTGTTAATCTTCTCTGCTTAAATGTCCCCTTTCCTTCTACTGGGAAAAGCACCAACTCCCCCCTCACATGCAGTACCCTAATTAACCTTATAGTAGAGATGTGTAGTTGTGGTCCCTTCAGATTTGTGGTGGTTCACAGGTGCATGACCTTCCTGTGAGAGTTTCTCCAGAACTTATGATTCCAGAGCGAGGTACTGTTTGTGTGGTTCTCTTGGAATATGGGCAGCTTTTCAGGGATTATTACTCGCCAGACTTCCTCGGCATCCAGACTACTCTTCTTTTAGCTTGATAGAAATCTGTTGGTTAGAAAAAGACAAAACAAAGAGGATGATTAGCTAAACAAGAACTCTTATGAAGCAACAAGTTTATTAACCAGCTAAACACACACCTGTAATGTTTGTTTGTTTCCTCTTCAAGCCAGTGCTCTCTAACCTCTCCAGTGTTTTCTCCCTGCTATCCAGTTTGAGCGGACATCTTTCTGGTGAAAGAGGGATGTTCTCCTTCTCACTCTGTGGTGGCTCCACCCTTCCTTCTTTGGGAGAAGCTGTTGTCTCTGCTGCTCTCTGGTTTTCTTTCTTTCCAACACCAAGCCTGCAGGGTCTGTAGAGCAGAGGTACCCTGGTGCCAGGGATACCCTCCCACTGGAAATCACTGGTCTCCAAGGGCTTGTCTGAGATGAAATCAAAGCCCCAGCGCTGGGAAGCCTCATCCAGGTCTTTACGCAGGGCAGTTTGGTACTCCACCTGCAGCTGCTCTCTGTCAACAGGGCCAAACAGGATCCGCCGAACAGGTCCATTACTCCTGAGAGCACTTAGGATCCGCTTGTGAGAAGCCATCACTCTGCACTAATGGTGAACAAAGAGAAGGTTTTGGTTAGGTGGGAGTGCTCCATACTCGGGATGCACCGATATAGGTATCGGCTCAATACCAAGCGTGTGTACTTGTACTTGGTATTAATAAAAGTGTACCGATACCACAACCGACACCCTACACCACACTAGTCAAGCTAGTGCAGATGTGTTTGATGACATGCTTGTTATATGTTTTAAAAGAAATAAATGCCTTGAATGTTAAAATGTCACATTTTTTGTTACACTAAAAGCTAGATCTTAGTTTCAAAACCACACATCTATAGTTGTATTTAAGTAAAATGTGCCCAATCAAAATGAAACTTGTTAGAATTGTTAGTTTGTATTGGTGAGGTAACTTTAGAAATAAAATCTTACACGGTTATAACACCAATAATAACCTAAGTCACAATAATGTTCACATCAATAGATCTGGTATTGCCAAATATCGGTATCTGCAGGTATTCAAATTTCAGATATCTATATCGGATTGGGACGCCCAAAAAGTGCATCCCTACTCCATACACTTAATCATTCATGTCACCAAAGTTTCCCTAATAACTGCAAGTTTAAACCAGCATCAATATACTGGTGTAACTGGTCAGATGCTTTTGATTCAAATGTATCACCCAGGTTTTGCCCATATGTAAGACACAGAAATTTATCTTAAGTAACACAAGCAGGTGGCTCTTACACCAATCTTACTCTGAAAACGAAGAAAATACTGGTAATCCATGCTAGATCTCTATCCATTGCAAACACTCATGTAATACCTCAGTAATAAAAGTAGAAACCAGGCTCACCATGGTTGTGGTCAGTTTGACACCTTCCCAGAGAAGAAGCAGAGTGCCGCTATCTGAGCTGAGTTTTAAAGGCAGAGACGCACAGAGACCTCCTCCAGTGTGAATCACTGGTACATGCCTGGACATAATCTCTGAGACATGTAAAGGCAAGTTTTAAGTTTGGGAAAGGTGCGATGACAGACATTGACCACACGGTGGCAGCGTTTCACCATCTATACACCGAGCTCAGGAGGAAAATCATCAAATCGCCTTGATTTGCAGCTGATCAGCAGTGTGTCTTTAATAAAGTAAAAATAAAAAAGAGTTGTTGTTCTTTTAAGTAGCACTGATATGGACACTGTACCAAGCTAAATATTTGATACTACTCTGTAATGGTTGCAAAGTGGAAAACAAAAGTGGAGAATAATACTGAAGGTCATTAAAGGCATCCGGGAAAAGCCTGGAAGAATTCCAGGGATTTTCTTCAAGCAAACAATAAAAGAAACCCATCCCACCCAGTTACTCAGCTCCAGCACAGGAAAGACACTGACACTCAAAGTAAATTAAAATGGTTGTAGCTGATTTCAGGCAGATTACCTTTAAAATGTTAGTAGCATTTGAAATAAGCCTCCTCATATTTAATACAAAGATAAACAAATATGAACACAAATCAGGATAAACAAGTTTTGTTATGTCATCGGACTTGCCTGTGGTCCTCAGCAGATCAGTGAGATAAAAAAAAAAGTCATTTCATTCATTCTCTGCCAAACTCAGCAATAAGATGATTAAATTTGGAGGGCTAATGTACCATCGTATTTCGCTTGTTTGTTATTGGTGTTTTTATTTAATTTTTATTAGTTATTTAATTTACATTTAGGCCAGTGTGCTGGTGGGTTTTATGATTATTTTTTCAGATAGTAGTTTAACTAACCTCGAAACTCAGCTTTTGATTTATATCACTTCAGGATTTAACATGCACAAAGTCACTCAGAGAAAAAGGTTAATTTATTTTTTATTGCCAGAGATTTGAACCGTTTTGGAGGACAGCAATCAATAGATCAATGAGTTTAGGTTCTGCTTCATGTTACCAACATAATATTAGAAGTAACTTCTAATTACTTGATAACAACCTCCTTTGCTAGAAGTAGTCTATCCCTAAAATGTCCGTGTCCCCTTCCCACCCGCTGTTTCGTAACAGTGGGACTACTGGGCAAAAGTCGGAAAAAAGTTTATAAACTACGAGAAATTTGACCGAAAAAGAAATGCTTCAACGACTTAATAAAAGCTCCTCTGTTCCGCTTTAATTTCGATGCTTGCCCCCATCCCTCCACCCATCCTCATCCAGCCCCCGCCCCTCATCCCCTCCCAGACCCCGGATGCAACGTCAGCTGGAGGCCGGGCTGCGGGGAGGACCAAACAGTCTATCTATGGGGAAGACAGATTCAAGCTGTGGCGGGAGAATCGCCACGCACGAGCTGCAGAGGAAACCGGCATGGACCCTGCCCAGTTTACTACAGCTCCACGTGAGGCTGGCGCTCGTGTCCTCCAGTCTAACTGGGCTGTCACTGAAGGACTCACACGGCACATAACACACAAACACAAGGCAGCGACGGGCGGATGAATTTATAGACTTTTTTAAAAAGTTGAGATTTTTTAAACTAATATCTGAGAAACTATATTAAAAAAAAAAACTAATTAATATTATGAATGATATTTCATAATATCATTGTGGGTTTAATTCCCAGCTTCGAGCTCTAAAACAGGCATCAAGGCGTTTGGAAAACAGATGGCGTTCATCAGGACTAGAGGAGTCTCACTTAACCTGGAAAGAAAGTTTAAGCGTATACAAAAAAGCCTTACGTGTGGCAAGAACAGCTTATTATTCATCATTGATAGAGGAAAACAAAAACAACCCTCGGTTTCTTTTCAGCACTGTAGCTAGGCTTACTAGGAGCCGGAGCGCTGTGGAGCCATGTATTCCTTTCTCACTTAGCTGTGATGATTTCATGTATTTTTTCAGGAATAAAATTGACACTATTAGAGATCAAATTGACAATACTCTTCCTTCTACCTATAATGTTGAGCCTGTTGTGGTCTCCGAAGCATCCTTAGAACCAGGATCTGACTTGTGTCTAAATAGTTTCTGTCCTGTCCAACCCTCTGAATTAACTAAAATAATAGCTTCATCTAAACCATCCACCTGTATCTTAAACCCTCTCCCAACGAGCCTCTTTAAGGACATTTTCCCTTTAATTAATACATCACTACTAAATCTTATCAATATGTCTTTAGTGACAGGATATGTACCACAATCATTTAAAACTGCTGTAATCAAGCCTTTACTTAAAAAGCAATCTCTGGATCCAGAGGTGATAGCAAATTATAGACCTATATCTAACCTCCCGTTTATGTCCAAAATTCTGGAGAAAATAGTTTCAGCTCAGCTACATGCCCACCTGAGCAGAAATAATTTATGTGAGGAGTTTCAGTCAGGATTTAGAGCTCATCATAGCACTGAGACAGCATTGGTGAAAGTTACTAATGACCTTCTTATGGCCTCAGACAAAGGACTTGTGTCCGTACTTATCTTGCTTGATCTTAGTGCTGCATTTGATACAGTCGATCATAACATTCTGTTACAAAGACTAGAACAGGTGATTGGAATTACAGGTACAGCGTTAAGCTGGTTTAAATCATATTTATCTGATAGACTTCAGTTTGTTCATGTAAATGACAAGTCCTCCTCCCAAACTACAGTAAGTCATGGAGTTCCTCAAGGTTCTGTACTTGGACCAATACTCTTCACACTATATATGCTCCCTTTAGGCAAAATTATTAGACAGCATGGAATAAACTTTCATTGTTATGCAGATGATACTCAACTATACTTATCCTTTAAACCAGATGAAACAAATCAGCCCAATAGGCTACAAAATTGTCTCATAGACATAAAGACTTGGATGTCTAGAAATTTTCTCCTCTTAAACTCAGATAAGACTGAAGTAATTCTCGTTGGATCTGAAAAACTCAGAGCTAAATTTTCCGGTTTTGTAATGAACCTGGATGGCATTACTTTAGCTTCCAGTGCTACAGTGAGAAACCTTGGAGTAATATTTGACCCTGACCTGTCCTTTGGCCCACATATTAAGCAGGTTACTAAAACAGCCTTCTTTCATTTACGTAATATAGCCAAAATTAGGGACATTCTGTCTCGGAGTGATGCAGAAAAACTGGTTCACGCTTTTGTTACTTCGAGACTAGATTACTGTAACTCTCTATTACTGGGCTGTCCTAAATATGCCCTGAAAAGCCTTCAGCTGATCCAGAATTCTGCAGCCAGAGTCCTGACCAGAACCAGCATGAGAGATCATATTTCTCCAGTTTTAGCCTCTCTTCATTGGCTGCCTGTTGAATCTAGAATAGAATTTAAAATCCTTCTCCTTACATATAAAGCCCTCCACAACCAGGCACCACTATATATCAAAGACCTCATTGTTCCTTATATACCAAGTAGAGTACTTCGTTCGCAGACTGCAGGCTTACTTGTGGTTCCTAGAGTCTCAAAGAGCCGAGCAGGAGGCAGAGCCTTTGGTTATCAGGCCCCTCTCTTATGGAATAAGCTCCAAGTTAGTGTTAGGGAAGCAGACACCCTCCCCACCTTTAAGACTAGGCTGAAGACTTATCTTTTTGATAAGTCCTATAGCTAGGGATGGTTAGCATCCCTTAGTTATGCTGCTATAGGTTTAGACTGCTGAGGGACATTTCCTGATACACTGAGCTTCTTTCTTTTTCTCTTTATCTCTTTCTTTTACCCCCCCCATAACAGTGTTGCATCATTAACATGTATGTCTCCTGTCTCAGCAGGTCTCCCTGGCCGGGAGTAGCAGTTCCTGTTGTCTGTTGTCTTTCTGTCCTCTTCCCCCCACACAGCAGAGGCAGATGGCTGCCTGTCCTGAGCCGGGTTCTGCCGGAGGTTTCCTTCCTGTTAAAAGGGAGTTTTTTCCTTCCCACTGTTGCCAGTGTGCTTGCTCAGGATGGGAGATTGAGTTGGACTCAACTCAATCTGTTGGTTTCCTTATATAGGCTGTTATGAATTGGCCTTCATTATGTTTTCCCCTCTGTCTGTAAAGCGTCTTGAGATGGCATTGCCGTGATTTGACGCTATATAAATAAAGTTGAATTGAATTGAATTGAATTGAATTGAATATTTGTCATACCCCATTACATACAGTTTGTGAGTCAAACTTCAACTAAAACCCCTTGTCCGAAGGAGGAAGAAGTGGTTTTCAGCCTACTTTGTGCTACTCATGTATTTAAAGTGCTTTATAAATAAAATTTGATTGATTAATAGTGTATCTATTCTAATGACAATAAATCCTCAAACATTTGCCTTCTGATTTTAACCCAGTTTAAAGTCAAATCATATTTAAAAGATATCTATTCGTGATATTACTTACAGTTTGAGTCAAATGAAGTTCAGTCCAGTCCAAATACCTCCTTTGGTTCAAACTTATAACTCTGCTTTTCTGCTTGGTTGTGATTCCAAGTTTCACTACAGCTGTGATACAAATAAACCTTGAGGCTGGTTTATGTAGTTATTCTAGCCCTTCAGATCAGATTGCCTCTAACTTCAGCCACAAATAGCGTTCCTTGATAAATTCTCCAAGTATTCTCACAGCCTAAACTTTTATGAACTCCGGTGGGAGGGGACCCTTCGCTCCCGTGAGGGGGCGGGGTCAGCCAGTTATCATACGTGGACCTGGGCCCGGTAAACACACGAGTACACGTGAAACTTTGGCTCTGGAGTGGAGAAAATTCCAGCTTGGCACCTCCCTCCCTGCCTTTCAGGACGCATGACTGAGCGCAGCAGTCGGTCAGTATGCTGTTCCCTGGACACAACCTGATAAACACACACATTTACACACAAACAGAAGAAACATTTGTTTTATTTCCATTTCCAAAATCTTCCACTGTCACTTTCTGTTTTTAATCTGATCTTCTAAAGTTTTCTAGACAACAACATCCTCCAGAACAGCATGCAACATCTCCTAAGCCAGAGGTCCACGGGGAAACACCATCTTTACAGCACTTTACATTACATTGTCCACTTCTAAGCAACCAGTTTAATCTATCATTTAGTTATTTGGTATCAGAGTGAGGCATGATCTAAAATATCCTCAGAGACAGTTTCTTCAAAAGATTTTTGCAGGCGTTTTGCTCACAGTTTGCTCAGGTGATTTTGCAATTGCATAATCCATACAGTCTGTATGGAGTGCTGATTTGTGCTCTAATATTCATTATTACAGACTGTTTATACAACATATGCAAATCTACAGACATGAAAGCATGTAGATCACATGGGCAGAGCAACATTTTTATATGGAAGTTGAAATTTTCTCCCTGTACAATGATTGTATGATTTTTATGTATTATTGCAGAAAGCACAATCACCACATGCACACCTGATGTTTGCAATGATTTCTTTTTACTTCTTTTTCTTTTTAAGGGAAACTTATGAGGAGTTGAACAGCTTTGTCAGAGTATAAGTATATATTTATATATTTATAAACTCAAACAATCTGGAACACTCTTTTAAATACTGTGCAATACTGAATAATTATCATTATCAGTCTTGTGCAGACAGTATTTTAGATTAGGCTCTTTAGATTTAAACATTAAACAATGCTGACCAAGCTACAATTCTCTAAATGTTTTCCATAACATTGCAACCCAGCACTCTGAGCTTGTAATTATTTTGTCAGTCAAAGTTCCTGTCAAAAGTCTGAGCTAAGTTTCTCCAAACCGCAGAACTGTGTCTGTGGTTACATATACCAGCTGTACCTGGTTTCAACAACAAGTTTGCTCCGCCCACTCTTGTCATTGAGGCCAGGTGTATTTACTCCAACTCTCACTCAATCACCAAACTCCTCAATACGCCCTTAAGCCTAGTTCCCAGCACGTCAGCAAAAAGTCCCAACCGTAGGATGCAGTCTAGGCCCCACTGGTCTGAAAGACACTGGGTCCTTTGTTAAGTAGGCGCCTGTCAGAACACAAGAGAAAAACATGTATACTTGAAGCGGCTCACAAAAGTTATCAGCATAGCTACATCCACTAGAACTGTGTACTGAAGTTAACAGTATACAGGGAAAGCATGCTGTTTTTGACTAAATAGCAGCTGTTTGCTGCAGAAAAAGCCTGGATATTTGTATAGCTGAGTGGGCATTTTCTTACCTCAGCTCGAATGCAAATGCAAACTGCAGAGGCTCTGCAAGCCCCATCATATTGTTTTATTCTTTACGTGCTTCATTTTATTTTGCCTCTTGCTCTGCAACCGCTGAGGAAAGTTTTGCCAAACATGCTGAAACTTGCATGGATAGCGATTAATTATTCATCTAAGGAGCACTGCTCTTTTCAGCTTTATCACCACACATTACATAACACTGACTGGATATAGCTATAAACTGATTACACCCATGCACAGCGTTAATTAAACCTTTTATAATTATATACAAGAGCAAGCAGCACAGTTAAAATAAGGAATTAGTAAAAGAAAAAATTGAAATATGACACAGCTATAATCAAAACCGTGATGTGCTCTCTGCAATTCTATACTAAATGTAATATTAACACTGACAGTTATACTTCCTGGTGAGGTGATGACTTACAGCTTGATATTGATGATGCATGTATGATCAAGTGATTTACAGTCTGACTGTAATTGTTGGACTTGTTTCATAGTTTGTAGTCTTAAAGGTAAGGTAGGACATCTGGGCAAAATAGTTTGAGGAAGCATGTTTAAAACATGTTTAAAATAAACAATTCAAAAGCCCCAAACCCCCTTTCTGCAGACTTTCCCCCTAAGCTACCCCTTCAAAGCACAGAATCATGATGCTAATTTCTGACAGGTTGAGGGGGCGGGACAAATGGCAGTTGAGTTTGATAGACATCTCACATATCCAATCGTTTAGAACGGGTCGATTAAAATGATTGGATGGTGTTTTTTTTCAGTCTAGTCTTTCATAGGTGACTAAATATTTTTATTTTTGTGAGAGCATTTAATTAATTTATGTAATAAAACGTCTGCTTTCAGTTTGTGTGTGTATTTCATATTATACACACACACATATATATATATATAATTTAATGAAATGAAAATTAAATTAAATATACTTTATTAATCCCCAAAGGGAAATTCAATATTGTAGTAGATAATTATTTGAGGTGGTCTTGTTCCGGAGGCTGATGGCTGCTCACAGGAATGATCTTCTGTATCTTTCAGTCTATATATATATATATATATATATATATATATATATATATATATATATATATATATATATATATATATATATATATATATATGTATACATGTGCATAAATAAACCTGAATGCAGCTGTTTTATTACAGTAATTAATGTAATAAAACGGTTCATTAAACTGATTTGTAGTTTTGTCTCCATTTTGAAGTAAATGGAGCAATTCGTGCAGTAAATGTTTCCAGCCAGAAAGTGCTGGACCAGAAATCCTCACCTGAAATAACACATTTCTACATTTTATCACCTGTTGGGATGTAAAACTACCGTTTTATTGACAATTTTATGCCTTCAATCCCCATTTATCCAGGAAAAAGTCACCTTGAAAAGTCTTCCAGGCAGATCTCTAATCACGTGACCTCATCCAAACTCAGTTCCAACAAGCTGCATCTCTGTGATATTTACACAATGTCCTCTGCTCCGTGGGCGCCAAAAGCCACAGACAGCGTGTCACATAACAGTGGGTGGAAGTACTGCGGATTTCTCGACGCATTCACGCGGTTACTTGCCTGCGAGACCCATCTCCGTGGATGCCATGAGTCACGGCTCTGATGATGTCACATGAGAGGCTTGAGTAATTCACGGGAAAGCGCGCGCAGATTTGAGAAAGCTGTGACTCGATTCACGCGGACAGGAGCGTGAACAGCAAGGCGTGGGGCAGATTGGGTGGGACGCAAGACGCAACTGGGCAGTGGGAGAGTTGTGAGAAGAGTCAGTGGGGGGGACGGGACGACTACGAGTTAAGACAGACGAAAGTACATTTAATGACTAAAAGTAAACTCAATGAATGAAAGTACATTTAATGAATGAACGTATTTATTAAAATAACAGTGAAACACTTTCATAAGTAACTCTTAGTCACTGCTGACTACTAAGAGGTTAACCTTTCACCAGTACACATAAACTGCAAATAATGGAGTTCCTGGCCTGCTGGTAAAGTTACATTACTATGTTGTAATCTAGGCAATAGTAATGTAACTTTATCACCATTATTTGCAGTGTATGTGTACTGGCAAAAGGGTTAACTTCTTTGTCTGTTGTGTTACATAACTGGAACCCTTGTATAGCAGAAATAGCTAAATTTACAGCACAGACAGCAATGTATACATGCCACACTTATTAATGCCTTCTAATGTGACAAAAAGGGCCAAATATGTTTTAAAGTTATTTGAAACTCCAATAGTAAGTCTAGTTCCTTTGACTACAAAGTTTCAATGACTTTTTATTGACCTTTTAAACAACCAATGAAGGATATGGTAGGATGGGGTTTTTTTTCTTTTCAAGATTATTTATTTGACAAAATATCACAATAAATGTGTCCTGTATGATCACAATCAGAAAAACATTCAAACTACAGTGACACATTTTTAATACAAATTGTTTTTAAATCAAATATGTACCAAATATATGTACCAGTTCTGTCTGTAAGAAAGTTAAATCAACTTAACACACAAGACTGCTTATTTGTATTTGGACTCCTTTCTAAAAATCTGTTAAGTATGTGTGAAGTCACCTTCCAATTGGAGTCCCTCTATCGGGTGTGTTGGTTAGTTTATGTCCAGACATGATTTTCTATTTTTCTTTTAAGTTCATACTATTAACACTGTAATTATGCTGTAGTACTTCACATTTTTTAAAAATACATTTTTTATTCATTTGTTAATTATGAAGGTATTTCTTCAACTTTAATTTCTTGTATATTTTATATCTTTTTCATTGCCAGGTAACTGAGGTAGCGTCTCAGTTGTGAATATGAGTAAATCATTAGTGAAATAAATCAATTTGAAAAAATATTGTGCAATGTTAATCCATTATATCTCTTGGGTCTACTCTACAAGGTACAAAACAATTTTTTAATGCAATTTTTAGCAGCTTGACAGATTTCTTTTGGTACCATATTTTCGCTATTTAATCCAATAATTTTTTATCTCGAGGGTTTTTTTTGTACTGCCTTTGTTTTTTGGTCATATATCTTCAAGTTATCTTTTTTGCTCCATCCATTTTGCATCTTTAGTGTTGGTTAAAAAAAAAATCTGTTTTGACTTTATACTATAAATGTACATACAAATCAAACCATTCATCACCATAGCACAGCGTCTAAATCAGATTTATTTGAAAATCTGTGGTATGTACAGGTATCAAAGGACCAGTATGGTTATAAAAATATGAACTATTTTGTACTTGAGAACTGAGTCTGACTCAAATAATGGAGACTGCACCAAAGGAAAACGAGAGTGAAGACTTGCAATTTTAAGAGCTGAGTCAAGTCTTCTATTGAGATATTTGATGAGTGCCCTCTTGTGGGAAAAAAAAAAAAAATTATGAATACTACAATAGTCAAGGCAAAGTGAAAGAGAAATAAATACAAATAAATCAGGATAAAATTTAACCAATCTGTATTTTTTATTTGAGATATCAGATCACATAGTATCAAACAAAAGAAACAATGAAAAACGCCAAAGACAAAAAAAAAACAAAAAAAAAAAACAGGACTTCTGTTCAAACCATTTTTCCTTTTAAATTTCCAAATTAAAGCCAGTTTTGCATCTTGACAGAGTATTAAAAAACCGTGAACGGATACATGAAACTAGCTGACTGAAAAAGGGCTGGCTTTACACGCACGCACACAATAAAAAGATGGGAACTCTTACATTTCCCATCTTTTCTTCAGGGAGAAAAAAAAAAGAAAAAGACCTTTACATTGTCCAAATCTGGAACTGCTGGAACAACATCAACCTACACAGTACATTCATCAAAACCAAAGCTCATAGAAAATCAACTCTGGAATGAAGGGTGAGACAACTGTGATCGGACCTAACAAAACAGACTATGCTTAGCTGACACTGATAATACACTACACCTGAACACACCCACTCGATGCATTCTGAAGCAAACCTAAAAGGAGAATGGGAGGGACACTAAAACTTTTGTTAAAAAAAAAAAAAAGAAAAAAGAACGAAAGGAAAGGAAAAAAAAAAAAGAAAAAAAAAAAAGGACAAAATGACCACACGGCCATGCTCAAGTCCATCAAATGAAAGGGTGGAGCCTTTACAAATGTTCATCATCAGCCCCTTTTACACCTGACAGACTGTCTTCTACTTTCTGTCATTAGACCTGGAGCGGCTGTGGAGAAGGGAGGGGAAAAAAAGAAGAAAAAAGTTAATGTTAGCTAGAATTAAAGCACTTAAAACTGCGCAACCAAGTGTATTAGTAGTAAGTAGAGCAGGTAAAGGCTGAAAAAAAATACAAGAACACATCCTGGATAAAAAAGAAACCTCCACTAGGTTCCCCAGTCGAGTCGTTTTTCTAGCCTTCTCATCACAACGAGCAGTTTTACTGACGTCAGATGGAAATGATTTGCAGATGATTCAAATTGTTATACCTCCTTGATCGAGAGAAGGACCTAGAAGGTTTGTGGTTCCTGTCCCGGGAGAGGGACCTCTCTCTCCTCCTGTCTCTGGAGAAAGACCTAAAAAAAATAAAATAAAAGAATATCTCAGTAACGCAAGGAAAAAAATACATTTTAAAGATTATATGCAAATTGTGCAATTTAGTGTAGTTTATGTATCAAAAGCACAAGACAGTCTTGCAAATATAATCAGGGAAGATAATCCTTTGTGTTTCAGGCTATTAAATGTTATTATAAACCCTTCTCTGCAACAGAGTTATATTATACTCCTGTACTTTTTGTCCAAGCGTACCTAAACTAGAAATATTCAATAGTTATCTACTTAAAAGTTAAGAGTCAAGTTTTGAGGGCTATTTTACCTGCTTCGGCTGCGGCTGAAGCTCCGCCTGCGTGGGGATCTGGGCAAGGGAAATACAGTAGTTAAGAATAGATACAGACATACCCATCACCCTGTAGAACTGTACATTGTTTAACTCCTCTTACACTGGGCTACCTCAGCACAGCCCTTTGCTTATTTCAGTCTTTTGAATAAGAATATTGGCAATAAGACTTTGTGTTTTTCCAGGGAAACAATTATCTGAGTAATAAAAAGTCACTGGCAACAAACAAAGCGCATAAAGATGGCAGATGCCCAGGAATTCCTACTCACACCTACCCCACAGTACAAGGCACAACTTTTAGTTAAGTCACAAGTGGGAATTTTATTCCTGTTTATAATTTTAATAGGTAAGGTCTGATGCATTCTGCAAATATGCAGGAGAATTGACTATAAGACTAAAGACTGACTCCCACTATGAAAAAACAAACATTGCACTGTGGACTGGCCCATGTTAGTGTGAAATTAAACCATACAGGGGCCACCAACTGTATGAAAAGCAGTCAACTGCAGTTTAATGAATAACATAAAATGAAGGCAAGTAAAGCCGTAATATCAAGGAACAAGTCTCGGGAAACAACCAGGCTAAAACCTCATTCAACCACCACAACAGATAAGATAGTTATCGTGGGGTTTGAAAAGAGTTTTGATAAGATATGACCTCATAATTCTGCTCAGAGCCCCAAAACATACCAGCTTATTATCCATTATATCAAAACCTCTGGAAACATGAAGTTCCAGATATCTCATATTGGATCATTCCCCTTTGAAATAAGGACTACAGAAATGGTGGACGACTAAATGACAAACCTATGATTTAAATGTTAAAGAATGACCTTTTCAAACCAGATGTCTCTTCACTTTCAAAACTGTAATCAGCAGTGTACTGAATGAAGCAGGAAAACTTACTAGTATTTTTGGATTTCAACAAGCTAGTTATGACGAAAGGGAGGCAGACTGGCGGCCGGGTAGGTAGAATTGGTTGAATAGGACTGGCCAGATGCTGCAAGGTGATTACGTGGCAGGCAGATGGGGGCTGGTTGTGGCTTTTTTCCTGCTTTAATTGGTAAGCTGAAGGCTGCTGCTGGTAGGTTGTAGACATTTGGAAACGTAATACGCTGATTGGTCGGGAATGTGAGGTGGGCCTCTGCCGTTTGGTTTAAGGTTGAAGGAGGAGGAAGATGAGAACGGCATGCTGAGGAACCAATGGGCTGATGCAACCTGACGACTGGCCATGCCTGGGTCATGTGACAGCACCAGCCAAGCTGATTGGGCACGATGATCAGCAGTCACATGATGCTGAAAGAGGACTAGTTGACTGACTCAGAGGGTGGTGAGAAGAGGCATGGTGGTGGCTCTGCAACGGGTTTCATTCTTATTAATATAGATGAAAAGTAAAAAGCATCCTCAAACAAAAAGGAAAAAACACATTTGGCACTCCCCCCCTCCCAAACTTTAGACAGGTTATACTATTCCTAACAAGGAACTGCCTACACCTCTTTCACATTACTAGTTTTCCACTGTAATGCAGCAAATTATAAAGTTTGACTGTGCACAAAGGAATGTACACTTCAACGGAGCACAGATGGCTAAAACAACTTGTCAGACTTGTCATAATTTGAAGTACAAATGAAATGCCTTTCTATTGCAAAACACAATGGAAAGGCATTTCTGTACTGCAGAGGAGAATGCCCCATTGATGTTATATTTTAATATTTGATTTTAAACTGCTGTTTCACTCACTGAACCAAATGAAAAATGTAAATGAAGACAAAACTGGAGGCCTTAGACAGTGCAACTGTAACCATTAGACAAAAATAACCACAACTACTAATGCAAATACAAATGCACTGGAAGGCCACTCGTAATTATCAGGAAACTAAACTGTGGGTAAGAGAGATAAATGAGAAAGTTGCAGATGGATAAATGAACAACTGTTATCCCTGCTGGCCTCATCAAATAACATGTAGGTCACCTTCGCCTGGGCGGTGGGCTACGGCGCCTGTAGTCGTCTCGGTCTCGAGGACGCCTGCTCCACGATGGGGGTGCGCCACGGGTGCGGCTACGCTTCTCACCATTTGACAGCTCCACACGCACTCGGCAACCACACAATGTCCTATAAATTAAGCAGTAATGTGTCATTGCCGGTGTAGCATGACAAACCTGTTTCTGTATTTTCGTCTAATGGATTTCAAAATATGCAAAGACAGCCACCTACCTCCCATCAAGCTCACGCACGGCATCGGTTGCATCCCTGGGATCTTCAAACTCTACAAAGGCAAAGCCTGGGGGGTTCCTTGCCACCCAAACACTACGGAGAGGACCATAGTAGCCAAACGCCCTTTCCAACTCCGTTTTATTTCCATTGTTGCCCAAATTTCCAACATAGACTTTGCAGTCAAGGGGACAGTCACGATGCATGACTGTATCTGAAATGATAAAGAAGTTTAAAGAGTTGGTTATCACTGCAACACTTAAAATCACCCATGACAAAACCTGATAAGTTAATCTTGTCTTAAAAGCGGTTAAGAAAAGCAAAACAAACAGCAACAACCCATAAACCCTTTCTTTACCGCTTTTCTGGGAAAATGCTTGCCTAGACACACACCTCTAATTCTTTGTTACACAAACTAGCATTCACCATTATGTTTGCAAGAGTTTAATCACACTTGCAGGTGACAACTAAATGAATACATATGTAAGCAAATTAATATGTCCAAAACCCACAGTTCCATTTTATCTATAAACTGTTTTAGCGTCTGGAAAAAAAAGTTCCCCACTAGATTAGGAGCCAATGCTAGCATTAGCTAGGAAGCTACATATCGTTATTCGTCGTCATAAACTACACTTCACAAAATGTCAAATTCATATACCGCTTAACTGAATGGCCTAACTGATAAGTAACCAATACAGTCCCTTAAAATGCATAAACCTAAAGTAGTTTACGTTTACAAAGAAATGCCTATTTAAGAGAAGCTAAAATGGCCGTCTGAGGCCTGCTCGCGTGTAGGGGCTATCGGCTAGCAGCCACAGAAATCAAACAATACAACATGTAGTTTGGGTGATGCAGCAAACTCTACTCGAAAATATAATTAACAAACGATATTGTATAATATGCGATCAAGTATTGTGCACAAACTGTACCGTGTTTGATTAAATTCACAGCTCAAAAGATCAAGACTTCTCCCGCTAGTTCGGCGCTCTCGATCGTGGATGGAAAATGGCGAGACGGAAAATACGTTTGTCGGTAGAGTAACCAGGATGCTGTATCGAGGAGGGCGGGGTATCTTATTTCCCTCCTCTTTTAACTAGTTCTTCGGAAATAGGTATTTAGAATACTGATATTGCTTTGTACAAGCATGCCGACTTGCTGAAATATGTAGGCATTTTATTGGTATAATTAAAGTGCCGAAGTGGTAAGGTCACAAAGAATAAAACTGCAGTACCACGGTGAGCCACATAATTAAACCCAATGAATCTGTGGCGCTGTTTCTAAATTACCAATTTGATTTGCAGCCTGTGTAAAACTATTTGCAAAATATTCATTAAAATTCTTGCAAAAGCTCCATACAGATTACCCTATTCATTTTTTTTTCAATTACTGAAACAACAAAGTATTATTATTATTATTATTATTATTATTAGTTTTTGAACAAGTGTGAAAGCGAAACTAATTTAAACTTTTTGTGATTTAATTACTTTCACAAATAAACTTTTACAAATTAACTTCTACAAAGACTAGACAAGGGATTTTTATTTCATGTAGGCCTGCAATACTATTCAAAGTGCTTTACACAGAAACATGAAAAGCCTCAGCGCTTTGCAGAAAGCATTGAGACTATAATGCAATGATCAAATAATAATACAAAGAAACTAAGAAAACAGAAAATGAGTTTTTACAATCAAATGGATCTGATTAACCTGGAATATAATGCTTGTTCTTAGTTGTATTTTGAAAATACGTTTTTAAATTTTTATAAAAATCAAATAACCAAGGCTGAACATTTCTAATCCATACTGTAACAGTACTTATTATTTCAGTGCAGGGTTGTAAGTGACTTGATCATATCTCACCTGCTATCAGGCGACAGATAAGGCCCTGGTCACACCCCAAACAGCTCATCATTTCATCACAGGGCCGTTATAATTCCCCAACAATCATAATCTCACTCTTTAATCTTGTTTTTTGGTTGGGGAAGGACAAACACAAGTGTCCTATTAGATTCAGTAACTTTCCATAAATCAGATCATGGATATACATTTTTTTTACATGGTAATAATGTTGCAACCATGCGAAGATGCTAACAACTAGCTTTGTGTTTCTTTTTATCTAATGCTCATGACAAAATCTGACAAAATCAAAATGGGTGATAGGATACAAATAAGTAAAGCGAGCCCTGGATCAATTATAATTTGTCACTTGTGTACTTTCTATAACAGTCTGAATGACACTAACTTGGTCTCATGGCAAATTAAACTTTTTTAATTCAATTACTTTATATCTGCTTTTTCTGGGTTGTTGTACCATCCTATATCTCTGCATCCATTTTCTCTCATGAAAATCAGACATAACCGATGACAGTTCTTTGATTCTAGTTTGCTTTGAGGTTACTGATTGGATTCATTCACTTTCAGGATTTGGGTGAGCATAGATTACATCCACAGTCTGGCTGTTTCCCTTCTCCTTAATCCTAAAACAAAAACCAGTCTAACAGCATTTTTGGCACTGGAAAAATACCATCCATCCATCCATCCATCCATCCAACCATCCATCCATCCATCTTCTATCGCTTCTCTGGGGTTGGGTCGCGGGGGCAGCAGCCTAAGCAGGGAAGCCTAGACTTCCCTCTCCCCAGCCACATTTGCCAACTCTGCAGGGGGATCCTAAGGCATTCCCAGGTCAACCGAGAGAAATCATTCCTCCAGCGTGTCCTGGGTCTCCCCTGGAGTCTCCTTCCTCAGGTACATGCCTTGAACACCTCACCAGGACGCATCCTGACCAGATGCCCAAGCCACCTCAACTGGTTCAGTGGCTCTACTCTGAGCCCCTCCCGGATGACCGAGCTCCTCACCCTATCTCTAATGGAGAGCCGGGCTACCCTGTGGTATAAACTCATTTCAGCCGCCTGTACACGGGATCTCCTTCTTTCGGTCATGACCCACAGCTCACAGACCATAGGGAAGGATAGGAACATAGATAGACTGGTAAATCAAGAGCTTTGCCTTCTGGCTCAGCTCCTTCTTCACCATGACAGACCGGCGCAGAGTCCCTAACCGTCCCTCACTCGTGAACAAGACCCCGAGATATTAAAACTCCTCCACTTGAGGCAGGACCTCACTCCCGACCCGGAGAGGGCAATCCACCCTACTCCGGCTATGGATCAAAGTCTTAGATTTGGAAGTGCTGTTTTCTATCCCTGCCGCTTCACACTTGGCTGCAAATTGCTCAAGCGAGAGCTGGAGATCATGCCCCATACTCCCGGAGTACCCCCCACAGGAGTCCCCGGGGTACACAGTCAAATGCCTTCTCCGGGTCTACAAAGCACAGGTAGACTGGTTGTGAAAACACTCATGCCCCCTCCAGGACCCCAAAGAGGGTATACAGCTGGTCCACTGTTTCGCGACCAAGACAAAAGCCACACTGCTCCTCCTCAATCTGAGATCCAACTGTCCGACGGACCCTCCTCTCCAGGACCCCTTCAAAGACCTTACTGGGGAGGCTGAGGAGTGTGATTCCCCTGTAGTTAGAACACACCCTCCGGTCACTCTTCTTAAAAAGGGGGGCCACCACCCCTGTCTGCCAGTCCAAAGGCCCTGTCCCCGATGTCCACGCGATTCTGCAGAGGCGTGTCAGCCAGAAAAGCCCCTCAGTATCCAGAGCCTTAAGGAACTCCAGGTCGATCTCATCCACCCCCGGGGCCTTGCCATCAAGGAGCTTTTTAACCACCTCAGCGACCTCAGCCACAGGGATAGGAGAATCCTCCCCTGAGTCCCCCAGCTCTGCTTCCTCACCGGAAGAGTATTTGTAGGAGGTCTTTTAAGTATTCCTTCCCCTGACCCACAACATCCCAAGTTGAGGTAGGCAGCTCCCCATCTCCACTGTACACAGTATTGACGGAGTATTGCTTCCCCCTCCTGAGTCACCGGATGGTGGACGAGAATTGCATAAAAGCCGTATGGAAGTCATTCTCCATGGCCTCACCAAACTCCTCCCGTGCCCATGTTTTTGCCTTGGCGACACCTATCCACTGCCTCCAGAGTCCCACTGTCAAGAAGGCCCGGTATAACTCCCTCCTCAGCTTGATGGCCTCCCTCACTGCTGGTGTCCACCAAAACGTTCAGGGATTACCGCCACGACAGGCACCAACAACTTTATGGCCACAGCTCCGGCTGGCCCCCTCAACAATAGAGGCACGGAACACAGCCCACTTGTAGGAGTTGAATCTTGCTCTCACGGGGGACTCTGCCAGATGCTCCCAGTAGACCCTCACAACATCTTTGGGCCTGCTAGACCTGACCAGCTTCCTCCCCCACCACCGGAGCCAACTCACCACCAGGTGGTGATCTGTGGACAGCTCCACCGCCCTTTTCCCGAGTGTCCAAGGCATGTGGCCGCAGGTCTGATAATACGATTACAAAACGGATCATTGAAATGTGGCCCACGGAGTCCTGATGCCAGGTGTACACATGGACACTCTTTTGTTCGAACATGGTGTCCGTTATGGACAATCCATGACAAGCACAGAAGTCCAATTCCAAAACACCATTTTGGTTCAGAGGGGGGGGGGGGACCATGCCTCCCAATCACCCCCCTCCTGGTCTCACGTGAGCATTGAAGTCCCTCAGCATAACAAGGAAGTCCCCAGAGGGAGCACCCTCCAACCCCCCCCCCCCCCCCCCCCCCCCCCAAGGACTCCAGAAAGGCTGGGTACTCTGAACTGCATTTCGGTGCATAAGCACAGACAACAGTCAGGACCTGTCCCCCCACCCGAAGACGGAGTGACACTACCCTTTTGTCCACCGGGGTAAACCCCAATGTACGGGCACCAAGCTGGGGGCTAATGAGAATGCCCACATCTGTTTGGTGCCTCTCACCATGACACATCTCCAGAATGGAAGAAGGTCCAGCCCCTCTCAAGGGTACTGGTTCCAGAGCCCAAGCCATGCTTCGAGTTGAGTTCAACCATATCTAGCTGAAACTGCTCAACATCGCGCACAAGCACAGGTTCTTTCCTCACCAGAAAGGTGACATTCCACATCCTTTGAGACAGTTTCTGCAGCCGAGGATCGGACCGCTAGAGTCCCCACCTCTTGCTGCTGCCCAGCTCACATGCATCCAACCCCTATAGCTCCTCCCGCAAATGGTGAGCCCATGGGAGGTGAGGTCCATGTAACCCTTTCAGGCTGACCCCAACCAGGCCCCATGGGCAAAGGCGGCCACCAGATGCTCACTCTCGTGCCCCACCCCCAGGCCTAGCTCTAGAGGGGGGCCCCAGTGACCCGCCTCCAGGCAAGGGAATTTTTCCGTCATGGTTGTTGTCATCATTTGGGTCTTAGAGCCGCACGTAGTCTGGTCCCTCCCCAAGACACTTGTTTGCCATGGGTGACCCTGCCAGGGGCACAAAGCCCCCGACAACATAGCTGCTAGGATCTTCAGGACACACAAACCCCTCCACAACAATAAGTTGGTAGGTCAGGGAGGAGGTACTGGATAAATGGAAGAAGTTATCAGGAATTACAGGAACAATTTACAAGGAAGTTCAAAATTGTATGGTAAAATATGCCATTAAAAAAAAGAAATATAAAGGTAAAGAAATTAACAAATACTTATTACCATTTAGTAAAGAAAAATTAATTTTCAGATTAATCTGCACATCTGAATAGCCAGAGGTGTTTTTAGAAAACATCATGTTCATGTTGGCAAAGAGTTTAGCAACAACTTCCTCTTCACTACATCATGTTGATAATCCAGACACAATAGACTACTGAGAACCTTGTTGGTAAGTTTGATGAGTCTTAGTCATCACTATAAAACAAATCCTGTTACACATTTTCTGTAATCAAATTACATAATTTTAGTTCAACATAATCTGTTACTTGCAAACCTTACAGATCAAGGTCTTGCTCCTCTTCTCAAAAGTCTCTGAGTTTGCGATGAAAAAAAAAAAAACACAAACAAACAAAAAATAATTAATGTGCAAGATTTTAATGGATGCATTCAATTGTAAATCTGGATTTTTTTTTTTTCTTTTATTTTTAATTTTTTTTTTTTTTTTTTTTTTTTTTTACAAACTAAAAGAAGCTAAATTAAGGAAGATGGTGAGATGACTGCATGCCCCATAAAGTTCCGCTTGGCAAAACAAATTAGCTCAGAATAATAAAGCAGCCAGAGCATCATTGTGTGTTGATATGATCCTGCACAAGACAAGTTTTTATTTAAAAAAAAAAAAACAAAAAAAAAAAAACACACTTTAAAACTATTACTGTTTGTAGAAGTGTTTTATGAACAAAACTTTAAACGACTCGAAGCTTTAAGCATGTTTTAAAAATCACATCATGACCTCCTGATAGGTCTATTTCGTAACTTCCTGTTACCATAAAATATAAAGCGCTTCCCTCGCTGCTGGAGTATAATATGCAAATTACTACGAACGCGAACTTCAAACACACATTTATAAGATGGAATTTTGAAGATTACATATAAACAAGGCGAGAACTATAAAACTGAAAAAGAAAACTAGACATTTCTTTGTTTTTAGGAAAGACTATATTTGAGATATTTTGGTATAATGACAATTAGCATGTCTATTTCACAAAAGTTGAAAAATTAACTAAACAAAATTAAACTGATATAGTCCTTTTTTTAAAATAGTAATTCTCTAATGTCCTACGTAACTGAACGCGTCTTAAAAAAACGAACCGCCCAGCTTTCCGTTGGCATCCGCCCACAAAGTTACTCAGCCAGGTGACAGCTGAGCCAGCAGGCGAACAGCACGACTACAACCTACGCACAGAAACGCAACAGAGATTTGTCGGTGTCAAATCAAACCAGGCAAATAACTACCAGTTATTTACCAACTGCTTCTACTGTATTTTTTTTTTTTTTTTTTTACATGCAGCACGTAGTCTATAAGCTGTTCTTCCGCTTGTTCTTGTGGAGAAACCAGCTAGCAGGAGAGGGCGTTAGAGTTAGCTTGTGACGTTTCCACCAGACTCCACGGTTGTTGTATTTTTGTCCAGGTAAGGTTACACAGCCGCTGTGAACATGTCAGAGGCGGCAGGGGACGCGAAGCTGGAGGTGAAACAAGCGAGCAAAGAGGTGAAAGAGAGCGAAAACGCTGCGGAAAAATACTCAGCCATGACTGTAAGCAAAAACAGCGAAATGAACATGGGAGAGCTGTCATCAGCCTTCAGCGCTGTGCCCACTCACAAACCAGTCAAAAAGGTAAGACTTCCTAAGATGCAGCAATCACCAGCTTAACGACATCACTACGGGGGACATTTGCACGTCAATTATGACCTTTACTGAGTTAAAAAAAAAAAAAAAAATGTTGTCACTGATACAGACTTTTCTATTTGTGATTGCATCGTTTTCTGATTGTAATCAGTTGTACTTTGCATCTCTTACAGGTTTAGTATACAAAATAATATTTCACACGCAAGATAAACAAAATGAAATAAAAAAAAGTTAGGCGAAATTTAAATTAAACTCAACTAAGAAAAGAAAATATAACAATAGAAGACAGAAATATGATCTAATAAAGAATCCCGTTTTTGTTTTTTAGTTTAACCCAGACTAAGTTGCTCAGCAGTAATACATTGTCTGGATTATATTGCCACTTGACAAATAAATTATTTTAAATTTAAAAATGTGAAGAAAAAAATAAGACATCTTAAAATGGTAAAAATTTATGATAAATACTACTTTGCTTATGTAACCCAATTATTCATGTCGTGAATGTACCCCAGATGGGCTGTCAAGCTGTACAACATGCTGTCTCTTTGTTCGAAAAACTTTTTTTTTTCATTTTAATAGAGAATATAGTTTGATATATATATTTTTTAATTTAATCCAAATGTATTCTTTATCGAAAGCCTATCAACTAAGATATTTCCAACTCCTTAAAACAACAGACCCATTTATTCCATGTGAAATGTGATAAAAACAGATGGCACCTGACATTTTAAAGGAACAAGGAAGAGTTTTGGATTTTTCTATAAACTTCCTACTGGCAAGTATGTTGACTTTTTGGATGAGGTGGACCAATGAACAGAGGACTTGGATTCAACACAATCTACTATGTGTTTTTTTAGTTTTGAGAATCTATAGTGGATGTAGATTGTTTGAATATGATTCTATCAAAAACTAAGTCCAGATATACAAAGATCAAGATTTATAAGCCAATCTGGCAGCCTTCTTTTAATTAGACATTTTTACATCCTCATACTTGCTTGAGGAAGACTTTATTATAGAACGGTGACTATCTTAAGTCTTACATTGGCTTTTGTTTGGCTGCAGAGAATAAAAATGAGTGTGTTCACTTGCAAGAACAAAGTCTCAGAGATATATAAGGGTACACTGACAAATGGTACAACCGACATATTTCCACTTGATATATATATTACAATGCTTTAGCTGTTTTGAGATCAAAATAAGGTATAATTCCTGATATACACTGCTTCTCTTATGTTTTATGTGGACAAAAAGGGGTCTGTTTAGGCTACTTGTGGCTTATCCCCTCTTTTGTGACCAGACTTTTGCCTCAGCATAAGACCATTTATTCTATGTTATTGTTAGATGTTATATCATCTAGTCCGTATTTAAGCATGGATTGCACAAGCTTACAGGATATTAGTTATGGCTTATGTTATGTTGGAAGATGTCATTTGGTTTTAATATCTGTTCGAAAACCATTTAACAACTGTTTTCCCAGTTAGTTGAACCTTTTTATTTTTATAGATGTATTACCACAGTTATCACTCAGTGTTTAAACTTGTGGCAACAACAGCATTCAGATATTATTCATGACAACAGGAATAAGAAAAATATTTTCATGTAAATATTGCTGAAGGTGCAACTGAATTACTGTTTGTTATGAAGGTGCCGCTGAAACTTTCAGCTTTTGCTTTGGCATCCTTGAAAGGATATTTCCACAGAGATGAGGTAAAAAGATAATTTATCCAAGCACAAATAAACTGACACACATAAGATTAATAATCATGATTAGATTGAAAATAAATGTAAATAAATACATTTGAATTCTTTTCTAGCTTATCTTACATCAGTCAGACAGGCTTGTGGCTGAAACCCATACCACTGTGTCCAGGCAGAAAATATGTGGTTTCATGTCACCTTAATCTCAAGAAAATGGCTTCACATTGTTCTTTGTTGCCATGTTGTTTAACTGGTATGTGAATGGTTTTCAATACCAGCCATGTGTGTGTCACAACCTGATCCTTAATCATAAGATGAAGACAGTGAGGTGCAGACATGTTAATAATGGGGAAAAGCTTGTTCACAATTGCGGTGCTTTACTATGATAAATATCTGTTGGATCATTTATTAAGTCATAAGAAAAACTCCCCATACTCTGATCTTTTTTCCTTTGTTTTTATGAAAGATACCTGGGGATTATAAGAAAATTAGAACAGAACCAAAATGTGCTTTATATATATCTATATATATATATATATATATAGATATAATATATATATATAGATGTCTACTTTTTCATACCTTGACTTATCATTTACGTAACAGTGCAGGTCCAGACGAAGCCTCCTGCCTTGTCTTATGTTACTTTTAGGCATGCGAAATCCTTGTCATCAGAATTTATGTTTACTACCTTGATGAAAATGAACCAAGCAGGCATAAGACATGCCTAACAAAAACACTAACTCTGTCCTCTTACAGAGGCGTGCTACTTTTTTCCCCAGAAAAGAGCTTTTTTCTGCTTATTGGAATGGAGGTATATCATGAAAATTATATTTGATACAGGCAAATGAGCAACAAGGACTGGCAACGCTATAAAAGAGAGGAGATAACGTGAACATCAATATTCTTTTTTTTGTTGTTGTTGCATTAAAGCTTAGTGGGGATGTTCAAAATCTCGATGGGGATTTTTTTTTTGTTTGATAGGGACATCCAAACCAAATTTGCCCAGGCAGCTTATAAATCTATTTATGTCTGGGGAAAATAAACAGAAGCGACTTGCATCATAGCTGAACTGGAGCATTTTAATGTTGAGTTTGCACAAGTTCCCTGTGCTTGCAGGATTCTTACTGGGTACTCCATTTTTATCCCACAGTCCAAAAACATGTAAAAAGTGAGTGTGTCATTTATCTTTGTGTCCAGTATGTACTCCCGGACAAGCTGACATTCAAAACCTTTTCTGTTCTCATTTGAACGGCATTACTAACTAACATGCACAACATCATTTTTAGAGAGACATTTCGACATGCAATGGGACAAGCACAGCAGTATTAATGAGGCCTGCACTCCACTTAGAGAGACTTCTGCTTCAGGGCATTTCTAACATTTGATATTCACAGATGCAGAACTTGACTATTCTTCATTAATGCGCCTAAAATTTGCACCATTTTTTTGAGTTTTTTTCACATTGCTGCTCATATAATTGACTCATTGTTATTCAGCAATAATATTGCATATTATGTTTTTTTTTTAAACATTGTAAAGCCCTTATTTTAAATGACCTCAGTTTGACTTTCTGTTAATCAATTTACATTGTTACTTTGGTCTGTTTTAGCAAATCCAGTTTGTGGAGGATAAGCAGGAGTTCAGCAGGTTCCCCACCAAAACAGGCCGGCGTTCACTGTCTCGCTCAATCTCTCAGTCATCCACTGACAGCTACAGCTCTGGTGAGAGGAAGACGTATCCACATTCTTCAGCACCTGTTTTAAGTTTGCCTTTTTTTTTTTAAACATAAACAATTATTATAATTTAGTTTTAATATATCTTCTGATTATTGGCTGAACTTTAGCATGTGTAAATGGATTTAAAAAGAGATGCTTAATGAGAAACTGAAAAGTGATCATTTAGATTTACTTTAATGAATAACACATTTTGGAATTGCAGCTGCATCCTACACGGACAGCTCTGATGACGAGACATCACCGCGGGACAAAACGCAGGTTAACATCAAGGGCAGCAGTGACTTCTGCGTCAAAAGCATCAAACAGGCTGAATTTGGGAGACGTGAGATTGAGATAGCAGAACAAGGTAAGACAAGGGGGATAAAGGGACCCAAGCGTTTTACTGGAACGCTGCTCTGCTAAACCAGGCATCACTGAGATGTCATGACTAATGATTTCTGAGAGGAAGAGTTTTTCAGTCAGTGTGGACTTTATTTAATTCAAGCATTACAAACTAACTACCTATTACCCAACATCACCAAACAGATAAGTGTGAAGTCTAAATTAAAGGTATTTCAGAGTCCTTTTAATCCAACTTTATCTGAAAAAAAAAATTGCCACTGGGTCCACACAGAGGTACTGTAGCTAGCTTTGTTTATATTGTAATTACTGTGAGGGTTTAGCTTTTCTTTTTTTGTATCATTTGTATTGCTTTCTTTTCCACTGACTGTTTTGATGTCATCTTCTTTGCAGATATGTCTGCGCTGATCTCACTCAGAAAGAGAGCACAGAGTGAGAAACCACTGGCAGGTGCCAAAATCGTGGGCTGCACTCACATCACCGCTCAGACTGCGGTAAGAGTTCACTCAGGACATTGAGCTTCAACACACCAGCTAGTGGTGCAGTGTGATGCTACCTTTAGTTTCTGCACAGCTTTGCAACATTTACCATTAAAGATAACATGTGTAACTAATATGCAAATTATAACAGAGCAATCAAGATAAAAATAATACAGACACGATGCATTTTTATCAAAAAATGAAATATTAAAGCTATGAAATTGTGCATTTTCAGGTGCTGATTGAGACTCTGGTCGCTCTCGGGGCTCAGTGCCGTTGGACTGCATGTAACATCTACTCAACACAGAATGAAGTAGCTGCTGCTTTGTCAGAGACAGGTAAGCAGCAGAGATAATGAAGATCAATTAATTTGAGACTTCAAATACCCAAACTTATAAATGATCCCATAAATGTTGTAACTAAGTAATGTTTTCTGATTATATCCGATGATACTGTATTCATAGCAGCCAGTGGTGTTCTCATAATTTGCTCGACGATGAGCAGAAGTTCATTCGTCACGTAAACATCTCATGTTTTTCAGTCCAAGGTTACTCTTTGGAAATGTTAAACTCTTGAACATTCAGCCTTGCTGAGATAATGGGAGCATTTAAGTATTTCAATTTAGGGAACGAGTCATGCTACTTGAGCCCTTTATCTTTGGTTGCTATGCAACAGTCTAAGTGTGTGTTAAATCTGCAGAGTAGACCTTTTCAGATTTGGCAAGTTGAGTGATTCGCAGCTTTGTGGGGGCCATGCACTTCTAGATGTTTGCTCTAGTGATTTATTGCCGTGCATCGTCTACTTCATGCTGGGCTGTTCATTAAACTGTAAGGAACATAGAAAGTGCAAACTTCTGCCGTCAGTAAACAGCTCTTCAACCTGCTTTTGAAATCCACCAATGATTTCACTGCTTACTTGGAGCTGCTTGTCTGACGTGTTTAGCTGTTAGCTCTCCAACTGAAGAAGTGACATATTTTTATTATTACTATTATTATTATTATTATTATTACTATTATTGTTATTATTATTATTATTGCACAAGAGTTTTAAACAAAACAGATTTCATCATTGTTACTTTTGACTTTTTTCACTTTAACTCAGGTGACTCAGAGCGTGTTAAATATCATCTTGTGGAATCTAACAAAGTTTTTGCCGTATTTTTTTTGTCTTGGAAATGCAGGGGATGAGTTCACATGAATATGAAGGATTTTCACCTTTTTTTGTTAATTTGTGATCAGGTGTGGCTGTGTTTGCCTGGAAGGGAGAGTCTGAAGACGACTTCTGGTGGTGTATTGACCGCTGTGTCAACACTGAGGGTTGGCAGCCCAATATGGTTTGTGGAAAATCTTTTTTTTTTTTTTTTTTATCCACCATGCAGGGACAGACATGTAGCCATAAAATGTAATATATGAATAGCAAACACAAACATTTGTCTCCCATGCCCATAAAATAATCAGAATGGTAAGTCAACCTGATCAAAGTTTGTAAATATTTTTTTTTTTTATCAACTTAAAGGTTAAATGGAAAAAAAAAAACATGGCTCAATATCAGCACCAGTGACCATAAAAGATTTTTTTTTATTTCACCCTGGCTGTTAGATCCTTGATGATGGAGGAGACCTTACACACTGGGTGTATAAGAAATACCCCAATGTCTTCAAGAAAATCCGGGGTATTGTAGAGGAGAGTGTTACAGGGGTTCACAGGTAATTTATTTATGGAGAAACTTCAACTTTTTGAGAATATTTACATTGGTTACATCCAGGTCAATATCCTATTTATTTCAGGTTGTATCAACTTTCCAAAGCTGGTAAACTGTGTGTACCAGCTATGAATGTAAATGACTCTGTGACAAAACAGAAGTTTGACAACCTGTACTGCTGCAGAGAGTCCATCTTGGATGGGTGAGTTACCTTTGCTCATTAGTTTACGGCTATTTGAAAGCCTGACATAAACACAGTCCAACTTGCTCATAAACACATGTCCAGTTTGCTTATTGCATATCATTACCATGACCATGGATATGTTGGAGTCAGAAGATCTCATTTGCACTGTGAGAAGCGTCTGGAGTTTAATGCTATTAAAAACTGATCAGACAAGGGTTTAATAATTAAATCACTTGCTCCAACCTTGATAAGTAATTCAGTCTGAAAGTTTATGCTACCAACGTTTCACATTAGATTCTACATACAGGTCTTAAGTTAACACTGCACTACTGCATATGTGAAGTGGCTTTGTAAAAGCTCTGCAATTTGATTAAAGTTTAGCCAATAATTACTGAATGCCATTTGACTCACCCTCAGCTGAAACGGACAGCTTGGCATTTATATGTGTTCATTTTTTAGATTTTTTGGGGGGAGGTAGGAGTAATTGGTGAAATACTTGTCAATTGCTTCTTTAAAAAAATGCACATTGCAAATTCTCTGGACTCTGAACGCCGTGGAAACAGGCTGAGGGAACAAGTCCTACTTCCGTTATTCTTCTGTTAATTATCAGCTTGGCAGCATAATGAATGCTCCACTATCCTTTAACAATGTGTGCACATGTCTGAGTTGGGTCAGTGCTTTCTGACCACTTTTAATTAGTTGCTGTTCATCCAGATTAATTATCAGCAAGGCGAACTGCTGTCCTGTAGCCGGTGTTCCATTGTACCATTCAGTGCTAAATGTCAGTATGATAAGACTTGTGATCTAGGACTTTCCAGAAAACTTTATGTGCCTCATGAAGAGCAAAATGTTCGGATTCAAACAGGTGCCAAAAAAATGCATCACATGAAATAGATCTCCATAGATGTTTTTTTGTTTTGGAATATCCTTAGCTGCACACAGAGTTGCCAGATTGTGAACTCTTCAGATTGGCAATTTTTTCACTTCCACAAATCATGTTGATCTTGTATCTCAAACCTCTCTAGCTTGAAGAGAACCACAGATGTCATGTTTGGAGGCAAACAGGTGGTCGTATGTGGGTATGGTGAGGTGAGATGCTTCATGTAGTATTATATCCAAACTTTCATAACATTTGAACAAGATTGACATTCTTTCAACTGAATTGTTTCAGGATAAATTTCCTTTTATAACTTTTATAAACAAAGTTACAGGACATTGATCTGATTAGGATTGATTAATAACCAGTGTTATTTACACTGCTTTTACTTGTATGTTTCCATTTTTCTGTGCGTTTTTTCGTCGTCTTTTTTCTCAGGTTGGAAAGGGTTGTTGTGCAGCTTTGAAAGCTTTGGGAGCTATCGTCTATGTTACAGAGATCGATCCCATCTGTGCCCTGCAGGCCTGGTGAGAAACAGAACAACTTGGATGATCGCTATGCAGAATAAGTTGGCATACAGGAACAACAAACAGCCACATGCTCAATCTGTCATCCAAAAAATATTTAGATTTAGTATCTAATTAAAACTGACCTTAAACGCCAGTCAAAAAGGAGCTCTTCCCTTCAGCTGGACTGATTTGCATGTCAGGAAAGCTCAGATCTTTCTTGTTTGTCCTCATTGAAGAATATTTCTCTTTAACAGCATGGACGGATTCAGAGTGGTCAAGCTGAATGAGGTCATTCGTCAGGTTGACGTCATCATCACATGCACTGGTAACTCAACTTAAAGCAATACTTGTGTATTCATTAGAATGCACTGACACATGGGATTATATTTCAGAGGCATTTAATCTATATTAAATGAACATTAACCCTTTAGGCGCCAAAGTGAGTTATAATGTGGATTCTAATATGGCTGCCAACCTGTGATGCCGTTACATGAAATTACATGAATAACTGTACTGCCATCATAAACTCTGGTTTTTCTTATTTACAATATGCCTTAAAAACCTTTAAAACTTAAAGGTTTATATGTAAATACTTAAGTATCAACAAGGGCCCTTATAACCATAAAGCTCCTCCCGGCAAAGCATTTTTTTTTTGGCACAGTGCAACAGTCAGACATCATCCTGCTTGCTATGATGCTGGACAGGACTAGTTTGAAATAAATGAATAAATGCCTCTCAGCTCATGGTCCTTTGCACTGTTCCTCTAGAAGTATATGCTGTTTGTTTAATAATAAGTGATTTTCTTATTTTGTAGGCAACAAAAACGTGGTGACCAGGGACCAGCTGGACCGAATGAAAAATGGTTCGATTGTGTGCAACATGGGGCACTCCAACACTGAGATTGATGTGGTAAACTCATGCTCATAGAATTAAAATTCTAAATTAAACTCAACCTATAGAAAAAGCTGTTTGTATACACTTCTGTAAATATGTGCAAACAGAACCAAATGGCTCAGAAGTTAAATGTTGAACTGTCAAAGAGAAGTACAGGATGACTGGTATTTGCATCTTTTCTAGGCCAGTCTCCGGACTCCTGAGCTGACCTGGGAAAGAGTCCGCTCTCAGGTGGATCATGTCATCTGGCCAGATGGGAAGAGAGTTATCCTCCTAGCTGAGGTGACTGGCTACGTCACGAGTCTTGCAGTGATGTGCAATCATTACAAATATTTTGCATGTGAAACACTTTGATTTTATGTGTATAAATTTAGATGTTTACTTGAGTTTCTTAATGTCTTAATTGAAGTTTTTTTTTGGCAACCAGAGGGAAAAAAATCTGTATTTTGTCTTCTGCAACAGTTTTAATTAAACCCATATTTAATAATGAAATTATTATTTAAATCAGTACTTTGTTTACTTTCCACAGTTACTGTACTTGAACTTTTACGTGATATCTAAGAAATTCTCACAACATAAACAATAGACCATTTTTCTTTCAATTTTACAGTTTCTCTTACGGTTACAAGCTGATATATTTATGCCTTGTGGAGGCGTAGAAAGTTCTGTTGAAAATGCTCTTTGAAGCTTGTGCTCCTGATAACATGTTGATTTGTTCCACAGGGGCGCCTTCTGAACCTCAGCTGCTCCACCGTCCCGACCTTTGTCTTGTCCATCACAGCCACCACTCAGGTCACATGGCAGCTAAACCCACATTATATTATTGCTGTTATCGGCCACAGTCAGCAGAGCATTAAGGATTGACTGTGCTTTTCCATTTTCTCTAATTATGTGGCCATCCTGGCAGATAAGCTCTTGATCCGACCTGGAAATGTCAGTGTGCAGGGCTCTTCTAGCAAAATGCCTTCTGCCCTTACAAAAGTGCTCTTTGATTTTTAAAAAAAAAACTAGTCAGCTATTATTTGTTTGTTTAATTGCTGGTTTTTTTTGCGCATCTTATTAAATCAAAAACATGTTATTACTTTATGATCTCTAACTAGTATTTATGCATGTTTGTGTTTAGGCTCTGGCCCTCATAGAGCTGTACAATGCTCCTGAGGGACGTTACAAACAAGACGTTTACTTGCTTCCCAAAAAGATGGGTAAGAATATAAAGCTTAATTGTTTTCAAGACGCTCTACTTGTGTTTGAGGTTTTGCATGAATCTATTCTTTTTTCCTTCATCTGTCATGCATGCAAGTTAAAAGCTTTCAATGATGCTTGATGAAAATTTAAAGAAATAAATCTAGCACCCCGATGAGTTATAAATTATTGTACAGTCCAGCTGTAGTTGCACATAATTAAATCTAAATATATTTTCATCCATATCTGTGTGTTTCAGATGAATACGTGGCCAGCTTGCATCTGGCCACCTTTGATGCCCACCTGACAGAGCTCTCTGATGAGCAGGCAAAATATCTGGGTTTGAATAAAAACGGCCCATTTAAACCAAACTATTACAGGTACATTTCTGCACTTTTATGTGTGTATTTTTTTTAAACATACATGATATGCATGACAGACCAGTCTAAACTTGATATGCTTCCATTAATTACAGGTATTAGTCTGTCAAACACACCTCTGAACCGGCTGTGTGGATCCTGCTGTCCTCCAGATCAAGAGGGTTTATGTATATAATTTTTTATGCACTTCACTGTATGCACAATTTGCATTTAGATATATTTTAGTGGCCACTGCAGATTTTGCCTTCTTTGCTGCTTTGTGCACATGATGCATGTGACACTTTGTGATGAAAAGCAGCACTCAGATGTCTAATATCCAACATGTCAATAAGAGTTTGCTTGCATGTTTTTCCATAACTGCTGGTATGTGTCTGATAACTTTTGAATGACGTATGAATATATTGTGCCAAATAACTGTGAGAACTGATCATTATAGATGTTCAAAAATATTAATCAGTAGAAATAAGAGGAATTGCATAAATCTATTTTTACGGCTTGAAAACTACATGTATAAACACTGTATAGGAGCCCACCCCCCACCGATGTAATGCAAAGGTGTCTCTGCTGCTTATATTGCGCATTTGACACACTCTTAACTGGGTGATTCTGTCCTTGCTGTCACGTTCTTGTGTAAAACTATTAGCCGTCAATTCCTGACATGAGCGGATGTAAAATCCTGACTGGTGAATAGATGTTTTGAACAGTAGTTGCTGGACCAAATACGAGCTGAAAGGCTAAGAGTTATACTTAAACTCTATATAGCCAGATATGTGGCTCTTACAGCCACTCAGACACTTTTCCATTTGTGCTGGATCCTAAAGTAGGCAGTTGATTGTTGACACATGAGCCATAGAAGATGCTAAGACAAATGCTAACAAGACAAATGCTCCCAGAATCATAATTTTTCAAAAAGAAAGTAAACACAGTGTTGCATGTCACATGAGGCATATGACATAGGTCTAAGCATGTGAGAGGGATCATATCTCCCTGATCAATGAGATCTTATTGATAATCATCAACTTGACCGACTACCATAAGTCTTTTCTTCCTTGAATACAGGCACAAGTTAATTTCAGGCGTGTAAACTGCTTCTTTTTCACACAAATTGAATTCTGTGGTGGCTAATGTATGACTTTTACAGACTAACCAGTCATTTTATGCTTCATGTACACAACCTCATCATGGAAAACACATGGAGAAATGCATATGATGCAGCCTTCAAGGCGATCGATGTGGTTGTTGAAGAAGGAGATTAAGCTGCTGCACGCTCGGTGAAGGTGCGGCTTCTATTCAGGTGCACTGTATAGTCCAGAAATTACTGTATATGCCAGAACTGCTCAAAAGTACTTTGCACACTGAGTCTCCAGAACTGTTCCAGTCTGTGTTTTTCTTCTGAGCAACTCACTTATAAAGGGACCAAATCTTTGTGATAATACCATAGCAATACTCTAAACAGTATGTGTGTTATATGATGAATGAAGTTTTAAAATGGGGTGGTACGGGGAAGGCAAACTAAAGTATTTATAAAGGCGCCAAAGCCCTTTTTAACTTCATCTCACAACTGTGTTAACTCAAGTGTGAACTTACCTGTGATAGAACAACAAAGGAAATCAATTTCATATACATACAACCCTTGGGTTTAAAAGTATTTATACATATTTTCAAAGTTAAATCAATGTGTGAACATATTTCACATATATATATCTGCACTATAACTCTTGCTGTAAATGTAGATTATAAAACTGTTTGTGAGCACTTGTCTCTCTAAGTTTTGTGAGCTTTTGTCTTGGGAACATTTGTTTTTAAATCACTATAGAAACTTGTAAATCATAGTTTGTTAAACGTTTCTACCATCCCGCGGCCAAAAATCCATCCCTGCTGCTGCTCATATTTTCTTTCTTCTTTGAAATCAGTGCACATACTCACATTATGCATTCCATCCATCAGAAATGGCTAAAGATATATAATATCTTTCTAATCTGTCTAATCTCCCATTTTTGGAAAAGCCATTTACAGTAAAACTACAGATATCTTTGGGGATTTTGATGCTCATTTGTTTGGTTCAACTATTTAAAATAAAACTTTTTTAGTGATATATATTCTGTTACATGAAGTATGTTTATACTGTACACACAACAACCTTTAATAAGCTGCTCATTGTCTTTCTCATTAAAATTATCACAGGGATCTTAGTTTAATTAAAGATGTCAGCTTCCACTTTAAGGCTTATAACAACAGAAAAGTAAATGTCCTAAAGGTTTTACTATTAGGTTTAACTCTTGGTATCATCATATTTAACTTGGTAGTCAACTGTGGCATCTTATGGTATTTTTATGTATTTTCTTAATAAAATGTACTTGCTGGAATATTTATTTGGAAGGTTTAAGCACTGTTTTGTGAGGCTTACAAAATGCAGAGAATAATTTTTACCTCTATATTCACATGCCATATATATTTTGACCCTGAGGGTACCTTTTGTTTTTTTTTTAACTTAAATCCCAACAACCTGCACACAAAGTGTGAGACTGGCAAACACATTTCAGAATCTTGGTGGTTTTCAGCTTGCCCAGCTCTAGAAAGTAGAAAGTATTAATGTTGTTACAAGGTACTCCTTGTTTTTGCTGTTATGTCACCTTTCCAAAGAATTGGAAAAAAAAAAGAGAAAAACAATCTGAATCTGCAGGTACTTGCTGTATTATATATGAGCTATGATCATAAAGGAACAAGCTGGTTTTAGTTGTTTTAATCCTGTTGCTTGTTAAAAAAGTAGTCTACTCAGTGCTACATTAAAATACTAACATCTTTGCACTAACAGCTTTTAAGGGCATTACAACCAGGGACCTTGGCAAGGACATTATTGTCTACTAAATGAGTGCTATATCCATGGTTACTTGTCAGTTGACAGTGCCTTGTAACTCAGCAATGTATACTCACACACAGAGCTGTGTTTTCCTCCCATGTATGTTTATGCCCAGATTGGTTGTTATTCTGCAATACACAATGAAAGCTATGCAGCTAAACACCCTCATCCTTTCTTTTGTCTGAAGTCTTCTGCAGCGGTGGTGAATTTTTAAACCAGTGTAACTCTTAAAAAGAAATAGAGACAATACTTATTTCATATCCAATTTATTTCATATAACTGATTTTTTTTTTTTATATATATAAAGATGGTATGTGGAAACTTCTTTATGTTGTGATTTCCTTTTGATTAATATACAATCAGTATTCAGATTAATAATGTTTTAAGTCTGAGAGAAACAAATGTGTGCAAACAGCTTTATTCCTCTGTTAGATTTGATTATTTTCCCACTGTGATTTGATGGCAGAACCTTTTATTTTATGTTTGGAAACAAGATAATGTGAGTTAGCTCGTTGGCGTATATTTTCAACATTGTAGTTTGAATGTGTTAATCAGTCCACACCCTGTTAAATTTCTGTGTACCATTTCCTTTAATAAAGAACTTAAATTTGAAAATGGCTCATATGACTTTTCACCAAGACCTGTATAAGAGCCTTTAATCATGAAATGACTCTCATACTCTACCAATCTATCCAATTTCTATATTCATCCCAATTTAGGGTTGTGGGTAAAATTAGAAACACCAACTGACCTAACATGCAAAACTTGGAAAGCCCATGTATGCCTGTTGCCGCTTTCCTCCTCAAGCCATATTTTATATAAAATGAAGACATCTGAATTCAAATGGAGCTTCATCATGCTGTCTCTCAGTCCATGTAATTGTATTAGTCAGAAAATATATTTTCTACCCTATAAATACCCTTTATTAGCAGTCAGATGTTTTTTTTAGTAGATCTATTTAATTTTCCTTTAGTTACAGCATCATTATACTCCTAAGAGATTATGAAATTACCACATTTCTCATCTGTAGTCACGCAATAAGACTGGACAGGGGCACTTCAGGGGCCCATTATGTCCCTATGATCTGCTATTCATTTGGGGCAATGAGAATAAGGTGTACACATTAATGACCACTTAGTACAGTGAAGACATCAAAGGTTTAGTAGATGAATTCTGCAGCTTGACAATTAAAGGAGGCCATACACATTGTAGTACTGCACAAGTTTACTAAGCTACAAATAGCTGCATACAGTTTGCAGCACAAATGTAGGCTGGACGTGTTTAAGGAGACATTCACAGAGGCAACTTGAATACAGAGAAAATCTGTGGCAAGTCTCAGATCATAGACTGTATAGAGAAGATATAAAATAGTCAGATTTGTCATGCTTCCTGGTGAGTAAAACATATTGAAGTTGCAGTCAGAGGCAAACTCTCGCTGATGGATTCCAATCTCGCGAGAATACGCGTCGCCCCAAAAAATGATGGACGTCGGTGACAACGGTGGTGGGCTACCTGTAAACAACAAGCAGAGAGCAATGCTGCCAAACAAAAGCAGGGGCGAATTCCCTCGGAATCCAAGGAAAGATTCAGAGGTACAAAAGTCTGTGGTTTATTTTTTTTAAAAGGGTTTTTAGACTGTAATAAAAAACACTAGGCCTTTCCTACTGTTTCTGTAGCGTTAGCTAACTGTCAATGTAGCTTTACTAATATTTTAAACATGAATTTATCACTAACATCAGAAATTGAGGTTCCTTATTTAAACAAGTTTAAAGTTATGTTTAATATACGTTCTAATCCTGTAATTGTATTGTCTTGAATTTAAGTGAAACTGAGTAGGCAGTAGCTAACCTACATTAGCCTGTTACAGGCCTAACTGGCAGGAATAAGGACATTTAATTTGTTTCAGGTCTGTTTCTTATTTACTTTCCACGACCGCTCACACTGAGTATTTATGGTTCTGTTTGTGTCTTTTTATGAAAGCTGCATGTGTGACACCTATTGATCCCATGGCCAGACATTAATTTACAGAATATCCCCACTCTAATGGATGAAAAACTAAACAGTGACTTTTTGTTTTGGCTCAATGAATTATCATCTCTTAACAACAGGTGCAACCACTGGTGTAATGTGGTACAACCCAGAAAAATGACTCAGGGTACCCTCGGCATTTACATACTTTTATATTTCTGTGTATGGGCAAGACCTTGGTAAATCATTTTTTTCTCATATTCCACAGATCTATAATGCAATTAGGATCTGTGTAGTTTGAAGGCCAACACTAAACTTTGATTTCTGTGGTGTGTGTGTCTGGTTTTTTTTTTTTTTGTCTTTTCAGCTTGGCACAGTACATATTCCTGTTGGAGTAAAATGTTGAAGTAAAATGAGATGTTTTTATATGTTACGTCTATATTTTAGATTTATGTCACAGTTTCTCGGCAGATTGCATTGCCGGTTTTGGCTGTTTGGTGTTATTCTGTCATCCAATGGTTCATATACAAAATTTTAAAAAAAAAATCTGCAACCCCCAGCTGGCTGATAATGCTGTCAGAAAAACCCCCACAATACTTCCATTTACATAAAGTAGAAGTATAAAGTTACACTCGAAGAATAGTTTAGCTACTACTTAGTTTCACAACACCAAATGTATTATTATTTGCCACAATGTTACAAAATCTCAACACAAGTGTGCCAATATGTTGCTTTTTAATAAGATGATTATTTTCCACTGGGAACATTTCTTAGGGAATCATCATAATCATGCAGGCTGTTGCCACTAAATACAATCAAACTCTAACTTATTACCTATTAAGAAGGTCATGTTTTACCCGGCGTTTATCTGTTTGTGTTCAATATAACTCACAAAGTTATATATGTATTTTCATGAAATATTTAGGAATTGTTGTGAAAAGGAAAAACCAATTTAATATTGGTGGTGATCCGGATCACGGTTTTAATCCAGGAACTTTTTAAAGGTTTTCTAGTCATATATTTTTTTGTGGATATGATTTAACTGATTCTTTAAGCTTGGTTAGATATAATTAAATGCAGAGTAGCTATTTTTGGATCTAAATGCTGTGTCTCTTGCTGCTTTGTCCTGTGTTGTGCGCAGGGCCTGTCTGAATCTCCAGATCTCGAGTTTGAATATTCTGATACAGACAAATGGGCTGCAGAACTTTCAGGTGTGCAAAGCTGAGCTTTCTGAACAAATAATTTTCTCAAACCTTTATATATACGTGTAAATGATCTGCTTAGTTAATATATAATTACTTTCATGTGTGTTGCAGAACTTTACAGCTACACTGAAGGACCAGAGTTTGCTCTTAATAGGAAGTGCTTCGAGGAGGAATTCAGAACTCATAGTAAGTAGATGTAGATAAATATAATGAGTTTAACAAGCATTGATTATAGATTGCAGAGTAAGTTGTCATATACATAAATTGAAATGTTCACTTCTGCTGTGCATCAGTTTCTGATAAGAAGTGGACAGAGCTGGATGCAGTTCAGCACAGAGCTCATGCCATGCGACTCCTGGACGGTCTGGAAGTCATCGCTCGGGAGAAAAGACTGAAGGTTGCTAGAGCCATTCTCTACATGGCTCAGGGTCAGTATACGTCTCTTTTCATGTGTTAGAAATAGGAAAAAAAATCTTAGAAGAGGGACACCAACCATGGAGGAGCCTTTTGTTTATCTCTGCATATTTCAGTTTCAAATTTCTCTTTTCTCTTCAGGGACATTTGCAGAGTGCAGTTCTGAGGTTGAGGTGCAGCACTGGATGAGATACAACATATTTCTGCTGCTTGATGTGGGGACTTTCTCTGCACTGGTGGAGCTGCTCAACATGGAGATTGAGTATGTTATCTATTAACGAGTCTGTGTTTTGAAAATGGTATTTTTTTTTCTGAAAAATTTTAATTTACACCCAAAAGTGCTGAAAAATAAACAAGCATAACTGTCAGCACCCATTAGGAATCTAAATTTCAGGTAAAGCTAAGTTCTTTGACCGTTCTCTGCTTTTTATTGAGATGAAGTAAATTTTATCAGCCTGAATATTTAGGGATGTGCTGTCTGTTTTTCAGTAACAGCGCTGCCTGCAGTAGTGCAGTCAGAAAGCCCGCCATCTCCCTCGCTGATAGCACAGATCTCAGGGTGCTGCTTAATATAATGTATCTGATGGTGGAGACAATCCAGCAGGATGATCCAGCTGACAAACCTGAATGGAAAATCATCAAGGAGACATTCAGAGCAGAACTGGGTACATTTCCTTAGAGCACTGAAGTTACATGAGGTTATGTGCAAACTCTGATGTAAACTAATTTCACCCTGTTGCTTTATTTCAGGATCTCCTCTGTTCAACAATGAGCCCATTTCTGTCATGCTCTTTGGTATGGTTACCAAGTTCTGCAGCGGACATGCCCCTCACTTTCCAATGAAGAAGGTGCTACTGCTGTTATGGAAGAGCATACTGGTGAGAGATGGAAAAAATCCAGCATTTATGGAGATAAAACCAAGTGTTATATGGTGCTAAAAGAAACATTGAGTCGAGTGAATCCTACTCTGTTCTTTGTTTCAGTTCACACTTGGAGGGTTTGAACAGCTTCAGAGCATAAAGGTCCGTAAACGTGAAGAACTGGGTCTTCCTCCTCTCCCAGAGGACAGTATTGGAGTCATTCGCAGTATGAGGGCTGCGTCTCCTCCTGCATCGGCATCTGATCTGATCGAGCAACAGCAAAAACGGGCACGCCGTGAGCACAAGGTAGACAGCGCTGGTTACTCAATTCAAAACACACAAAGCTTACACATGAAAGTGACGTGAAAAACTGGTCAGTCTGAAAGATTGACATCTGATTTGAGTGTCACTCTTACAGCTTTTTACATCCTTATTTGCAATTTTAATTGGACCAAAACTACAGGAGTTGAAAGGTGTAACTTTCAGCAAATATTTTGGTTAAATTTGCATGAAGATGGTCACAAAGTGCCTCAGAGAATAGAAAATTTGGTTTCAATGGACTTAAAATGGAAATTTTTATTTTATTAAGCATTAGGACATCTGTTAGATGATTATCAAAGTTTGTATCTGACTCAGTAGTGATTACTTTCAGATATTATTTATATTGTTATAATAAGTGCAATGATGTATTAACCTGTTTCTTCCTGTTTTACTCAGGCACTGATCAAACAGGACAACTTGGATGCATTCAATGAGAAGGATCCCTACAAGGCTGATGACTCACGTGAGGATGAGGATGATAATGACGACAATGACAACTCTTTAGAGACAGAGACTTTCCCTTTAGAAAGAGACGAGGTGATGCCTCCACCTATTCCTCATCCCCCATCAGAGAAAGCGTTCTTTGTCAAGGGTCTGCCGTGGGCTCCCAAAGTCAGGTAGTGTTCATCGTCAATAAACAAACAGCAGAGTTTATTATGACTTCTGAATTAATGGAAATGTTATTTTATTGTCATTATGCTATCATTCAAATTTACAGCTACAATAGTTTAGGGGTGGGGGGGTCCTTCTTCATGTTTACATCTTTAAAGTTCACTATTGTCGTAATTTTTTGCTCCAACAGGGAAAAGGACATTGAAAATTTTCTGGAATCTAGTCGAAGTAAATTCATTGGCTACACGCTTGGAAGGTATGTTCTCTTTGGGTTGACTGTGACTTAAAAGTAATATCTGACACGTGCTGCAATCAAGTAAAAAACCTTTTTTCCCTTCATGCCCTGCAGCGATACAGACACAGTGGTTGGTTTACCCAGACCAATTCATGAGAGCATCAAGACGTTAAAGCAGGTATTGCAACATGCTGCACAGTGCACCAATGTTTTCCTGCAGGATAGATTCATGTTTTTGCAGAGCTGTCCATCCTCTAGGAATTTAAGCTTATATCTTCTTGTTTTCCAGCACAAATACATTTCTATAGCAGAAATACAGATTGCAAAGGAGGAGGAATATCAGAAAACCCCTTTGTCTGGTGTAAGTGGAAAATTAACTTTTATATGTAATATGTTTACATTAAGAAGTCTGGACAAGGATTATGCTACATTATGTAAGACAAATCTTTAAGTTTGATAAGCAGATTACATGGAGGTGTTTTGTTAAAGTTATTTTGTCTGGATTTCATTTCTTTCTTTTCTGTTTCCTTGTCTTCAGGGTGAGGAGGAAGTGGAGATGTGCGCCACTGAACTCCTCTATCAGGGAATTCTGCCCAGTTTGCCTCAGTATATGGTTAGTGCCATTCATTACTCTGCAACTTAAGGATCAGCTCATCATGGGAGAGCCTCCACTTAACTCCCTTACGATGCAATGCTGCTTATGTCCTGCTGTCACAGACATGCAGACACACAGTCAGGGAGCAACAGATCAGAGGAGGAAGCATAATGAAGCTATAAATCTGCAAAATCTTCCTTTTGCCCTAACAGTGTGTATATATGAGCGATTACATATATGCAACTGTGATTAAGCTGAATGTCTCTGAAATGTGTGGAAAACTTCATAATGAGGTTTAGTTTTAGTTTAATAGTTTGTGATTAATGGTGGGGACTGGTGGAAAACAGGCTTTTTCATACTGCCTGCTGAAAGCAGTAGGAACAGAGCTTCAGTATCGCCAGCCTGTTTATTAATTCAGACCTGAATAGGGAATCAAAGTTGATGTTTTAGGCACTTCTGATGTGCATCTGCACTGTGGAGGGAGACAAACAACCAACCAGGAGGGGACCAGCTGACTCTGTTATAGTGATGCAGCGCTGACCTACATATGTTTTGTCTGAATGAACAGCCAGCAGCTGTGATGAGTTTCAGCTGTAGATGTAGCAAAGATCACATGAAGAATTGAACTGTCTTTGTAGGCTTTATGAGCTGCTGTGTTTTACTGTTTACTATACTATTACTATATAATTTATAACTAACATGACTCTTTTGAAGTTGTTAATTAAAGTATTTTATTTAGTGCTGAACTTTGATCTCAGTGAGGACCAGTGTGATGGAAATTTTGTTGAGTATGTGGCTCCTCAGCACATAAACACCAACCCTCAGCCAGAAAACCCTGAAATAGTCTCTTATAAAAGAAAATGAAGGATAGTGTAAAGATGGCTTCTTTTTTTTAGACCTTTTTCTGTAAGCTTCATGTCGTAGTTTTACATTCAACAATGACAACGTAAAAACTTGCAGAACTGAAACAATAACTATTGCAATTACATCTCCATTTATGACATGAAAATATGTGACAGTTAAATATGGTGTCATAAAGGGCAATAGTTAATGTTGTCCAACTGATGTGTGTGGTGTTTTCTCACTGAATGTTAGATTGCACTGCTGAAGATCCTGCTTGCTGCTGCTCCGACATCCAAAGCCAAAACAGACTCCATTAACATCCTGGCTGATGTGCTGCCGGAGGAAATGCCGTAAGTGCCTCGACCAGGAAAATACTCCAAATTAACCAACAATTTAGCAATGACATCAATATCTTAATTCGCAAAGTGAGTCCAGGCATATTCTTCATTGGGATTGTAGTCTATTTGCTCAGAAACTCTGCTTTGTGTTGGGGTAATCTAAATGCGACAAATGAATTCTGATTTGGATCAAGAAAACGGACTTTGTTTGCCTACAAACTCAGGTCTCGGTCCATTTAAAATGCAGGAAATGGACAAGAAAACAAAGTGTATCCTGGCTAAAAGCAGCCAAAACATATGTGTGTAGGTTAGTAGATGGCTCTGTACAGAATAAATGTCGTAAGGGGAACACATGGAAGAATTTGGTCAAAGTTCTGGTAGAATCAACCGGACCATGAGGATCTGATGCAGCTCCATATTTTCTTGCTTCTGATGGAAAGTGAAACACGTTTTTTAAAGGGGCTCTATTATACTATTTCTAGTTTTTTTTTTTTTTTATTTTAGCTTTCTACAGTGTTGTAGTGTTGAATACTCACCAGACATATGAGGGGCGCCGTTTTTTATCACCTAAACGCAGGTTTGTGTTTTCCAGCGATCTCTACTTTGTTTCCATGGTGACAGAAACTATTGGTTTAGAGAGTTTTTTTCGACTTCTAAATTTTAGTGACGTCCCAGGGGAGGGACTCCGTGATTGGTCATCTTCTCTAGGTTGTGCACGTTCACAAAAAGAAAGCCACGCCCACCTCTCCTACCAATTGACCAATCAGACGCAGACCACAGGCAGGACATAGGGCGGAGCTTTCTCTGTTGGCTTGTTTCAGGCAGAGGCTGATCTGAGGAGATCAATACAAAATGAATGAAGGGGTTTGTGAAAAATGCTTGATTATTTCTTGCCCTTCTGGACTTGCATATTAAAATAAATTAGACTGAAATTTACATAATAGAGCCACTTTAAAAAGGTTTGATTTATTTCAGAAGTGCACCGTGAAAGCATGCTCGGTCTAAAATAATATTGCCCCCGTCCTACTGAACCAAGTCCCCTATGGGACTGAGTTTAGTGGATCATCCTGATGTGAAAACACCCTATGTCAAGAAAGAAGGTGAAGTAGTAACGCGGAGGAGCTGGATAAAACAGGCTTTGAAGGCTTTAATTAAACATGAACAGTTCCTTCTGAAGGTTGAAGGTCATGTGCTTTGCTCTGTGGGGCTGATCCGACTCTGCAGGACCACCGTGCTGCAGAGCATGAAGCTTGGAGTGGACGTCAATCGGCACAAAGAAATCATTGTGAAAGCCATCTCTGCCATCCTGCTGCTGCTTCTGAAGCACTTTAAACTGAACCACATCTATCAGGTTTGAGCTCCACATTGCTGTTTTTAGGCTTAAACGTTGTTGTGAAGAAAATCTCCTCTTTACCTGAACAAAGTGCGTCTTTGTCTGCTCTCTTTGTAGTTTGAGTATATGGCTCAGCACCTGGTGTTTGCCAACTGCATCCCACTCATCCTAAAGTTCTTCAACCAGAACATCATGTCCTACATCACGGCTAAGAATAGGTACTGAGTGTCTGTTTGAATAGAAAAAATTGATTTCTCTAACAGTGACTAATTCTTATATTAAAAAAAAAAAAACTCCTTGAACTTTAATTCCCTTTTTTCCTGATCCTGAATTTTGTTTCTTGAACAGCATTTCAGTACTTGACTTTCCATACTGTGTGGTGCACAAGCTCCCGGAGTTAACTGCGGAGAGTTTGGTGAGTTTTTACATTTCCGTTTTAGCCTGATGTCAAACTGGATCTTTTTCTTACTGTAGATGGTTTTTGTGTTATAGGAAGCAGGAGACAACAATCAGTTTTGTTGGAGGAACCTGTTTTCATGTATCAACTTGCTGAGGATCCTCAACAAACTAACCAAGTGGAAACACTCCAGAACAATGGTGAGAAAGCTTTATGTCAGATTTATCAAGATGGACGACTGTTTGTGGATATCTACGTTTACTTCTCCTCTACCAGATGCTGGTCGTCTTCAAGTCTGCTCCCATCCTGAAGAGGGCGCTAAAAGTCAAGCAGGCCATGATGCAACTTTATGTTCTTAAACTACTCAAAGTGCAGACTAAATACCTGGGACGGCAGTGGAGGAAGAGCAACATGAAGACCATGTCTGCTATCTACCAGAAAGTCCGACATCGCCTTAATGATGACTGGGCCTATGGAAATGGTGAGCAGAATCCAAATCCACTGTAAATGCACTAAACTACCCAAAAAATGTGTGAAAATGAGCAGAATGGCAGACTAATGGGTTGTTTGTAGCATCGGTTAGCTGCAATTATCATCAAATTCATTTACAATTTATTTAAGTTAACAATTTTTTTTTTCATTGGAATTTAAATAAATCTTTCCTGGACAAACTGAGTGGATACCCATCCAGCACTCAAACTGGATGGATGAGTGAATGAGGATATCAGAAAGATGAACAGTCCAAGCAATGAAAAATGGCTTTAAGATTAGGCCACTTTAGATAAAACAGTCTGTCAAGCCTTCAGCTTTGACAGTAAATGACTGATTTCTTTGATTTTAATAGCAATTTTGAGTAAAATGACTTTACTCTTCAGTTCCAAAGTTTTGTAAGTGTATAACATCATTTTGTACTTGTTTTACTGGTCAGTTATTGCATATTTATATTATGCAAAATAGGTTTAATTCTAAAGTATGTATTCTGTAAGTTATGAAGAATGATACAGAAATATTGTTCTGTCAGTAGACGTAGGCCAGCTTTATCATCATTCATATATGCACTAGTGAAATTTCGTTTCATTGGCTCAAAAATCCTAAAAATATATAAAATGCACCCTAAATAGGAAAAAAAAAACTGTACAATATAAAATACTGCACAATGTAATGTACTTTACAATTGAGGTATGTGTGAAATGTGAAGGTCAAGTAATGTGAAATGTGAAGGTCTGGGGGGCAAACTTGCAGAACCCGGGGGTCCTGCACTGAATGCTGCAGAACCTCTTACCAGCAGGGAAAATAGTCCATGGTGCGGGTGTGTGGGGTCACTGCTGATATTTTTCAGCTCTAAGGGATGTAGTAGTAGAAATTCCAGTACTAGTAGTAGAATGATTGATAATAATCATATGTTCAGTTTGAAATCAAAGGTAAACTCAATACTCATGTCAATAAAAACAAGCTGAGCATATTGAGTTATTAATTTTCATACATTTTAGTTTCCTCTTCACAAGATATTCAGCCGTTCGTTGCCAACCTTGCAGCAGACATTTATCAAAATTTGCTTCTTTCAATTTATATACTGTATATATGTTAGGATTTTGCTGTACTTTCTCAGATTACTAATTCTGTTTGTCTCTGAGGACAGATCTCGACGCTCGTCCCTGGGACTTTCAGGCCGAAGAGTGCGCCTTGCGGGCTAACATCGAACGCTTCAACAGTCGGCGCTACGACAAGAGCCACAGCAATCCAGACTTCCTGCCAGTAGACAACTGTCTGCAGAGCGTTCTGGGACAGCGAGTGGACCTGCCCGAGGACTTCCAAATGAACTATGACCTCTGGCTGGAACGTGAGGTTTTCTCTAAACCCATTTCTTGGGAAGAACTGCTACAGTGAGAATCAGCCAATGTCAACATCCTTGTTTTTTCTTCTCCCCTTCCTGAAATAAACAGTTTTCATAAAGAGTACAGAGAAACGGCGCTGTTCAAACTGAACACAGCATTATTCTACATGTTCTGATGGATGGATTTGACTCAGAAGTTGCACAGATGTTGACTGCCTGGCATCAGCTGGCATCAGTGTGGCTTTACAAGGCTCTAACCAAACATGTTTTTGTTAATAACTTTTGCCTTTTAAGAAATTTGGCATTAAAGATGCCATTCTGGGGAGAAAAAGAAAGCTCATTTGTTTGTATTGAGCTTGACAAAGACTTTTCCAGCTGCTCCCACTTTTCTAATCCAATCTTACATATGTAGGTATTTGCTCTGTGTGCCTCTTTCCTCCTACAGTAGGTCAGTAAATGAGCAGGAAGCACTACATGACTGTATGTTTGCATTTAATTTTAATCAAAGTTATTTGGAATAAATTTTATGTATAAACTCTTAAGGTGAGGTTGAGCTCCACACAATCAGGTCAAATTTAAACCTTCCTCAGTTTAATTTCTCTGAGAGAGATAAAAGGAGTGGATGGGAGCTTTTTTGGGGTTAGTTTGTGTGCAAATACCAACATTTTACCTTTTTGGTAGTTGTTATCTGAATTTGATGCATTCCTGTGTACAGGATTGACTTTGTGTTTTTTTTTTTTTATCATGTTGATTTATTTTGAGTATCTCACTTGAATACAGACTTTTTGCCTTTGTTCTGGGACAATCCAGATTTTACTGACCACCAGGCTGAAGGGACATGAAAATGCAGCATTAGATTTTTGTCCATGTCAGAAGAATCATTTTCATCTTTATTCACTCATCAGACAGCTGTTTGGAACTGGTGATTTTCTTTCCCACATCCAGAACGGTTTTTATTTAACTTCATGCTTTGATTAATTTCTTATTAAAAAGCTTATCAAAATGAACGTGTGTGTAATTGTGAAATGTATTTTGTCATGGCTTTTGTTGTTTTACATGGACTTAAATACTGTAATAAAACTATACCACCATTTATGTTGGACTTATATTTCTTTTTTAAATGCTTTTTTTTTTTGGGGGGGGGGTTTCCAGTGAAAAAGAGGGGAACCAAGTTGGAAACTGGGCCATAAAGAGCTTGATATTTTTGCAGCATGTTGTAGTCAGATGATGTGTAACATCAATTTAAATGCATCAAAACTAACACATAAATCATTAATTCACCTGATTTTAAACGTGAGTAGAAAGTGTCATTTTCTTTCTACGTCTGATGTTTCTTTTCCTAATATTTTAATGTGAAAAACTCACAAAACACAAGTTTCCTGCTGACAAATTGTCTTATCGCAGAATGAAATAAGTCCATTAATTAAAATGGACGTTTCATTTTTAGGTTTCTATGCATTAAATATTATGCATATTATGTTTTTTATTTTAATATTATGTTTTTATGCATTTTATTTTCATTTCATTTAATTAAAAACGAGCCACGCTGTCAATAACTTCATCTGTGTTGCAGGATTTTTAACCTGTCAGAAAAAACTTTCTTCTGTCAACGCCAGCGCGCTGTTTTCCTTAACGCTGGGATGTACGTCCCAAATGAGCTTACAGTGTAGAAAACACTGAGCTTAAGCTTGCTTTGATTTAACAAAGTTTTAAACAGAACCTGGAAAAAACACCAACAACAAAACTAAAAAAAAAAAAAAAAAAAAAGACATCTTAACTCAAGTGAGAAGTTGTATCTTAAGAGAAATTAAATGAAACATACTTTGTTAATCCCCAAAAGGAAATTCATGAAATGAATGAAAATGGAAAAAAAATGGCCTAATTGCAGTAAAATCTTCTGAAAATGAACAGCTTTTATTTATTTCTTGACAAGCACGTTTATTCCAAGGATAAATTTTGCTTGGATATCTAAACCTGGCTGATGCATCAGGATATTAAAAAGTGCTGCAAAGGTGACAAGTATGTGTATAAAAATGTGATACCTGATGTAAAAATTGTTTTTAGGCATTAGTTGGTTTGGACTCATTTGTATTATATATCCTTGTCACTTTGAGAGAAATTCACTTACCATAACAAAGGAGACAAATGCATAAAAACAGCACAACAATAACATTATTAAAACACTATGACAGTTTCTACAGAACACTTGAAAAAGGATAAATACACTTTTATGTGTTATTTTTGTCTCCTTTGTTATGGTAAGTGAATTACTTTAATTATTTAATTAAATTATTATTTATTTAAAAATGTATTTATTTAAAAATTATTTAATTTAATTATTTTATTAGAAATAAAAATGGTATAGTTATGATAAATGCTTTTTCTTGTTGTAATTGTTTATTAAATATTTTGAATTGTGCTCTTTTGATTGTTTTTACCCCACCTCCTCACTGCTTCTGTCTTCACAGTCTATTCAAATTTTTCTGTCACACCCATTTCCGCTTTGAGATGAACAAATCACAGTCTGAAGGCTTCTGAGTCAGTTGCTGAGGAAATGAAACTGAACGAAATCGCGCCTTTCTCTACATAAACATGGCAGACTTTCATATCCCTATGAATCATCTCTCATGTCGAATCTGCAGCGAGCTCCTCAGGAATCCAACGACTATCCCCTGTGGACACAACTTCTGCTTGGAGTGTATCCAGAGCTGCTGGAAAGAGGACAAAGTGAACTGCAGCTGCCCTGAATGTGGGAAGAAGTTTCCTTACAGGCCTCTTTTGATCAAGAACACAACTCTGGCTTGGGTGATGAAAGACACAGAGGAAACTCTGAAGAGGAAAAGAAAAGAGCAGCATTCAGCTCAGTCGTTGGAGGTACTGAAGAGACACCGGAGCGACACAGAAACATCTGGGAACCCTTTATGTCCTCGTCACAGCTGTCCACTGGATGTTTACTGCTGCACAGATAGTCATGTCATATGTGCTCTGTGTGCTTCAGCAAAGCATGTAGGGCACAGATTTGGGTTGGTGAAGGAGGAACGGAGGAGGAAGCAGGTAAACAAAATAACAAACACAAAGAGTCTGCCAATAACTAGTCAGTAACCCATGAAAAGGATTTTTTAAAACTATGCACCTACTGAAGTAAGGATAAGAAATGATGAATGGGCAGTGGGCTTGTCTGGATTCAATTCAGATGTTATCTTATAATCCAGCAGAAACCCAGTGCAGCTGCAAGACAATATTACCCTGTGACACAATCCTAGTCACAGAAACAGCAGCAAAAGAAGCTCAAGTGCTTTCTAATTCACCATGGCTTTTGAAGACTTCTGAAATTTAGTTTCCTTAAACAAAAATGACACTTTAAGGCTTGTCCACTTTTAGATAATTCATTCATTCATTTATTATCCTAACCACTTAATCTGATGAAGGGTCACGGGGAAGTTGGAGCCTATCCCAGCAGTCTTTGGGTGAAAGGCAGGGTACAACCTGAACAGCTCACCAGTCCATCGCAGGGCCACACAGAGACTGCTTTTAGATTAGAGAGAAAAAATATCTGTGATTAGTCACTTTATAATTCACTTAATCTGCCGGTTTGCAGGGAAATATTTAAAATGGAATAAACTCTGAACCACAAAGATTAATTTTATGCTACGTGCAAAGATCCTTCTGCTGGCAGGAAGCGATCCAGACCCGCAAAAGTTGCAGATGTTGCAAGTTGCAACTTCATGCTGGTATTTAGGATTGTGGAAATATACCAGTAAAGTGTGTATTATGCAGTCCAACACATTAACTTTATGTCACAGCAAATGATTTTGAAAAAAATTAATGAATAATGCAAAGGAGGCCCAAACACTTAGCAGTTTAAAGTATACTGAAATAGTGTTTTTGTGGATAATAGATTGACGAAGAGTTTATGAATGTGGGAGTTTATTACAATGATTTAATTATAACAGAAAGGTCAGGCCAAGAAAAGGTCACCAGTTTATTTGGTCTCTTGTATGTTAAGTGAGAAACTTGATGCTCACTATAAAGGATGGTCGGATAGTCATTCTGTTTATGCTCAGCTGCTACTCAAGCTGGTTTTTAATAAAGTAATAAAATGCATTAATTGAACATTTTTTAATTTATATAGGAGACATAGCACATATAGAACTACAGGGATCTTACCAATATGCAAATAAACTGAGCACACAAAGCAAGATCCTGATTTCCCCTATTAGTTATAAACACAATTACATTTCAGAAGGCAAAATGAAAATTAGTGCACTTTTATGAATCAAGACAAATAATGTGTTTACTGATATAACATGCATTTAAGGAGGAGTTGGGGAAGATGCAGACAAAACTCAGACAGACCCTGGAGGAGCAAGAGAAGAAGTTGGATAACATGGGGAAGATGTTTGAACAGATTCAGGTGAGAAAAACGTTTGTTAACTATGTATTCCCCAGTCCAGACACCCACTAATCTGTCTCACATGCATATTTAACAGGTGGAAGCCAGGAAAACAGAGGACGACTGTGAAAGTACCATAGTCAGAGTCATTGACTACCTTCAGAAATGTTACATGTCAGTGAAGCAGCTGATCGGAGCTCAGGTGGAGGCGGCAGCAGCTCAGGTTCACATCTCAAAGCAGACCCTAGAGATGAAGGTGGAGAAGATAAAGGCACAGGATGCTCAGCTGGAGTGTCTTGCACAAACTGAATCCGATGCCCATTTCCTGCAGGTGCTGCATTCACATCTTTGGAAGCTTTCCTGAATCTGGGTGATAGATCATCTCTGGATGACTTTATCTTTTCTGATGTTACAGAAATGGTGCCATGTGGAACGCCTCTGTGAGAAAAATGATCTCCAGCGTTTCCATGAGGGTTTAGAAGATCTTTTTATTCCCTTCGAGGACACAAAGAAAGCAGTTGAACAACTGGGCAGACAGCTGGAAGAATTCTGTGACAAAGAATTTGCCTCAATCTTCTCTGCTGGTATTTGTTTTTACTAACATATAGAAAACTTTCCTCCATTCTCAGTCCAGTCTTTTTTTTACAACATGCCTTTGTCTTTGAAAGCTGGCCTGGAAGAGCACGTGGAATCAATCAACAACAATGACATGGAGCAAAGATGTGAAGCCAGTACCTCAAAGTCCCATGGTTTGCATCTCTCTCTCTGTCCATCTATGTTTATTTTTTGTTCAGTAATGATGCTAATGTTGTTTGATAGGTCCTCCTGAGGATAATAGAACAGTGAAAGAGAATAAACTGGAGCCTAAAACCAGAGAAGAGTTTCTTCAGTGTGAGTCTACGTTCAGACATACTGTTTAAAATGTCCATGATTCATATACTGACACATCCAACCACTACTATGCTGCTAAAATGCTAATTTCACCTTTTATCATTGTCATTGTCTCAGATGCATGTGGGCTTTCTCTGGACCCCGCAACAGCTCATGAGGACCTGACCATTTCTGAAGGGAACAAAGAGGTGATGTTGTTCCCCAGAAGGTGTAAAACTCCAGTCATTCATTGCCCACAGAGGTTCACCCGTCGGAAGCAGGTGTTGTGCAGGGAGGGACTGCAGGCTGAGCAATGCTACTATGAGGTAGAAGTAAAAGGAAACAAAGTGGAAATAGCTCTTGCCTATAAAGGAATAGACAGAAAGTCCTTCTCTAAACTGTCAGCCTTTGGGGCCAACTCAAATTCTTGGAGTCTGGATCGCTCTGAAACCTACTCTGTTAGCCACAAAGCTCACAGTATTAAGCTATCAGCACTCCCCAGTCACCACAGGATTGGAGTTTATCTGAAATTCAAAGAAGGAGCTGTGTATTTCTATGAAGTATTGGACGATATGAAGTTTCTTTACAAGATGGAAGCTAAATTTACAGAGCCGCTGTATCCGGGCTTCTGGCTTGGAGACAAATCTTGCATAAGGATCTGTGATTTGAAACAACACAGGCTGTAAACCACCACAGTGGACCGCAGACAACTATTATTTACAAGGACGTCTTCACTCTGGAAATTCAGACTACACAGAATATATTGGATGAAAGCATGATATGGAATGACCCAGTAATAAGTTTAAGAGAGTTAAACAACAGTGAAATCAAGCTAGTCTGTGTTTTCTGGGTGCTTGACTGGATTCTTCAGCGGTCCTGCGGTGGGCTACTAGATATCGTAGTGATTTCATTAGTGATAAAGTGATCAACTGTTGCTGTATTTTCTGTTTTGTTTTTGCATGTTGTGTAAAGGTTTTATTGCATAAATTTTGGGGACACTGGGTTACCTGATAGCCTGTTTGTAGGTGTTGGGATTGCACATCAGGTAGAATTTCAAGATGATCTTTTTTGGAAAATCATATTGTACATTTTATTTTTATTGAGCAGTTATGTAAATATAAATAACTTTAATCAGTTATGGAATAAAGCGATATGGATGGTACTACTACTAGTTTTTGCTTCTATCATTTAATTTGAGTCTACATTGGTTATGTTTAAAGCAGCACAACTGAATTTTGCAGATTTTCACTTTGATGCCCTCAACAGAGGCTAATCGTCCTGAGGCCCATCTCTTCTCTGAGCGCTCTCCAGCCAGTAAAATCCAGTTGTGTTGTTGACTTCTCTTTTATCTCTTGCTCGGTCAATTTCTTTTTTCCCCTTTCCTGAATTTCTTTACCAAATCAGTCACAGTGCATGTTGAAAATGGCCGGCATGTTGATATCCAGTTGCGTTCACGTGATGAGGCACCATAAATCAAAATATATCTTTCAGGTAATGCTCCAGTCCAGACAGGAACATATAGTTATGAAGTGTGGTTTCTCAGGCTTAGGATGCTGCAGGGCAATGACAACTCCAGGAATGTGGATAATGAATGTAAGCCTGCCTTCAAAACAAATTAGAAATGCAGCCTAAAATCTTGGTAACTGCGTTTTAAAATGTCAATAAATACAACTGTAAAGTTTTACTGAATTTGAAATGTGACATAAGCTATAAAATGACACCAAAAATAACACAGCAGCTTGTCCATTCTTTATTATAGTCATTAATCTGTTTCAGTTTTCTTGTTTTTTATTATCATTATTTCCATTATACAATCATATTACTGAGGAGAAAAAGCTGTAAAGGGACATTTCCAAGTGGGTATCCTGTACAGCTAGTGCTTATAATGTGGTTTCAGTAAGGCCTTGCATACATCAATCTATCTCTACACACACATATACTTTTGCACATATACACACACTCAAGCACTTAAAAAGTCATAGAACTTTATCTCCCTTTAACTACAAGGAGGGAAGGGGATCCCATTGATTGGTATTATCTATGAAGAGACACTCAGGTGTAATTTTCCTTTCAGCCACAGTTATCCTGCAGCTTAAATGACATGATGCTTTTATATTAATTGTGAATTTACTGCTTTAGTTTGGACAACAAAGCAAACACTGTTTTTTGTTGTCTTGTGAAAAAAGTGCATTAATTCTGTTCATTATTACTTTTTCTTACATTTATTACCTACTTTTTAAGACATTTATGTACTTCATAGGAATAAAAACCATCTTCAAAACAGTTTTGTCACACAGGAGTATTTACAGACTGAACAAAACATGAGATTTCTACATGATACAGTTTCAGCGGTACTGGACTCACAAGAACAAAAACAACACGAGACTTGGAAGTTTAAAGCCACACCAGTAGCTGACATTTAAATATATCATGGAAAAAAGCAGCAAACAGTGTCTTTAAATTAATCAATATTTCAGATAGCTATTGTTAGCTCCACCTTATGGGGACAAAATGGCAGTTTAAAGGGATACTATCTAACTTTTGACCCAAACATTAGCTTAATGTGAGTAATAATGGATGATTTTTGGGGTCAATATACAGTGCTTGACTTATGTTGGTGCTCTGAAGGGGCTGCCCTCTTCAGAAACCAGACATTGTAACTTTGTAGGACTGGATCCGTCTCTCACAGAATCACATGACCTGGAGTACTTTGCTTTACAGCTCCCCCTCTATGAAAACGGAGCTGCACTTTGTGCTACTTTTTCCTCCTCTTTGAATGAAAGTTTTTCATGGCTGAACAAAGTATAAAAGAGACAATGGCATCTGAAGAGGCCAGAAACAGAAGACTGTCTTTTTATTATTAGAATGCTAATTCAGCTCTTTGTTTGTTTTGCAAACGTACCAAAATGTGAATGACTTTTTAACATCTTGCAGCCAACATTTGTTCAAAACAATGGCTTTAAGTGCTTGTTGAGCTGCAGAAAATGTAGTATATGTCTGTCCCTTTATTTTGCTGTTTAGAAGAAGCTAAATGTGGCTAGTTGAAGCTAATTGGCTACAGACCAAAGCTAATGTGACTCCCTTAACATTTCACAAAAAATTAAAATGGAGACTGTTTAATTTAGTTTATTTTTTAATTTAATTTTTTATTTTGTGACAATGTTGTGTGCCCTGAAGAAAGTTACAAGTAAAGTGCACCTAGTGGCCAAAAGATACATGGTCTCCCTTTAATCTAAAGATGAAATGTGTTGTCTTTTGACACTGCCCTGTCCGTCATATACACAATGGACAATATAAATAAGCACAGCTCAGAAGAAGCATGTGTATATGCCACACCGAACACTGGTGACAAGTTAACTGCAGATAAATCAGGCATGTAGAGAACAAGAAGCTTTTATGCTCTGGTAAGAGCATCTATACACTTCTATGTATTTTAACAGTTTTGCACTTTGTTTTGTTGTCATTTAAAACACAGAAGTTGTGTATTTCTACATTTGGCTCCAGCAAACCAACAAGTCTGCAGTAAAATAGTTGTTTTAAGAATTGATGGTGCTGGAAAAAAAGCTGCAACACAGCTGAAGTTTTTGCCTTTTGACTGCATGCCTCCACTTGGTTCAGCTTTCTTAAATCTACCTTCTCATCCCTCATCTTCTGCTGATCTACTTTAGTGTACATCTGAAACCATGACTTACATGGACTGAAGTTATTTTTGAGGCATCTTTGTCATGAAATAAATGGTAATTACGACAGCATATTGAGGCAGACGGCTAGTGTGACTGAAAACATGTAGGCTGGTAAACCAGAGGGGAAGTCAGATGCATATGCACCAACTGACATGTGACGCAGCCACAAAAATCCCACAGATGTCTGCAATTTTATGTCCCACAACAAGAACAAGCAACAACAAAAGAGGTAAGATTTTGAAAACACAGTTTCAATAAGCATGAAAACACAAAAATGTACACTATACATACTGACAACTTGTAAAACATAGACCCCTATACTCATTACGTCTACATAGCTGCAAATATATAGGAATATAAATATAGTCCATTTCTACCTTAACACCACTGCTTTAAATACTGTGATAAAAAAATAAATAAATGTTTTGTTTTCTGTCTAACAGGACCTCAAACGTGCTCACTTTCAACTTGTCGACAGTTTTTCAAAGCTACTTACTACCAGTGTGCAGAAACATGAAACATATTAGCAGCAAGACACCCATCACAACTGTGCCAATCTTCATGAACAATTTCCACAGATGTACAGAAAACAGTAAGTTTGTGTGCATGTATATTTCTGTTTGTGCATGTGAGGAGTCTAAGGCTTTCAGGATTGCATACTATCAAGTCAGTCGGTGAGATTGTTGCTCCATAACTTCCGAAATCTTTTGGTCGGTTGACACTTATGTTTATGATATTTTGGTCATTGTGTTTATAGTTTGTGCATTTTAGTTTGTGCTCCAATATAAATGCATATCTAGTACATGATGACAGCATTTTAAAAAAAATAACAGAACAATTTAGGGCAATAATTTGTGCACAATAATCTCTTGTGCTTCTGTGGTACCAAACAAGCAAACTTCCCCCTTGTTTCAGATCCTTATGAACAAACTGGGCAAGAAAACGGATCACACTGCTATTTATTTCAGTCTCAAGTTTAAAATAAGCTCTTTGCTGTTCACCTTGTAGTGCAGTTTAGGTCATCAAGTTTATTATTCTGTGCTACATTTCAAGTGCTTTGTTATTTACTTCCTATTCTTTGGTGCAAAAACTAATCTGTGATTTTCTACTTAACATGTAACAACATTAATTTAATGGCTTTAATTTTCAACTAAGAAAAACTATATTATCCTAATTTATATATCTACAATGTATACTGTTTTTCTACAGAACAAAAAAGAACAAGGATTGTTACACATAAACTGCAGCAAGAGGTCAACCTTAGGCCTAAACAGAGCACAACTGGGTGTCTTTAGAGCATCCATATGATGAGATTTGTCTTGTCAGATCATAGTGTCAGAGACTATATGTCTGTTTATGCTCAGTTTAGAAACACTGCATAATACCTGACAAATAAATACTTGGTCTGTCTTTTCTGTGCATGGCTTTGAAACTTTGAAACAGCAGACGATACTTTTAACTCTTTAAGTAATCATATTCACATTCACCTTAGTTGTCTGTACTGAATGAAACCCTGTTGAGATCCTCCAACTGTCCAGCCAGCAACATCACACTGACTCCTCCTGCACTCTGCACACACGTGCACTGCTCTGTTGGGTTCGTGCCTGCTGATATTTCTTATACTAAGGCAAAGAAGAGCAGATCACAGAACTTCACCTCGAGCAGAATAACCTGATGAGTTTAAATATATACAGATGTAGAGTTTTTCCTGCTTTGTAACATATAACTCTGAAAGGACCAGTTGTCTAGGTTTTGGGAAACATGGAAACATTCTGGATATCCAAATTGTTCCTTGGTGCCATCCTGGGAATTCTGTGCTCATAATTTATTAATTGCTTTCATACAATTTTGTTTCATTGGAGGGGTGTTGGTGGGAATCCTTGGTGTTTCAGGGACCCCTGGTTGAGACTTTATGGCTGAAAAGTTAAGTATTACACATGACTGGGTGTTTGTAAGAGTTAAACAACAGTCAAGAGTCAGACTCTGGTGTCACAGGCGTAGGTGGTGTTGTTGGCGTGGTGGGGCTTATTGCAGCATTTTGGTAGCTTGTACCATAGCAGATGTTTGGAGAAAGAGAGTTGGGATCCAGGGATTTGTTCCCTGCTGGAGTTACATAGGGTCTGCGTGCCAGAACTGATGATGGTGCCTCACCCGGTTTAGCGCCGAGGATAAATCTGGACTCATCCTGCTCCTCGAGGTTGGATATGTCTTTCATCATAGTTTTACGGTAGGAGACTGACAACTTGTTGGAGCCATCTGACATTAAGTTGAAGTGGCGGGCGATGAAGACGATTGGTAGAGGAAGCATGGCCAAGACGATTAGAGCAAAACACATGATCAGAGCCCAGGTAGGGTAGCTCTGGAAGCGTTCCTGAGCCTAAAGTAACAGAGAGGGTTTTAGTGATAATGTGCAACTTAAAAAAAAAAAAGAAAATTTGGAAAAAAAACCAAAAAACTGTGAAGATGGAAAAGAGCTAATTAATACTCCAAGATAATACCAAGATTAATACCTACAAGATGGAACAATATGCATCGAGTGGTTAGTGCATGCAAAAATTTTTGGACACATGATCTCCTATCTGGGAAAGCTGCTGCCATCAGATTGTACAGTGGAGAGTGTGACAGCTCGACACCAATTATCCATCAATCACTGTCACAACCATATGATAAATAACACTGATAATCTTGTTAAAATTCAGTGTTGTGCTGAAATTTTGGGTTCAGACTATCATGTGGTAGTTTCCCTGACAGGGGCTCTTCCAGCAGCACCACAACTTTTCCAAAGCAGCTTGGGGAATGTAAGTTACTAAGGCATTGGCTTCGACTCCAAACTCCAGAGAGCCCATAAAGCAGAAACCATAGAAACCCTTTCAGACGACTCTCCTTATCTAAGGCACCACAAGTCAACCTGGGAGTTCTTGTATCCCAGCCCAAACAGTTTTAGGATATATGAGGGGGACCTGATAAAAGTAAAGCAGGTGATTGTTTTGTATGCTATGTTTAATAAAGAACAAACTAACTCAACCAGTAAAGATATGAACGGCCTAAACTGTCTGTTAGATAGTTGGATAATATTGAAGCTTTTTTAAGACAAAGACAATCCACACACATACTGACCAGCTCTTGAACCCAAGCATTATATCCTGGTGGGATGATGGCCATCTCTATGACAGTGGCTGAGATAAGAACGATTAGACATAGAGGGGAGACATACTTCCACAGGTAGAAATAGATCATACATGGTCTGAAACCCAACATATCCTCCAGATCCTGCATGAACCTGACAAAGAGACAGAAGCAAAACTTAAATATGAAAAGCAAAAAAACACTAAGCATCATTTCTCCACATACAGACTTACAGATTTGTAACACTTAAGCAGTATTGCACACCCACCAACTAAAGTCTTACCTTTTAGTGCCATATATCCAAGCAACAGAAACATTTTCCAGGATGACTACCACAGTAAGAGGCAGACCAGCAGAATAATCGTCAAACATGGTGACAAAATAATTTCCTGATCGCTGGACAAACAGTAGGCCACAAAGAAAAGCCACAATACAGCAACCCACTGAAAACAAGCACAGATAAAAGGAAAGTTTTGTGATGTTTCAGACAATATTATGCAAAAAAGCCAAACACTTTTGTGAAGCAGCCAGTGACTGCTACTGTTTTGCATTCAGAACACTCAAAGCAGTGATACAAAGCCTAATGCAGTCCATTCCCAGATGTACTTTAATCCCATTTAAGTGCTGAGTTAAGGATTTCAGCTAATAGTGATGGCCTGGTGGGGAGAGTCAGAGTGGTGGTGGATAGGTGGGGTACCTGTGAAAAGCTCCTTCTGGACTTTGTAGGTGTCAAGGACTGGTGTAGTGATGCCAGTCATGGTGCCAATCATGCTGCCCAGGCCCAGGTTGATAAGCATGAAGAAGAACATGACTGACCAAAATGGGGAAGCTGGGAAATGAGTCATGGCTTCTGTAAAAGCAATGAAGGCCAGGCCAGTGCCCTGGACAGCCTGCAGAGACACGTTCAGCAACATGAGATGCTTTCATTTCTTTGGATTTGGTTCTTATAAAATGTGCCAAAGACTCACCTTGTTGAGCTCATCCTCTAGGACACAAGGGTCCAGACCTAACCGAGCAAAGCCGTCTTCTTTCACCGTCTTGATGACCCCATACATCTCAGCATAGTCTGATGTAGTTAGATGGGAAAAGTTTACATGTGGAGGAATGAGATCATGACTCAAGACGTTAGAGTTGAGATATCCCAGGATTTTTTCTGCATTCCTAAAGAAATTTAAAAAGAAAAATTAAGATTATTATCTGGAATTATCTTAATCCAGACACACAATCTAACATAGTTTATTGAGCTAAACACAAGAAAACTAAATTAACACAGTGAGTATTGGATTTACATGTAAAATGTTTAGCAATGGTTTTGACCATGCAAAAACATTCACTTGGGCTCAGCATTGTGTTTTCAAGCATTACATTAACATAGGCTTTATTATCCACTGTTTAGAAATGCTTAACACGTATAAGATCCAAGGAAAAATAATTCAAATCAGGTCAATTTTAGCTAATAATTTCAACATTACACTGACAATCCCTCTCACAGGTTTTTATGAAAATAAGTACTATTTAAAATATTGCAAGTTACTTTTCCTTTAATCTAACATGAGATAAAATATATGAAAATAAATGTTTTCCATAAGTATTTGCTAAATTTACAACTGTGTAGCACAGAGGCTACACAATATAAGGCTACACTTGTATGATGAAAACATCACAACTGAGCATCAGCACTGCAACTGCAAGCAAGCTAACATGCTAACATTTAGCTTGTTGCACTGTTAAAAAGCCTTTAGTATGGCTGTAAACTGATGTATGAACTAGATTTTTTGTTAATTTATTTACTCTGTTGCTAATTGCTGAAACTATTTAACTTAATCTTCCAAAAAGGTTATGAATTTAACTGATGAAAAAAGCTGGTGGTTGTTAAATATCAATCAGCTGTGAGAATAGCAGTCAAGGAGTCAGATTTAAAAATTCACGCAAACTTTGCTGCTGATATTTGACACACCACTACCAGATATATATGTAAAAGAAACTCTTTTTCAGACATAGTGTGGATTTATTCAGAAATATGAAGCAGACCTGAGAAAAATCATAATGTTTTCATAGATATGTGCTGGATGTTTTGGCATTTGAAACGTGTTTCTACTTCATAGAGTCCATGACTAACTGAAAAATACTGAGGACACAGAAAAATAAAGTTTTATCCAACAATAAATATATACCATCAGGAATTCTATGCTGACAATGATGTTAAAGCTGATAATTTAGTTGACAGTTGACAATTATTTAATATTAGAGAAACAATTAAATTTGCGATAGGCCAAAAAATAAAGGTTTTGAAGGATTTTAGCCCTCTAATCCACTATTAAATTTGCAAAAGTTTTTTTTAATATAAAATGTATTCGATAATGTGTGTAACATTTCTAACAATCAGACCCTTTAAGTTAACCAGTCAACTGACTAACCAACCAATCATCAATCATGTGCCCAACAAAAGTGACCTGGCTTAATATTTAGCTAGACTGACATCAGACCAGTGTTTCTCTCCATTACTAGTGAATAAAATAAAGAGACAACAAAATGTGCAGTGGTGCAGATAATCCCCTAACAAGCTCATAAAAAGACAAAGTCAAACAAAGCAGCATTAACTAAATGTAAGGATGACTGGAGAATCTGGGGGTGAACAGTGGAAACCAAGCAGTATACTGATACTGGGCAAGATAATGAGGTGAGTGGAAGCTGCTTAGCAGAGTGGCAAAGAGAGAGGAAGGCAACTTGATGACTTAAATAAGGTGGGAAAAAATAGGTAAATATTAAAGTATAAACCTGCAGAAAGATACAAAGAACAAAATTAAACCACAGATCAAGACAGGAAGGTAATTAGAGATGTTCAACTTACTCTACAACACACTTTTCATTCATGATGTTGGCCTTGAATCCCAACACAGCAAACACCACCAGCGTGGCCAAAATGGACGTGAAGAAGTTGATGAATGAGACAAGCACAGCATCAAAGTGACAGTTGTTGTCTATCTTATTGTAACTGGAGAAAGCTATGACTCCTCCAAACCCCAACCCCAGGGCGAAGAAGACCTGGGTGGCTGCTTCCCTCCACACTTGTGGCTCCAACATCTTCTCCAACTGAAAAATGACAGAAGTTCATTAGCATGAAGACAGCTAAAAGTATCTTGGGTGAGTAATTGTGGAAAGACACAACAGTCGTGTTAGTTGTATCACCTTGGGTGTAAACATGTGAGCGATGCCGTCAACTGATCCCTTCAGCATTAACCCCCTGACCAAGAAACAGAACAGGACTACATACGGGAAGAGAGAGCTGAAGTACATCACCTAAGGAAGAAGAAGAAGAAGCAGAAAACATGGAGTTAAAAAAAGCACACATTCATAATTCATACTTCTCTTTCCTCTATATCTGTCTCACTTCTCTACCTTCCCAGAGGAGGCGATTCCTTTAATGACGGCGAGGCAGACAATGATCCAGGCAACCAGCAGAGATAAGGTCATTTTGACGTTGAGTCCGCCGCTCTCTGCAATGGTGCTGGTTGTGTTCAGAGTCTGCCGGTACCAGAAATATGTTGTAGCTGAGCTTTTGTCACACTCCGGCTCCACAACTATACACCAATGGGAGAAAATGGAAGTTTACGTTGGGTGATAATGAGCATGCACGAAAAGGAATAGGTGTGAAGACGCAACAGGGGCACAGGAGGCTGAGGACAGAAGGGGAAAATGTACAGAGACCAAGCATGTCTGTTCAGGGTCTATATATCAATTCTCAGCTGGTTTACGCCTTGTAGAGACAAGTCAGCCACACAAGGTCATCTGTGTACTTTGTATGCAAAGCATGAACCTCCAATTCACATAAATGCCAGACATTTTTTCTATGCCTACTCAACCTTGAGGAAATAAAATAGTGTAAACTGTGTGGCTGATATTACAGTCAGCAGTGTTATAATACTGCAGGATGGTGCAGATTTATCTGTGCAGAGGCAAATAAACACATGCAGGTGCAGCACTCATCTCTTTACACATGAGTCTGCAGTATGTCTGGTGTTCATCTTCCAGATTCATTGTTGACTTCATGATTTTTTTTGCCCATTTTGTCTAGTTGTCCTGTTTCTTTGTCACACTAAATGCAGATCTGTGACAAGCAGATGTAGCAAAATATTTGACATTCTGTTGCTGTCTCTCATTCTGGACAGTTTAATCTCTGCTCTCCGTCTCACTGTCAACAACCAGAGCCTTGCTGAGTCATATACATGCTGAGTGCTTCTTGCCTGCCTAGAGAGTTACCTTATTATCACGACTAATGGAATAAACTCCAGAGGGTTTTAGTCTGGATTATGTCAGGGGAGGAGAGACAGTTGTAGAGGAGTTAAAACTTTGTTTTGCTTCCCATGTCTTAGTTAAGATTAAGGATGAAGAGTTAGATGTGGGTTAAATAAAAAACATTGTAGCATAGGAGCTCATCCGAGCATAATTTTGAGGAGGACACCTTATTTGGCCTCATCAGTGATGCATATGAATATTGTTCTAAAAATATCACAATCCTTAACATGTTAGTGAGTTAGTCATTGGGTAAAAGAACTAGCCACATTTCAGGCTATTGCATGCAGGATTTATTTGACCTAATGGTATTATGTTGGAATAGAGTGCAGATTTGGCATAATTTTAGCCTGACAAACAAGCTTTTATACATTTTAAAAGCCTTTTTTTGGTTTGACTAAAACATTATCTCAGTTTTTCAGGTGTCACGAAAATGTGCTAACTGCTAACTAGCTAGCACCAGCCAATCTCCTGGCTAATCACATAATTTAAGAAATGACCTCAAATACATATGAAAGTATGTCAGATTTAGCTCAGTAGGGAGGGTATTAATCACAAGCACCACTTGGATACCTCCTAAAATACCCAATGATGGCTGTATATTCCCAGATAACCTCCGCTGTCCCATGATACCAGTACAATAAACACATGCAATGTAATAACTTCAGGTTTTGCTTGCTTAACACTGACATATGTTTATTTGTGCTACCGTCATGCTATTTAATTTCTGTTTTCCTATTGCTGTGTTTCTGAGGTGTTCACTCAGAATTTGTACAGAATTTGAAGCAAATGTCATAAAGTTCATGTAAACTGCTTGTAAGTCAGTTCATTCATAAAGTCACTCACTGGCAAGAGTCCCATTCTTTCTGATTGGACAGTCGTTCCATGGCAGAGGGTACTGGAAGGACTGGAAAAAGTAGAAGATGCTCCAACCAATGATCACATTATAGTAGAGACCCACAAAGCCACACACCTAGATAGATAGATAGATAGATAGATAGATAGATAGATAGATAGATAGATAGATAGATAGATAGATAGATAGATAGATAGATAGATAGATAGATAGATAGATAGATAGATAGATAGATAGATAGATAGATAGATTAATGGAATTGCCAGCATCCTGTTTGCTACACAATGTAAAAAATAACAATCATATGATGTTAAGCTTCACAACATCATTTCTTTGCAGAACATCTGTGCAACGTGAGTGTAGCATGCAAATGAGGCAGAGAGCCTAGTGCATGTCCCATGTTGCTGCCAGTCTTCTTAGCAGTCTTGCCAGCAAGGACATTCAAACTCTAAATAAGGTTGAGGAAAGCATGAATAATTAAAGTGCTCTCTTTTCAGCTGTGATATTCTATGAAGTATTTATAGCTTTTTCTGTGCCAGTCATGCAGCTTTGAAGAAAGGCTACTTTCACTCTCAAACACATCACTGGCACTCATAAACCCAACCGAGAGCTGTGGTGGTATACTTACATAAGTACATGCACATACATGCATGCATATGTATGCCTAGGCAAATATACAGAACAAAATAAAACAAATGGCAAATTTTCCATGTTCAACCCAGTCCCACCAGAAACCTCTGTCCATTTGTTTTCAATATGTTCGTGTCACGTTGAAGGTTGTAAACTGTGAGAATCACAACACATGAATATAAAAACTATGTAAGATTTAAACGTCTGTCCTTGTAGTTTCTATCATATGAAGCTAATCATGCACATTAAACCTGAACGTAACTATTTGCAGGTGGGAGTAGAAAAGAGAGAAATCATGAATGGAAAATAAAAAAAGGACAGTTGAATTCCTTCCATGGGACAATTATAAAAACTTACACATGGACTGTGTAGTCTCTTTCTTTCCTTTCTGAAAGAAAAGTTTGTGGCACTAGCAAGAGGTGGGAATTACTATGCATGGAAATGCAGCACAGTGACATCCTGACAAATTGAAACTTAAGCTTCATCTCTGTAAAGGAGAGCATGAAAAACTTAGCAATTAGATTTTTAAAAAATTATTACTGTTATCACTTCTCTGAAGGTGTAATTACCTCCAGAATCTTTAAAGAGAATATCATCAAAACAAAGTAGACTGATTTGGAGAATTTAACAAGTAATTTTCAAGTTGGGATGTCTTCAGTACATCCTATCTTTGTCTCAATAAAAGAAAACCTACATCTGAGTGGACGACACTCATTATGATCTGTATGTAAGTATGAAGTGTTGATGCAGGAAAAAGCAAACCATCATAAATCACACAGACAGAACTTTGGCTTGTTTTTGTTTCATCCAGAGCTGCTGCACATTCAGCAGATCTGCTCCTGTGTAACTGCAGCTTTTCCCTCCACTACAGCTTTTATGATTCTTATCAGAAGAACCTCGGTTTACTTCCCCTTCATGTTGTCATCAGACTGCTCTCCCTGGGTGCCATTTAACTGCTACAGCTAAAGAAAACAATGCCGTGTGTGTATGTTGTTGTAAATGTAAAAAAAATAATTTAGCTGATTAAAGGAAAATAAGAAATTCTCACCATCAGACTTGACATCCCTATCCCACCCAGACGTGGACACACATAGTTCCACACTCCAATACTCCCACGCCGGATCTTCTGACCCACTGCCAACTCCAAGAAGAAAAGTGGGATGCCGATGATGAGGAGGAGGATGAAGTATGGAACCAAATAGGCACCTTAAAAACAGGCAGATTTAATTAGTCATTTTTCAATTAGACTACCCCCCCCCCACCCCCATATACTTAATGAATCTTCTGACATTTTAATATTTTTGATCTGCTTGTTTCATTTCAATTTAACGAAAATGAAAAAAAAAAACTGAAGAAGAAATGTTATAAATAGAAAAAGAATTGCCATGAAATATAGAAACCTTAAAGGTACAAAGAAGTGAACTCGTCCTGGCTGTCTGTGCTCCCATCAAGGGGCATCTGCATGGTTTGATAACATGATATTGATGTGAACTGCAGACAAAGGCCACCAGATCTAATCATGAGGACTAATGAGAGATTCAGGACCAAAGATTTGAAATGCAATCCTTTCTATTGTCACCATAAAGGCAAATCAGTGAACAGAGCTCCACAGACCTGGAGAAAATATCCTGGTAGCTTAAAGTAGATCAAAGTGTTTCAGTTTCAGTTGTTTACAGATCTACCTGTATAACCTGACATATTCAGATTCTGATTAATCCAGAAGCTCAGTAAATTATGGGTAAGGCTGGAACATATGTTGCTTTTTTTTTTATTTTTTTTATTGTTTTCGACATTTCTAATAAAAAAAAAAGTTGATGCAGCATGTCACTGACACAGTGGAAGTAACATATATAAATCATAGGCTCCTCCTGCATAATGCAGCATTTTTATGTGACAGCTCATTCTATTTTGTGATCCTACTTTATACATTTTGATGCGAAAAGGAAAAAAAGGAATATATTTATACATAAACATGAGGTTAAGGTTTTTTTTCCTCTATATTTTAGCACTTTTGTAAGTAATCTTGCACCATGCAATGCAGTGATTTAGTTTATCTTCACTAACATTAAACAGTTTATTCTTAAAAGAAGTCTATATTTGCACCCTTTGGAGCTTAATCCAGTGATCAATCCAGATGCAACACTGCTTTATGTATGAAGGGTGATTCATCATCCTGAATATAAAGACATGTAGCTTTATCCATCAAAAGCAGGAATTACATTATTCAACACACATCTCACAGGGGTGGAATGTGGAGGCAGAAAGGCTAAATCAAGGAAGCTTAAAGAGGAAGGATGCTGAATGACCTGCCAGGATCCTTAAATCAGTTTTAAGTGAATACACTTCATCAGATCTTGTTGAAAATGGACCAGCTCAAACAGCAGAAGTGATATACAGCAGCTCAAGTCGAGCGTAAAGACAAATGAGGAGGAACGAGAGGTGACGCTGAAAGAGAAAAAGACGTGACAAGGGGTAGTAAGAGGAAACAAGGTAGAGGGAGCCCACAGTGACAGTAACAACTCACAAACAACCATAACCTTTAAATGTGTTGGTAATTGGCTGCCAGACAAGAAATTAAACAGTGAAAAATGGGACATGGCCTGACAAGTGTGGAGGTGAAACCTGTGGAAGTAAATCCAGCCTACAGGTAATAACTCCAACATACACACAGTAAATCAGACACAGACAGTCAAGCTGTTTTTCTCCGAGAGTGAACACAAGTTTACACACCTCAGATTACATGCATGCATCCCAGTGAAAAATAAGACCTCATCCCTATACTGTTACATTAATGCTTTCCCTGCAGCTCCACTCTGTTTACCAGAGCTCAGCCTGCCTTGCTGGCTGTAGTAATCAATAGTGCAGCTATTTTTAGACTTTTCTGCACAATACAGCTGCTCTCTTGGCAATTCGGTGCTGAATGAAAGTGCTGTGTAGTTTTTGATGTTGGAGGTCACACAGCTATTCCACATGACAAACATAAAGCTACGACGACATAGGATGAGGACATTAACATGAAAAATCCTGCTTCACTCGAAGGTGTTTCAAATGGTGGTTGTGAGGATCTTTCTCATATTTTATTTGTATAATTTTCATTAAAGCATTTAATGACTATGCCTTCCCAACAGATGAAACTGTCCTTTTCAGCCACAAAGAGACTATTCTCATCAGGAAGGGAATATTTTATCTGTGGATAAAGTTTTTTCCATCACTTAATTCTAATATGCAGCCTTGTTTGTAATGAGATGTTTATGCACTGCAGGCCCAGTCTGATCACATCCTAGAGTGATGTTTGCAATTTGTAAAGAAAGGCCTCTCCTCTTTTCTTCCCTAAACATCACACCGCTACACAAACATCACAGTTGTCAAATGTAGACTTTCAACTGCAGCTGCTGACCCTATGACTGACGCCTTCCTATTAGATCTAAATACAGATCTCATATCAGTGGCTGTTTAAAGTGAAATGAAGACAAACAACCAACAATAAGCCTTGTTTCACAGTATCATAAAACATTTCATCTTGTCACCTGGATAAAATGTCAAAATTAACTTGTCACGCTATGGAACGTGACAAGAAATGGCTTTAATTTATCTCCAAATTTCATTGTTATAACAGAACAATAAAATGCTGAGTGCTCATTTGTGGAGCAACGGATTGTTGCCACACAAAGAATCAGAATTAGTTGCAAACAATAGTTTATATCCTTTATGATTGTTATAGAAAATATGGAAGAAAAACATATGATCTCAGCATAATTCAACTGTAATGGTGTTTGACGTAAGTTTTGACTTTTTTTTTTTAGAGATAATATTCTAAAATAGTTAGTGTAAGGTCAGCAGTAAAATAATAACATGCTTTATAAATTCAATGGAATATAGTTAAATATTTTTATATATGGCTACACAGTGGCGCAGTGGTTAGCACTGTGGCCTCACAGCAAGAAGGTCACTGGTTCAATCCTTGGATGGGGAGGGGTTTGGTCAGTGGCCTTTCTGTGTGGAGTCTGCATGTTCTCCTCGTGTATGCGTGGGTTCTCTCTGGGTACTCTGGCTTCCTCCCACCATGCATGGTGGATGTTAAGTTAATTGGTTACTCTAAATTGCCCCTAGGAATGAGTGTGAGTGGTTGTTCATCTCTCTGTGTGGCCCTGTGATGGACTGGTGAGCTGTCCAGGGTGTACCCTGCCTGTCACCCAAAGCCAGCTGGGATAGGCTCCAGCTTCCCTACAAAATTAAGTGGTTTAGAAAATGAATGAATGAATTTTTAGATATGTACAGGGGTTGCATGATGGCACAATGGTCTGCACTGTGGCCTCACAGCAAGAGGGTCAGTCCTGAGCTGGGGGAGATTTGGCCTTTCTGTGTGGAGTTTGGATGTTCTGCCCATGTATGTGTGGGTTCTCTCCGGGTACTCTGGCTTCCTCTCACCATCCAAAGACATGCGTGTTAGGTTAATTGGTTACTCTAAATTGCCCATAGGAGTGAGTGTGATCATTCATGATGCTTGAGCACACCATCTATGTGCATGTGCTTTATTATAAGACAATGAGTTGTAACTTTAAATCCTCATCCAAAGGTATTTTTTTTTCTAAAAACAGCTTTTAGTGAAAACCTTTCCTTGACCTTCTCACTGGTTTAAATGATGATACATGCCAGTCCATTACGCTGTACACAGGCTATTTCTGTTCCAGTGTACAGAGAAAGCAGATGGCTGCCTGTGACAGACATGTGATGCAGACATGTGGGACATGTAGTGGATTGCAGGAGATGAACGTGGTTTTCAGGGGGAAAAAAAGGTGAGAAAAGAAAAGAAAAAAAGGCTCAGACTGCTGTGATTATCATCCACCAGCTCACCTCCTCCATTCTTTTGGCACAGATAAGGGAAGCGCCACACGTTCCCCAGTCCCACAGAGAAGCCCACCTGGGCCAGGATGTACTGCAGCTTGCTGTTCCAAGCGGGTCGCCCGTCATTTTCAGGCACTTCTATCTGCGGGACTTTCTTCCCTGCGGCTGCACCAACGTTCAGGGAACTGCTGTTGTAGTCGAGCGACTCCTCATGTGCGAGCAGGTCGGCCACTGACTCTGTGACGTGCTCATGGCTCTGCTCGCGCTGTGTCACCTTGCTGTTCTTCGGCATCAGGGAGGCTGAGGGTTGGGTTGGGAGAGGGATGGGGGTGAAGTGAGAGAGAAAGAAATAAAGACAGAGACTGGGAAGAGCAGGAAAAGAAGTGAGAGAAGCAAAGAGTGGAGAGAGAGAAATGGATGCAGTTAGATGGACGATGCCAAAGAGTGACAGCTGGGTTCCAGTTTCTGCAATTAGGAAAAATAAAAAGGTCAAGTTAGAAATTGAAAGTGCATTTATTACTGAACAATTGAATGTTGTAAATTGTAAAAATGTAGAATTTTAGGCATCCTTTTCCTGCCTGTGGTTCTTAAATAAGACGTCGTTGCTGACTCCATTACTCTTCTATTTAATGCTTGGTTAAGCTCGCAATAAAACACTGTATTGTAACACATGGTTATGTTTCTCCAGAGTCATCAAAGATGCTAGCACAAAGACAGGAGACCATTTATCATACCAGTGTGTTAACTAAACCTCCCATGACTCTTCCTCTCTTATGCAGTAGTTTTGGTTCCAAAAATTCTCAATCCTGCAAATTGTTCTATTTAATTTCCCTGCTCTCCAAAGCTTAACTTTAGTGATGCTTTTTTTCCCCCTGTAAATCCTCTAATCCTCTGAAGCCTCCCGGCAACATCCATCCCGACCCCTCTTTCAGGGAGTGGTTGGTTCAACCCAAACGTAATGGAAGAAGCGGACATGATGCACCAGATATTGTGACCTCATGTGCTCTCCTGATCCACATCACAGCGCTGTTTGTTGACTTATTACTTATTAATTGACTTGCCATCAAAACTGCAACATGTGGGGAAGATTTAAAAAGAGTTAAATGTAAATAAAAGCTCGATCATAGACTTTGTGATTGAAACTGACCAAAATTTCCACCAAAACATGTAACTCCAGACCTGAATGAAGATGCCATGCCATGCCATGTAACAGCAGTAAGGTGCAACATCATCGTCATTACAGCACTAGCTGCTTACATCGGCCAAAAATAAGCGTTCTCATCATCAGCAGATTCTCCATAAAGACCGGAAATATCCCACAATCCCTCTTTGGAAAGACAAGAAAGCTAAATCCATGATGTGCTTTTGCTTTAAAAAAAAAAAGAAGAAGAGAAAAAACAGATTTCCTCTGTGCATGTCAAGATGAGCCTATGATGCGATAATCCATGAACAGCCATTCACAAGTCTTTATAATCCGGTGTGCATTAACTTTAAAACCCCCAGCGCTGCTTGCCTGTTTCGTCATTCAATCCAACTCTATACAAGACACAAAATATCAATCAGTGGCTGCCAACATCAATCCCGTAAACATCATCAAAATCTTCAGGGAACACATCAGCTCACCCAACCAATAATCCTACTGGAAAAAAAACAAAAAACAAATGTGCAATTCAGAAGATACCAAGCCAATGCTTAGTCAGTTTGTGTGCAGCTGCTGGAGAACTCCTTTTTCATCTACCAGGTCATTCGTTGCCCTGCCCTTGAAAATAATTCTCTTCACACATCCTTTTTTTTCTGAACCATGAGGGAATCCTGAATCGTCTTTATTTGTCTCCATGACATCCAACAGCTGGGTGTCACATCAGAGGATCTGGGGAATATTTTCTGTACCAGAGCAAATGTTATCTTTGTTTCAGGAGCAGAAAAACTGAATGACTGGATTGGACAATTATTTTCTTGATCCAGCTGAAATTTGTGGGTCTAAAATCTGTGTTGACAAAAAGAAAAGCACTAGAAATGCTGACACTGACAAAAAAAAAAAAAGTAAAAAACCAGCAGTTCAAATTTCAGCTAAACTCTTCAGTAACAAACCCAAGAGAGAGAAAGAGAAAGAGAGAAAATAAAGTCAAATAAAATAAGATAAAATAAAATAAAAAAAAATAAAATACTGTAACTAGGAAATGCATGGGATAAATAATGTTGATATGGCTGAGACAATTCAATTATTTCAATCAACACGACTCAAAAAGCTTCACATCTCAGCCACTGTTAATGAAGAAGACTATCTTGACACTGAAGAGAAAAACCTCCCTTAATTCAACACTTCACACTTCAACACTTCACTCTAAGTTTGAATCGTCTTGTTAAAAACATTATTTACATCATTCATCTGTTTTCTTCAGCTGCTTCTAAAAATGGTTGGGTCTGGACATGCAAATAAAGTGACCACATATCACACAAGAGCTTAAAGATGCTCTGAATGGATATCAGTTGTGGTGATAAATGTTCACAGTCACGTGTTTCTGTCTGCCTTGCGTGTATTTAGCGTGCATCAGCTTCTGTAATCAGTCTTGTTTAAATGCCCGTCGTAGTCAGAGGATATCACTACTTATCAGTCTGAAACATGGCTTTAACAGCCAAATGATCCCCAGTTTGCAGATAAAAACCAAAAGCCTCCAAATTTAGAACAGCACGGAGGAGAAGCACGCCACAGGATACACATTTTACGTTTCTTTTATTTTAAATAAGACCATCTTTTTAATCCCAACAGCGCAGCTGTGGTTTGTTCAAATGCTCATGAACAACATCATCACCATCATCATCATCATCATCAGCAGCAGCAGCAGCAGCATCCCTCACCAAGATGATCGTCTACATCATCAGCTGATACAGTTCTGCCTCTGGGTTAAATGCGCGTCATGAGGGATGCAACGACTTCTAGAGGCTACACTCTCAAGGTCACATAAAATTATTTCACCCCAGTGTGAACAAATGCACATTTTACTCTTCGGGCAGATGCACATTTTAATAAACTTTTTCCAGATTTTAAACAAGAGTTGTTCAAGTATTTAAAGACATGACGGTGCGATCCAAACTCTTTCTGAGAAGCTTGTCAACTCCGACAATTAAACTACTTGCATCCAAGTCTCAGAATCTGGAGGGATGTTAGAACAAATATCCTTTCTTACCGGAAGTCTTTTGCACCGATGAACAATATCCAGTAGTTGGGAACTATGTAGAAAGAGGCATGAATAGTCCTTACATCCACCAGCGCTTGTGTATCGTTGCGGTCCTGACTGCGCGCTCACAGGACAGTGAGAGGACGAAGCATCACACGCTGAGCCGCCAACAATTAGCATGCAGGGTGGAGAGTCCGGAGCGCACCGTGACGCACGGAGTGCCTCTCATCATGTGCAATGACACACAGACACTTCCCACTTTGTCACTTGTTGTTTTTAGGCTCAGATCAGTTTCTGCATCTGTGCAGCGGGAAATGGGATGCTGCAAGAAAAGCCTAAAATGAAAAAAAAAAGAGGGTCAAAAGTGAGCGCGGATTTGTCAAGGTTATCCACTCCTACCTGAGGAAGTGGTTTTCTTGCGCAGCTTTCGTAACTCGTTTCTTCAGCTGATGACACTTGAAACCATTCAGTGTCTGACAGAACAGTTGGCATGGATGCTCTTTGACTTGCAGTCAGTTTCAAAGTCAGCACAGATTTCATGTCACTATTGAAAGCACAGATAAAAGGCTTAAAGATGCCTAGAAACTATTCAATTCAATTCAATTCAATTAAACTTTGTTTATTTAGCATCAAATCACAGCAATGCCATCTCAAGACATAGGAAAAAAACATAATGAAAGACAATTCATAATAACCTATATAAGGAAACCAACAGATTGAGTTGGAGGCTCCAACTTAATCTCCCATCCTGAGCAAGCACACTGGCGACAGTGGGAAGGAAAAAACTCCATTTTAACAGGAAGTAAACCTCCGGCAGAACCCGGCTCAAGGACAGGCAACCATCTGCCTCTGCTGTGTGGGGGGGAGAGGACAGAAAGATAACATATAATGGGAACTGCTAATCCCGGCCAAGAAGACCTGCTGACGAAACTAGATCACACAATATTCTGTCTTCATATGCAAATCATTCATCTTGTCTGAAACGGTTTTTGAAAGCTTCCCTTTCTGTCCAAACTGAAAAAACTACTCAAGAAAAGTCCTCCCATTGGCTGGTGGACAAAATTCAGTCTGATAAGTAGCAGGAAATAACTAATCAAGAAACTATGAATGCTTTTGTCCGAAAAAGCAAGTGTAGATCATTCATCAGTCAGCAAGCTGCCCATAAAGGCAGAGAAACATGATGATGATGGGCTACTTTGTGCAAAAAAGATGTCAGTAAACTAAGCTACACCACACTAAAGAAGTCTTTGAGAACAATAATTGTTGTTGAAAACATTTTTTTATTATTTGTTAAGTGCATTTATTATAAGGGGGTATTATCATTCCATATATCAAGCGTGCAATTGGTCGATTCACGGGCATTAACAGCTGTATTCAAGCTCAAATTTTGTACTGCTCTCTCTCAAAACACCCTACTCACACTCGAAAAGTCTCTGCTTGCATGAAAATATGTTTTGTTGAGAGCTGTTGACTTGTTAAGAGTTCTGAAACCACTTTCTCCTGTGTTAGGACAATTTACTGGAAGATACATGAAAAGATCTTCTTTTTCCTCATTCTGTTTGTTAATAATTGTGCTGTTTCCAAATCTCTAACAAACAAGTGAAAAGTTGTGCACAAACATAAAAAAACTAAAGTTTGCATGTTCCAATTTACAGGTTTTAAACTGGTTAAACTAGTTTGCATATAGTTGGATGTGATGGTAATCTGGCTACATAAAGCTGTAATGTAGATACATAGTGGCTTAGAAATTACGAAGACAACCTCATATCTTTCCCATCTACAAGTTATTAAACATACATTTTGATTAATGGTAACTCAGCACATTCTCATTACCAACTCGCCCCATATTGGTTATCAGTTCTTCATGTTGCCAATCTAAATGTTACCAATGTTATTTATCTCCTTTCAACTGTTTTGCAAATACTTTTTAATTTTATACTATTTATACTATTGTTGTGTTATAAACACAATTGTACATGGAGGCTGCAACTACTAAATTTCCCAAGTTGGGATTAACAAAGTACTTCTATTCTGTATTCTATATTCTATTCTATTCTATTCTATTCTATTCTATTCTATTCTATTCTATTCTATTTTGTTTTTAATCAGCAAGAAATTACCCATATGGTGGATCTTTAAAAACATGTGGCACACTGAAGAAACAGTGGGTTACTTCAGTTCTTTGTTTATTTAAATTTCATTTGTCTGCAGTGGACTGGCAATCTGATCAGGGTATACCCTGCCTCTTGCCCAATGATTGCCGGGATTGGGCTCCAGCTTCACCATGACCTTTAATCGACTAGTCGTTGAGAAAATTAATGTATGAACAAATGAATGAATGAATGAATCAATCAATCAATGAAAAAATAATTGAATGAAGTTTAATTGACAGGGACAATGGATTAAAATGATGTTACAAGAAAAAAGTTCAACCATTGCTATGTATGCAGGGCTTCCAGCTCTACACATACATGGGCAATAAAAAGCACACATACATGTGATAGGAAGAAAACATACAATATAATGCAGTTGTAACATAAAATGAAATGAAATAAAATAAAAAAGGAACATCCAGTCCATCTGTTTGTCTGAGGTTTTACCCACGCTCTTTCATTTTTATGTAAGTCTTCTTGAGGACCAAACATTAGAAATAAATCACATGTTTTTTGTGTTTTGTTTTCTTTATGAGGGAAAACTTCCAGTTCAAGGCATCTTTCAATCCACTGTATTGCTTCCATGAATAAGCCAGATGTCTCACACATGTTTACGGAGGAAGAAATCATATACACGGAATCACATCTTTATTATGGAAAACCAAACATTTCCCACATGACAGTGACATGAATTTAGCAGCTCAGTAGATCCCTGCACATCCAAAAATAATTTTTATAATTAGAATAGGTTGCACGACCTCTTTGTTCTTGCTTGGTTTTTTTTTTTTTTTTCATCTGGGCCATTAATACCTTTCTCAGTTGCTTAGATGCATTTTTACTATGAATCTCTTCGCTGCTGAAGGTGGCTTGGCTTTTTTTTTTTTAGTATCACCAACTTTCATGTGCAATCATTACTGGTTGATATGATATATTTTGCTACCAGTTGTGCCTTTGCAGGAGTGTAAATATAAGCAGTAACAGCAGATTTAAAACATTGAAACGTAACAATATCTGTAAAAGGCTTTCCAACATCTCAGTGAACTGTTCTTATATGGGATTAAATGTAATATAAGCTTTTTTAAATCTATTTGTCATACACTAGATATTACATACAGCTATAAATCAGATTATTGTCAGGTTTGGGACACAGAAACAGGGTCAAAGTTATAAATTGTCACAGGTCTTTGCCATGGCTTGGAGCCAAGGCTGGATTATCTAATGGGCATTATGGGCATGGGCCCAGGAGCACACACCCCTTTGGGGCGCATGTAGGGTATAACCCAGCAGTTCGGACATGAAACAAAATGTACATAAAAGCTAGACAGTTACATCACAGTGTCTACAGTGCAGAGGCTTCTGTACTTTTAATCCGGCCCTGCTTGGAGCTGATCACAGTTAACAGAAAGAGGGATGATTGTTGATTAAAAGCAGCAGACACAACTTTCCTCTGTGTTTTGTAGATTTAATGATGTTTTGTTGACCCCTCAACCCACCCTAACCTCTAGTCTCTATGAGCTTAGCTGCTGAATTCCTCTCTCACTCTAATCCAAATGGCCAATAGAGGACTTTTCTTAACACGTTTTATTTTGAGAAACTAACGGAAACAACAGATTTAGTCCATTTTTCCTCGGTCACTCTCAGACTGTGCACAATAAGTCTAGATATATAGATATAAAGCTTTTCCATATTTCTGATTGTGCACTCTAATAACATTGTGCTAAAAACTTTATCTCCTTGATCAAACTCTCTGGATTTGAACTGGGTGGTCACTGCTCTATTAAGACACTGGACAAGCGACTGCAGCACGCATAGTCACCTCGAAGACCATAAATCAAACACCATCCAACCGAATATCCACGAGATCGGAAAGGAAGATGGTGTCAAGAGGCCATTTTTCATTCTGCTCCGATGGATTTTATTTTGTTCACCATTCACACACGTCAGCCACCATGGCTGTAAAAATAAATGTGTTTTTCACTTATCTGGATCACCAATAACTGCAACTATTCCTGCAACTTATTCCCACTGATGATACATGAAAAAGAAGAGTAAATAAGAGGGATGAACAGGGTTTATACACTGTGACAGACAAAATTTCCCTTTTATAACAATTAATATATTAGATAAGTCCAAAATACAGACTGTGATCTTTATCTAAATTGTCATTCTTGTCCTTGCAGGTCTTTTGCATTACCATGCACAACAAAGTGACTCAGGCTGAAGCAAAATACTCACGCCTGAGCTGATATTTCTGCTGCAGATCCTCACTGAGTGACGTTTTTAACTCACCTTCTTACAATGGAGCTGTTGCCACGGCAACGGCAGGGTCATATGACAGAGTTTGTCTCCTCTCTTCACTGGATTTTTCTTGTGATAAATTACTTCCTCCTGGTTGGCTGAGGACAGTGAAGTTAAAAGGTATCAATTAGGGGGAAGATTGAAAATGCTTTAAGTCTGAAGTGGCTGTATGACAAAAAAAAAAGCATCTTAACAGAACTACATCTTTTTACATTTGTTTTTTCAGTTTCTGATTTTTTTTTTTTTTTTTTTTGCAATTTCAGTTTTTGATTTTTCCTTCTCTAGTTTTGGTAAGTTTTGTAAGTGTAAAGTTTTTTTGAAGATGATAATTTATATCACAGGTTTCTTTACAAATTTTTTTTTCCACAATATTTTTGTCTCTTCCTTTCAAAGAAGATAACTTTGGCAAACAACCCCCTCAAACTAAAGTAGAAAAAACATGTAAGATTGCACCATTAGCATATATGCTTCAGTGAGAGTGTTGTGAAATGAAAAACTGTTAAGTGTCCTTTACCAAAGTAGCGCAGCCACAATGGCTGCAGGGCATCTGCTAATTGGACAACGCTATGCCACTCAGTGATAAACTCTGATAATTTTGGGGTGCTCATTTGAGCCTGCATCAGCAGTCTTGCAGGCCTGTGGGAGTGTTGGCACAGAGGTGCTGCTGCCCTCTCTGGTTAGCGAATGACCCAGCAATCCCATCTGGGTTGAAAAAGCTGCAGCTTTGCTCTTTCTTTATTGTAACCATGTACCAGCACTCATTGCTTTGACAGCACTGTCAGTGACACGGTGAGGATCTACAGAGTTTGTGGCTGGACTTTGCACTAGTTCTTGCTTCTTTTATTTTTTGTTTTGCATTGGATAATAACCTAATTAATGATTGTGTGACTCATTTCAAAGTATATAACACTATTGCTATATTTTTTTTCTTTTTTTGGCATAGCACACATATTCATATCTGACTACATCAAATTTGAGTTTCTGATAAGACGTTTTAAGGAATATCCTGCAACTGTAAATCCAAACATACTTAGACAAAACATTTTTAAAAAATGCAATTGAAAACGGGATGCAGGAATGAGCAATTAACATATCTTATATTTAAAAAGAGCAAATATTCTTCATTAGTAACAAAACGCCATCTCCCCTTCATTATGTATGTATGTATGTGTAAAATGGCAGTAAAATATCTACAAAAAGTTGTGACAGCTGCAACAGAAGACTGGAAATTTGTAAGAAACAGTTGGACGAACATGTTGCAGCTAATTAGATTAATATGCAAACTATGAGGAACATGATTATGTGCAGAAAGGAAACCAAAAGAAGCAGAATATCTCAAAATGAAAGATGAGAAGAGGTTAAACAACTTCCAAAAACTGCATCTACAAACTGCAGAGCAATTTCAGAGTAGTGTCTCTGTAAAATTGCAAAGACTTTAAGTGCTCTATCATCTTCAGTTCATTATATGATTGAGTGATTCAGAACAAATCTGAAGCAGTTGATGTCTGAAGACAAGTCTGTGTCTTGCCAAAAGTCAATATTGGACATCTGTGGTCTTCAGGCAGGAACTGGACATGATTTTGTCATAGAAAACACTACTCTGGCTCAGAAACACTCCCATTTTTTTATGAACACAGATCACCAGACCATCTATAAATGGAGATTAAAGCTCTATCATGCAAAGGAAGAGTTATAAGTGAAGATTATTTAGCTATGCTGCAGTATTCTCTGCCGCAAAGCTAATTTAAAATGGGGGAAAAAATGTTCTGTTGCCAAAATTTAAATATAATGCTCTTTTTGGAAAACATGGAGGTTGTCCTCAGAGATAAGGTGCATTGAAAGCTGATTATAAAGGCTGTCTTCTATATGGGAAAGTTGCACCATGGGCTGTGAAAAAATCATGTGAGGCCACTGGTGAAAAACCACTTCGTGCTATCTTTAACAAACACTGGGGAAGCCACATGGACATGCTTATCAGCCAAATTCATATTTGGTTTGTAAAGACCAAGATGGCTAAGGTGAAATTGCTGAACAAGAAAACAGGTGTCCAGAAATGATTGTGTCACAGTGGCTGCGTCCATGTTTGCATGCGGTCAGTGGGACTGAACCATCTGGGACACCCCATACGATCGGCTTCTTACGACAGCCGTTCGAACATGCAGGTAAAAACCATCTGCTTGTGTTTACAATCTACATCTTTGCACTGTTTTTCCAAATCAGCAGAAAACATATGAGCTGCAACTGAAGCTGGTGGACAAGTCAGTAATTTTGCTGATATTTTAGTGACGAAACAAAATATAAAACATTTTGACCCAATGAAACAGATTGTTGAAGCCAGCAGGCATCTTCTTCTAGGATGATGACCGGCTGTACAAAATGTCCCAGCAATCCGCACAGCAGCACACATGGTTCAGTGTGACCTCACCATCCACAGAGTTACATTGCTTGGACAGCTGACAAAACTCAGAAAATAATCTAAACTAATCACCAGCAACACTTGAGCAACATTATTTCCTGTTGGTTCTCTGAGAATTTTCTTGTTAAATGTTTGTCTTGATCCTTTAAGCTGTCATCATACTTTTTTCTCTGTCTGCTGTTCTTGCTCTTTATCTACAAAGCTCTCTTTAAAATCCTTTCCTCAAATTCATTCCTTGGATTTTGTTTTATGTCATTGCCCAATCTGCCTGACGTCAGCCCCTTTCCACAGCACAGTTCTCCACCTCTGCTGTTCACCTTCAGTTGCCTCTAACTTCCCATTGTCTTTCTGCCGGTTTGCAGGCCCTGCTTTCGTTTCTGCTGCCCGTCATATGCTCACATGCGCTCATGCATTCTGCATCTGCACCACCACACCCGCCCAGTACTTTTCCCTTACTCCAGTCTCATTTATATTCCTCCCTCCCCATCCTTTTCTTCCCCCTCCCTCCCTGTTTCCGCTGTCTGGGTCACTCTCAGCTACTAAAAAAAGCTCCACTGCACTGGGTTCTGTGGTATTACATTCTATTGCATTATTCTTAGCGCAAGTACATGAACGAATGTAACTGCATATGTGTCTTTAGTAAGTTTGAACATCTCTATCAGGCGTGAACAGACAAATCGAAGGAACTGATGTCTACATTTGTCTGCCTGCGTCACTGACATTGCTCTTTTTAAACAAATAAGGGCGCATTTTAAGCCAAAGTGCTGGACTGAAACACAGCAGACAATATTGCTTCATTAGAATCACACAAATAGATTGTAAAACATATAACAACATATCAGGGTGAAAAGCTGATATGTTGTTTAGAAAAATATATATATTCTTGTGCTATTTGTCCTCTGATGAATAGAAGTGCATATCTTGTCATAAGGCAAACAATACTATCAGCTTTTATCTGTTAAGGCACCCTCACAGAATTAAACCACCAGCTACTCTTACAGAGATTAAAGTTGCACATGGATGTGCTGGAGTGCAGGTGTTCAGACAGTGGAGAAAGTGGGTCATGTAGAACTCTGACAGACACCTGGACTCCTCTTCCAGTCCAACAAGACACGCTTTCTGACACAGGTTTTAAACAAACCAGCCGCCTTGTCGCTGAAATGCCATCCCTTCATTAATTTGAGGATTTTCACACTGACTTTCATTTTCCACTTTGTTGATTGGAAATTTATCATGACCGCATGCCAGTTCAGATTACACAGGTTTGTGCATTCCTGTCATCTAAATGCAAAATGTCTGTTTCACTTGAAAGATGGGGTGCAGTGTGTTAAGCCATGCTGTTCACCTAAACACACCACTGGTCCATATTTGAGGTTTAATATACAGCTTTAACTTACATTATCTATCAGTAGTATGCCGCTGCATTTCGATGGAATAATTCTCTTTTCCTGTGTAATTAAAGCTCTGTTAATCGAATGAATAGTTTCTCTATTTAAAGAGGACAAACAAGCAACCTGGATATCGGGAGGAGAGTTAAAACAGGAACAAATTCCCTCTCATACTATCATTTTTGACACACTTTGCTTTGTAACAGATTGCCCCGCTGCGCCAACACAGGAACATGTGACAGTCTAGAGAAGAACTTCACCAGATGGTCTCTCAAAGTGGAGCCAGTTCAGCTGACAGGGTTAAGGTCAAAGTTCCCGTCCCACATTTTTTAGGACAACATAATCCTTTTAAAATACCCATCTGCAAAGTACACACATTATTCCCTAAGTAATGTTGGTGCAACAAGGCTGATGCAGCAAATAGTTTGATTCGCTCAAATGTTAAACCAAAGCAGAAGTTTAGATTTAAATGGCGGCCGAGAAAAAACATCAAACTAGAATTTGAAAGAGGATGATCATTCATTCATTCATTCATTCATTCATTTTCTGAACCGCTTAATCCAATTCAGGGTCGCGGGGAAGCTGGAGCCTATCCCAGCTGGCTTTGGGCGACAGGCAGGGTACACCCTGGACAGCTCGCCAGTCCATCGCAGGGCGAAGAGGATGATCAATAACTTTTATTCATTCAGATTCTTTAGTTTTTGTTTTGGCTGAAAAGAAGATTAGCTCAGGTGATCTGATCAGAGCGCACATCAGGAATCCCAGAAGGCAGGTAAAGTATGAAAAAATAAGCTGAAGACATGGACCTCCACATGAATGTATCTGCAGATGTTTGCGTGGACAGAAACCAAGTGGAAAGGAAAGTTTCCAAAATGGCAGCTTGTTCAGTTACATTTTAATAACCTCTCCCCCTGCTGCTGCGATGACTGTAATCCTTTGTGTGGGAGTGCCCTACATACATGCCTCCATGTCTTTTATATCTATGTTTATCAATAATAATAATAATGAACCTTACACATCAGCAAATAGCCCACATAATGCGAGTGTTCAGATAATTGGTTCAGTCATGTGCATGAAGCTGTGTGGCTCATTTAAGAGAATGAACATGATTTGAAATATCAGGATAAGCAGAATAAAATGACATGTGTCTTAGTATCATACAACCAGCTACTATTAAAGCTTTAGGATCCATATGTTGGTATAATATACTACATAGTGCGTTTCTTTGCATTGCACTTGTACATGTGTAATGACAATAAAGTTGAATCTAATCTAATCTGAATCTAATACTGATATGTCTTTATCTAAATATGGGATTTATTTTGTTCTGTGTTGTCTTGAGTTTGATTTTGCTTTAAAATATTCCAAATGTCATTACTGAGTTGGTGATAAAGAAAATAAACAAAACTGTAATGGTTTGATTGAACTTGTAATTTTTTCAAGTTTTGATCAAAACACCGAGAAGATGATTCAGTACTAATCCTGTTGCAGGACCGACTGGCCATGGAGACAAACGGACAATATGCTCCATGTCAATCCCACTGAACCTTTTCACACTGATGAACTTAATTCCTTTAACAATATACTTATTGTTAAAGTCTGCTGCATCCAGTTGGTTGGAAACAAAAGTACAAAATAAAATCCTGAAAGACAAAACTGAAACAGAGACTTACACACTCAAAAATAGAGGTACCAGCTTGTACCTAAAAAGGTACAAATGCTTGTCGCTGGGGGTGTACTCTTTTGAGAGACATTTCTGTACCCTTCAGTTCTGGTCTATTTTTGTACCTTATCAAGTTCAACATTACCTTATCAAGTTATGTTTTTTTGTTTTTCACAGCATTAGGCCTGGTCCATGCCACTTAGCAATATTATCGTATCTTTAATCTAGAAATAATCTTCAAAAACTCAAAATACTGACATTGTGGGCTACAGCAAGTGTTGTGCATCTAAACCGGTCTTAACATTACATTTCTTTCGAGACGACTTTTAAATTTTTTTTAAAATAAAATAATCAAATATCAGTTGTAATATGTGGTGAAGTCGTAGGAGGGTATACTGATTGCTGAGGAAAAGCTGGTAAAAGTCCCAGTATGCACTATATGCTGTAAATAATAAATAGTCCCGGTACGCAAAAGGATAGAATTTAAAAGTGCACACTTAAAGCACTGCTGCTAACAATAGTTTTTGTCACGACAAACATTTTTCAATGCTGCAGGTACCTTTATGGTTAAAATGGTACAAATTTGTACTTTATGTCACTTTGAAGCCTTTTTCGTACTCTGAAGGTGTGCTTCTGGTCTCTTAAAGACCAGTATTGTACTTTTGAGATAACATTTCTTTAAAATGTACCTATAGGTACAGAAATGTCCCTATCTTGTACCTCTATGTTTGAGAGTGTATAATGTAATATATGGATGTATTTATAAATACTCCATTTGTTTTGAACTACATTTCACTGTTTGATTTAATTTTTTGTTAATGAAAGAAAGAAAAAACAATGGTTTGATAAAAACTTGTTGGTGTTTGTGACATGACAAACAAATCTATATTTTATTCCGTCTCCTCTCAAGGTACCTACACAAGTTATACACCATTGTAAAGCTAAAATTCTTGAGATGTGAAGAATGTTTATTGTTCTCGGCCACAGAACTAAATGTTGATTCATTCCTGACCAGTTTGATATGTAATTTATTGTTGAAGCCACACTGAAATCCAGTAGCAGATACTGCAACAGAAGCTGTCCTGATGCATGTCCTGATTATTGTTTATGTTTTGTTGTTGTTTTTTATCCATAAAAATCTATATTATTCTAAAATTGCATGATTTTACTGAACTCAACTCAGCTTTATATATAAACCCACTTAAAACAGCGATAGTTGAAAAAAAGTGCTGTCCATAATGAGTCAAAACAACACAAGAATAAAACAATTAAAAAGGAGATGAAGAATACAATAAAATAGTTTACAAGCAATAAACAATTCTGACAAATAAAAGTTTAAAACCAAAAATAAAAACAATAAACAAAACCAAACTACAGCACACTAAACCAGAAATGGTCTCAAAGAATAAAAATGAGTTTTAAAAATGGACATGATATAATGTTGAGGGGAGGTCATTGCATAGCTTAGGACCGATAACTTAAAAAACTCAGCCCTTTGTTTGGACCTCAGCACATCAGGAAATCAAATTATACTTTTCAAGACTTGATCATTTTTTTCTTCGCTCCCAAACTGCCATTGCAACTATACTATATTGGAAATAATTTCCAGATAACCAGTTTAGAGAAGTTCCCTAAAACGAACTTATGTATTAATTTAAAGACAAATAAACAGACAAAAAAAAAAACCAAACAAACCAAAAAGTAAAAAAAAAAAAAAAATGAAGAAAATAAACAAAAAGTAAATTAGCTTCAGCAGATTCAGAAACCCTGAAATATTGTTTTTTTTTTTTTTTTTTTGTCAATGATTGTAACAGAAATTCATTGTTAGAATAAATTATATGATGATTTTAACACTGAAATGGACTTCATGAAATACGAAAAATTGGAAATATGTTTAGGATGCTGATTTTTTTTTTTTTTTTTTTTTTTTTTTGCAATGTTTTTTTTTTTCTTTTACTGTGATCGTTTTCCTGGTTCTGAGAATTGATTATGTAACAAGAGAAACATATCTGCCCCCTAGCGTGATAATCTGGCATCAGGTTTCCACTCAGAATCCAGGCCAGTAGAGACAGAAATGGAGCACAAGTTTTATTTGATAACTTAAGATCTTTATAAATGGTCTTATTATTTGTTTTAATCTAAAGTAAGTGTTGGGCCAAAAAAATACTTAAAAATATGCACATATTATACACAGCACCATTTCAGAAAAAAAAGTTATTATGAAAAGATACAGTGCAAGCAACAATTCTGAAGAAGAGAAGATTGTTTAAAAAGGCAAGAAATCTCAACCTAGTTCCCCATAAGAGTCTAGGATACTAAGGGAAATATAAATGGAAACAGCATGTTTTTAATTGATTAAACTTTCAATCTAACTGGAAATAGTTCAGAGACAGATGTTCAAAACTAACATATTTGTGTTGATTTTTCAGTTTGATACTGGCAAGGAAGTTAGATGATGACGTTTGCACATATGAGTTATATTGTGAGGAGCTGTGACATCAGTAAAAATTAGTTTGCAGTTTGTCATTTTGAAAATCTAAGAGTAGACCTACTTTAGTATTATGCCAACACCTAATAGGAAGAAGTCAGGAGTGTTTTGGATATATATGGTTTAGTAGATCATTTGTATTAAAGATATTCCTCTTCACCTTTATTTTACAAATCTAAATGACCTCTTAACTTTACATTAGCTAAACACTTCTATGTTAGCTGCCTATAAAACTGTACTCTTAAAGGGAAATGAACTGTGTGCTGATAACAAACTGAGTACTTTCTGTTAAGGGGGGGGGGGGGGGGGGGGGGTTTATGACAGCAACATGATTTTCAAGTTTTAATAAACTATAAAAAGCACAATATAACTTTCAAGTTGGACCATTGGACTGTTTTCTACTTGGTCCATCTTAATTTAGCTCAGGCCCAGAAAAGTTTACCATTTTTCTGGATCTAGTTTGTTCAAATATGTTTTGTCTTTGCATGAATTGTGAATATAGAAGTGAATTGACATAACAGTGCTTTCCTGAAATGTTCTTAAATCTGTGCAATGATTTACATTACAGATTCATTTAATGTTTTAACACAGTGTTGTCCGGGGGCTTTGTTTGTGCATTCAAACATTTGTGGGGTTTTTTTTTAAAAAAAAAAAAAATATATTTTAACATTATGTACATTTGTGGATGACACCCACATTTTTCCCCCCCATTTTTCCAAGAAACATCATGTTTAACTAGATCTACACTTTTCCAATGTAGTATTTGACCTAATTCATTATTTTATTTGAGGTCCAGCACTGCAAAATATATAAAGACCCACTTGTCCCTCACTGTCCTATTGCTCAGTGTTTTGTCAGCGTCCACATACGGAGGATATTTTGTAGTCTCCGTAACATCACATCTTTACATAGTCTATATAGGACAAATTGTGTTTCGCTAAACCTGCAAACGCACAGGTTCTTATTAATGTATTTAATAAGCATTCTATATAAGACCTATTTTAACGTCATTACTTCCTGTTTTAAAAGAATGAAATTTTCTGTACGCATGACTGTACTTAAAACCCAGAAAAACAAGCCGCACCCGCTTTTTTGTTAATATGCGTGAGGAGCTTTTCTTTTTTCCCTTTAAGCTTTTAATTTTTTTAAAAGATTGACAAGCCCTCCAACCAATCAGTTTATTCTACAATCAAGAGGCGGGACTTCCGGTACAGTAGTGCAACTTATCCAACATGGCGCTTTCATCGTTCGCCAAAGTGTAGTGTCGAAATCGTTGTAAGTTCAGTTTTTCGGTCAATTTCATCCGAAAAGAGTACATTTGTTAGTTGAGTGTTTGTTAGTTGCAGCCATCTGTTTTCTTGAGATGAAAGGAAAAGAGCGATCGCCAGTAAAGAAACGCTTGCGGGCGCCGGATGACAGCAGAGACCGAGGTGGGAGCTTTCCGGGCAACAAGAAGACAGCAGCGCTGTCGGCCGGCAGCAACAACGAGACTTCCAGGAGAAGTTTGCATAACGAAAAGAGGGACATGAGGGATTCAGATGGATATAACTCCTCCAATCGCACCGGTAGCGGCTACGATTTTGTTACGGGAAACAAGCCGCACAGCAGCGCCGACGCTGCCGCGGAAGCATCTAGGTCCGCTTCACGCACCGACTCGCGGCCTCCGCCGAACCCAGGAAGTGAGTACAAAACTCTGAAAATAAGCGAACTTGGCACTGAGTTAAACGACGAGGAGATAGAAGACGGCTTGTTTCACGAGTTCAAGAAGTTTGGAGACGTGAGTGTGAAAATTGGTCGTGAAAACGAAGAGAGAGTGGCGTTTGTGAACTTCAGGAGGCCTGAAGACGCGCGGGCGGCGAAACACGCACGCGGCAAGCTGGTGCTGTACGACCGACCCCTGAAAATAGAGACCGTCTACGTAATCAAACGGAGAAGCCACTCGCCTGTTTTAAAAGACGTTTTCCCGCCGGGACATCGACACCTCCACTCTCAGAGACCCCTGTCTCCCACAAGTCTGGGCTACAGAGACCACAGGCTACAGCAGTTGGCTCTGGGCCCTCTCCCCCCTCCTCCCCCACCACCACATCTCAGAGAACTGGAAAGAGACAGAGATTTTTCAGTATATAAAGCCAGGAATAGACCTCCTTTTATCCCTGAATGTACTGTTTTCCGCGATGAGGAGGTACTGGGCCCAGAGGACGACCAGAGAGCCAACAGGACTTTATTTCTGGGCAACTTGGATGTCAGTGTGACACAGAATGACCTGAGGAGGGTGTTTGACCGGTTTGGGGTGATCACTGAGGTGGACATAAAGCAAGCTGTGAGAGGACAGAGCAACACATATGGATTCATCAAGTTTGAGAATCTTGACATGGCTCATCGTGCCAAATTAGCCATGTCAGGGAAAATGGTGGGACATAGCCCGATTAAAATAGGATACGGTAAACCAACCCCCACAACCAGGCTGTGGGTGGGTGGTCTTGGACCCTGGGTTCCGCTTGCTGCATTGGCCAAAGAGTTTGACCGCTTTGGTACCATCAGGACTATAGACTACAGGAAAGGTGATGTGTGGGCTTACATTCAGTACGAAAGCCTGGATGCTGCTCAGGCTGCATGTACTCACATGAGAGGTTTCCCACTTGGTGGTCCTGATAGGAGACTCAGAGTGGACTTTGCAGACACAGAACATCGCTACCACCAGCAGCAGTACATGCAGCTCCCTCTCCCTTTGCCGCACTACGACTTAGTCCCTGAGCCCTTTTCTCACCGCCTTTCGGAGTCGATGAGAGTGAGAGAACGATCCCCTCCACTTCCTGCTCGCTTCAGGGAAAGAGATCTCTACTCTCCTGCTGAGTGGTCTGGCCTGAACGTCCACGACAGAATCCGAGGACCAGGATTCGATCCCATAGAGCACCTGGAAAGGCGTTTCCAAGAGAGCTGGTCAATCGAGCGTGAGCTGCAGAGCAGAAATCTGGGCCGCAAAAGGAGACATTTAGAAGACGGCTGGCGGCCAGAGCGTTCACCTGACAACAGTGACTATGGTGTGCGGCGTCAGGGAAGCTCATTAGAGCGCAGCCCTGGTGGGAGCAGCCGTGATGGGGGACGCTACAGTGATCCTGAACGTCTGCCTCGCTCAGGGAGAACATCTCCAGTCAGAGAGCGACAGAACAGCCATGACACTGGGCTTGTAGAAAAAAAAAGAAGAACACGTAGCCCCTCTGAGCCTGGCTCCAGCTCTGAGAAAGACCGCAGACACAAAGTTGGGGACTCATCTAAAAGCCCAGTGAGAAAGGAGCCCCGCTCAGAACATCCTTCGCCAAGCTCCTCACCGTCCAAGCCTGGCCTGCAGTCTAACTCCAGCACTGACGGACAGAAGCTGAGTCAGGCCTGGCAGGGAGTCCTCCTGCTGAAGAACAGCAGCTTTCCAACCTCCCTTCACCTGCTGGAAGGAGACATGAAAGTGGCTTCGAGTCTGCTGGTGAAGGGCTCCACAAAGGGGAAGGTGTCCCAGCTAAAGATCAGCCAGCGCCTACGTCTGGACCAGCCAAAGCTGGAGGAAGTCTCTCGACGCATCAAAGCCGCCGGTTCCAGCGGATACACCATCCTCCTGGCTGTGCCCGGGAAATCGGAGGACAGCGGAGGCCAGGATGCCAACAGCTCCACAGAGAGGCCGCTCAAAAACCTGGTGTCCTACCTGAAGCAGAAGGAGGCGGCTGGTATCATCAGCCTCCCAGTGGGGGGCAGTCGTGATAAGGAGCACGGAGGAGTTCTGCATGCTTTTCCTCCATGCAAGTTCTCCCAGCAGTTTTTGGATGCCTCTGCCAAAACCTTTGCCAAATCTGAAGACGACTACTTGGTGATGGTCATTATCAGAGGAGCATCATAAAAAAAAAGAAAAAAAAAAAGTGCTAATTGCACATGTCTATTTTCACTCTTATTAACTGTTAAAATGTGTGAGATGTAAAAGGAAGAAGTAAAAGGAAGAAGTAATAAGAAAGTGGGGCAGCAGGGTTCTTATTTTGAGTTCCCTAATTTGTAGGATGTCTTTTATTTCATGCTGTTTAAAGTTTATAAAAGGAAACACACAATGAATCATCAACACAGGTGGCATGTTGCCTTCTGCTGTTTAGTTACCAGATGAGTACATGCCAGCTGAGCGGTACTCTTCTGAAAGTCAGTCAGAGCAAGTTACATTTCTGTAAATCACTTATATCTGTTGCCTTATGCCATAAAAAAAAAGCAAAAAAAACAACACATTTCCTTTTATATCCTTTCATATGTCACATCTGTCACATACCTATGTAACAAAGACTTTAGGGCATTGGTTTAATTGATCAGTATCACTAACTTTTTAGTACATAATCCACATTTGTGTAGTCCGGTAACAAATTATATCAAACACACCAACGTTAATTTTCTCTTAAATAAGGAAAGATGTCTGTTTGCCCAAAAGCTTTATCCATTGTTCAGTAAGAGATTTATTCCAGATGTGCATATTTGTTGTTGACTGAGTTAAATTTTTTTGAATAATTCTCAGTTAAGATACTTAGTGCGACAGCTATTTAGTTTTAGCAATCTTGCGCCAGTCCTGCTCAGAGATGTGAAATATGTAAAAAAAAAAGAAAACACACAAAACAAACAGTGCAATGATATACATTTCCTTGGTGTCTGACCTGAAACAGATGTGAGAAGTTAAAGAACAGGAAGCGTTAAAAGAATATTTGCCATTATGTTCCTTCCGGGGTCATGTCTTCAGGTTTTGCTTTATTACAAAGTTACATCAACCCATTTTTTCCTTGTTTTTTTTCTCAAAGCACTGGTTCCAACAGCGCCAATATCTCTTAGTATAGTATAAAAAAGCAACCTCTTTATTACATTGCAAGACTGATGCTGCTTTATTCATTGTCTAAACATATTTTTTTAAATTGATTATGGGTTCTCAAAACAGCTAAAGATAGTGATATTTCCAAGGTTTATTCCAATTTTTTTTATTCAGTTTTCCAAAACTCAAAGGAATTGTTTTTCTGTATGACTTGAATCATTAATGTTTGCGTTTTTTCCTTTAAAAAATTAGCATTAGTTGCTCAGTGCTTGACAGATGTATTGTAGTCTGCAAAAGTAGAATATTTCTGGGCTGTTGACTTCATCCCTTACCTTAGAATATTTTTGTTTGCATCTTACTCAGTTTTGTTTAATCTAAGGCTTTGGTTCTGTTTAAATTCATTATAATTATAACCCCAGCAAAGCTTGTACTGTTGGAACAAGAAGAAAAAAAATTTCAAATATATATATTAGGATCTATATGTATATTATGCACATCTTTGACCTGATCTGGAGTCAAGAAGTTGGAAGTATTGCTACACTATCTGTGGACTTGTGCTCCGTGGTGGCTTTGTATGCCATCTTCTGAAAGGACTTTTAATGATTGTTTTTCATGTTTTGCTTTGAGTACTGTGTTTCAAATGGAAAAAAAAAAGAAATGTGCTGTATGCTCGGGATATCTGGAAAGAGAAGTGGAGAACATCAATGCTCATGGGCCTAAGAAGTAAATCTAACTGTCAGAAAAACACGCAAAGTGCGGCATGCACTTGATAGATCTTGTCTTAATAAATTTGCTCTGTCGTGGGAAACACGAGTGCCTCGGAAGACAACGTTTGTGACCTGTTCTGTTCTTGGATATGTTTATCAAACTGGAGAGGCTTTCACTTTGACAGCAGGAGCCTTTTCGGCAGGAAGGAGAGGAAGTGTGTGAATCGGGGGAAGCCTCTCTGTTTTGTGTTTTCATGTTTTGCAACATTTGTTGAATGACCTTTTTCTGAAGAGCTTTTCATGTGACCTTCATTCTAATTGAAAATTGGCCACCATAGAGTACTTTTTCAGCAATTCTAGTCACTCACCCTCAGATATGTGGCTTATACCACCGCCACCTCTGCCTCTGTGGAGGTGTGTCTGAAAAGCAACCATCAGGCAGCGCCGATGTGGAAGCAGACGGCTCTGGTCGTCTTTTCATCTGTTGCCAGCTGCACTCTGGGGCAGAGATTTGTTCAGCGTCTGCAGCAAGTCGAGACGGAACAGATTGCCTGTGCATAGTTGCATTTTGTTCTGTCGTTGGGAGTTCTGAAGAGGAAGATCCCTGTGATAGGGCCAGACTTCACATCTCAGCCTGTTTCCGGAGCAAAAGGTTGAGGTGGTGACGGCACCTGCTTTACTTGCCAGAAATTGGAAAGGAAGCGCTTCAGAAGAGAAAAGCCTGTAGAGTCTGGTCATTAGTTGATTTGTTGATCTGATTTTATGCACTTTATACAAGATTCTTTGCCAAACTGCACATGAAAACAAAGCCATGAGTGAAACCACTGCAGGATCGATCGTCTTCAAGACAGTCTACTTCTGTGCTGCTTCTGGGTAGCTGTCCAAGCAGGAAGACTTCGTGCAGGTGTCTGCTTGGTGCTGCAGCTCTCTCTCCATTATGTCTGCGAGATGCAACAGCTTCGGGTCCCTCTCCAGCTGTTTGGGCTTCTGTTTCTCAGGTAATGTATTCAGATGACAACACAACTGGGTGCGTATTACCATGTTGAAGACCATTTCAGACTTAATGTGCCTTGTTTAGAAGCTGCTTAGTTGATAACGAGAAAAAAGACCAACAAGGGAGAAAAACCATGGCTGTGTAGTTATTGCCAAACGTAATGTTTGTACAAAAGTAATTTCATTTGTCATCAGTGTGGATAATTTTAGGACAACTTTAAATTAATTAAGCTGCCCTGTTGGGCTTGTCAGGGCTTTTAAGGTCGGGCAAATGGTTAATTTACATTTCAATTACAAGAACTGCAAAGAGCTTCAAAAGTAGGTTGTAGAAATGTTGCAAAAATAGAATGATCCTCATTAAAGCCTGCTTAAAATTGCAAAAGAAAAATTACCTTTTTTTTTTGTACAGTAGCTGCTTAGATTTATACTTTAAGACGTTAAAATTTATTTATGATGACTTTAAAGTTAAGTTATTTCAAATCCAAATTTTTAAAAAAATCAAAATTAGTTTTTTTTTTTTTTTTATTCCTCTTTTCTTTAGATTCCTTGGCACACAATCAGCTTAATTGCAATGAAGAAATGTATAGTCTTACACCACAAAGAAGCCATCGCAAACAAATATGTAAACTGCAGGAGAAGTCATGAAGTAGAAGCGTGAAGTAGATTAATTATTTGGTAGTCAGAAAAATAAGCTCTTTAAATGTCAGAAACTGTACATGGCAAATGCAACTGGTTTTATCCACTGGTTAAAGGTGAATGAAATGCAGCTGTGTGTGATGTTTAACAGATCTGATGATTAGCTGCCTAGTTAGAAAGGTGACTTTTAGAGGCACAGCAGACTTGATATCTGCTTGAGTTGCTGAGTCATTTCTTCTGCAAGCACTGAAAGATTGCATATCAATAAGGCAGGCATTGTTTACCAAACATGGGAAAAAAGTGCACGGGCGAGCAGCTGCTACATACAGCACAGCTGCCAAAAAGGGTTCTAGTTTAATTCTATGTAACCAAGTGTGCGGCCCGGGTAGTTTAGTCTAAACTGACATTTGCAGATGAGCAGTTTGAAAGTATGAAAGTTAATCGCAGAGTGAACAACAGCAGAGGCAGTTCCACAGGCAGATAAATAAGATCATGTGGGAGAATGAAAGCGTCAACATGCTGTGCTGTCAGCAGTGGCATCTAGAGGGATGTCAGCTTTGTGTTATAATATTGCACTTCGTCAACACAAGGCTCCAATTTTGACAAAAGGAGGCGTAGTGATGACTTGAAACAGAAAGGTTGACTGGATTTATTTCAGCTGGTTCTTATATGTACAGCCCAGCTCCAACTGGGCTGAATAAACCCATAGATCTTTATTTTTTTACTTCTCTTCCAGAAAACAAAGTTCTACGCTTGTCGGCAGTGATGACAGTGGTTCAAGTGTTCGCCCAGTGACCATTAGGTTGGAGGTTTGAATCCCCCTGCCCAGTCATCTGCCATGATGTCCTCAGAAAGGAAACCTCACCGTTTTGCCTCCAGTGCCAGCGTTTCTGAATGTTTGTGGGTGATCGAAGAGGCCGTTGTAGGGAGTTGGCTGTTTTTGGCACATGTTGCTTCCAATCATCAAGTATGAACGAGGAGTAAACCAATGGAAGCACACTGAGTGCCATCAGCAGCACAATATATATCTCATCCATTATTATTGCTTGTTGAAAGTGTTCAGAAGCTGGTCATGATTGAAATGTTGAGTTTTTCAGGTCATCCCTGTACATGGAGGTGAGGAAGGGAAAGAAGATTCCACCCACTGTGATCACAGTTTACCGCTGAATGGCCTTCATGGCGCTTTGCTGAACAGAAGAAGAAATCACCCTGCAGAGTCTTTGGATCGCCAGCCATGGAAATGTTGGTGAGTGCAATTTGAAGTGATTTAAAACTTGCATGTTTTATGTTTACACTCACACCATTGCAGGCACCTTTTATTAAATAATGTAAAATATATCTGATTTATACTTAAATAAAAGCGACTTTCCTAAAAATATTAACTGAGATTGTGTTTTTTCCAATGAAAGTGATTAAGTTTTATTGTAAATGGCAGGTTTTGTGGATATCTGAAAACAATAGAGGAATAGTTATTAGAAGGTGATTGTTGTTTTGACAGAGGGGACGTCCTGTAGTGAGCGTCACCTCTTCCCACATCTCTGTCCAGCACACATACAGGGGCAATAACTTACAAATGGAGCACAGTTTGGTCATTTTGGTAACAAATGAAGCTGACGGCTTGCTAAAGCTCAAGATCAAAATTTCACGCTTAGTTTTAAGTCATATTCTGGTTAGTCTTGCTTCCTTTCAGTTTAGTACAGGTTTCCTCCATTATCCATTGTGTTGTTTACATCCTCTGTTAGACTGGGTTCTGTTCCCTAATTACCACTTTTGCTCCTCTTTTGTCATTAGCTCCCTCATTAGAAGCACATGGTTTCCTCTGTTCATCGCCAGTGTCCTGTATGTCCTTTCCCTCTTTATCGTTTAATCCAAGCTTTTCTTTGTCAGTTGTTTTAAAATCTGGTGTTAGTTTCATTTAGTTTCGGTTCCAGTTCTTGTTGATCTTGTCGTTGCAGCTGATTTTAATTAAATAAATCTTAGTTCTTTCAAATGGCTGCTTTTGTTTGGATAGTCAACCCCTCCACTGTGGTGCATGACAAAGCAGTTTCTTATGAAGGATACTCCACCCAGGAATATGAGCTGCAAAATGAAGTCTATTACTCATACTGTACTCGTTTATTAGTTCAGAGGAACCACTCTTTTCTATATATACACATTGCATATCTGCAAAATCAGTAGAATCTGCAACTTCCCCTACAGTATCTTTTAGTTTAATTTTAGCTGAACGAATCAAATAAAGGAAAAGCATCTCTAACATAGACTGTTTCGGTCTGATTATTTATGTAAAAAATCTGTAAAACTCATAAAACAACAAAGATGATTAACTTTATCCACCTTCACTTTGATTTATTGGTCTTTAAAGTCACTGAACATCACATATTTAAATTCAACGCATAATTATATCTGCAGCTTTGTTTGCTCATCTGCAGACTGCATACTGGCATGAAACATGCCGGTAAATATACAACATTTTGATTGACAATTCAAACTCAGTAACAGTATGTTAAAGATATCATAGACTTAATAAACAGCAGCAGTAATGGGCCTCGTTGCCCCTTCTTTTAAAAAATTAACAAATTTGGCTGGCTGGGAGTGAATTGTGTTTTTTTTCCTTATTTTCCTCACAGGTTGCTCTTAATTTACATGAACACAAATCTGCTGCCAAGTGCATTTTACATAATACATGCCTTAAAGCGCTAATAAGAGTCATTAATGTTGTGTTAATCAGACGTAATTTGGACGAGGTGTTTTATAGCCATCAGCAGGAGCACTGGGGACCTTTCCAGTTCACCATATTGGAAGGTGGTACCAGGTTCTGTACAGCAACAGCTGCACAATCATGATATAATTAGTGCTGATTTAACCAACCTGCTGCTTTCAGTGACATTTTTGTCTCAACTCTGCTCAATTTGGATGCTGGATGGGGTTCACTCTTGGCCACAAGATCCAGGGATTGAAGATGAAAAGTCCAAGCCGAATATTTTCTAAGCTGAATATTAATTCCAAACGTCTCCGTCTGACATGCATCAGTATTCTGAAGGCCACTAGATGGCAGAGGACTCAACAAGCTGCACTCCCAGTCACTTCATCATACATGTGATTCTTCTGGGAGGGGCCTCCGGAGAGGATGAGTCATCTCACTCAGAATTCAGTCCTTGAAACTCAGTCCTTCATTGTCAACAGCCACTGGCTCACACTTCATCTGTATCTGTAATGTGTGGTGATCTCAGATTTTCTTCAGACAGCTGCATTTGTACTAAATATAACCTGTAATTTAATATCCTAAAGGGGTGCATTGTTTAGCTCCTGCCCATGTAAACACAACCAATATTTTCCTCAGGCTTCCTATGAACATGTATAATCTCACTTTATCCTTTTATAATTGTGAAATATGTCAAATACAATGCTGCATTCTTGTGCTGAATTTTTCAGTGATTAAATCTAAACCCACACTGTTTTGCATGTACTCTGAGTAAACATGGTAACATGAGAAAGGAGTTACTGAGACAGGGAGTGTGGACCTCCTTGCAGACCTATTCAATCATTCATCCTGCATGGGGGGGTTGCAGAACAACAGGTGAGGTTTCATGCCATCACAAATACACTTACGGTACACAAATATGTCGGTCCTTCACAGGTGTGTTGCAATATGCGATTAAAACAAAGTATTTAATGTATTTAATGATTTTATTTATTTTACAGTGAATTCACAACATAGACTTCTCAGTGTTTACATGCTGACAGCTGAATGTAACATGAAATATAAGGTCATAAAATTTTATTCTAGGCAAAAGAGAGAGATGAGGCAAAGAGTATTCAACAATCCAAATAAGGGTGTGAATCCAACAACACTGTGTTATCGCCAGAAATATTTCTTATGCAGCTGGAGACCAATCATCCCTAAGTGTACCTTCTAGTAATTTGTAGTCTCCTATTTCTTATTTGTGTGAACAAGTCAGCATCAACAAACTAAAGCCAGCTGACCAGTGGACACAACCAGGTCATGCCTTCATAGCTTAGTCATGTATTTAATTATCTGTCTTACAAAATTAGACTGACTTTTTCTCTTTCCTACTTGGTAAATATGAAGATACAGAGGTGCAAGTGACATAGAATATAACCAATTCAGTCTATATATTATTTTCCTTTGACATGTTGACCTGAAGCCCAGTCTTCTTCTCTCCTTTCCCAGGTATTTCTTATCATTTATCCTCTATTTATTAAAGGTGTGAAAGAGTGTCAACTATTAGTCCGTTGACTGTCTACTGCATGGACATTTGAAGCAGATTCTGACATATGAATGGATAAAAAATCCACTGTTTCACACATGCATCATGTATTTTTATTTTTGTGACAGAAATAGGTTGCTTAAGGAAAAAGGTCAAATGTGCTTAAGTTGCTATTAACTCAGAATTCTCTCTTTTCCACAGAGAGACACAAAAATCTGTTTGATCAGACAGTGTGTCTTCATGAAAACGTCGTATTTGGCTTTTCACTAAGTTTCTCCAGGTCGGTCTGACCGAAAGCCTTTCTATCTCACTGTACTTTGGATTGATCCACTACAATATAAAACTAAACCGTTAAAGCAGCAGGTTTGTGCTAATCAAGCTATTTTGCTAACATGCTGGCTCAACTGCTGGCTTAGCATCAATGTTCTCAGTTTATTTCTGGGTCTCAGTGCATTCCACAGTGCATTCACGTCACGGGGTTATTCTCTTTATTTTTGTTTGTATTATCCAGCAGTATTATTCACACACAAGTACAGCAGGTGAGCTCAACATAATGACAATTTTTCTGTAAGGACTTCTGGAAAAACTAAATTTCATGACGTTTTATTTTCAACATGTACCATTGCCAGTCAGTATAACTTTATAAAGAAACAAAACGATATGATTAAGTACTAATGATATGAACACTGTTAAAGACAGACCTAGTTACACTTACTTATATATGTATATGTATATAGATAGATATTTTTTGCACGCACACACACATGAATATATTTTGACTTGCCATTGCTGTGCTTTGTTGATCACTTACATTTCTGTTGTTGTTACCTTGATTTATGGAGAATAACCTCAATATCATAAATATTTCTTCAAGATGTGAGTCACAATTATTTCTTAAACTTTCTTAATACTGATGTTTCATATTCTTGTTAACAGAATTATTTTTACATGTTGGCATGCAAAACAACATATCTGGTGACACAATTCAGCTTTAATGATATGAGCCTTTACTTTGTTGTAGATATTGGGATTTTCTTTCTAAATAAGGAAATTTGTAAAAACACAAAGAAAACAGAAACAAGAAAAAAAAACCCCGAAGCTTCTGTTGTTTACTTTTCCGCCACGTCAGTCAGCTGTAAGAGCGTGTTTGCTGGCTGCACTACCAGCTGCTATTTTTGTCAGTGTTTATGAGACTTCTGGCTAGCTTTATTAGATGATTTGGGATGGGCACCAATACCTGAAATCATTCAGTAAATGCTCTTGCTTTTAGTTGTTTTCCCCTGGACAATATTTCCTGCTGGCTTTATGAGCAAAACAGGATGCTATTATAAAGATAGATGTTAATTCTGAAACTAACACTGAAAATGTGATGCAAAAGGCACTGAAAAGATAAAAAAAAAAAAAACATTTTTACTTAAAACACATGTTTTCAAACAGACTGAATTTCTGCAGAATTTCAGTTTAGAATAAGGCTTGAAATATATAGATTATTAAAAAAAATGGGTGTTTGCAATGAAAAATTTAAGGCAATTTTTTACTACTACTGCTACTCATCCTCATTGTCATCTTTGCTCAAATTGCTAATGTGTAATGATTGAAAATGTTCCCTTATTTACATCAGAATTTCACATAAATTAGTCTAGGTACAATCTATAGTTGCATTACAGATAAATAATACCTAACACCTGTTTGAATTTTGTCATGATAGTAATAATAATAAAAAAAATACTCAGAAAAAGATAATTAACTTTACTATTAAATGTAAAAAGCACAATGGTGTCAATAATTGTTTACTGCAATAGGTGAAAAATTGACTCTAAAGTGGAAGTGAATCCCACATTGAGTCAAAGTATGTATAAAAAAAATCACTTCAAAAGGGCCAGTTAGTGCTAAAACACAATTATTACACACATATATGATATGAGTTAGTTTGATTAAATTGCATAATGAATAAACCTTGCAACAGCATGTGTTGTGAAGACCAACATCCAAACAGGAATGAAATAAAAAACACAAACTTCAACCAGCTTGTTGTTAAAGCTCTGCAAGCTTTGCATAAAATAAGTTTCTGTTTCAAGCAACAAGTGACTGTCCATCTTCTATAAAATGTCTCATCTCTGCAGCATCCCTACCAGACAAAAGCTGTATTTCATGCACTGCCTCACGATGGTAGTTGAAAGTATTAATGCTTCCAAAAGTAATTTGAGGAGTCTACACTGCAGAAGCAAACAATGTCTCAACTTTTTGTACAAAGTTATGTGGTTACATTTTGTTATTTTCCAAGACCGAGTTACTTTTGTGTCTTTACACATCTATTTATTTTAAATTCATGACCTTTTATGAACCTTCAGTCATTAAATAAAAAATAGCTTCAATATTGAGTCTATAAACTTTTCCCACAAGTTTAGAGAAAAGGACTTATTCATTCATTTATATTTTGGAGATACAGACCAATCACACGTATACATAGTTTAACAGTGCCACCAATTGTGACTAGTTTGGGAGATAATCATTTTAGTTTAAACATTGGGTCATCACTGCTTTACATGCAAGCACTGGTGATGAAGTTTATATCACCATTGGAGTATCAGAGCACACCGAGCTAACAGATTCTGCATCAGACCTCCTTCTCTCCTTGCTGTCCACCTGCATCTCCTCATCTTCCTCACCTATTGGATTCAACCTCCCATTAAGCTCCAGCTGATCCTTCTGCTCCAGCAGAGTTGAATGTCTGTAAGGGAAACCCTCACTTGTCCCTCTTTGTTGCCCTGTCTCCTCATGTGCCTGAGAGAGGCTTGCAGCTGAAGAGTGGAGACTCTCTCTCGGGTCATCTTTCTCCAAGTCCTCACCTGAGCACCTAGCGCAGCGACAAGGTGTGAGATACAGGTAGATGAGGACCATAACTATACTTACCAGACAGGCTATGAGGGTGGTGTAGGCTGTTTTTAGACTCTCAAGTCCACCACTCATGGTGGAGTTATAAACCACTACAGTTACGTACAATGTCTCATTGAAGGAATCGCTCGAAGCATGGCAGGTGTACACTCCTGAATCTTCTGCTTTTAAGGGTCCGATGTGGAGTTTGCTATCAGAAAGCATCACAGCTGTTTTGTTATCAGAAGACAGTGGTGTGTTTCCTGGCAGTGTCCATCTCTTCACCATGCCCTTCTGCTTAGTGTCACAGTCCAGTACCAGAGACTGCTCTAAATAGGCTTCTTCTTTCAGAACTTTGACCTCACTGCAGTTCAGATAGGCCTTGTCCAGATCCAGAATGGGCATGGTTTCTTTCCGCAGACCTGGTATCATACATGTGTGGTTGCTTGTGAAGTCAGTGGCAGAGCTGAGGTCCTTGAGGTGCCAACGTGCCACCAGCTCATAAAGCTCACAGCTGCAGGTCAGAGGGTTGCTGTGGAAGTATATTCCATTCTTGATCCAGGCAGGCAGAGCCTGAAGCTCGTGCAGAGGCAGGGCTTTAATCCTATTGACGGAAACATCCAGTAGCCTCAGCGTTTCCAGCCTGCTTCGCTCCTTCACTAGCTCCAAGGGAAAACGGGCGATCTGATTGTGACTCATGTAAAGCCTCTGCAAAGCAATGAGGCCCGAGAAAGCAGTGCGATCCATTTGATAGATGTTGTTCTTATAAAGCAGCAATACCTCAAGATGCTCCAGTGGCTCAAAGATGAACTCATCCAACTGCCGGAGGAGGTTAGAAGAAAGGTCGAGGTAACGAAGCTTTGTCACATGCACAAATGCTTCAGAGGAGAGGAAGGTGAGGTTATTGTTGCTGAGAAGTAGACTTTGCAGTCTGTTGAGCCTAATGGGTGTCCATTCAGCACGCAGCCGGGTGATGGAGTTGAAGCTAAGGTCCAGAACGGCTGTATATTCTGGAAGAGCTGTAGGAACATTGCTGAGATTTGCACTGGGACAGCTGATTATGTTGCCAGCACAGACACAAGTCTTCCGGCAGTCCAGGTGGGGTCCTATTAACTGTCCACAGACTCTCACGACTGACAACAACAAAGTTAGATGCAGAACAGTGATAAAGCTTCCTCTTAAAGCTGCCACGGTGACAATGCAGATTGAGGTCCCCATCATGTCTACTGCAGGATTCACTAGAGGGTCTAGCATTCACTGTGGAGTCATAAAGCTGCAAGAACAAAATATAATCAATCAGTCAGAGCCGTTTAAGAGAAAAAAAAATGATGTCAGCCCTTTATACAAGGTGATAATGCAGTGTGAAAAGTGCTAATGCAGCACCTTATACTCTGCAGACGTGGTGCATTAAAGACGAATCAACGAAAAAGTTGTGTTTGCAACATTTGTAATCAACAATGTATAAGTAATATATATGTAGAGAAACATCAAAGTTGCAGGATTAGTCCAGGCATTAAATAATTAGTATAAAAATCAAATATCCATATTTCACTCTGCCACCATCCCATCGTTAAAAATCTCCCCCACTGGATCCGAAATGTTTCTGTCCCACCGCCACTGCTTTACCTTCTAGCGGTGCCAGCCGGAGTCCTTACAGCCAAGTCTCAGAGACGATCCGCAACAGGACGGTCTCATCCTCTTCATCCCAGCAGGAGGGGCGACCAGCGATCACTTGTCCCACCTGTCAATCACCGGACAATGCAGGCAGAGCAGATTGAGATGAAACATCTCAAAATGACCGGAAAGAGCTCGTCTGCGGTCCTGAGTGGTGAGGAAATGCAAGCAGCTGTAAGCTGATCCTGGGGGCGTAAACAGCAGAGGAGGGGTGTGTCACATTTCCTCTCTGTGTCTGGCACTCAATCATTTACTGTTAAAAAAAAAAAAAAAAAAAAAAAAAAATCTAACATGCAGTGAAGAAAGTTGCAGGACACGTGCTCACATCTCTGTGTTGTACATTAAGCCTGCAGATGCACCATTAAGCTGTCAGCTGCAACATGTGATATTTAGTCTGAAACCAGCTGCAGGATGTGCAGTTCCACACCAGCTTCAGTGACAGAAGTGTTAAAAATCTGGCAAAGTGAATCAGGTCAGTTTCAATTACATGAACTGAAATGAAGATAATGAAATATGACTAATAAAAATGCCAAATAAGCACACATCTGGGATTTTTCCCTCTAATATTAAGACTTTAATTTAATTCAAGCATAGTTTAATCTTTCTTGCTGTTCAGCTCTATTATATTTGAAAAATTCAAGCCATTATCTAATTATCCAGCTGAAGGACGAGGCAAACACTGTGTGACCTGCAGCTGCAGCACTCTGTTGCACAAGACGTGATGTGCATGCACCAGTGGATGAGAGATCAATGGGGAGATGACGGCAGTATGTGGTTCATGAGCAGGGTTACATTTGGAATCAGTCAGACTCGTGTGAAATCAGTAAAATCAGAATGACAAAATGGCTGATTCATGTTTGTGCAGGTTGAGAGGGGACTAACTTTAAATAATTTATTGTATTTCAAACCATTTTTCACCCTGAGTGTCACAATACAAAAATGCCAAGAGTAAGGAAAGTGATCACAGACCTGAACTTTGAATGCCAGCTGGGTTTACAGAGTCAACATGCACCACATGATGTTGACTCCCAAGTCTTTGATTAAGAGTGACTGTGAGAAGAAATTAGGACAGAAAGGCTTCAGTGTGAGATCAAGTAACAGTGAGGTTTTAGTTACAGGACAGCCTTACAAAGTCCGGGGAATCCCACTGCACCTCAAGAATATCATGCTGAGGATTTTTTTTTTTTTTTGCCATAGCAGCTGATTTATTTTGGTTTTGCAGTGACAGCTTAGATATTTTTTCCCCTGGTATGTAATAGTTGGATTTCCCTTCTAAAAATATGGAGCTCTTACAGACTAAAAGTGAGTATTTAGATGGATTTTAAATTGTTCTATTTTAATGAGAAATTTCTCCTTATCATGAAATGACTTAACACACACACAACAGATTAACCTACAAAATTACCCCATCTTTTAAAAGTTCAAATTTTTTTGTTTGTTATCCTGTTCCAGTTTCCTACATTTATCCTACTAATACTGTCTAAGATAGAAATGTGGAATACTCCTCAAATAATAAAACATAATGCTCCACAACAACAGCTAAACAAATCAGTTTCACAATGAACCCACATTTTGCATTTAATGAAACTGCCACACATTTCCAAAGCACTACAAATACTATATTTCTACTCTATTTGTAACATGCTAATGTATTGCATTAGTTATCACATGTTCAAGAACACCCTTGGAGATAGTAAGGGCTTGATGGTATCATTACACACTATTCCTTCTGCCATGTCAATATCAGCAATACAGTCACGAGTCCCATCGTGTTTGACAGCTCTTGTTTTATTCTATTACTATCAGATGTTTTGGTTAAAGGTTAAGTATAAAAATATATGATTATGGTTAAATTAGCTTGACTGCAGGTTTGAGTCGTGATGCCTCGAAGTTTTCATATACAAAACGCCATGTGAAGTATATGCTACAATCTTACTGTCTGGGCACCATTTCTATGATATTACCACCTTTTAGACAAACATACCTGTTATGTTTTTGTTTTGTGTTGTGTTGTGTGTGTGTGTTTTGAGAGTGGACTATGTTGAATCTTAGTCTGTAGTCAAGTTTAGGCAGGCCAGTCTAGCACCTTTTACTTTGTGTGCAGTGTGATTTGACAATGTTTTGCTGAAATAAGCAAGGCATTGCCTGAAAAAGATGCAGTCTGGATGGCACTGCATGTTGAATAAATTAAATATGTTTGCTTAAGTACTTCAATACTTTCACTAATACTGTTTTTTAAACTATATGTTCATAAGTCAAATGGTTTCTCTCTTCTTAACCTTTCTAAGATGTGGATATGTATGCAACCCAAAAGGAATTTTAAATATTTGTCAGACACTGGAGTGGACTGGTGACCTGTCCAGGGTCTACATTGCCTCTTGTGTCACTGCTGGGATAGCCTCCATATTCCCCATGACTCTAAACTGGACTAAGTGGTATAAAAATAGATTAATGAACTTGTCAGACCACAGAAAAACCTGCAACTTCACCTCACAGCATTTTATGAGATGGAGGCTTCAAATGAATGCTGCATTTCTCAGTTTTCTTTATATTTCTGGTTTGTTTGGCTGAAAGAGAGCTTTGTCAGATAAATCTGCAAACTATGTTTACTGACAGTTAGATGTTGAACCAGGTATTTTTAAACAACAACAAAAAAATAGTAAAAGGAAAATCTCTTAGTATGAACAATTGATGCATTTGGTTTTTCTGATGTTACGTGTTATGATTATTTGGAACCATTTGTGGAACTTTAGTTGCCTAATAACAAAAATGTCCCTTAACTGAATGAATACATGTTTATCTTTATAAGCCATGCATTAAAAAAAGCATGTTGTTTTAATGGGGTTGTGCAGGAGAAATGCATCCGCAAGCTTCACCATTTATGTGATTTGGTTCACATATAATTAATCCTCATTTTCAGTGTACAGCTTAATGCTGACAACCATTATTGTCTAAAAACAATAAATCTGAGGGTCACGCTCTTTCCTTACAGTGGAAATGGATATGGTCGTTATTTTAAACACTTGTTACAGTAAATATAATCGGTTTAGCTAAATGTGCATTAACCAGCAAGAAACTTTTTATGGACAGTGTGAGTCAATCTTAATATTCCAAAAAGCTATGCAAGATTCTTAGAGCATCATGTTTATGGAATCTTTTCTGTAAGAAAAAACACCTTTTTCACATGTGTAATACCTAAACTCTACACAGAAAAATCATACAGCATATTTTATAGATGGTCCGGCTTGAGTAAAATCATGATAGTTAATTCTGCAGCTACTGACTTTTTGGCTCATCATCAGTCAAACTGTTTGTTGTTGTCTGGGAGTTGTGATTGTAGAGTAGCAGGTCTTCTAACTGCTTCTTCACAAGGCTGACTGAACATGATGCACATGAGTTTGCAACTATCACATAACCGGGTTGATTTGGACAACAGCCGGTGGTAATTTTCAGTTCCTATGTGAATTATAAATGAGGCGCAGCTCTGGGGGAATAACAAAGGTTAAAGTCTGCAGGGCTTCATCAGGCAAATGAGTTTACCTTCCTTGTCTGAAAAAGAAGGATTTGACAGAATTTAAGTATGTATATATATATATATATATATATATATATATATATATATATATATATATATATATATATATATATATATATATATATATATATATTAAAATAAACACTCTAATATGAACACTAATTATTGCTACTGTCCTTTTAATATCAAAGGGAAGGCTCAATTAATCCTGTTGTATCCATTTGTAATTTGTTATATATAAGATTTGTCTCAGTTACTTGTCATCTGACTCACAAACTAATTCCTAGTAATGTGATAAAACATTAAAATAATATTTGGTGTAGGTGTACTTGTCATGTGGCAGCGAGGAAGAAAGACCCAAATGCAAGATGATATAGACAAGAGTCAGAATGATGTAGCAACAAAACTCTTATTTCAAAACCAGAATACCTGCTAAGCACAGGAAGAAGAAAACTAGAAAGTGTAAACAAGAACGAGTATCTGACAAGGAGCAAATGAAAGAGATGTATATACAAAGAGAAAAATGGGAACAGGAAAAGAATACAGTCAAATACCGAACATGAACTTTAAAGAGAACTACTGGTCTGATTGGTGGAAAATTTTGTTTAAGATATTTTTATAAAGATGTCTTGAAGTTCTTGTGTTTTAATCCAGAACTATCGGGACCGAATGTTATTCATCAAATTCTTTATGAACTTTAACCCTAATAACTCCTCTAAGAGCTTAAATGGTGTTTTGTATAGTGCTGAAAAGCAGGAATTTGTTTGCTACTAACGCAGCTTGTGTCATTATGCGCGGGCTTGCATAATTCTGTGGCAATTTAGTCCACCATGGAACTGTGGAGTTCTTATTTATGAATAAAAGTCCTGCATTATAATATATAATTAAGTACAAGAAAGCAGTAAAAGGAAATAAATCATTGCCATGTTAGTACTATTACAAAATATGGTGATTTAACAGAAAGATTAAAGTGTTTTTATATCAAACTGCTATGATGCATTCATCTGAGGATTATATGACAAACACCAAAGAGCTGAATTTAAAAATATGTTAGTTATTTTATAAATCTGCCCAATAAAACTTGTTGTGGCAAACATATATTTAATATAATAAATGGTCTCCTCAAGTTAATTATATACTACAATATTGAATTTCCCTTTGGGGATTAATAAAGTATTTTTCATTTCATTTCATGTCATTAAAACAACAAAACAATAAAACAAAATTAATAGAAAGTCAATAAAACCAATTAAACCAATAATTAAAACCAAGCTACAACACACTATTCTATGCCAATAGCTTCTTAATTTATATCAGTTTGTGTGTTTTGTAAGATCATGGCAAATCAAAGCTGTCTCAAGATATAATTACTGTTTACTCTGTTAGACCAGCTGAAGTGGGCAGCGACTGTACCACATTGCACAAAATAATGGACACACTGCCACCATCTGGCATGAGCAGCATGTTCAAGTATCTTGTCCAAGAAGGAGGTTTATTGAGGTTTTTGGATCAAATATCATAGAAAAGCCAGGACTCAGGCTCTTTATTGCAAAGTGCCATAAATAAAACTCTTTATATCTGAATAATCATCCAATTAACATTCAATCTTAACATTAAAGGAAAATTAAACTAAAGTTGCAATATCACAAAGTTCTTAGTGAAGTAGAATTAATATTATCAATACAAAATTGTTTGCCACAAAACTAGTTATGTTAACAACACATGTCACAGTGCAGTAGGCACTTTACATAACTATAGTTACAAGTACATTACTGCAAGTAGCATAAAGTAATCAAAGAGAATTAGAAACACCAGAAAAGAAGAAGAATGAAAGCAAAAAATGTCCTTTTACAGCACAACAGCAAAGGTGTATGATTTCCAACACAACTCTTGTAGCTGTTAAAGGTGAACTTACCCAAATCAGTACTTCAGTGGAGTACTTGCTAATACCAAATACCTACATGAGTACTTATTAATCCCTAATACTAACTTTATGATACTAATACTAATAGTAGACTTATAAAAATGTGACAGCTGAGTGGTTTATCATGCGATACATCAAATGGGCCATCTTAAGTGGTTTTTGGTGGATCATGTTCACAGGTGAGACAAAGTAACTTTATGCCCAAAAGCAGTTTATCCTAACACAATAAGACAAAATTCGGATTTTTAAAATCATGCTGGACACCCAATGATAAATATTCTGACTGTAAGGCTTTAAAACTATCAGAAACTTAATAAATTAAGAGGATAAAGTGTTTTTGGTGAACTTAGTTCAGTGTTATGATAATGCACCTACATGACACTAATGAGCTTCTCTTGCTAAGACAATGCCAAATTCTGATTTTTAGGCATGAATGTTCTTGTTTATACAGTGATGCATCTAAATTGCATCTAAAAGTGATGCACTAAAAAGATGAATGCCTTATTTTCACAGATTAACCTCTTTGCATTTACGTTTGAATTTTGACAACCCTCGTTTTTACATTGGTACAGATTTTTGTACTATCAGATGATTTTTAATATTGAGCAGAGTACATGTGCTGTCGGACCAAAATGAAAAATCTGAGAAAAAAAGTCATTATAACATTATAATAGTCATCCCCTTTAAATTTCAGGCAAAAACACTGAAAACTTAGGAACTAATGAGACAAACAAATAAAAGGCAAAAAAAAAAAAAATCAAAACTGGCTTTGATTTTTTTTTAAACAAGTTTAGGAGTTCAGTGAACTTTACATGTTTTCTCAACATTGTTATCCAGAAACATGAATAATCTGTGTTCCAGTCCCAGTTTCCAGTTCCAGTGGAAATTTCACTGTTTCTTTTTTTCCTTAAGTAGCTTCAGATATTTAGATTAGGAAAATAAATCTTAACACATTTGACTGAAGGCTGTAATGGAAAAAAAAGTCTCCAAAGCAACATTTGTTTTTATCTCCTGTAACATCTTCAACACATTCCTACTTTTACAAGCTACCTGACAATGTGATGCTACAGATTCTTGTTGGCATTTGTGAAGAAATATCTCTGTGAGTTATGGTGCAGCTCAACACAACAGTCTCTCTCTGCTTTTGCTTTTATGTTATTAAACACAAAGCTGGTTAATGTTTGCCCTTGCCTCGGTACGCTCATACTGTAAGTGCATTTGAATTGGAGTTGATTGTTAGTGTAGGCAGCAGTAATTATGTTTTGGTAAATGTAATGGCATGACTTTATTTCTGAGTGCTTACTGTTGTTTGTGCATCCATATCTGTGGGTAGTTATTATTGGCAGTGGGGGCTCTCTGGGGTTATTGCAGCGTCCTTTGCTATTTCTGAGTGCAAATGTAAAGTCTATTTTCAAGGTTGCCATGGAAACCATTGTATTTGTGGTGGCAGTGATTGGTGCTGCCGGCCGAGCAAGCCTGTGCTATTTTTGTCGTGAGTCAACACCTGATTCGTGCACTCTCACGCTCACACACACATACACACATATGCACAAGTGTATAAGCATGAACACAGATGAAGACATACAGTTATACAGAATGTGCAAAGCTACACTGCATATCTGCAGTTTTGTTTCACTCATATATAGTGTGTTAGTGAAGTATTTCATATTACATGTTGCACAAGTTCCCATCATTTGACAGCATTACAATACATCTTACATCTTCACCATGACAACAGTAGTAAGTGCTGTCTTCTAAAGCTCCCCAATCCAAAAGCATCATTTTCTTTTTTTTTATGCACTTTCATTTTTTATGTAAAAGCTGGAAGAGGAACATTTTGTCACAATCCTGTGTGTAAAGTAATAAATCATTAATAGATTGATGGCAATTGTGACAATACAGCCCTGTATTGAACAATAATTTGAAAAATAATTTGTGATAAAAGGTTAAAACCAAATGCTGTTATTTTATTTCTACCTTAATTAAAAAGTAATTATATTTATGAAATCAGTAATTTATGGACAAATCCTTCTAGTTAGCAAATTCTCAAACTTAGAATGGTGAAAAAATTTTTTTTTCCACAATTCTTATTGAAAACTTTTATTACATCTATAAATAACACATAATACAAAAATAAATAATAAAGCAATGAAAGTGTCTTTTATCAAATACAAAAACAGTAAAACCACTTGCTATACTGGCATTTTTCTCATTGAAAACAAACTGGTTATTATTTCAGAAGGCCTCAGTTCCTGCAGTGACTTAACCATGGATATTATTTTCCAAATTAGTCTCATAGAAAATCAGTCAATTAATGCATGGAATGGGCTGCAAATTAAAACCTGCTTTTTACTGGTGAAAGAAATGCAAGATGTGATTTCCATGAAATGCAAATATAACATGTATTATCATGGGGAACCTTGCAAATGCAAATGAAAACCACCCAGGACTCAGCAAGCTTCATTCCCACTCCTTCAGTAGAGTAGTCTTCTCCATAATAACCCAGATGTCATTGTCCTCCCCAGACAGAGCAATGAGATGAACTGTATGTGAAAAAGATCACCGTGGCAACACGAGTTCCAGTTTGAGAGACTGAGATGGTGGAAACTGAGACCTTCCCTAATCAATGCTATACTGCCTCAGTAAAGATTGCACTGGAAGGCACTTTATATCCATAAAATAACTACATGGATTATTATTGACTGACAGGATAAGACAAACTATGATCACACAGTATTACATATGAGAAAAATACTGTTCACAGGCAGGAACATCTGCGGTCCACAACAACTCACATGGAGGCCACCGGTTCAAATCTATGGTAATAATACTCACACCAGAAAATAAGTTGTTTAAATTGATAAAAACTAGAAATATTACAATGAGTGGCACCAGAGGAAAATGAGATTGGTATTATGCCTCAAAAGTCACCTGCTGAGATGTACATTTCAAACTCAGCTTGCCAAACTCAGACCTATTATTCAGTGCTTTAACGTGCATTCTACAAGTATTTCTTGTACCGAGGAATCAGAAAAAAATATATAAACTCTCTTTCCAACTGTAATACAAGATATTCTTAGTTCGGAGTGATCAGTTTCAGATTTAATTTAGTGATAATGATTATGTTTTTTTTTTCTTTTGTCTCAGCTCAGAATCCATGGTTTTAACAAGATGTTGCTATGTTGTGTATTTTTGCCATGCCAAACTTATAACTAAAAATGGAATAACTCAACTATTGTAGGCCTAATCACCATGCCCGAGTCCAATGCTAACTGGTTGCTAGCATGTTTGTGAGCCTGCAGTGAGCAAACTGCCATGAATGTGAACAACTACAGTGTGTATGACGTATAGAAAAAATGTGGGTTATGAACAGTCTATGATAGACAAACAGCACGGTGGTATCCTGCCTACAGGTATGTTGCACGTGCCAAACATTAGCCTGTTAGCATGATAAAATGGTTGCATTTAAATTAAGTTACAATAATGCAACTAGCAGAGTTTTGCTGTTCATTTAGAGAAAAAAAAAATCACCATCATATTTCAATAACTGAAATTTATCAAAAGGGAAATAAGTTATTTTGAACAGCAGGTGTCTTATTGCATAGTTAGGAAAAAGTTTACGGAATTTGTATTTGTCCACTGGGGCTCATTATTGATAAACTTTATTCAGCCCTTCCAGAAATATTCTTGATAACCATCAAAGCATTTCTAAAAAAAAAAAAACCCAACAACAACAACAACAAAAAAACATTCATACACCTACAGATGCATTCCAAATATTATCATATTCCCATCACATTCAGTTCCTTATTAAGAGCAACATCTGACAAAAACGATTAGGACACTAGGACCCTGTAGAGACATCAGCTCTGGTCCTGTTTCACACTGCCTCCTGCTCCATCTCTGCAGTCACTGTGAGTGAGTGGAGGGAGGGGGGGGACCAGAGAGTGAGCTGGTGTCTTCTTTGCATTTACATCAGCATCGTTTCAGTAAAATCTCTGCCGCCACAGCTGTAGTCATCTGGGTGGAAGGATGCTCAAGGAAGATCAAGGGATGGGAGAAGAGGCAGGCTCTTACCGTGGGAAGTGCCTCAACAGCATTTACAAGGTACAGTGATTGATTTCTACTGTGAACCTCAGCAGTGGGAGCAAAAGCAGGTTTTTCATCTTCAGAGACCAAAGCAGCAGACAGCTGCATCAGGAATTACTGTGATTCAGGTACACAATGATCGCTTTCTTGTCCCTGTGTTCACTTCCCATCATAATCTGTGATTCTCACCAAATTCTCTCACTTGCTCATTCCGTTTCTCAAATCTGCTGAATATGTACTGATGAGTGTACTTTAATTAGTGTTTTGTATACATATGTATATATATATATATATATATATATATATATAAATGACAGACCTTGCTTGATATGATGGGTGTAATCTATTAATGGTGAACATATAAATGAGTAGGTGGTGAGACATGAACAAATCAAGCAGAAGAGTTAAGATGATCTGGGAGTGTGTTATGTGCAAAAGCTGCTGAGTCGGGCCAATTATTCATAGATGATGAGAGCTTCTAGCTTAATTTATTTCCTCATCTGTGTTTTTATCTTTGTAAACCAATGCTTTTACTACTTCTGTGGCAGACAGAATTTATAGCACTACAGCAGGAGTTCCCTCTCTGTATTAGCTATGCACAGTAAACATGCATACATCCTCTGTGAGATTAAAACACCTTCAAGTTTTCTATTCAAAATACAGAATTCAATCATACAAAGCAGTCAAGGCTTCCATCGAGTCATCCCGTTCTAGTGGACGTGGATGAGGAGATTCACACAAATGAATCTCCGACCTACATGCCATTCTGGAGCAAGGACTTCCAAAATTTGGGATTGCTTGTGAGGAACGTACACATATACTCTGACCTTTTGATTAAGAGCAGGAGCAAATGTAGATAGGATTAGTTTTGGTGAATTAGCTTGCATTCATGCATTGAGAGGATGTGTGCTTGAACAGTAGACATTGCCTGCTGCTGCTTGACCAAACTATTCTTATCTTTAAGTTTCTTTAAAACATTATGTTTATATATATATATATATATATATATATATATATATATATATATATATATATATATATATATATATATATATATATATATATAAATTTATTAAAATTAACCGATTTAATCTAAAAAAACAAACAAACAAACAAAAAGTTCTTCAGGATGCTTTATTTGCCCCCCAGATAATAATTGAACATACTCATCGGACTTTACCAGTCAAAAAGTTTGAACACACTTTCCTCTGAATCCTGTTGGAAAATGTGTCCAAACTTTTGCTTGGTTGTGTACACTGTTTTAGTTGTTATCATTTATAATGATTCTTCAGTTTTAATGCTGTGTCTCTGTTACACAAAAAAGGCACCAAATATCTAGGCCTTGAAGAGTCAATAGCTAATTGAGTAAGTTGATGTCATAGCTGGTTTTGGATTAATCTATCACTCAAACTGACAGAGATCTGAGAAGCAATGAAAGATTTTAGAAAAACCCAATTTGAACAATGAAATTTGAGTGGTTGCTTGGTTGAATATGGGCAGAGTAATTGGAAAGATGAGTTCATTACCCTGAGTTTATTCTCGTTTGTATTTCTGTCTTTATTTTAGGGGGTGCTGTGACTGATGGAAGACAAAAAGCTCTTCTGAATGGACTATAATTGTAAAATCTGAACCTTCTGATCATCACTGCATCAACCTTTTGACCACAAGGCACCTTCTGACCTAGTTTTCAAGCTGCTGTTTTCTGGCTGCTCTTTCTTGCTTTGAATGATGGGTGATGGGCCTGTGACTGATCCTGCCTGCCTGCTTCATCCCACCCTTCAATGGAGCCGATGTGGAACTCCTCCCACACACCTCAACAGTCCACATCCAACATGTCTGCCTCCTCTCTGTCCGAGGGTTGGGCTCTGTCCCAGTCGCTAGCCCTGCTGGCGATGCTGCTTATGGATCTGCTGGCTGTGGTGGGAAACGTGGCTGTCATGGCCGTCATTGCCAAGGCCCCACAGCTCCACAAGTTTGCCTTTGTCTTCCACCTGTGTGTGGTGGACCTGCTGGCAGCCCTGGTGCTGATGCCACTCGGCATGCTCTCAAGCCGAGCCTTCTTTGGAGAGGCTCTGTGCAGGAGCTACCTCTTTCTCAGTGTGTGCCTAGTCAGCGCTGCCATCCTCTCTATCTCTGTCATTAATGTGGAGCGTTACTACTATATCATACATCCCATGCGTTATGAAGTAAAGATGACTGTTGGACTGGTAACCTCAGTGCTAGTGGGCATATGGGTCAAAGCTCTGGCCATGTCTGCTCTGCCGCTGCTTGCTTGGTTCCTGCAAGGTGGAAGAACTCCTCTTCTGGAGAACAGTGGAGTTGGGGGAGGAGGTGGAGGTGCTGTCCCATCTCCCCCTGCTCAGGGTCACAGGCGCTGCTCACTGCACTGGACTGGGGGAGGGTCAAACCGCTTAGCTTTCATGGTCCTCTTCACACTGGTGTATTTCCTGTGTCCTCTGTTGGTCATTCTAGTTGTGTACTGCAACATGTTCAAAGTGGCTCGGGTCGCTGCCATGCACCATGGACCACTACCTACCTGGATGGATACACCTCGCCGCCAACGGTCAGAGTCCCTCAGCAGCCGTTCCACAATGGTTACCAGCTCTGGGACAGGCACTGGGACTGACAGAGCAACTCCACACCGTCCCTTTGGAGGAGGAAAGGCTGCAGCGGTGTTGGCAGCGGTAGGTGGGCAATTCCTTTGTTGCTGGCTGCCTTACTTTACTTTCCACCTTTATTCAGCACTGGTTTCCAGCCAACCTGCTGCACTGGCTTCTCTGGAGGAGACGGTCACCTGGATTGGTTACTTCTGCTTCACCTCTAACCCCTTCTTCTACGGCTGTCTCAACAGACAGATCCGCGAGGAGCTGGGCAAGCATCTGCCTTGCTTGTTTCGTAGAGCAGGGGTTGAAATGGAAGACAGACTGCCAAGTCGTGAAGGATCCATAGAGGAGAATTTCCTCCAGTTTCTTCAGGGCACTGGCTGCAACCTGGATCCTCAAAACTCTCGCAGCACTTCCAGTCCTAATGGGGAAGCCTGCTGCCCTGCTGCTCAGCCAACTGAGCCTGCACAGCCCATACCCATTGATTTTCGTATACCAGGACAAATTGCAGAGGAGACTTCAGAGTTTATTGAGACTGAACAGGTGAAAAACAACCATGCATATACAGACAGTTGAGTTTTTTTTTAATGTCTTTATATTCAGAAAATAAGTTTGATGGCATAGTGTTCAGGAAAATGTTTTTCACTTTTGTTTAAAGCTGTCCAGGAGCTTTTCAGTCCATTAAATGATAATGATTGCATTATAGTGTTTTACTTCATTTGGTTTCCATCCTAATTTTCTGACAAAGTCATGGAGATACAGTCAAATGTAGTTGGGATGTATTTTCAACTATTGCTTGTGAAAATGGAAATTAATAAGATATTTAGAACAGGCTGCTTTGGCCCTTTGCACATCCGGTCAGCTCCATGCAGGATGACTCAGCACATTCATCCTGAAAAAACAAGTCAAAGCCTTTTTGAAATAAAGATCATAATGGTAATTAGGGGACTTTTGTTGGCTTTTTCTCAAATAACTGCATTTTTGTGCAGTTATATTTTGCTTTTGGATAAACTCCCATGATTTTTCTTCTGTAATGAAAATGAAAAAGTTCCACTCATCGTTTCACACATGAGACTCTGACAAGTCTGTTATTTGTTGAGAAAAATTAAATATGAAAGCAATAAAACACTCTAAATTACGAGTGTTGATAAGTCATTTAGCATTCATCAGCTGATGGTGGCAGCTGATGCTTAAGCCCATCTGATAACATCAGATTAAGGGGTGTAGATATTGTGACCTATCTCTTATTTAACTGCTGCAAGTTGTTTACAGATGGGAGTTTCTTTCCAAACACATCCGTCTTTAATTTTCTGCAGACAGGTTTGATTTAAGGTGAGTCCGTTTGTACTGATGGTTGATTTTATAATTCATCTTTAAGGTCATTGAGCTTTCTGCCATGTGGTGTATTTATCAGTGTATTTTAATATAAAAAAGAAAGTATTCTCTTGATGCACTGCATCACTTTCAGATATGATTCTATTCCTTACATTGTTTAATGTACTAAACTTAATGTTATGTTTGGTAAAAGTGTTGGTATGGGTTGTGTATGCCACTCAGTGCACACATTTTGCTTTCTTACTGGTGAATGTTTGCATTTGTGAGTAAGTTCATGACAAGGTGGATGCATTTTATTTTATTATTTATTTATTTAGATGTTTTAAAAAATAGAATATTTGTAGATTCATTACTCACTTGAGTGCCCTGGTTATCAGGAGTTTTGTTATTATTTTTATTTTGTTTTCTTTTAATGTAAGTCATTGCAGAAAATGATATTTTGTGTGTTCTGTCAGGTATGATTTCTGCATACTATGTTAATGTTGCAAGAAGGATTAAGCAGTAAGAAAATGCTTATTCAAGTTTTGTTAGAGCTAAAGATGCAGACTTTCAGTTTTTTTAAGCTTATACTGACAGTATTTTTACAGCAAACTTTAAGGTAATATGACAAAATACATCAAAACATGACTGACTGGCACAAAGCATATTTATTTCATATTGTGGAAACAGGGTTTTTAAGACATTTTCCTCAGAAGGTGTTTTTGTGACAATGCCAATCAAAAACCAATAGCTTGCTGAGCTTGAGATCTTTTTAGTCTAATGTCTAAATATACCAAACTGTGAAAGATGTTAAACATTTGTGTTAGGATTAGCATTTTTTCAAAGATAACTTTTTTATGCTGTGATCAAAATAAAGAATGACTTCCACTGTACTGCGATGATATGAATGTGTTTAGAGAAAAAATATGTTTGAACATGAGTAAGAGATAATGTTGTAATAAAGAGTTTCTATGTTTGTAAAACATTTTCGATGCTCTCTCATGATTTCACCTACTTATGCCACAAATACAATTCATTTTAAATGCTTGATTGTGATGGGTTTTTGAGTATTTCTAAGCAGCTTTACTCTTGTGTGTTTACCTTAATCTCTTTTTTTGTGTTGCTATCCCATTGGAAACAGGGGGCGGTGGGAGGACACAGTTCAAACACTTTGACCTTAAGGTAACATTTAAACTTCAAAGGTTACAGCAGTAAATGGCACTGGTATGGCATTAATCAGAAGGAGTAAATAACTAAATAAAAAGAAAGAGATAAAAAAAAAAAAAACAAGCAAACAAAAAAAACAATAAGAGGTGTTGTCTAATCAAATTAAATCCATTATGCCACTGATAAATGCTGTGTTTCATTGGGAAGATGCTGGTGCGTGACAGGCCTCACACCTCAATGATGGACCTCAGTCAAACCGCCTCCAGCTTCGGCTGGCTCTGCCATCCCCATGGCAATTATTACCTAGTGACATTTCTCAGTGCTGTAGTGGGTGGTAGGAGGAGCGCTATTGGTAATCCAGTAAGACACCCTAATGTATGCATCATAAAATGCGTGCAACCACAATTGCTTTTTTTGTGTGTTTTTTTTTTCAATACAGTCATGGGACAGCTTCTGTGAAAATTTCTTACTGTAAACTTGACAAAAAAACTTCTAATGTATGATGTGATTCTTTCAGAGTTGGGTTTCTACACATTAATATGCAAAATGTTGTATTTTGAAACATGGTTAACAAATTAACTACAGCATTACCGTGTATTACACAAAATAATTATATTTACATTTTGCTGAATTGAGCAATTATTTTATCATTTGCGTAAAAAGAAAATTATGATTTGGTCGAGTGCTCATTGCCGCTATCACCAAGAGGTATGGTCATCCTGGACAGGTCTCCAGTGCATCACAGGAACCAGTACATAGAGAGACAAACAGCCACTCATGCCCACACTCATGCCTATAGGGAGAGTTTCAGAGAAACCAGTTAACATAGCATACATGTTTGTAGACAAACCACACAAAGTAAAACTGACTTGAAATGTGGTACTATCATTAGCTGTTATGCTAAGGTCGAGACAAATGGGCAGAAATTGGAAACATTGGTGCTTGCTTCACAGGTAGCTTCATGAAAAGAATTTTATAAGTAGAGTATATTTAAGGACAGACCAGGCAAACCAGCCTTTCCAAATAATCAACTTCAAGTTAATCAGTCACCCTACAGCATTCAAAATCCAAGATAAATAACGATCTTGTCAAAATCAGATCAATAACACCATCTGCTGAATTGTTATGAATCTTATCAGTAGTTTTAATCATGTTCAAAGGTTTGAGTGAGTTACATGGTTAACTGAGATGTTGGACTTCAGTCCTTAAAGTCCCGAGTCAGCGAGCAATGTGTGTGTGTTTCTATTTTTACTGGATTTCAGGCGGTTTTCCAGTTTGCTTTGGCAAATACATTGATTGTCTGGTTGCTACTTGACTGAAAAGACTTTAGTACTGTATACATGGCATTTCACTGTGAATATATTTTTTACATTACATTATAAATGAACTGAGTCATCCAGGTCACAGTAATTCTCAGAGGCGGAATAAAACCAAATGGACATCTTTTTCTTGATAGTCTCCTTTTGTCCAAAAAGCTTCAGCTCCTCAACACTATATAAACAGAATAGAAATAAACAAGTTGAATGACTGTCATGGTACACATATCAAACATGAAATGGTATGAAGTAGGCTAAATCTGATTAGCAAAAAGTGTATATAATTAGCTCCCCTTGATTAGACCATGTTTTTATTAACTAAAGTTATGGTATTTTAGAAATACTTTTGAATAGGGTATTTACTTAAAAAATTAGTTTCATTATATGGTGTTGTTGCTACTTAAAAATGGAGACTATTTAAATAATGACATACAATGTTGTTGTTTTTAAAAAAAAAAAAGTGTTCAGCTTCTCATTTGCGTGAACAAAAAGCTATAAACATTTATTTCCATTGAACAATGTAGTGTAAAAATGAGGAATTTTCTGGAGCTTTGCAGTTTAATTCACAAAGAAAAAGCCCTTTAACAACAGTTGGAGATAAGACTTTATCAGCCTTATCTAACTGACAGGACAGACTCCTCTGCGTTTCTGGGTGTTTCAGCACATTTAGCTGTCGCACTCTTACAGGCGGCTCCTTTAAAAACAATACTTCATCCTTTTTTTTCTCTTTTCTTTTGGAGGAAAGTTAATTTCCGTCTAAACAGAAGAACAAACAAAAACGTAGCCAAGCAAAGGTAAAAACTTCCTAGAATATAGTTATTAGTCAGTTACCATTAATAACGTCTAAGTTCCGTTTTAAAACCGTAGAAGAAGTTATAAACGTTTACGTGACGTTACGTTTATGGAAGTTTATTTAATTGCGGACAGTTTAAGCTAGCAAGCAGTGTGTTGATGCTAGCTTCGTAAAGCAGGTGATTTTAGAAATTATGTTTAATGGTCTCCAAGTTTACAGTCAGATTAACATCTAAATGGCGACTAGCTGCATAAAGTTACAGCTACTATGTATTGTATGAATGCAATGTTTTAATACACTTTGTGCTGTGTTGCTATATATTATTCAGGACTCTCCTGTCAACTTTAGCCTGTTCGGAACTTCACTGCTCCCGGCTAACTAAACAAGTTCTCAACAATGTCAGACGGGATCAGCAATAAGAAGGGTAACAAGCTCTGACACTACCACACAAAGTACACACTTACAAAGTAAACATTACAGCCACAATCATTTATTTATTTATTTATTTGTCATGTTGTTATGTAGTTCAATATACACATAGGTGACATTACATCTAATTAGAGCAAATATAAAAAGTTCATGCTACTTCATGTTAGATATCAAAACATTTGTCATCCAGAAATGATGTAAATCACTATAAATAAACAACTCATGCAGATTTATATCTACGTCAATGCTTTCAACAACAAATAAAGTAATTTGTAGTTAACATCCTAAAAGGCCATTTTCTAAGTATGATAAAAATTCTGTATGTGTCCTTTATTAATTCTGAAGGGTTTAACAGATGTCCAAAACATGGTGAAGCTACTTTTTTCAGGTTCCTTTTGGAGTATTTTTACACATATAGATTTTTTATTTGTACATTTTTTTACACTTCACCCCAAATCCTTTCTGTAAAAATCTTTTGTCAACTTTACAATTGGTTTGATCTACTCTTCAGCCCTTTGCAGCTTTATTTTTTCCAGAGGTTCAGAGGTTGTTCTGACATATATTCGTTTTTTATTTAAAAAAAAAAAAAAAAATCTGATTGATTCAAAAATAAATATCTGAAAATCTGGTTTAAATGAAAAATATTATAAAATGCATGTTTGTTAGATGAAAAAAACTACAATAAAAAATCTCTAAGTGCTTAACCTGGTGTTTTTTTAAGCTGGAGTGGATTGTCTTGTCCAAAATCATAAATATACTGTAGTTCGATCAGGATTGGGATCTATAGAGTATACAGACACAGTCAGCTATATAGATCTATCCCTCTCTCTCCTTACAGAATCCTGCCTCAGATTAAAAATAAGAAATACTTGACCTCAATATTGCTATGTTTACATCAAATGTACTTCTAGTTTAGTTAAGTCCTCAAAAGTATCTTGTGAAATGGTAAATATGACATGACCATAGAAAACCCCTAATCATAACTCATTTTAAGACTACACACTACTTATACTGTAGTTGAGGTGATGTCCTGCAACCTGGTGAGTGGTTCTTATTGTTCACAACATTTTCAAACATTGCATTCAAAGAAAATTTAGTGTTGGTGACTTTTTCTACTTGTTTCTCATTAAATTTCCTTCATTTTTAAAAACACAAAGAAAAACTTAAAAAAAAAAAAAAAAAAAGTAAAAAAGTGTTTTGCTGCCTTTCTGTGAAAATATCAAGGCTGTGACTTGTCAAAAGTTAATTTAATGCTGGGTTACTTCTTGTGAGGGGCCAGTGTTTTCAGACTTTTTACACGAAGATGCTATTTAAGAGAAAATAACCACACGTTTTTTTTTTCTTCTCTTTGCTGTTTGCCTCTGCAAACAAAATGCTGAATGTCAGGATTTGCTCTGGAGGAGTGGAAAAAAAAATCCCAAAATGTAAGCAAGCAGTGCACACTGATATGCACAGAGGTCTCATTTTTAGCAAAAGGTTGTGCAGACAGCAAGCCTGGCCAAGCAGTGGGAGTAAAGAGGGAACCAAAGAGGAACTTTTAGGTGATATCTACTGTTAGTGCTGCTGAGAATGTGACTAATATTGGTTTTAGTGACATTTCTGTAGGGTAGTTAATGTTTTTTTTCTATAAGACAAAAATAGGCCTCTGCTTTTCAGCCATTGCTGCTGCTGCTCCAACAGATGGTGAGTGTTAGCTGAAATCTAGGTCAGATTTCAGAAAAAGCCAGACACTGAAACTTTTTCTCTCTCTTTAAAAAAAAAAGGCCTCTACTGTGTAAAGGATTGCTTCATCCACTTGGTCAGACTGCATACCGTAAGAACCTATTTTAAAAAAAATATGTTTAATGTTACGTTTTACAGAAGACTATATATTTTTAAATATTTGTACAAGTCATTTTTTAAATTGGCTAAATATTAATTGAGCAAATTTATTCAGTATGAATTTTCTATACAAGTTGGTTTAAGTGTGTTTGGGGTTAGTCCGACATGGGTTCGGCACAGATGAATCAGAATACATATCTTGTCAATTAACTATCTTTAAAGTTTAATTTCAACACAACCAAGATTTGAAGAATTTTCTTAGTTTGTTTTTAACAGTCTTAATGTACAATTTAAAAAGGAAAGCGTCCCCAATTGGATCAGTTCTTCATCCCACTAGATGGCGATCTTTAGCTTTTTTTCAACCTTCTTGATATGAACACTGGTTGGTAATATAACCTAAAACAAAATCCATGTCAGATCACTATTAGATAATTATTAACAGTCAATACTCTTTGTTTTAAATGATGCAGAAATGTAGCTTTTGAATGCATTTCTGTATGAATGTAAGTGACATGAAGAATCTCAAATTATTTCATTGAACCACTTTCTGTTGTAATCAATAACGTAATAAGAAAAGCCTCCAGCTTAAAAGCCAAAAAGCTGATGACTTAATAACAGTTTATGTCTGATATGGTCTGCTGTGTGAAATTCAAAGGTGATTATTTGTAAGACTTTTAATCAGTCTGGAAACTACATACTGTACTTTATTTACGGATGATTATACCAACATCATATAGCACAAATAAAAAGTAGGTTAAAACACAAAATATCCATAACTACGGTTACTGGATTTATTTGATAAAGTTTCTTTCTTTTGACTATTTTAATTGAAGAAGTTACTACACTTTGAAATTGCTGTGACAAAACTTGTTATATTTAAACTACAGTAAAAACAAGAAAGAAAATTGTACTCACACTGTTCTTGTCATAGGCTGTGCTACTGTCTCTTGCTCCGCATTGGCTGGCACTATTTATAATACTTCCTTTTAGGCAGGCCTGTCCTGTGTGTGTTTGGGCTGTCTGTTTCCCCTCAGAATTTTCCAGCAAAGCAGATTGGGAGTTTAGTTGTCAGCTTACATTCAGAGCTGGTTTCTGCGCTTATCCACACTTCCCACTCTGTCTTTTTAAGCTTCTTCATGTCCTGCTTCTCATCTGGATCATTTTTCTTCCTTTTTTCGATCTTGGCTGAACACATTCTCACGATATCTGGTGTATCTAACTGCTAATTTTAGACGAGTGGAAAAACATTTGCCCTTCGCTCACCTTGGCCCTCAGCTGGCGGGGTATACTCACCACTAGGATTTCTGGGTGTCATGCAAGCAAGACACTTAGACTTGCAATGCACTCTTCTGTGTTTGCATTTCACCGCATTGGCTACAGAAAGCTCGTTCTCTGGTTGCTAGGGCAACCAAGGAGGATGGCCCCCAGCAGGAGCCAGGGAAGCCTTGGGCCGCCTTTTAGTGCGTCGTTGTGCAGCACGTCTGCTGACCTGCTGCTGGATGGGTGGAGGAGGAGCCAACTTTGCAGAGGAGATTCTCCCAGACCAGTATGGGTCCTGCCGCCCCGTTGCCCCATAAGACAGAGCTCCAGCATTAGAGCTGGTGCTTCTCTCTCCCTCTGCTGGCGACAGCACAGCTCTGATTCGCTCTGGTCCAGTAATAACAGGAGCCCTGGCATTAAGATGTCATCTTCATCCTTCACCTCCTCATCTAGCAATGGACAAGGGAAGTCTAAACCTAAATCCCCTCTTCACAAGAGAAGGAGCCTGCAGAGCACCACCAGCCCTGGTGAGTGTGGATGCAAGGGGGTCCCATAGAAGAGTGGGGGAACTCTGAGCTGTTATATGATGTGCATTCAGAAAACTATGCCAGTGCACAGGCATTCATAATGCATGCTGCTTACTGTGTGCAGTTTTAACAGTTGTGGTTACTCTTTATTATTTGTTAAAATGTTGGCTCGGTTGGCTAATACTGAATATTTAGCATGTTTAATGCTTTTCTGAAGTGAATTGGATGGACTTGATTTCTTTCAATCCACTGGAAGACAAATTATATGTTGAATTAACAGACTATTTAGTTTATTTATCTTTTAACAGATGCTGTTTTTTTCACCTGATGGTTTTCCCAGTCAGTTTTGGAGCCTACATAGTAAAACTTGGTTAGATCAAATTCATAATTGTCCAAAACAACAATAAAGAATAAAAACTTTTTTGTGTGAGGCATGAAGCAAATGAAATGACGATTGTTTTATTTCTTTGAATGATCATTGGATTACTTAAATTGCTGTTGATGAGATTTGTTATACTGCAGACCAAACAAATTGCTCAGCAACTCCTTATTATTGAAAGAAGCTTTAAGATTTATAAATAAAGAATGTAATAATTAAAATAACACATCTTTAGTTGGAGATTTGACCCCCCATTGTAACAGATTTCTTTTACAGTATTGTTGGAATTTGTCATATTTAAACTATAATTTTCACACAAACACTCTTATTTCTAATTATTTTATTCTCTTTAAAATACAATAATATCCAATATTTAGGAATTCTGTCGCTTTCTAACATTTGCTCTGTTGGAAAGTTCACATTTAGTGAATTGATAAGTTTAATATGCTGCTCTAGAGTTGCATAAATCCAAGAAAATGGAGAACTAAATCATTTTAATCACTGGTTTTGCTTAACTTTCAAATTAAAATAAAAAAAGATTTAAATAGTCTTTTATCAAGAAAACATTCTTGGCTGAGGATATTTTGACCTTTGCCTTGACTCTTATGGTCACACCCACAGTTTATCAGAGGTCTGCTGGCTATATGGCCTGTCGTTATCTCATTCACCAGATATGAATAGAGTAATGGGATTGGTTCAATTCAGTTGTCATGATATTAGTTACATTAGTTAATGGTATCTTATCAACTTCATAAGTTCCAATCAAATTTATCCTTAAATGTTTTAGATGCAATAATTTGAACACACATTGTAGCTGAAAATACATCATTTGTTGTAAAAATTTCCAGAATTCTGTTTAGATGCCTTATTTTTAAGTTTGACAAAAATGTTTAGCCCAGAAGAGTTTATAAACAAGCTTTTTGTTTGTTTGCTTGTTTGTTTGTTTTAGCATTTGATTGAAATAAATTTCAGATTAAAATTAATCTTAATCTCATTAACATATAGAGGATTAAGTTTAGTTACTGTGATTTCAGAGAAGACAAATGTTTTGTATTAACTTTTTTAGTCTGGCTGCAAACAGACAAAAATCTTCGTTGCTTTCTGATTAATTTTGAGTCGATGCTGCTTGTCCTTTTAGGGAGAAACTACAAAACTAGACTAGTAATTTATCTCTTTAATGGAAATAATGATTTGGTTTGGAGCCATCTTTCTCCATTTGCCCTACCACAGTGCAAAGGATGAGTGTTTGAAGGGATGCAGCAGTACATTTAAAGCAGTAACTCACTCTGACACACTACACAGTATTTGCAGAGGAAGCCTGTGTTTGCTGCAGTAATAAATAACTTAGAAGTCTCTCCATCCACACAGTCATTTCAGTCTCTCAATTAGCTGCTTGGCTGAGCACTGTGCACTCAGTCTGTCATGAGAACCACATGCAGGCTACCTATGATGGTATGTCCATCTGACCGCATCACCCGCTTAGCTTTCTTACCTGCAAATCAGCTGTTTAAAAGAAAAAACAAAACAAAAACTACACTAGCTCTAGACTATGTAAATGACATGTAAAGAAGTCATGGCCTCATGATGTCAATATTTGCTTTCTTTCTTTTTGTAACCTCAAGAGAAGTATCTCTGCTCCATATAATTTCTTTCAAGAATAATTGTTTTAACTCTCTAAACATATATATTTTTAGGCTCTCCTGACATCTTTCTCAAATATAGCAGCTGGAGTTTATTCTTCATGCAACACAGAATACTCAATCACCTTTTTCATCTGCAAGAATATGTCTATGCCTGTAGGCTACACTCTCTCACTAGATCCTCACTGCATCACATCATAAAGCAGAATATGTAATGCCCCAGCTTTGTCGCTGAAGTTATGTGACGTGGAATGTTAGATGTTATGAAAGCATCGACTACAGAGATGGAGGGAATTCCACTGCTATGCTGTCTGTTTGGTTCTCATCTTATTTTTCTCCTGCAATTTTAGGTTGTTCATAATGTTTTCTAAAAGGATAGTTTATTAAGGGAATTAAGTTAGGAGTTTTCATTATTTCTAGGTTATTATGCTGTTATGTTACTGTTCTGATCCCCTGAAAATTGAATTACACTCTATGTGGCCCTTGAATTTAAATGATTTTTACATCCTTGGTTTTAACAGTTATGTTTAGAAAACAGTTCCATCTGAGAGCACTACTGATGTGCATTACGTACTTATTGTAAATATTTATCCATCATTGCAATGATGCCTGATTACCTCTGACCAAAAGGTTATGTGATTGGTGAAGTTTGTCAGTTTTATCAGCACGATTACTCAAGATTTTGTGGATGGATTTGCATAAAACTTTAACAAGAGGTGGAGTATGGCCCAACTGAAAGTGATGAACAATTCATTTAGATCTAAATATGACTGGATTTTCTCGCTGTGCAGCATTATGAACGATTTCTGTTTATTTTATGGTACATATACCTCCTGATAATCTGAGTAGATACTTAGTAGGTGTAAGTCTGAGGACATCCTTTGTTTAGCTTTGCCTACAAAGTCAGAAAGTTTAGTTTTGTAGATTATCATGGTTCGTGTCATTCTGCATCTAAAACTGCTAAAATGTGCTGCAGTTACAAAAGCTTTGTACAGCTAGAATAATACATAATACTTTTTTGTACTTCAGTATTTGGACAAAAATAATAGATTCTATCTTATTTCAGCTTTTCAATTTGTCAGGAGATGGCGCTGGTTATAATCACATGAACCATTATGTTTTCTACTCATTACACACATCCTGCTACATGATGCAGCTGACTCATGACTACTTCTTCAGGCCCTACAGACCTCCAGAAAAAACCCTGTTTCACAGTAAAATACGTTTTTTTAGGTGCTTTCTGCATAGTAGTAATACTACAACTACTACTACTACTACTACTACTAATAATAATAATAATAATGTGGTATATATTATATATTAATAATAATAATAATAATAATAATGTGGTATATATTATATAATAATAATAATAATAATAATAATAATAATAATAATAATAAAGCAAATCATTTTTATTCTGTTATATAATGCCTAACATAGCATGTTTGTGTAATCTCTAATGTTTGTGTGTTCAGTATATTGTGACTTGTTAGGTCATATTAGTTCACTGAACTGTTTCTTTACCATGAGAACATCATCTCCTAAAAAAAAGTTGCTGTGACAGTAACCTGTGTCATACAAAAACTGTCCTGGCCAGCACCCCTCAACACTATGGTTGGGTTTAACCATCATATTGTAGGCCAAACAGAATTTTACTGTGTAATTTTATTACATTTAGAATTGACATGTAAACATCAAAGTAAGACACATTTGAACTAGAAGCAGCTAACATGTATGTTTATTAATTGATATGCATACTTTACTGTACTGTATGCTTCTAGGTTACTGTTTTTGTACATTTTTTCGTTTTTATTAGGTACATTTCTTTACTTTACCAACTGACCACTAGAGGGAGGCTCTGGCATGACGGTGTTGTACTCAGCCCATCAGGGAAACAAGTGGCTGGTTGTCAGTGTCTCCCGTCTCTGCCTGTCCTGCTGTCAGACATGACTGAGAACCAGTTTGCTCTGTTTGGATGGAAAATTCCGGGGCTTTCTTTGACTATAAATAGCTCAGTTTATTCCTATGTAATGTGTAGGTTCTGGAAAAGGGATTTTAAAGAGCTGGAAACCAAGGCCTTGAAAACTATCATACCAACAGGTGGGCCTGTTGTTGTCGAAGGTGACTAGATAATCAGCGCTACCATAATAACTAACCAAACATACAACACCCACACAAGTGCACAGAGACGCCAGCAGAGTCTACATAATTTCTGTCTACCATCTCTCACCGGGGTGATTTGCAATCTGACCAATCGTGCCTAAATACATGGTTACAATGGGTTGTATTTCATTGCTGAGGTACAGTTAAGTACACTGCTTTAGTCTGTCTCTGGTCCCAGTATGGCTCCCAATGAAGATCCTCTTTCATTTAATCCCTCTTATCTGATCTCAGATGAACCAGTAACAGCAGATGTTTGATCTCTGACTTTTTTTTATTTTTTATTGTCTTCTGACCTCTGACCTTACTTTCATCACGAACAAATGCTCACACGTAGAGGTCCACATGGATGTTGTGTGAAAAGTACAGAACGTTTTTCTTTAATGTTTACTGATGAGCCCTAAGAGTAAATCCCATATGTACAATGTTATTGCACATGTACACATCCGTTCACTTGGCTGGTTTTGATCAGAGCTCTTAAATTATTCTTAATTATCTGATGTCAGGTTACATCAACAAGCAAGTTTTTTTTCTTTTTTTTTGTGTTTCCAATTTCCCAACATATTAAATATTAAAGCATATTAAAGCCAAAATATTAACTATTTTATTTTCCCTGGTTAATTATGACACAGCTTTCAAAAAATCATGTTTTAAGCTAGCAGGAATCCTTTAACCATGCAATATTCAGAACCTTTTTAGCCAGAAAGATGCAGAGTATCATTTGTAAAGTGGCACAAAATTGAAAATGCAACGTGTGAAAACCACAGCAGTAAGTTTTAATGTCTTTTTGTTGAGTGAAATTATAGAATAGGCTGATGGAGGAAGACAAGCAATGTCCAAATGTCAAATGCTTAAATCAGTATTATTATAATATTATTATTATTATTATTATTATTATTATTAATAATAATAATAATAATAATTAATAACAATATTATTTCTGTACTCTTGTAGTACAGATTGTGTTTATGGTATAATGATTGAAGAATGTAGTAATAAACTTATGCTTCCTTCCATCTCTTGAATTTTTTGTTTTTTTTTATTTTTTTTTTCTATTTTAGTTTTTTTTATGTTTTTATATTTGTCATAATCTTCAAATAAGCTTTCTCGGTTGATTAAAAAAAACTGGAATAGATTCAGACAAATAAATGAACATATAATAAGTAAAATAAGGTAATATACATTGCTGCTTTTTTTAAAAAAAGTTCGGTGAGTTGCAACAAATTACAGCAAAGTAAAACCAGAGGAGCAGAGCTGTTGTATGTACATGTTTGTCCATACTGAAGTTCGTAGAAACAGGACATGTATTATCAGAAGGATTCTAAAGTGAAGTAATTGTCTTTTTATCCTCCCTGACCTCAATCCTTGACACACGTTTTGTGTCAGGAATGGAATAGCTCTTGATGTCCAAGCACTGCTAAGTACAGTGTGCTTAATGCTGGCAGTGTCGAGTAACATAGTCTACCTCTTTGCTATATTCAGATACAGAAGTTGTACTTGCAGAGTTGACAACAACTATGGTGTGTCTTTGAGCGTGTGATGTTGTGTACATCTGTCAATATAGGTATAGGGGATGGTTTGTGTATCTTTGCATAACATTGTCTCGAGGGAGACCTTTTTTTATATTGGCCCTGATGGAATACAAGAGGAGAATTGCATGAGTCTAAATGATGGGATGAAAATTTTCTGTGATTTTTTTTTTTTTAATTTTGTCCTCACATGGGAAATTTTCTGTAGAGTTGGTGATTAGATTTGTCAAAGAGTACCATTAATAGTATTCCACTGTGAGAAAGGGAGTAAGATTGGTGTATGGTTTCTCCCTCGTGCTCTTGATTATTCCCTTGGGAAAAAGCACAACAGGGAGGCTCAAGCAGGATTGAAAAAGAAAACATGCATTCCTGAAAGTGCTTTTGAGGAATGTGACTTGAGAAACTCAAGTGGACACACACTGTTCTTCACAGAGACCAGTGGTCAGCTTGTAAACGTCTTTCCTGATTTTTATTGGATTAAAAAAACGCAATCCGTGGCTGAGTTTATTGTTGTTTTGTCTCTGTAAGGATGTTTCTGTCAGGCCCAGAAAAGAAAGTCAGAGAAAAGAAAACTGCAAGTTAGGACAAGTTTCTACAATATAAAATATGATTATGTGAACGATTCCATCAAAGCCCTTCAGAATAGCTAACAGGTCACATATATCTTTCCTTATGCTCTTAAATCTCAGCCTTAAAATGTACTTTTAACCTCCTACATTTACTGTAAACTTCCACCTGTAATGAAAAGAAAAAGAACCTGAGATTTCACAGCTGCTAAAATTATGCTTTTTAAAAACTGAAGTGAAATCATGTGCATGTAGCCTGAATGTACAGGTGGTAATAAACTCTGTATCCTCTGTCATGTCATTTTATAAATAACAATTTAGACATTTCAGATTTAATTTTGTTTGCTGATATGTTTTAATGCATAGCAAGTTTTTACTTGAGACACCCATCATCGCTTATGTGATACCATCATTTAACAAACACTGCTGAAGCTGCTGAATGCTGCTTTGGCCTAAAGCATCTGCTTCTATCTCTCTGCCAAGAAAACTGCACACCCACCACCGTTTTGATGATGACATTAAGATCACACACAACTATTTTATGTTTTAAGAACTATTAATGAATAGGTAAATGCTGATTGACGCTGGAGACCATGCATTTGTAAGTGTGTAAAATGTGGGGCGCAAATTTGAAACATGAATTCAGCAAACCTCTGTTGGCCTCAACTTAAAGCAATATTAGGTGCTACCAGCATACGTTGTGAGTACAGCAATGTTTGAAAGATTAAAGGCTCTCAGATGAAGGAATTCAGGTATTTCAGGTTCTCGTTCATTAATGGAAGGCAGATAGACTCCAGGATTGAATATGGGCTGAATGTGGCTTGTGTAATTCTGGTTTAGTTACCATTCTGTCTCTGTCTCATAACAAAAAACTGTGTAAAAACCAAAGCAGGACGTTTGTGATTACAGAAAGTTGAAAGTAGTTTTCTTTGGAGGTGACTATGCTTACTGTCTGATCAGGCGAGAAGCTCTGGAATCCAGGAGAGGCACAGATTTGACCTGTTTTATATACATATAGAAAAGAGCCAGTTCTGGTGGATGTGGTACCTGACAGACCCTTAGCCTGGGCTCCTCTCATTACAGAGTTCAATAGAAAATTTCATCTGTGAAGAGGCTCATGGCAAGCTGGACCAGAGTACATTTCTGAAATGGATGAATTTATGATTCACAAATTCACCATTTGGACTTTTAGAAGTCCTCTGTCTTCATATATACAGACTCTGCTGTTTGTTGGGTGTTATAATAGACTGTATATAAAAAGATGGATGGAGACTATGTGATGTCACCCATAGCTTTCTGAAGAGCTGAATTGAAGCATGGAGGGCTGTTCAAACTATTGCCATCTTGGCAGGGGCATGCGTGTCGTCTCGCCCGGAAAATACAAATATGGGCAAAGAGGTAGAGCTGAGAGGGGGGCTGTAAGCGTCATGGCGAATGATTGACATCTAGGGAACTCCGAGCTGCCTGTTGCTAATAGCTTTCCGAGCCAACCTGGAGATAACAGGAGCTAACCAGCTATCGGATGAAAGCGGTCTAAAGCTAAGTCACAAGTTGCTGAAAACTCCGGTTGTTCTACATCTTCTTACTTGAAGTGGGAGATCGGGTACCTGTCAATCAAAAGGACAGGCCCCTAAATATGCCGAACTTCGAGATTAAATTACTATTAAACGGGTGAGTTAGAAAAAATTAACTTCTCCCATAGTTGTCATGAAGGTAAACCTGACCTATAAACAGAAAATGGACTTTTGAGCCAGAAATGCACACAATAAATATCACTTTTAGGCAAAAAAGTTATGAATGCAGAGTTTTCATGTTGGAAAGCTGCCACCTTAAAAATCAGCCCCACTTAAATGTCATTACTGTTATTTTCTTTCTGTTAAAATTCACTCTTATGTCTGTTGGTTAAAAGTTGTTGGAGAAAAAAATTCTTTAGTGCTTCAGTGAAGACCTCAGCTGACCTGTAGAAGTCCTGCCACTCATTATGCAGATAAAATGGTTATGAAAATACCACCGACCACACCGTATGGGTTGCACTTCTACAGCTCACCAGGATATTGTGTAACATTTTTCAAATGCTGGGGGCTATATGGTAGTCAGAGCTGCACAAGTGGTTTTTTTTTCAGCTGTGGAAAGAAAGTTGCTTCAGCTTGCAGTAAGAAATCACACTATTTTATTGCTCTCAGTTAAAGCTAGCCATAAATACATCCAACTAGTCGAGCACAGTTCATGAGTGATTACTCTTTGGTCAGCTTTATCAATTGTGCAATCATTTCTAAATGTCACTGGGCTTCTTTAAATGGCAAGTTGAGCACCCTCGTCATTGTTGTTTACTCTGTGTTGGTTTGCAGTGGCATGGAAAAAGGATCTGTCCACAATTCATTAAAAACTGAAAAGAATTTTTGTGCAACATTCATTTTCATGTTTTGTGCAACTATTTTTGTCTTTAAATTTGAGCTTTGTTTTGAAAATGAACTAATAAATGAAGTTTAAAAGCTGATTGGAGCAGTTTTTACACTTTCAAAGCATTCACACCTTCTTTGTGATGCTTGAGATGCAGGAAGTAGCTCCCCATGACATCATGTGATCGATAGAGACTCATAGCATGAAAGAATGTCAGTGACATCACTTGCTGTGAACAGATCATACATGCAGCTGCATGTGGTCACTTATACAAGAGCACAACAGCTGATGTTTGCTAAAAAATCACAACACTTTCAGACATTCAGTTGCCTGAAGTATCAGACAGTCATTAAAATGATTAAATCATAGAGAGTTTAATATTGTGCTGTAAAAAAAAAAAAGCATTTGCAGCTTGACAAAGAAAATGTTTCAGGACTGACTCATTTAAATAGAGACGCTCATGATTGCAAGAAAACAAAGTGATGATCTGTAAAAACAGATAAATTTGATAGTAGCTTTATTCACAGCTGTACAGTCCTCATGACTTCATGATTGAAGCCTTGTGTTCTTTTGTTCCTGAATAAGTGGTGGGAGGCGTTGAAGAAGTGGGAGTGGCCAGTAATCAGGGCCTCTTCCATTTTACAGTGTAATAAAGCATGAAGTGGTTTACCCCGGGCCTTCCCCCTTTCTTTTGCCACGTGGTATGTTCCAACCCAGTATTTAAATCCGGGAGCTTGCAGGCTGTGCTGTTCATGCACTGAAAACCGGTGTATTCCAGGAAGCAGCTGTAACCCAGAATCAGAGGAAGAAAGGGGGACAAAAACTGCTTCAGCAGCACTCTGAAGGTTGAGACAGTTTCAGCAGGAGAAAAAAAGGAAACACAAAAGAAAGGGAACAGTGTCATCCCGGTGTCAGAGCAGCTTGTGTTTTGGAGGGAGCTGACGCTGTGTCGTTCTGGTCTTATTTGCTGTCATTCTCTCTCTTCCACCGTACCAGCGGGGGAGGGTCCATCAGCCGTCCCAGGCCTAGTTAGATGTCCCAGCATCCCGCAAGAGCTCAATCAAGGCCACTGCAACCATAACGGAGACTGTGAGAACAGGAAAAGACAGGCAGATAGAGGTACTGTAACCTGTGCTAATTAATCATGAACAGTACCTTCAGAATACAGAGATTGTTAATGTGAATTCTGTTTCACTAGAAGTTGGAGCAGTTCTGCGTTAGGTATGGTAATAACCTCTTAAAAAATATTGCACAAGCCATCAAATAGGGAAGCATAAACTGCAAAGCATGCAGAAGACAGGAAGAGAAGCTACAGAAATGAAGGAATAAGACGACTCATAAATTAATTTTATTATTTATTATGTGGGCAGGTTGTTACAGATGAGTGTTCCTATAATGCTGATTTCTATAGTCTGGGAGTTGTTGTTCATGAGCATTTGGGACACCTAGTCCCCACTGCTCTTTGCTCCACTTCAGCATGATACAGTACAGCAGCCAAGTAGATTAATCCCTTAAATTCTTAAGTTAGCTAAATTAAATTTAACATTTGTCACTTGTTTTGCAAAACCACGCAGCAATCAGAAGAGTGGCCATCAAACTGCTGAACAAGTACACTTTAAATAAATACAAAAGGAAAATGTCATTTAGAACCGCATCTTTATTAAGACCGAAGCCCGCAGGTAGGTTGTGTGAGAACACACTGTGTACTGCTCGGAGCTGACTGTCAACCCACCTGAGCATGCTGACCTTCCTGATGACTGTAAGGGTAGTGGTTTACATGTGCTGCTATATGCCTTGTGCGCTGATTTATGTTTTTTTTGGGATGCATCTGTTTTCTCTTATTACACTGGGCACAGAATTAGTAATGAACTTTAGTTGTTCTGTGTTTACTGAAATGTTTGTCCTCTAACAGATATTTGTTGATGGTTTTTATGGATTTTAAATGAGTTAGCTGTTCAGAAAATTGACTTTTTGGTTCTCAGTGGCAAATTTTCATCATCCTCTTATTTCAATTTTGAATGATGAGAGGTAATCACGCTTGAGAGATGCACATGCAAAGCAGAGGCTTATTCTCATCTGTGGTTGCTTAGGAACATCAGATGCATGTGTCGTCACTATTCTCTCTCAGGGACTAAACTGAAGACTGTAAAGAAAAACAAAAGTTTCACCAGACCCTTGGGTATCAGAACAAGAAAACAGACCAAAATAAATTAATGTGGGACTCTGCTTGCATCTGTGACTCTGTGGTTTTCTGCCATCAGCCATTTCTCTTGTACTAACATGCTCATAATACTCTGCTGCTCCTTGACAACGGTGACTGCATATGCTTTTCACACACCTCTGCAGATCTAGGCAACCTTTTTTTATTATTATTTTTTTTACTGATTTCTCTATGATAATACTCTTATAGTCTACCTAGAAGCTAACTGTGTTGGAGTTTGCATTTCTGATTAATATATGAATAATACAAAGTCTGCTGTGCAACTTAACATTTATGCTGGGTGGTAACTGAACATTCCCCCTTTATTGGTTTTGACCTTTACTATGATTTTACATATTTGTTCTGCAAATTTCTCTTCCAAACTCTGATTTGTCAGTAGTAACGTGAACATGAAGTGTTTTGATGATATGTGTGGAGGTGGAAGACAGTTTAAGCATCATAAGATCAAGTTTTCATGTGATGTAATGATTTTAAATTTGTGCTAGTTCTGTTAGCAATATTAGCACACATCTAAACATAGTCGTATAGGTTTGGAAACAGTTCATGTTTAAATATAAAAAATCATTTAAACATTTCAACGTGGTTTTCTACAATTATGAAGTTAGTGGCATTAAGAATTGAAATAGAAATATATTTATAATCTCTTTGTGACACTGTTTCAAAATATTGGTGATTTGAAGAAATGCTCAGCCTTGGCCTTTTCTGTTTCTGCACCCAGCAGAGCCTTTGAGAAAAAGTTGGAGAGGTTCTTTGAGTTAAGAATTGCAAATGAGGCAATGCAAGGCCACAGCTATTCACCAAAAGGCCAACTCTGCATGGCGTTTTTTTTAGTTTGCTTTTTGTGTTGTAAGAATCTTTTTTTTTCAGTTGTCCAGTATCATACAGTTGTTGCTTAGATGATTTTGATCAATGACTTCTTCTGTTTAATGAAGTGGACAGAATAACTAAAAAAGTTACACAGAGGAAGCATAGTCCTTTCCTGCAGTAGTGACCTGATCTACGTTGCTATTATTTTACTCAATAAAAAATCCATTTTGCAAATCCAAACACTTTAAATCCTTTCACGGATACTATTGTGTTTAGCTGTAAGGGTAAATAACATTCGGGATGCACCAGTGTAATAGCAGTATAAGGTTTTGGTCTGACACTTTGTGCATGTTCTCATACTCAGTATTTAAAAAAATGTTGTGATGCCACAGAACCCAATATCAAAATTAACACATTTATGCAAGAAGGTTAATATGTGGAATTAAAGGGTTAATTTTTAAATGTATTAATGGATAAACAACAAAGTTAATACTCATGCCATATATCAAAGTCTGAATTTGGCATTTTCTTTGAGAGAGAAAGTTAATTTGGGTTAAATTAGATGCTTTGTAACAGCGGTGAACCGAGTCCACCAAAAACCTCTTTATCCCCTGTTTCTATGAAGACTGACAGTTTCAAGCCTTATACGTAGAGGATGTTCATACGATGATCTGTTTGATATATCGCACATTTAACCACTCAGTCGCGGCTTCTAGCATATCTCTCCTTACTAGCTAACTGTAATGGGATTTATTAGTACTTCTAACGGTATTCGGTAGAAGTAAAAACTCAAATATAAGTACTTGCATGTATAAAACAAATGATAAGTTGCAGAACTAGAGACTACAATATCTGTTTTTTAGTTGTTGTTGCTAAATTAAACAATACTGACTTTGATTAAGGTTCACTTGTAGATGCAACCTGGAAATTAACAGCAGAATATTAGGAAATGCTGGTAATTGGTTTCTAGTTTCTAGTTGACTCATCAAGACCTCCATGAGCTCAAAATATAGACATAGCTGAGTTTCCTGTGTCATGCTGCTCTGTCAACATCAGTGTTTACTGACATAAATTCATACTAAGATACTGATTGATCTGTCATGTCATATCAAAATGCAGCCAGCATCTTGAAGAGAGCTCCATAAATAGCTGTTTTTGTCTGTGTTGTGTTGTCATTTGCAAGCTTGGTTGTTAGGTGTATTAAACCCATCCTCCTTCGGTCTTCTTTTACCTGCCCTATTTGGCACGTTGCTGCATATCCCAGCACGTAACCACAACCAGTATCACTGGTAGGATTTTGTTTGGCAACTTGAGCATCCTTACAAAATAAAACAAAATGAGGATCCAATCTTTAAAGAATCTTTAAACTATTACTGTAAATCAAAAAACAAAAAGGCAGGCAGTGTCAAAACATTTTATTGTCGCTGCGAAGAAGTAAGATCTGATTCCATTTGCTATCAGTTATGTTGGTCATTTTACAAGGATTAACCTTTGCTCAAGACTCTCAGCATCACAGTAGGTAACAAAAAGGTTTGATAAAAGCTCTGTTAGCATTACATCTTAACAAAATAAAATATTTCTTTCACTTGGAAACTGATCTGAAGCTAATTCTGAATCTGTAGTTCTTCTATGAACAACCATGAAGTGACTATTTGTTGTCTAAACATAATGTAAAAGCACATTTGATTAATAATTTGGGGAAAAAATTGTAGACTACTCTGATCTATATTTAACTTATTAATATATTTCTCTGCACCTTTCGTTGCTGCTTGGCTTTGACAGTGTGCTGATGGGAGCATAGGGCAGACTATAAGGGGAGCCTTAGACCATACAGAGCAGTGACAGCTCTAAGGATACTTAATGAGCATGTGGGCAGTGTGCAGACTCAGGTCTCAAGAATGTGGCACGAAGCTAAGATGGACAGCTCAGTCAATATAACGTGCTTGTATAAGCAGTGAGCTCATAATGGCTTCGCAGTGAACAATGTTTGAGGTTTTCATTCTAAAAAAAGAAGATCCAGTCACTCAGGAAAGTTTAATCTGAGCTATGTTTATGTTTGGCGTCACAGCTGGTTTTATACCCCCACTCTTTATACGCTTAAAAGGCCTTATTTAATTATCTTGCTTAATTGTTATATAAAAATGACTTTTAGAAGATTTAACAAGTGATCTGTGTGATTTAAAAAAGAAATCTTAGTTTCCCATTTAATGCATTTAATACAGATTTTGTACTTCTGGACTTGTTTCATTGTCAGTGTGTACTATGTATATGTAAGTGTATATAAAGTCTGTTCTGCCCAGTGCAGTGATGCTACTGGGATGAAAGGGTTGAAATGTTGTGGATTAAGAGCCTTCTGTGGTGGACAGTCTTTGGAATCACATCAATACAATATTGGAGATAACTGTGTGTACTATAAGTCTTTGTCCGTTTAAAAAATACACAATTGTATACAGTTTAATGACATGAATATATAATACCCAAAAATATTCAAATAAATCACTGTTACAAGGATTTGATAGTATTATTGAAGATATCTGAGATGTTTCTGGTTGAGTGGGACTGTCATGTATGTTTGCTCCACTTCAGATTCCAGACTGGTATATCCAGTGTAACCACTGTTTCCCAGATTGAGTTTTTACTAAGTGACTTTTGTGTGCAATATTTAAATGTATTACGATATCAGTATACCGTGGAGAGTTACCTTCTGCTCATTCCAAACTCCACCGCTTCAGAAGCAGACAGCAGATGGCCGAGACTAATTGTCCCAAACCAGACACAGCAATAACGTTTCCAGTTATAGAGAAGTGAGAGCACACCACTCCTAAAGACTTGACTCACTTATTCCGTATAACCATAATATTCTTGACATTGTTGCTCTTTAAATCCATGGCTGACTTCAGAAAGTGTAGACAGAATAATATACTACAGTCTTCTGGATGTGCTACAAACAGTAAAAATCATTCTTCAAGTTACTTTTCACTGTGTTTAGTTCAGATTGGAGGAGGCATAAGATTTTACCAACAGGAAGAAGGCCCTTTTATGCACACTCAGGTTTGTTTCTATCTACTTGCGACCATGTACGTTTACATTGAGGTAATTATTTCTCGAGAGCAGTACGCTGACTGCTCGCTCCAGCTGTCTTTTATCAAGCTGTTCTTGGACATTTCATTAAAGATTTTTGTACTTTATCACAGATTGCAGCCACTTTCACCACAGCTTCATAATTAATCATCAGTTTAGTTTCATTTGTTGTTTTTTGCTGACAGCTCTGTGTTAGCTGATGTCCACGTCTGATGCCTTCAGTACATATTCAAATTAGGCTAATGGATTTGTGTAGCTGAAAGAAGAGAACAAAGCAGGTTCCTGGGCAAAGATTGCTCAATACTGAGAGTGTTGTGTTTGCATTTTGCTGTGGTTTTTATGGTGTGCAGTGTCTGCATCTTGTGTTTCAAATTTCTGAGTTTGCTCATTTTAAGTATCATGTGATAGTAATGTGTGGTGACTAAACCAAGTTTATGCCTGTTAGAATAACTTTTCTTCGCTCAAAGGAGAATACTTTGTGATCTTTGGTAAACCAAACTCAAATTCTTTTCTATTTATGTTTTGATGATAACTACTAGCTTTGCCTGCTTTTGTTGTGTTTGACTGTTTTTCCTCTGTTTTTAACAGACTGGGATGATGAAGAATTGCTAACTAAAGTTACCTTAAGGTCTAATAAATTAAATGAATTATTAAGTATCAGAGCTATTCATTTGTAAACATGTTGTTTACTTTGTGAACAATCAGTCTTATCAATCCAGAAGCAATTACGCTGCATTTAGTCAGTCTTCACTGCCTTTACGCAGCCAGTATGAACACAGTGGAACAGTTTCCTGCAATGCATTATGTAACTTGTATTTTCCTTCTTTCCATTTTACTGAAATGTCTGGTCAAAGTCTAAGCAAGAAAATGTAAAAATGAGGAAAAAAGGGCTTTGCAGAAACAAAGAGGCAAATTTTCTTCACGCTGTACTAAAAGTAATTGTAGAGTTCAAATGAATTCTTAAATTGTTTTGCATGACTTCATATTCTGAAAAGTAATAGGAAATAACGGAAAATACATCTTACTGGGTAGACAGTAGTGTAGCAGTAAACTCAAAGACTTGCCTATTTATATTTCTTTTATGTCATAAAGTTAATCACAAGTTAATATAGGTATGAGGCAGACTCCTCCTTTAAAACAGACCTTTTATCATTCATCTGTTTTAATGTTGAATTTTCATATTGCTGACTTGTTTCACATACTTATTATTTTGATTCATTGTTTCTTCCTTGATAATGCACTTTTAAATGCTTGATTCCCAAGTGCAGACTTTTATGGACTATTAAGAGTTTCATTCATATCCCACACATCACATGTTGTAACTCTTCCCATGTTCTCCTACAGACCTCTGTGGTGTGTCTGGGTCCAAGCCCCTCAAACCTCAGCGATCCCTTCCAGGGACCCCTGTTTCTCTCTCCCATTACCCAGTCGACCTGCGAACATCCATGGAGGAAAAATACAAAGAGATTGCAGAGGTGAGAAGTCAGATAATACAGTTATTGAAACAAAAGCACTGCGATCTATAATCATATTATCTTATCATTGCAACAAATTAGATAAATATGAAATTAGGTTTAATTATTGTTGATCATTTCAGCTATTAGGAGGATTAGCTCATTTACTGAAGACTGTAAAATCCAAATAATGTCTTGTCCAGTATCTGTAATGAGCTTTTTTTTAAGCTTCATCTTAGATCACATGTGGCACATGGTTTTGTGTTTGTGCAAGCCCTCCATATATTCATGCTTCCACAGGTACTGACAATTTCCTGTTTGGTGGCTCCATAAATCTTATCATTTGTGTTTGAACTAGGAGCTGTTCACACGCAGCATGGCAGAGAGCGAGATGAGAAGTGCCCCTTATGAGTTCCCAGAGGACAGTCCCATTGAACAACTGGAAGAACGACGGCACCGCCTGGAGAGGCAAATTAGTCAAGACATCAAGTGAGGAAATGCAGACAAACTCTAAGCGAAAGCCTAGTTAAATGAACAATTTACATAACCTCGGACAGATGGACACAGCTGTCCCTCTTCCTTCCTCCTCCCTCCTTTTACAGTGTTGCTTTCACTTATGCACACATGCTTATCAGCTTCCAACATGCAATGTGTAACTAATACCTGCATTTTGCTGATTGAGCTAGCTAGCATTCAGGCACCTGGTCTGGTGATACATCTTCTACTGCACACATTTTCACAAGGTTCTCCTGGCCAAAGTTGATGTTAACAGCACCACTAAGCTAATCAATGAGTGGTTATCCGGCATACACTCCATAATCAGGGTTGCTATTACTAACTAAATTTAAAATTCTTTGTGTCTACATGTATAAATGTTCTAGATATGTTTGACAGTGGGTGCTTGTTGGAGTGTAGGTTTATGGTTGGGTTTGGTGTCCCTCCTTGTCTGTGCTTAATTTCTTCTCACTGCCTCTGGTGCCCATCTGTCCCTGCCTTGCCCACGCTATCCTGCTCCACTGCATATCACCCAAAGGCTTGAGCCAGAGATCTTGCTCCGTGCCAAACAGGACTTCATGAAAATCGACAGTGCTGCAGACCTAGAGTGAGTGAGCTCTGCCTCAGTGTGCATGTTTCGTCTGGTGATTAATTCTGCTGTTTTGCATCTCTGTTTTACTCACACATACTTGAGAAATGTGCATGAAAACTACTTACCTGATATTTTGATTTTAGTTTTGCTTATTATACACTTATTAGCATCCAGTATTTAAGAAGTCTTCAGGAATATGAGGTGGACCACATCTCCCGCCCTGCTGGTGAACTGATAGGCATGCAGATGGGTTGGAGCTTTGCTTTTTGCTTTCTCTTAAAATAACAATATTACATTAAGTTAATAATCCTGAAAAATACTTTCTGAATAAAAAATACTTTTAAAAATACTATCTGAATTTAAATTATTATCCACACATGTTGTGAGAGCATTTAACCTGGCCGCTCTGTATTCCTGTGCATGAGTGTTTTGAGGAACAGGACAGAATGTTTCAGGTGTTTACTTGGCAACAAAAGTCCCACGGTTCATGAAGGTCTCACCTAAGTGTTTATAAGACTTTAATGATCTGCAATGAGGACACCCTCAGAGGTATCTCAGATAAATACAGCTGTGTTTACACCACAATGGACGAAACTTCCCACCTCACACACATATTATTACTGCATACTAGTCATAACAAACAGCTAATAACCTTCTACCTTAACATGGTCATGTGTAGTGCTGTGTGTGATAGATAGCATGATACAAAGATGCTTTCCAAACTGTTCAAAATAATGAAGTGCACTAACAATTAACACAGCCATGAATTGTGGACTAAAAACTCCAAATATATTTTTCCTTTTCTGTTGTATTTTCACTTTAACTCAACTGTTTTCTCATTCCTCCTGCCTTTGTTTTTGTCTTTGTTTTTTTTTTTTTTTTTTTTCTTTCTGTATATATGTCACAAGATTAATGAAGGACAAGAGTGTGGACACAGTTGACGTTGGCTTCCCAGACAGGGAAATGCCGATGGAAAGAGAGTACCAACGGGTCTCAATATCTGGAGAGGAGAAGTGTGGGGTGAGAATCTCAAATCAAAAGTTAAAAAAAATTAAAATAAATAAAACTGTTTAAGTAATTTAACTTCACCTCCATTTTTACTGCTGTCATTTTAAACCTTTCTAGGTGCCCTTCACTGACCTGGTAGATGCTGCAAAGTGTGTGGTGAAAGCATTATTCATCAGGGAGAAGTACATAAATCGTTCCATGCAGACGTTTTGTAAGACCACAGCTCATGCCTTGCAAGACCTTGGGATGAAGACTCTGGATATGGGAATCTATGACGACATACCAGAGACCCCTGTAGATGCTGGTATAGAAACACACATTCAGTTTACAGCTGACTGACGCATATTTAGCATTTTGTCTTGGTTGATTAATCTGTTTTTAAATATCGCAAAATAACCGTTGTACTGCCTGTTTTCCACTGACTGAATCTCAGAATCTGCAAGCTTTTTTTAAAAAAAAAAAATTATTTGTTGCCAAGAAAAGTCATTGGAGCATCTTTAGTTACTCGTTTGGAAAATCCTCTTGTCAGCAAATACCTGCTGACAGAAAGGATTTCAAGCCTACACAATCATGCAGTGACAAATGAACTGCTTCGAGGCTTTGCAGACTAATCACAGCTATGGCTTTAACAAAACAAGACGAAAGCAGGTCAGTATTTCTGACTTATCTCAGACTTTTACCACTAGAATGATTGATCAGTTAGTTAATAATTACCAGACTGGATTAATGTTAACAATCTGTAGTTGTAGTGCTAAATTCTTTAGTTCCTCCAAGGTCTAAACATTTCTTTTTTGTGACTGTTTTCAGTGAATATGTTTGTATGACATTAAATAAAACCAAATTATTTTTTGTATAATTTTTATTGCCTTTGTCAGGCAGCTAAACTTATCATCTTATTAATACTGTGTTTTATTTGCTGTCGCCTAAAGAAAAGTAGCTCTACTCAAATAAACCCACATCTTCTAACCCACTTCTGCTAATCTGTGTGCCAAATTCAGCTATACCAACCTGTACCACGATGCCACACAGAGAAAGTTAGAAATGACAGAATATCTCCAACCTTTCTTTTTCTTTTTTTTTAAATGAACTTCATAAAGTTGGCAACATCAGGCATGTGTATGCCAATAACTGAGTTACCCTCTCATAAAAGCACTCCATACTGGGACGAAGAAGGTGGTGCAATTGAACTGTAGCGTCACATAACTGTGTATGCAACTGTGCTGATTATTAACTTTCATAATAAGACTTGTTTGTTAGGATTCAGTCAGATCTGTCACAAAGAATGCTTTCTTTTCCTAAATACCATATTTGCTAAATATTTGGGTTTCTTCAAGCTTGGAAAGCTTTCATGATCTTGATAGAGGAGCAGCATTTAGATTGGTAAGTATACTATTTAGACCAGGAATCCTCAGTCCTGGCCCTCGAGGGCCGGTGTCCTGCAGGTTTTCCATGTGACCCTGCTGGACTCAGACAAGCTCTGCTCTGTCTGTTAAATACATATTGATTTGAATCAGGTGTTTTGAAGCTGGGACGCTTGGAAAACCTGCAGGATACTGGCCCTCGAGGACCAAGATCGGTAATCCCAGACTTAGACTGTATGGTTTGCCTAAAATATTGAGGTACCTGCTGGAAGAAAGTTTAGTCAACCTTTAAAGATGAAAAACTCAAAAGCTAGTTCTTTTTTTTTATTTTTATTTTTTTTTTTTTTTATTACTTTATCATTGATATTACTCTTATGTTATTTATTTATATTAAGCAATTAATGAATAGCTGTACAATACATATTTCCTTTAATGAAATTTTAAGATATTTGCTTGTAAATATTATAAATTTAGAAAGATTAATCAGTCTCCAACTTGGTTTTTTTTTTTCCTCAGATGCACCTGTCCACCCTCCAGTTTCAGAGTTTCATCCTTATGACAACCAAGACCCGAAAAATATGCCAGCAGACACGGGATATGGCTGTAAGATGGTTGATGGTGTAATTCATGTGTACACCAAGAAAACCAACATGGACAAGTATGTGTTTATACCTGCACCAAAATTTACTACCTTACCATAGAAAAACTATAACTAAAGGAATTTTATCTTTTGTGCTTTTTAGAAGTGCAGAACTTGACCTGCCATATCCCGACCTGAAGGAATATATTGAAGACATGAATGTGATGATGTCCCTCATAATTAATGGGCCAGTGTGAGTCTTACTTTAATTGCAAGATTAATCTGATGCTTGGTCTTCAGTCTGCATGAAGAGTATGTCTTCTCTGTGGTGTTTATAGGAAGTCTTTCTGCTACCGTCGCCTGCAGTATCTAAGCTCTAAGTTTCAGATGCACATCCTCCTGAACGAGATGAAGGAGCTGGCAGCTCAAAAGAAGGTTCCTCATAGAGACTTCTACAACATAAGAAAGGCAAGAACGAACTGAATGGCACTTTCAGTTCAACTTTGCTTGAAACGTTTTCCAGTTTGCAGCATCTTAACGGCTCGTCTACTGCAAGATTTGAAGATACGAATTACTCTCACAGCTCAAATTTACAGAGGTGAAAGGAATTCAGTGGAATAACTGGTATCTTTGCTGGTGTTCTGACTCCAGGTTGACACACACATACACGCTTCATCCTGCATGAACCAGAAGCACCTGCTGCGATTCATTAAGAGAGCCATGAAGAAATACCCTGAAGAGATTGTTCATGTTGAGTGTGGGCGAGGTCAGACGCTCAAAGAGGTTTTTGAGACCATGAATCTCACAGCCTACGATCTGAGTGTTGATACACTTGACATGCATGCGGTAAGATACAGGAGCGATAACAGAAAATGATAGACTATGTGGCACATTTGGTATAAATAAAAATATTTATCTCCTATTTTTACTCATCAGGACCGAAACACCTTTCATCGCTTTGATAAATTTAACTCCAAGTACAACCCCATTGGAGAATCAATCCTCAGAGAGATCTTCATCAAGACTGACAACTGCATTGAAGGAAAATACTTTGCACACATAGTGAAGGTGTGAAATAATTCATCCATAAATTATTTACCTCATCCAAAAGATTTTTGAATTCACACAAACTGGTACGTCCCTTCTGTCCTCATCCATCCAGGAGGTGATGGCTGACTTGGAAGAAAGTAAATACCAGAACTCTGAGCTACGGCTGTCCATCTATGGCCGTTCTAGGGACGAATGGGACAACCTGGCTCAGTGGGCTGTCAGACACAGAGTATACTCTGATAATGTGCGCTGGCTTGTCCAAGTGCCCCGTTTATTGTAAGTGCTCCTTCAAAAGTGTTTCACCTTCAAGCTAAGATGTGTAGATTCAGTCTGCACATGTACACTGTTCACTGTTTTTTTTTTTTACCCAACACTGTGAGTTTGACAATGTTATAGTGAGGCAAAACAAGCCCTCTGGGATTCTCTTTGAAGGGAAAATAAACTATAAAATCAACTATACTAACAGCCTGATGGTCATGGATGAAAGCTTCCAGCCTCTTATTTGGCATTAATTTAAAAAAAAAGAAAAAAAAAAGAGAAAAGATCAAACACGGCAAAACCATTTATGTTTCAATAATCACCTTTTCAGTGATGTGTACCATACAAAAAAACAGCTGGCCAACTTCCAGGAGATGTTTGAGAACATCTTCATGCCTCTGTTTGAAGCCACAATCAACCCCTCCAGTCATCCTGAGCTTCATCTTTTCTTGGAGCATGTGAGTGTGACGTGACACAGAATTTCCCAGTGAAGCTACAGTGTGATTGTTAAATTATCTGCCTGCTTGTGTGTGTTAATAGGTGGTGGGCTTTGACAGTGTGGATGACGAGTCCAAACCCGAGCACCACATTTTCAACCTTGACAGCCCGCTGCCAGCTGACTGGACAGAAGAGGACAACCCACCCTATTCCTACTACCTCTACTACACCTACGCTAACATGACTGTGCTCAACCACCTGCGAAGGTAAAGGGGAGACATCGGTCCTTCACATTTATGGAAAATGTTCATTATTCACAAATGCGGACGAGTCTCCAAGGATTTCTTTTTGTTTTATATGTGATGCAGGCGACGAGGCTTCCATACGTTTGTGCTGCGACCTCACTGTGGTGAGGCAGGGCCAATCCACCACCTGGTGTCAGGTTTCATGCTGTCAGAGAACATCTCCCATGGGCTGCTGCTTAGAAAGGTAAGGAAACCACAAAGAAGCTTTTGGTCCCTTCATTCTTAAATAATTCTTGCAAACAAGTCAACTAGTAAAACATTTTTTGTTTTACTATCCCATACCCAACAAAATACATAACACAAACAAACAATAAACATCTACAATAAATACTACTACTACTAATAATAATAATAATGATAATAATAATAATAGAAAAGGTGACTGACAAAGGCTACTCAGAGACAATTATAGTGGATCTCTCAAAAAAGTCTAAAAAAGGGTGCCACAATTTGGAGAATTTATTTTCAGATCCACGGACGGTATATCGCATTTTTTCTAAATCCATACAAAGCATCATATCTTTTACCCATTGTGCATGTGAAGGGGGAGCAGAGTCTTTCCACTTAAACAATATAGCACGTCCAGCTAATAACAGGGAAAATTTTAATATCCTAAACCTAAAGTTTGGCAATTTAAGCTCTGGCACCACTCCAAAAATAGAACACAGTGGATCTGATCAATTTAAGATCAACCTTTTCATGGTAGTATCACTACAGTGGACATCTATTACAATGCTGTTTTTCAGTATATGCATGGCTGAGGAGTATATTTGCAAATTATTGAGCACTAATAAGTCATCCAATACACTACCACCTGCTGACATATTAAATATAATTTAAAACTTGGTATTTATACATATTTGTAATTATCAAGATTACTGAGGTGATAAACGTAACAAAATAAAATAAAGCTATGTTTTTGTAGAATATTTACTGTCTGTACATGTGACATTTTATTTTATTAATATTTTTCATAGAAAAGATCAAAACAAACTAAATAAAAAGTCAAATAAAGTTAGAAATAAAGAAAGAAACACAGTACATGTCTAAAAATAAAATATTGTTTGTGAAAAAGTGTGGCACTGTATTTTTAATCATGCTTCCTAGTCTCAGAATGTACTACTGTGGAAGTTGTAATATGGTCTTTTCCAAACCTCATGAACCAGCTGTCATATCCATACTTCTACAAGTTCAGAGTCAAAATTATTACATCTATTTCCATTTCAAAAGTGACCTATGAGTCCAGGAGGTTTAATCAGGTCTGTCTGGGTGATGATCTAATAGAATATTGAATAAAAATGTTAGCTCGAGGCTAAATAGGCTTTGACAGCAGAAGTTGGCTCTACAAAGCTGCCAATCATCTCTTTATCATGTAACTGCAACCATCGTAACCAGTAACCAGTATTTTCTGGTCTCAACTTTGTCTTTCCTGCTTTGACACCTCTCAGGCTCCGGTGCTTCAGTATCTTTACTACCTGGCTCAAGTTGGCATCGCCATGTCGCCACTGAGCAACAACAGCCTGTTTCTGAGTTACCACCGCAACCCGCTGCCAGAGTATCTGTCCAGAGGCCTCATGATCTCTCTGTCCACCGATGACCCTCTTCAGTTCCATTTCACCAAAGTCAGTATGAATCCTCACCTGTTGCATTTTTTTCTGATGTTGCATTGAGTCTGTGATCTGTTTTCTCTTTTTTTCAGGAGCCCCTGATGGAAGAGTACAGCATAGCAGCTCAAGTGTGGAAACTGAGCTCATGTGACATGTGCGAGTTGGCAAGAAACAGCGTCCTCATGAGTGGATTTTCACACAAGGTGAACTCGTAAGCTTATTCAATGTAGCGGTGTAACAGGTCTATTAGGCACAACTGCAGTCTGTAGAGATTCAGCCCAGTGTTTTCTGTTCAGACAATTTTAGAAATCATTTTGATTAAAGGTTCAATTAAACTGGACAACAATATATTTATGGAATGCAGACTCTCTTTAAAAACTCAGTCCAACACATCACTTGGAGCTCAGTGCTAAAACAGATAATTATCACCACTATGACAGCATTGAAGAGAAAGAATATCTGTTTCCACTCATGTAGTTTCTTTTAACTACAGGCAAAAAGTTACTGGCTTGGCCCCAGTTATTTTAAGGAGGGTCCTGAGAGCAATGACATCCGTCGCACTAACGTCCCTGATATTCGTGTGGCGTACCGCAGCGAGACGCTCACCGAGGAGCTTCACCTCATCATTCACGCTGTGCGCACAGAAGAGCTGGACACTATCGATGAGGAGGACTCCCTGACCATGGGTCCTCTCTCGGGGCGACGTTGAAGTCACAGCATGGTTTCTCAACCCTGTGGGCTCACTCAGCATGACACTGAAGACACACAGCGTGAGAGTATTTCTACCACTTGGCCTCGTAACAGTACAGACACCACTAAGCATCAGTGTAGAAGTGTGCCACACTCTGACAGCAACCAAAAAAAGCCAAGGTGACCATGCTGCCAGTCCTAAACTTCTATAACGGTGCAGAAAAGCAAAACAACAACCTTGTTTTATTTTAACCCCTTAATTTGAGTGTCTAGTGTTCTCCGTGACATGTTGAATCTGAGTCAGCATCACGAAGGTTTGCAGAGATCAGCGTCAGGGTTTGACATTGCACAGCTGGAAAACATGCAGTTATGTCTGCTGATTATCTCGCCAAAGTTTTCAGAGGATCCCTTTGATGTTTTCTGTAATTCACTTGCACAGTGACAACCAGCACGTTCAAACAACATCTGTAGCAAAACTTCAGTGTTGTTTAACTTCCACTGTAGTGTTACGCTGCTTAGTTGTCCTCACTGCATCTATGCTCTTTATAATACATTTTCAAAAGCGTCATAGATGCAGAGTAATCGTAAAGGCATGCTGGGAATTTCATTGGAGGTTGGATATATATGTATATATATATATATATATATATATATATATATATAACTGCACAGAAAACTTTAACAAATGTCCTGTTTTATTCTATTGAATGCTGCAGCACAGAACATCAGCCATGTACATTGCTTGGTGTGATTTTAGGTCTTTTGCTGAATTGCACATTTCCAATAATCATTCTTCTGTGATTCTGATGAGCTCAGAAAGTAACTTGGCCTTTAAGGTAAGCAAGAAGTGGCTGACTGAAAACATTCCTTCAGGCAAGCAGGACTCCTTTGGCTGCACATTAAATTATTTACTGGAAAATGATTTTGGTAGTGGATGTGCACGGTGGGGCAGAAATAAATGTGGATGAATACTCAGTTGCATCACAGTGGCCATGAAGCATCCTCTGGACATAACTGGGGCCCTGATCACACTCATTCCTTTTCCAGTCTTCAAACTGGAGCCACAGGTTTTCACTTTGCATGTAGTTCACTGTTGATAAGCAACAAGCCAAGACTTCACAGTGCCTTTTCATTTTTAGCTTTGAGTGCTGCATGTCGAGCTTTTTCTCTTTATTACTTTCATTTTCTCCTCTGTCGATATGCAATGGGAGCGCTGACGGAAGTGAAAGCACCAGCCGTGTGTTCGCTGCGAAACGGCCTTCACTTTGGTCGCTAAGACGACGGTGGATTTGTTCCAAGTGTTTCTGCTTTTCTGCATGTCTGCATGACTCTTGGATGTCTGGAGAGAATCGGTTGTTTACATTAAGCTGTAATGTAAAGCATCTTAACTAGTCCAGGGATGCCAACCAGCTTTTGATCCTGAATCTGTTTGCAATGACGGGAAACAGATTTAAACTCAGCGCTGTAGTAAAAGAGCAAACCATGCTGGGACATGATTATCTATTGCATGGTACTGTTTTTTCTCTTCTTATTTTTCAATGCATCTCCAAAAAGTATTCAAAAAGCTGGTTTCACGTGCCTCATATTTTCGTATCATACACTCATCATCACTCTTCTCAACCTGCCACTGGATGCAGTCCAGCCTCCCATCAAACTGTGAGCTTTGGGTTCTCCCATCTGCTAATATATGTAGCTAAGATCATAGTAATGAATCAGAAACTGTTAGCCTACGTTTGAATAACCAACTGTAAAATATTAGGATGTAAATGTGTTTGCTTTGTAGATGATTGGGATGAAACATGTCGGTTGAGAGCGTTGTAGCTTCTAAGGATGCGCTGCAGTTGAGTGCTGAACTCTTGAGGAACTTGTGTGGTTGGTGGATTTCATCTATATATTTTTAAAGGCAAATTAGAGAGAAGAAATTTTATAATCACAGTATATTGGTGTTAAAGATAATAGTTTTGTTTCAGTTTTATTGTGGATGAGTATTATGTTATCAAAATACAGTTTTTTAATAGGGTTCTGTTGTTGTTGGCCTTTAACAAGTAATTGAACATAATGTTTTAGACTCCGCGCTGCTTGTTTATTGTGACTGTAGTCATTTTTTACTCACGTTTTTATCAATGATTATTTTAATACAAATAAATCATAAACAGTAGACGGTGCCTCTTAATTTAAAGTAGCTTGTCAGACTTGGAAACTGACACTTATTATGCGTCATGATTGTTGTTTTTTTGTTGTTTTTGGGTGCAAAGATAATTTTCAATCCACACTGTGTTAAATCTTATTTGAACCAAACTATGAATGGATTGTAAAGTACACAGATTCATCGTCTGCCTGCATTTACAGTCATTAGTCTAAACTTTTACAAGCTTGCTCAGTAATCAAACTGTTGTTTACTTTGTAGCATTTTGTCAAGAAGTATATTTTTAACGAGTAAACCTAATAACTGCAAACTGACCAGGACTTTGATCGCTTTCCATCCACTCGGCTTTACATCTCATTTACTGTGTCCACATCATCGAGCATCCTACCTCACCGGTACTGTCTCAATGTTGCCTCTTCTGTGCCATAATCAAGTGTCACATTTATGGTTGCAACCCATGTGATTTGTTTTACTATTACTCTGTTAATAGTTTGATCTGTGAACTGTTAAGAAGTTAAAAGAAATGGGAATATTTCCAATAGCACAAGTACATCAGATTTCTTTTTTTTTTTTTTTTGGCCAAAAAAACATATCACAAAATGTATAATCCATCCCATATCTACCATTTTTGCTTGTTTAAATATTTCACTCAATGAGATCTAGACTTTAGATTGTATTATTGCTTTGTCCCAGTGAACAAGCAGACAGAAAAGCAGATGGCAGATGTGTCCTCTGAGCAGTAACACTGTGACCACATAAACACGTTATTAATTAATCATATTAAAGGCATTATTACTAATCAATCTGCATAAGAATCAAGTTCATGTTTAGCTAAGTTTTATTTCTGCCTGCAATTTCACCGTGCATTTAGTATTTTGAATCTTGAAGAAAATCTTTGTGTTCAGCTGATATTTTTCTCAAAAAGTATGTTTTACACACTTGTGTCACTTCTGACAATATTCAGCTTAAATTTGAATTTTGCCTAATTTGATGTCCATTGATAATGTAGCCTTATTACTGCTTGAGATGGACTGCCAGCATTTTACAAATTCTAAGGTTCATGTATAATGTCTGAAGAATTAAATAAAGCATGTTAATTCACTGCTTTTGTGCGATATTTACTTTTATTTACAAGTTACAGAGTGATAATTCATTCAGCATTACAGCAGCAGTGTCATATAAAACTTCTGAATTCGATTACACCTGATCTTATAATATGCTGCTATGATTACATGTTGACTTGAAACATTTCAGTATGACACCTCAAATCGCCACTAACATATATCTAAACGTAAAATTCTTATTATTTAATGGAATTGCCTGAATCTCTTGATTTCAAAAAGTGACAATATATAAAACTCATGGTAAACACGGTTTCTTCTTGTTGCTTATCATTAGCTGAAATCTTACAGAATCTGCTCCTTAATCCATTACAATGTCCATGTCATTGTAGAGTACAGGCCTCTCTTAACTGGCATCTTAAGTCTTGAAAAGAAAGACGTGTGTGTTAATGCCAGCATTCACACAAGTTATCTTTAATGGAGGCTAAAAAAGTTGATCTGAAGTCAGTGACTTACAGCCAAGGCTGATTTGACTGCTTGTAACTGGAAGAAAACTCGTCCTCCTTCCTCTGGACACAACATCTTCAGTTCCTCTCGGGTCATCCCCAGCAGGCTGGAGCCACTCAGCACACCAAGACAGCGCACAGTGCTGCAGATCATAGTAAATCAGTGTTTAATTCATGTGTAAATTCACAAGCCTGACCTGGACCTCAGTTTAAGTTTTCTGAGGCTGCCTTTTGAAAAACTTTTTTAAGATGGTTTAAATTTTACAAAAATAAGTGCAACACCCCTTTAACATAAGTATAGAGCATTTTGACTGAAGATTTGTTGGGAAAAGTTAAACTGACTGATTTATATAACCTGTATAAGTATTACGTTTCTTATGTTCTCTAGTCTGCAACTTATTGCTTATAACCCTGCAAAGAAGGAAAAACACACAAAACAGGCATTACAGCCAAATGTCACCATATTTGCATTTTTTTTTTAATTTCACCAGTGGAGTGCCTCTATAATAATAATAAATAAATAAAAAAGATGGCTATATAAAATCAAATATAGAAACTCATGCTACATAAAATTATGTTAATGGTTTTAAGGGCCATGATGCATTTGTGAATATCTCCATACGTGTATCATGGTAAGGGAAAGAATCAAAAGGGACATTTGGGGAAAAATTACAAGACTTCACAAAGATGAAAAAAAATACTTAAGAATAAATCAGGGGATCCAGTTAAATTAGTAATGAAGAGGTGTTGACTGATCCATGATTTCATTATCGTATCACAGTGGCCATAATTCCTAAAAAAAAAAAACGCCAACATAGTTCCTTAAAACAGACCAATATGACAAATATGAGTAGTGAATAGTAATCAAAGTTATAGTGAAAGCTCAAACAAGATGAAAAAACATCTGTTTCCTCAGTCTCTGTAGCAAACATGCAAAAAGCTCTTTGGAACAAAGATACGTGTATGAATTTAGTATAAAAGGAAGTCTGATTTATGGGGTTGAATTTTTTTTCTGCATGAACCTGGTCCATACAACCACAGTGAATATTTAGTCCTGACAAATGAAGCAGAGAATTGGCGTTTATAAATGACACTGCACAATGTTGTGGAAACTATTTACAGATTAAATGACTTCCAATCTCCAGGAGTTTGGCAGGAGAGGAATTTGATCCAAAACTCCTGCTATATATCAGACAATAAGTTGTAAAAAAAAAAAAAAAAGGAATAAAATAAAATAATAATAATAATAATAAAATCTTTGACCTTGCCAGGTATTTTTTTTTTTTACCTGATTCTACTCATAATCTAATCCAAATGTTTACAATACCAAATATGTAATTCACCCTCTGGGGTATATTAAAGGCAGAGCAACAAAACATTCTCAGCAGATGAAAAGTTTAAAACATCTCTAAAAATACTGTAAATACAATAAACTTAAAAGCCCATGACAAGTTGCTGCTGTTAAATGTTGTTCAGTAAAAGCTCAGATGTTTAAATTTAGGTGCATTGTCAGATATCTGGTCTAGAGAAATCAATGAATTCAGATGTATTTGGACTCACATTTGACTGAACTCTTTGTTTTCGAGCCAGGCTTTCACTTCTGCTGGTTTGGATCTCCTCGTTAGGACAGAAGACACTTCAGCCTCCTTAGAAAACAGAACAATCACACTGTGATTTTTGCTTCTTTGTGTGTGTGTGTGCGCACGTGGACAGTTTTCTTTCTCATGTTCTTGTTTTACAACTGGAGTTTATATTGATCTGCTGTGCTTCTACCTCATTAGACTGGTCATCATTAGCCTCCAGGACATTATTAGGTACATAACCTTCCTCCCCTTTGCTGTTCCTCACTTTCCACCACTGCTTTGACATGTCCAGCAGCTGCAGAGGAACAAAGCAAAGCAGTTGTGGTCTTCAAGTTGAGCTCTGGTTGGGAATCATTTGCTACCAGAATAACTTCAGATAGAACAAAAACCTGGACGATTTCTCCTTTCCTAACGGTGAGCTCTCTGTGGTTTCTTGAAATAAAATCAGTCTTAACACGCATGTCACGTTTTTTGGAGCTCACTGAGCTGAAATACACACAGAGAACTAAGACTTAGAACCATGAAATATAAAACTTTATGCAGATGTCTAATCTTAGCTCGTGCATACCGTGACTGTTGTGGAGGAGCTGATGGCTTCCACATGGAAGAAGTCTGTGGAGAAAAAAATAATCAGACTTTATTTAATTTTTTTATAGAAAGAAAAAAGAAAAAGATGTTTATTTATTATTTTTTCCATAGAAAGAAATTTTTTATTTATTTATTTACATTGGGAGCTTGTGGTAAGAAATAGCCCTCACCTTCCCAGTTGAGCTGGCTTTTTGTGAGGAGGACGTGAAGGCTTGAGAAGATTGCCAAGGTTGTGGACTTTCTTGTCTGCTCATTGGTTCACTTGGTGCAGGTGTTGCAGTTACTTCAGGAGGTTGCCAACCATCTGAGAACTCCAGCGTGTAGACTGGGATGTCCTCATCATCCTCTGGCCATTTTGTACTATAAAATAAACCTGATTATCATCTCCTTGTGGAAAGTTTGACACTAACTCAAACTGAAATGAGAATGTAAAAGTCCACCTGGGGATGTTCCAGGCGTCTCCCAGAGACTGCCAGAGCTGGTCCTCCTCTGTGGTCGCCTCCTCACTCAGGAAGCGAATACACTGAGGTGTCAGCAGTGGCGCCACAATGGTTGTAGGCACATCTTCAGCACAGTGAGACGTCACCTGGTGAAAAATGAATAACTCACTCTGTCAACAAAAATAAATGCATATGGATGATGCTGTACACATCTGGCTCTGTTTTTCCATGCAGGTGTTTTGTTTAGTCCAATCTTAACAGAAAGTTTTTGATCCTTCCTAAAACTGTTGATGATATCGATCAACAAGCAGTTAAAATAGCCATGGCACAGAAAATCTACTAAATATTCAAGTATAGCACAAACTATTAAGCATAAAAGATGCGAGTAAGAGCTCGGAAATGAGTCACTTACAAAAGCTAATGCAGAAAACAGGAAGTGGACTAATTCAGGAGCACTGGGATCGTGGATCTTTCCGTTGAGCTCCGCCTGTCAAAAGTCACACAACTACGCGTTATGGCAAGAACAGGAACAGCACAGACTATGATGATTGCTTGTAAACGTGAATTTAAGACACGAACCACAAGGTTAAACCCATATTTGATTTTATGGAGACATGCTGCAAATTCTTCTGGAGGAGGCATGCCGTTCGCAGCTAGAACAAATCAAAAGACAAGATCATGACCTGCAACTAGAAATGATTTATAAAGTAAAAAGTCTGAAGTGTTTATTTACATTCAGCATACATGCGCTGTATATCTAAAGGTTTTATACTGAATTACCTTTTCCTTTCTTCTCCTTTTTCTTATTCTTTGTATTTTTAGCTTTTATTGCAGCAACTCGCCCCATGAAGATTTCTATGTCATTAGAAATATGATTCAAAATATCCTGAAAAGAAAGAATTACTAGACTCTTCTCCTTCTGAAAATATGTACAGCACATGTACATATGTAAATATGTACAGCAGAAGTTATAAATTTCATAGTTTTAACTAATTACGAAAAAACTCACAACATTCCTGTCTAGCTCTGTATACCGGGGAGGAGAGGACAAAGGACTGGAGGGCCGGGGTAGTGATACCACAGAGGAAAGTTGCATAATTTGAGGTGCAGCTTCGTCCTCTTCTTCCTCATCCTGAGGAAGATCAAGGTCAATCTCAAGTAAATCTTCTTCTCCTACACAGACAGACAGAAATGGATTAAAAGAGATGCTGAAGCTGCCGTCACTGTTTTAGTCGGTACATCTGTTTTATTCACACGTGTTCTGTGACTTGAACTGTAGTTTATCTAAAACTCAATATGATATTCATGTTGTCTGTTTATTTTTATGTGCAATTAAAGAAATAATAAAAAAAAAACTAACCAGAAAAATGAAGACACTGTCCTGACAGTAAAGCATGGGGGTGGGAGTGTGATGATATGGAGCTGCCTCAATTTATAGATGATGTACCAAAATACTGGCGAAAACAGTTGTGCCTAAAACAGGGATCCTCATTCCTGGTCTTTGAGAACCGGTATCCTGCAAGTTTTCCCAGTGTCCTCGCTGGAACACGCCTGGCTCAGACAAGCTCTGCACTTGTCTGGTAAATACACATTAATTTATATCAGGCGTGTTGCAGGGGGACCACTTGAGGACCTGGATTGAGGAACCCTGGCCTAAAATAATGGTGGGTGTTCAACATTATAAATTAGTAATAATCTAAAGCTATTATAAATACAAAAATGAAAGAAAACTATGAGCTGGTCATATGGTTTCATCGTTTTGAATATTCACTTCAAGAATTAGTGAGCCACTGATCTGTTGTGCTAAGCTCCAGCTGCGAAGCTTGTAATTTTTTAAAATAACATTTAAAATGCTTTGACGCCAATCTGAATAATTTCACATCACAGTCTTAATTAATTTGGGTTGTTTTCATATACCTGATATACTACAGGCTCACCAAAGTCAGAAGCAGACGTCGACGGTGGCAATGAGTCCCTTGAAGGCCTCTGCTCTTTTATGACTTTTTCTCTTTCATGTCCACCTGTAACTTTTGCATTGCTGTTTCAAAAGGTATTAAGGATACTTTATCATTTAAGAAAAAAAGAATAAAAGATTGATGTAGGTTTGTGTATTTGTACATGCTCTCTTGACTGTACCTTACGCCTGAACCCCCTTTTCTGCGCATCAGTGCACGCGTTAGATCCCTTTGAACATAGTCAGCCTGGAAATGACAAGAAACACGAACTTACTGGTGTTTTTCACTTCTCAGACATTAAAAGAGTCATCATCAGGGGTGTGTCCTCACCCTGACGTCCTCACACTGGAACATGAAGACAGTGGTTGTGGGTTTCCTTCTGGACTGAACGGACACAGTGAGCAGGGAATTATACACTTCAGCACCCAGTACAGCATTCAGATCCTGGATTTCACTGAGCGAAATGGACTCCAGCTCCTCCTGAGAAATCACAGAAGTGTGTACATGAACAACTATTATGGAGATGTGGGCAAGTTTAAGAATTTGCCTGCTGATGTGTATAAATGAATCTGGCATCCACAGGGTTTCAGAGTATTTTCCCTCATTTCTGAAATATTCTGAGTTTACTGCTCGTGACTAGTTTGTTACCAGAGTTGATCTGTAAAGCTCTTGACTGACCAACACCGTTTTGACTTTGTTTAGGTGCTTCTTTCTGTTGAGTGTTTCCAGGTCCTCATCAGTGGCATGAGCCAGCCTTGGGCCCGGTGTGCTCTGCCACAGTTTAAAAGCCACAACCAGCCTGAGCTCAGTGTCTCTCCCAGGCTTGGGCTGGGAGATCACCCTGGGTTTGTGCAGGCCTGGCACTGGTTTACTTTGGTTTAGGTTGCGTTGGTCTTGTTTTAGTTAAGTTTCTGTTTCATTTATGTTTCTTTAATAAAGTTTATTTCTTGTAATCACCACTTTTGTGCCTGCCTCCCTTTTGTTTGCAGCCTTTTTGAGCCGGGCTGTAACATGAACCATAAGCTTTCTCCCAAAAGCCTTTCTGTTCTTAGATATTTAAAGCTTTTAAAATCTGAGGGTACCTAATCGGAAGATGCTGAGAACAGATGGTTAGAATTTGGGCCAAAAGGGACAATTTTAGACCCTTTCCCCAAAGGGTCTGCATTAAAACCTGTGATTCTGTGCAGCTTCAGTTGACCTTTGCAGTGAATGTTTCACCTTTTGTACGATGGAGGTTTAAAGATACAGCTGAATCATTCATAAGAAACATTCATTTTCATCCTGGAAGATAAAACATGGAACATATACTTTTAATTATATCTTAATAAATCTCCCTTTTACTATGACTCCAAAGGTATTAATATAGACCTTGTAACAGCAGAGATATACTCATGTCATTATCGATATGTAATTTTCAGCTTTTGGAAAGCTTTGCATATGATTCCTGGCACTTTTTAAAAGCCATATTTTTATAACTCTGGGATTTAAATAAAACCCCACATTGAAATGAAAATAGTATATTAACTTATTTGTGCTTTAAAAGTTTAATTTCAAGTGTTTCAAAGCAGAGGGAATATCTGTGTTAGGAAATGCAGTGCAGTATTTTGTTTTCTTTGAAAAATACATAAAGTATTTGGGAAACGCAGAGACCAGCTGTTTTGAAGGCTAAATACTTTCTACTTCATGCTTGTTTGGGGTTTGAGATGATCACAATTCAGGGTCTTTCCTGTTAAGATTTTTCTTTCACAGTGCACCATAAGTTTTGACAGGAGACAGGTCTGGATTGGTTGACGGGTTAACTACCTGAACCCTGGAAATAACGACATATCCTAGATATGTGGTTTGGTGTTGTCTTGCTGAAATAAACAAGGTCTTCCCTTGAAATGATGCCTGGATGGCAATGTGTGTTGTAATTTCAGAGATTCTAGCAGCAAACACTACAGTTCATAACATTCATCTGTTTAAACATTATTTATGTTTGTGCTACTTTTGTCAAATTTACAATCTGAATAATTTCCACATAATTACACTGCGTTTTCCACTCAAACTTCAAACATCTAAAATCTATTAAAAGGAAGGTAAACATCCTACTTTTTTATAGCCTTGTGATTGGGACAGTCCATCAGGCACCACTCCCATCTAGTTTTACCTTAACTTGATTACCTTAACAACACAAACGATACGCTGTTTACCTTGGTTTCTATGTCTGTGAGTAGCAGGTTGACACCGCGAACCTCCATCAGCATGTTCTGAGCCCATACACGACCCATCTGATCCAACAACTTAAGACGCTCCACACAGTCTCTGACATCTCTTATCTCCTTCCCATCCAGATCACAAGTGAACAAGTGCTGGAACGGTAATCCAGAGTCAACATCACACAGGATTTACTGTTGCAGATGTTTAGATGATTGAGACAAAATGATCATACCTCCACCCTGTACTGAAACTTGTCCATCATGTTGTTCATTGATTCTGCATATCGTGATCTCTGCACTGTTAAAGAATAAAAGAGAAATGTGAGGGATTTTCCAGGAATTTCAAGGTGTAATCACCGCTTCAGTGCAGCAGTCTGAACTCACAGTAAATTAGCTTTGCGCTGGGCCTTGACAGGTTTGATATTTGTGATGATGTTTCCTCCATGGTTGAAAAACCACTGTCCCACACACAAACACAAGCGTCAAAAATGAAAGGAAAAAAGAAAAGAATTTAAAAAGCAGAACTAATGAATAAATCAGTGACCAATAATAATAATAAACAATAAATATTTGCTTAAAAAAAACTAATTTCAGAAATACATACTTGGATTGGACGGATCCTGTATAGCTGTTGGTATCGAAGCCAAATGGGCTGTTATTCCTGAACATCCTGTCCTATTACACCTGCAGTATCACATATGACAAGGATCACACACACCATAAATGTCACAGGTGTGCGCTGACTCACAAACATGCATCTGATATAAACCTCAAAGTCACTTAATTTGAAGGGCGTGTTGTAGCATCTGTAGAATATATGAAGTCGACTAAAACTAAAACAAATATGCAACATATGGACTGAAACATGAAGATTAAAAACACAAGATACAGTGCAATGGGTCTTTTCTGTCACCTAGTAACAGAACTGGGATCAATCCAACAACATGCTGCTGTCATGAGTTTGGCTTGTCAGCAGTGTTAAATTTCAGTCATTCATAAAGTAAAATATATATATATATATCCATGTGGATATATATATATATATATATATATCCACATGGATATATATTTCCATGTGGATATATATATCCATTCATATAAGCATGTTTCAACACTTTGATAGTGTTTGTTACGAGGAATTTAAATGCACATGTATTGTAACACTCCACTGGATTTTAGCATCTTCTCATATTAACAGGAGGAAAAACATAAAAACCACAGAGAACTATGAAATAGAGGAGCTCCTGCTTTCGCTAATTGTTTTAAATGAATCCACTCTGGACTTCTCCAGAACATGTGATTCACACAAGACATAAGAAACAAATACAAACAGTTGTTGCTGTAATTGTCTCTAACAACTTACCTTTAGCGTTTGGCAGAAGAATATTGCTTTTGCTTCTTTCCGTATTATTAGTCCTTCTGTAGTTTTGCTTGTTCACTTCATGTTGTAATTCTGCACCTCGATAACATGAACACAAGACTTCCTCATAAAGGAAGAGGACAAAGTCCACTGTCAGCCACAAAGTCATCTGTGGGATAGTGAAACGTCTGAGATGAGGGTGTGAGGTCTTTACACCGACGTCCTGCTTGAGCAAAGGTTTAGAGATACACCGGAATTCACCTCACCCTGAAGTTTCCAGGACTTTTAATGAGGACCTGTGATAACTGTTAGCATTTTATGATTTTTCCATTTGTGACTGAGTCAGAGTTTCCTCACTCTGCTTTCCCTCTTGTTTCTCATATGTTTCACATGCAGATACTTAACATTGAAGTTGGTTTGTTTTCATTACTAATGTTGCCTTCAGTGTACAGTGGAGATACACCTGAAAAGAAAACCCCTCTTTTAATTCCAAGATTTTACACATAAGGATGGAATAAAAAGGAAATTAAAAGTTAACTTCGCACAATCCTTCCCTGGTTGCAGAACCACCATTAGCAGCCACAGCTTGAATCATTGAGCCTCTTTATGACAGCATTAGTGTCCTGTTGTGGAAGATTTTTGGTCTATAATGTTTGCAGACATTTGTTCATGTGCTGCTCTCTTAAGATCCCACCACAACATTTCAGGCAGGTTTAGGTGTGGATCTAGATGCTTTTCTGCTTTATATTTGAAGTTGTTGGGGATTATTGTCCTGCTTCCGTTTTAGCTGTCAGGTAGAGGGCCTCATATTTCACTCTAGACTACATTGTTGCACAGAGAAGGTCATAGTCAACTTCAAAATACTTCAAGACGTTAAGATACCCAAGCTGGAAGCTGTAAAACAAATCCTAATCACTGCTAGCAAGTGCTAATAATAATCTCGTTTTAACGTTTTATTAGTATTTTATTGCTTCTTGTTATATCTTTATTTTAATGTCTCTTGATTTTTTTTTATTTTCTTAAATTTTTATTGAGTCTTAGTTGTTTTTCCAGTGTTTTAGCTTCCTAACAGATAATCGAGTTGAAACAGCGTCCCTTGAGAAAAAATCTTTGTTGTTGTATATATTTGTGTATGTAATTTCAGAAAATATGATAAATAGTTTTATTTTTTTTAATCCTTTTTTGCCTTTAATGTAAAGTCCTTTGCGCTACATTTTCATTGTATGAAAAGTGCTTTATAAATAAAGATTGACTGATTAATTGAAGGTCTTTTTTTGTTAAAAAACAAAAAACAAAACAAAACAAAACAAAAAACATGACGCTGGACATTCTGGACCAAACATCTCCAATTTACTCTCACATTTTTCCACAAGTGGTTAATACAGAATCCATCCTTTCACTTTCTGTAAAGCCTATTCCAGTTCAGGTTGGCAGGGAAGCTGGAGCCTAAATATCCTCGCAGGTGCGCAGACAAATGCTCACAACACTAAAGACAAAAACTGATTAACAAGTTGTTGTTTTTTTATCAAAAAGAAAAAAAAACACTGAATATGCTTTTACATGTCACTTAAAACATATTGCACATGTATCAGCACATGAGAGGGTTAAATCTCCCTGACAAATAACATCTTACAGATAATCATAAGTGTGACAGACTACTGTGAGTCCTGTCATTATTATATTCGGTCAAATACTCAGAACAACAGGTGTGTTATCTAATAAATTAAGTGTGAAATGGGGTGTGATATTTAAAGCAAACAGAAAGGGATACAAGCAGCATCTGGAAAAGGGTCAAAGTCTGATCTTAGGTGTGGAGCAACAAAGGAAGTCAATTTCATAAAATAATTATACTGATGGATTTTTTTAAGTATATTTACATATTTTCATGATCAAAATCAATATGTCAACATTTTTCGATTTTCCGGATCACTTGGTTCAATTAAGTGTCGCTGGGAGCTGGAGCCCATCCCAGCTATCATCGGGCGAGAGGCAGGGTACACCCTGGACGGGTTGCCAGTCCATCACAGGGCCAACATGGAGAGACAAACAACCATCCACATTCATAATCACTCCTAGAGACTCAACATATTTCATAACTGTAAAAACGTGAAATGACAGACTCCAAATTGTTTGGAAATGACTTTATAACCCTTCCCTGATTGATGGTCAGCAACAATTACTTCTCGGCAATCACTGATGATGTCTTTCCTCTTCGGCATAGTGAACACACATCTGACTGCATCAAAACTGGCTAATTGTGTTGCTAAATGTATTTCCTACAGAACCACTGAAAGTGAACTCACATTACTTCTCCACTTTAGCTCAGTTTGTTAAATAAACAAGCATTCTTTTCTGTCATGTGTTGCTCATCTTAGACTACAGACCCTATTTCAAGTTCTGGTAAGGACAGCACACTTTTTCTTTATGTTCTGACATCACATGATTAAAACTGAAGTGGGATATTATTTTCTTGTGTGCATGTTTATGGGGTCGATACTAAATGAAAAAAAGAGACAGCAGCAGTAAGTAAAGGAAAACAGAAACCGGAAATCTAATCAGCCTTATGGTGTTGTACATTTCTATTTCTATTTCCTCCCTCCAGTCTTTAACATAAGTTATCTGGAATCATCTTTTACTCTGCGTTTATGTCTTTCCAGTAAAACATTAACCAGAAAGAATTCCTCAGTGATGCAATCAGCACACAGTAGAGCAGGATTCGCTTGTGAGATGAGAGGAGTTCACTTGTGAGTCATTAACTGGACACAGATCAGCAGGGTTTACATAATCTGATTTGAGAGCTTATGTTAGATTCAATTCAATTCAAATTTTATTTATATAGCACATTTAACACAACCTCCGTTGACCAAAGTGCTGAACAAAATTAAAATCAAGTTAAAAGTATGCATACCAATGATAACTATATATATAAAAAAAAAAATCTTTGGTTTAAAGGAAAATGCGACGAGGACAACAGGTAGAATACAGATTAGATGTGTATCAGTCATTCTGAAACTGTACAGTAACCAGTCACTAAATATCAGTCGTTTTACTTGTTAATTGCAATGGTGGAAAATAAATCCAGTGCTGTAAGTACATCACATACTGTTACAATCACAGTGATGCGTCTACAGCTGTAAAATAAATAGTCTCTATTTCAATTTTTACGCCTTTAAAATGCATTTCAAATGGATTTTTTTTTCCACCCCAGTTTATGAACAGACTTGGCATAGAAAAATGACCCACTAAAAACAAATGTTTCCCTCAAAGTTAATGCCTAAAACATATTAAAAATGTTGCTGTGAACAAAGCTTTTATCAGTTTTAAAGTAATTAAGTCTATATGATTTTAAGAATTAATATAATAACGGATCAGTTGGTATGTCAATTAATTACGGTTCAGTCTTTTAATCACTCAGTGTTTATATTTGCTTTGGTCATTAGACTGGAAATGAATTAAATATAGTTTGGAGTCATTTATAAATCTGCGTCAATAAATCATTTTATAGAAAATTAAAGAACTTAAGAAAGACATTTTCGAAAGATACTTTTTGTTTGCTGTTAGTTTTCCTCTCCCTATTTTTGCTACACTGCCATTAGTTTATAATGGAAGTGCAATACAACACATATTTCCTAATGAAGAACATAATAAAAATATTTGATAACTGCATTATTAGGAAATATGACAAAACATAATTCAATTCAACTTTATTTATATAGCGTCAAATCACGGCAATGCCATCTCAAGACGCTTTACAGACAGAGGGGAAAACATAATGAAGGCCAATTCATAACAGCCTATATAAGGAAACCAACAGATTGAGTTGAGTCCAACTCAATCTCCCATCCTGAGCAAGCACACTGGCAACAGTGGGAAGGAAAAAACTCCCTTTTAACAGGAAGGAAACCTCCGGCAGAACCCGGCTCAGGACAGGCAGCCATCTGCCTCTGCTGTGTGGGGGGAAGAGGACAGGAAGACAACAGACAACAGGAACTGCTACTCCCGGCCAGGGAGACCTGCTGAGACAGGAGACATACATGTTAATGATGCAACACTGTTATGGGGGGGGTAAAAGAAAGAGATAAAGAGAAAAAGAAAGAAGCTCAGTGTATCAGGAAATGTCCCTCAGCAGTCTAAACCTATAGCAGCATAACTAAGGGATGCTAACCATCCCTAGCTATAGGACTTATCAAAAAGATAAGTCTTCAGCCTAGTCTTAAAGGTGGGGAGGGTGTCTGCTTCCCTAACACTAACTTGGAGCTTATTCCATAAGAGAGGGGCCTGATAACCAAAGGCTCTGCCTCCTGCTCGGCTCTTTGAGACTCTAGGAACCACAAGTAAGCCTGCAGTCTGCGAACGAAGTACTCTACTTGGTATATAAGGAACAATGAGGTCTTTGATATATAGTGGTGCCTGGTTGTGGAGGGCTTTATATGTAAGGAGAAGGATTTTAAATTCTATTCTAGATTCAACAGGCAGCCAATGAAGAGAGGCTAAAACTGGAGAAATATGATCTCTCATGCTGGTTCTGGTCAGGACTCTGGCTGCAGAATTCTGGATCAGCTGAAGGCTTTTCAGGGCATATTTAGGACAGCCCAGTAATAGAGAGTTACAGTAATCTAGTCTCGAAGTAACAAAAGCGTGAACCAGTTTTTCTGCATCACTCCGAGACAGAATGTCCCTAATTTTGGCTATATTACGTAAATGAAAGAAGGCTGTTTTAGTAACCTGCTTAATATGTGGGCCAAAGGACAGGTCAGGGTCAAATATTACTCCAAGGTTTCTCACTGTAGCACTGGAAGCTAAAGTAATGCCATCCAGGTTCATTACAAAACCGGAAAATTTAGCTCTGAGTTTTTCAGATCCAACGAGAATTACTTCAGTCTTATCTGAGTTTAAGAGGAGAAAATTTCTAGACATCCAAGTCTTTATGTCTATGAGACAATTTTGTAGCCTATTGGGCTGATTTGTTTCATCTGGTTTAAAGGATAAGTATAGTTGAGTATCATCTGCATAACAATGAAAGTTTATTCCATGCTGTCTAATAATTTTGCCTAAAGGGAGCATATATAGCGTGAAGAGTATTGGTCCAAGTACAGAACCTTGAGGAACTCCATGACTTACTGTAGTTTGGGAGGAGGACTTGTCATTTACATGAACAAACTGAAGTCTATCAGATAAATATGATTTAAACCAGCTTAACGCTGTACCTGTAATTCCAATCACCTGTTCTAGTCTTTGTAACAGAATGTTATGATCGACTGTATCAAATGCAGCACTAAGATCAAGCAAGATAAGTACGGACACAAGTCCTTTGTCTGAGACCATAAGAAGGTCATTAGTAACTTTCACCAATGCTGTCTCAGTACTATGATGAGCTCTAAATCCTGACTGAAACTCCTCGCATAAATTATTTCTGCTCAGGTGGGCATGTAGCTGAGCTGAAACTATTTTCTCCAGAATTTTGGACATAAACGGGAGGTTAGATATAGGTCTATAATTTGCTATCACCTCTGGATCCAGAGATTGCTTTTTAAGTAAAGGCTTGATTACAGCAGTTTTAAATGATTGTGGTACATATCCTGTCACTAAAGACATATTGATAAGATTTAGTAGTGATGTATTAATTAAAGGGAAAATGTCCTTAAAGAGGCTCGTTGGGAGAGGGTTTAAGATACAGGTGGATGGTTTAGATGAAGCTATTATTTTAGTTAATTCAGAGGGTTGGACAGGACAGAAACTATTTAGACACAAGTCAGATCCTGGTTCTAAGGATGCTTCGGAGACCACAACAGGCTCAACATTATAGGTAGAAGGTAGAGTATTGTGAATTTGATCTCTAATAGTGTCAATTTTATTCCTGAAAAAATACATGAAATCATCACAGCTAAGTGAGAAAGGAATACATGGCTCCACAACGCTCCGGCTCCTAGTAAGCCTAGCTACAGTGCTGAAAAGAAACCGAGGGTGTTTTTGTTTTCCTCTATCAATGATGAATAATAAGCTGTTCTTGCCGTACGTAAGGCTTTTTTGTATACGATTAAACTTTCTTTCCAGGTTAAGTGAGACTCTAGTCCTGATGAACGCCATCTGTTTTCCAAACGCCTTGATGCCTGTTTTAGAGCTCGAAGCTGGGAATTAAACCAGGGAGCCTTCATAATCTTACCTAATTTCTTCTTCTTTAGGGGAGCAACATTATCCAAGGTTGTACGCATTGAAGCTGTTATAGTATCAGCATGTTGATCAATCTGAGCAGGAGTAAGGCTTAAAGGGGGACTCTCAGTCATGCTAACACATGGTAGAGGTGAAAAAATTGATTCAATTGATTGTTTAAATTTTGTAATATTATTGTCTGATAAACATCTAATATAGTAGAATTTATTTTTGGTCAGTGAGTAATCAAATAAAGTGAATTCAAAGGTTAACAAGAAGTGATCGGACAAGACAGGGTTTTGAGGAAATACTTTGAGCTTATCAGTCTCAATACCATATGTTAGAACAAGATCAAGAGTGTGACCATGACAGTGAGTGGCTCCATTGACATTATGTGAAAACCCAATTGAGTTTAGAATAGAGCTAAAGGAAATGTTTAAACTATCATTTTCAACGTCAACATGAATATTAAAATCACCTAGTACAATGACCTTATCAGTAGTCAGCACTAACTCAGACAAGAGATCAGAGAATTCGGTCAGAAACTCGGAGTAAGGTCCAGGTGGGCGATACACTAATGCTAAAAGGAGCGGTTTCTCTGAATTCCATTTTGGATGAGATAAATTTAATGTCAGGAATTCAAAGGATTTATAGTTAGTTTTGTGCTTAGGATTAATTAAAAATTCTGACTTAAAAATAGCTGCAACACCTCCTCCTCTGCCTGTAGTTCTAGGAATGTGAAAGTTTAAATAGTTAGCTGGCGTAGCTTCATTAATACTAACATAATCCTCTTGCTGTAACCAGGTTTCCGTAAGACAGAATAAATCAATGTGGTGATCACCTATCAAGTCATTGACTAATAAAGACTTATTTGGGAGGGATCTAATATTCAGTAGGCCACACTTTATTGTCTTATTTTCAGATTTTATTAGATCCATTGTTTTTATTTTTATGAGGTTTTCACGATTAACCCCAGAAGTGTTTTTGTGTTGTTTAATTCTTACTGCTGGGGAGTTGTATAAGGTCGGAATGGGGTTTTGGGTGGGCGGCGGCAGGTGGGAAGCTGCAGAAAAGTGTGTAGGACTACAATTCTGCCTCCTGGTCCCAACCCTGAGTTGTCAATTTAGCTGACTAATAAAAGAGTCCATATTGCTAGATAAGAGAGCGGCTCCATCCAACGTGGGATGGATGCCATCTCTCCTAATAAGACCAGGCTTTCCCCAAAAAGTGCTCCAATTATCTATAAAACCCACGTTGTTATCGGGACACCACCTAGACAACCAGCGGTTGAAGGATGACATGCGGCTAAACATGTCATCGCTGATTAAATTTGGCAAGGGACCAGATAAAACTACGGAGTCCGACATGCTCTTGGCAAAGTTACACACCGAAGCAACATTAATTTTAGTGACCTCCGATTGGCGTAACCGGGTGTCGTTACCGCCGACGTGAATTACAATCTTACGGTATTTACGTTTAGCCTTAGCCAGCAGTTTCAAATACGATTCGACGTCGCCCGCTCTGGCCCCAGGAATGCATTTGACTATGGTCCCCGGTGTCTCTAGAGCCACGTTTCTGACTATGGAACTACCTATAATCAGGGTTTCTGCCTCAGCAGGTGTGTCGCCGAGCGGGGAAAATCTGTTAGAAACGTGAACAGGTCGGTGGTGGCCAGTGGGTTTTGGTTTGGGGCTACGCTTCCGCCCGACCGCCGTCCAGCCCGCCTCGGCTCCCGGCTGCGCGGGAACTGCTGAGGGACGGCTGCCCTGGCTGGTAGCTCCGCACTGGCTAATGGGGGCTTGCTGACTAACTGCTTCCCTAACTGAGTGCGGAGCTGGGCTTCTAACTCACAGAGCCTCGCCTCCAAGGCTCCCAAGCTGCTACACTTAATACACCTACTGTTATCACTAAAGGAGGCGGATGAGTAGCTAAACATCAGACACACCGAGCAAGAAAAGGCAGGGGACCGGGGTGTGGGAAGAGAGCTAGCAGCCATGCTAAAACCGAGTGCTTGAGCTGTTTAAGTCAGTAAACAGAAAGCCAAAGATCCCAAAAATAAATGCAATATATAGAACAGTGGTTTGGGAAGATATTGTGCGCTAAAGTGAGTGGTTGGTTAACAATAGATAGAAGTTAGAAAGAAGTTAAAGGAGCCAACGGCTCGTAGCAATCCGCAGTGACACACGCTAGGGAAACAGGAAATGACACAATACGTTAGCGCAACGTCAGCGCGTCCAGACAACGCCAGACGTTACATAACAGTATTTTAATGTAACAATGTCCTCCAAAAATTTGGATAGTGTTAATTTGTTTGGTATTAATTTATCCATCATCTCCATGCTAAGAGATTTTTTTTTTTATTTGGCATTTCAGCAACTCACACCAGGCATGTTGCTGTTCCAATAAACAATTAAAGGTCAGCTGTCTTCCATGAGCACATCTGGAGGTAGTTTACCCCCTGCATCACAAGCCAGACCACCACAAAACACATACTGCCAAGAGACATTTGCATGGATGAAAAGAAAATATCTTTATGGTTTTATTGTTAAAATAAACATGCAATAACATGGTAAATACATCCAACATGCCAAGAATCAATTCAGTGCCCAAAGTGCAGTGGAATCCATATAAAAAGAACCCATGTAGCTGAACATTGTTTAGGTAATTGATACAAGTGACTTGGATTAAATTTACAGTAGAATAACAACAATAGTGATATTAAAAAGTCTACTAAGTAAATTGACAAATAAGATGGTTGAAGACAAAATGATGATCAAACTCCATCAGTGTCTTTGAAGAGTTGATCCACCTAATCTTTTGATTATTGCTGGCCTGTGAACTGTATAAATTTGTTGATATCCATACTTTGAACAGCATTAGCTCTAAAAGAAAAAAAAAAAAATATATATATATATATAAAAATGTAAAAATGGCCTATTATATGCACTGCTCCAAGTTATGAAGAGTCAAAAGATAAAGAGACATCTGTCCCCGTTTCATGATTGACTACATCTAGTACAGTCAGGTCATCACTACCCGATTTGGATAAATAAGAGACGGCAATATCTGTAACTTATTAACTATGATATCTGTTGCCTTGTAGCAAGCAGGACTCTGGCCCACATAGCAACCGCATGTTTCTATGCTTTTTGCACACCGAGCCACAACTCTTTGCACTGCTTTTAAATATCTAAAAAGCATAATCACAGCACGGTTTTACGAGAAAGAAGACAAAAAGCACAGAAATCCTAAAGCACACATCTAGACTTGATTACACATAAGTACTCCTTGGTTAACAGCTAGTAACTTTCAGTAATGCTGTGAAACCTACAGACTTATATCAGTTCACAGAGTGGGTTGCTTCACAGAGTCAGCAAAGGCAATGGGTAGGCCTGGACCAGGAGGCAAGGCCCAGCCTTCCTGGCCCTGGTGGTTCTGCAGGAGGCAATACAACTGCTTTAAATGGGTCACTATGTTGTCTTTGATGTCTGGAACTGAAATCTGCAGGCGAACACTGCCGCTGTCAAAAGAACGGGTGCAGTCTCCTGAAAACATCTCACTTATCATTCGAGCCACCACAGGGATGACCTGCAAGGAGAACGAGGGTCAGAATACGAGTGTCTGAAGACTTCTAAAAATACACAATAGATATTTGATGCAATCGTTTTTTTTCCTTTTAGCTAGACTATTGATCAGGACTGTGACAGTATGCTTTTGTCCCAATTCGATCTGGGTATGATTTCTTGGGTGTCGATTCAATTAAAACTGCAATTCTCACAAATATTTGATATTGCTGATTTTGTCAACTAAAAACCTAAAAAAAAAAAATAAAAATAAAAAGTACAAAACTTTTTTTGGCAACTTATTTTCCTTGGTTTCAATTAGGAAAAAACACTGCAGTAGCCAGACCACCATTCTGCTGTTATAATGCCCAAGAAGACAAGTAAAAAGATCAATAAAAACACTAAAATGACAAAAAAAAAAAATAGATTATATTTATTTGAAAAAAAATTCACAAAAATATCTTTTAAAATTGTGAAGCAAAAATCCTGATATTTTTTCAATTCAATTTCCCACCCCTAATATTTATTATGAATTGGCGTGAATGGATGTGTCTGTAATGTGCCCTGAGATGTCATTGTTGTGAAGTGGAGCTATACAAATAAAGCTGAATTGAATATCTAGTGCATTAACACCAAAAAATAAGCAGAATAGTATATAACTGGGCCGATCTGAACAGGATGTGGGTTATAAAAGACAAACACAAACGTAAATCACATTGAAACCATCCAAAAAAAAATCTGTGTTACAGATGACTAAATAAGGAAAAGTACTGATTATTCTCACAATATCCCAGCTGCACTAAAATACTAACCGTTCAGACAAAGAGAGCTTTAACTTCTGCCTGAGAGGAGGAGATGTGGTTTATTTCGCGACTGGATCTAGCTAAGCAGCAGGAATGGGAATAGATCCACTGCTCACATGCTGGTCTGTCTCATTTATCAGCCTGTGATCATGCTAAGATTTTGATATCATTCACAAACTACTTCTTGCAAAAAAACAACAAAAAAACAGAATTGTAGAGAAAAACTATGGGAAAAATATTTACTCTGTAAGTCTCGTAGTCAGTGTATGAAGGGCCAACTAAAGTTGACTAATATTATATCGTCCACATGAAAGATTGCACTGTTAGATGAAGACAGAGAAATAGATGCCCCACATTTGTACATTAACCATTTAAATCAGCAAAGAAGTAGCACGGTCAACAGAATTAGGTCAACATTTTTCACCTGAACCATGATGAGTTTTCTCTCCCTGGGTCTTCCATCAGGCCACTCTTCTCCAAAACACAGACTGATGTCAAACTGAGGAGGGTCTGGAGTCTGGCCGCGCTGGTGAGCTATCACACCTGCATGTTAAAGAAAAACACTGGTAAGAATCCTTTGTCCCATCAGTCTGTAGGTTAAGTTCTCCTGGACAAAAGCAGGAGATGAAGAAGAGAAAGGTTGTATTTGTTGGTTGCTTTTTTTTTTTTTTTTCCTTTCCCCAAACTGAATGTTATAAAACTCAGAAGTTGGAGGATAGTTTGTTTGTTAGGAAGATTATACAGAAATTATGTTAACGTTTAACATCGGCATATGAATGTCTGATCTTATTTTCAGCTTTAATACAAAACCTCTGTCTCGTTGCTCTACTCAGTAGTTAATTGAGGGGGAAAAAAGTAAATATGTTACTTACCGCTGAGAAAAGACTCCAGACAGAAGAGTTTGACCTTCCTCTGCCGCTCTATAAGATTTGGTGCAGCTGTATATGGAGCGCAGGGGCCGGACCAGTACACCTTACACTGGCACAGGCGGACTGCGTAGATATCATGGCCGCTGACCTCCAGGATCAGACCTCGGTCCATCACATCCAGCAGGCGGCTTGTAAAGACCCTCTGCTTGTCATTGGTGATGTGCTCCGGGGTCGGGAAGCGCAACTGTTCCAGGTTCACTGGCCCAAACAGCTCTTCCTGGTTGACCATTGGCCCAAGGTCGCCGTAGAACAGCCTGCAGCCCTGTGGGTTGCTCACAGTCACGGTGGGACACATCTCCTTCCCTCTGTACAAGAACTGAACCTCCAGGTCTGTCACTGGGTCAGAGATGGAGGTAGACATGATACTGACATGCTCAAACTTCTCATCCAAAGAAACACTTCAGTGTAAAAAAAAAAAAAAAAAAAAAAAAAGAATCAACCCAAATGCACAGAATCACAATATCCTACAGTGATGTTCTAACATTTCAAACATCCCACAATCAGGTTTTCATCGATAGAGAGTAATGCTTTCACAACCAAATGCAGTGTTAAAATTTATCTGTCAGTCAGTTATTTGGCTAACAGATATTTTCAATTCAGTTAATCTTTATTTGTATAATATCACTGCAAAATGTCATCTCAGTAAACTTTACAGGCATCTGTTTGAGCCAACCAGTCTATCTATCCATCTATCTCTTTTCTTAGGCGCTTAGTCCAATCAAGTGTCACTGGAAGCTGGAGCCTATCCCCAACAATCATTGGGCGAGAGGCAGCTACACCCTGGACCAGTCCATCACTGGGCCAACACAGAGAGACAAAGAACCATGCATGCTCACACTCACTCCGCAAGACAATTTAGAGCAAGGGTGCCCAAGTCCAGTCCTCGAGATCTACCATCCTGCTGTTTTTAGGTGCAACCCATCTCTAACACACCTGAATCAAATAAGTGGCTCGTTAGCAGTTCTCTGCAGAGCTTAATGACATGCAGAAGAGGAATTCAGCTATTTGACTCAGCTGTGCTGGACACGGGTTGCAGGATAGTAGATCTCGAGGACTGGACTTGGGCACCCCTGATTTAGAGTCACCAATTAACCTAACAAGCATGTCTTTGGATGGTGGGAGGAAGTCAGCGTACCTGGAGGGAACCCACACATACACGGGGAGAACATGCAAACTCCACACAGACAGGCCACTGTTCAAACCTCCATCAATCTGAGCCAATTCATTATAAATGGCTTAGTTTAAACCAACAGATTGCATCGAATCTAGACTTTGTTCCAACCCTACATCCTAAGTGTGCATGAGGCGACAGTAAAAAAAAGACAAAAACTTCCTTTAGAAATCTCCACATTAGAAGAAATGAAAGCACAACTATTGAGGATTTTTTATTTTAATTTGGACGTTGCAAGCAATAAAAAATAGATCTAAAAATAGAAGACCTGTTGACTGTTCACAGTTTTAAGGAAATCTATCCATATTAGTACAGAAATGAGCCCTCCATTTTATTCTAAGTTTCATTTTAAAAAAAAGTTTATTTCATGTTTATTTAATGTCAATCATTCAAATAAATGAACAGAACTGAAAACATCTCCCTGCCTGAGCTGGTACTTTGAGGTTTGTGACCAGCTGCTTGGTGAATTTTTACAAAAAACAAATAAATAAAAACTACAAAGAAAACACTTACTTGGGAGGGAGCTGATCCACATTTCTGGAGAGGCAAAAAAAGCATCTGACAGAGGAGAAGGCTGCAGCAGGGGATCAGGCAGAGTAGGAGTGGGCATTTCAATCATGGGTGATGGATGCATCTCCACATCTACGGGCTCCTCTTTAGGCCAGACCTCGTTTGATGGGGGGCAGCTGTTAGGATGCATGGATGACTCTGAACCCATTGGAGACCACATTATAAGCGGAGAAGGACTGGTGCCTAAATGAGAAAAGAGAGAAGAATTTCTTTAACAGCAATATAACTATTTAGTTTTTCTATTGAAAGCTTATACTGCCATAACAGCAATGCTTCATTAAAAGCCACTCACCATTGGATGGGTATGGAGGAGGAGACTCTGGTGTGTGTGGATCAATGTTATCATCGTCATCATAATCTCCTGGAGTCCGAGAACCTGCATCTGAAGAGGCTGTGGGGCAAAAAGCAGCATTTAAAATAAAAAAATATTTAAGTCTATAAAATAAACAGTTCTTACTTGCCTTGGTTACTGAGGGGTTGTGGGATGTCGCAGACATCATAGATCTTCAAAGGAACCATGGGAACCTCTTTGGTGCCATCGTAGATGAGTCTGAATTCTCGGCTTTTGTTCAGGGCACATCGAAGCTGAGCTTTCCATTTAGCAGGATCAGGTTCATCAACTCCCTCCTGAAACTTCCCAGTTTCTACAGCCCATGCCTAAAGGAAAAGTAAGAACAGAGCTCCGTTACACAGTGTTGTCTATTTATTTATTTATTTTGTATGTTTATGTCTATGCTCCCTTGTCCTGCTGCCGGGTGGCACATTGCATGGGTTTTGTCTGTGGTTGCAGTTTGCACAAGTGTCAGCTGTGCCAGGTGAATGGTAATGCCACCATGAAGGCTGATGTTTCTGACCTAAACATTAGTCCTGCATGGAGCCTCTTTATAAAAGACAAATCCAAACACAGTCCTGCACTAACGACCCTTCCCCAGAGCTAAAACCCATAATAACTCAAACAAACACCTTATTTAACAGGACCCAAATATTCTTTACCTTAAATATGGTGTCCTCGTCCTCGTGCTGGGGTGTGTGGCGTGTGGCGTGTTTCCATGGGATCTTGAAGCGCATGTTGTCGCGGTCAATCCAGACCAGGTCTGGGTATCGTCCGCTGTCCACCTGGGCGACCAGCCACGGCTTGAGGCGGACACGTCGCGGGGTGACTGACATCCTGGCTGACAAAACACACATAAACCAGTCCGTCCACCCTACACTTGCATGGAAGTCTGAGTAATTTTCCAAACTGCGAGTACACCAAACAATGCTGCAACACTCTTTTACCAAAATCCTGCAAATCCGGATTTTCCGAACATTCAAAGCAACAAAGCTTCAGACGTGAATGTATCGTATTAACGCCTCGGTTTGCAGATGTATCTTATACGTGTATATGTAGTTTTTACAACAATAAAAACTTGTTCCAAGCTAGATTTAAGTGAGAGCAAGCAAACGCGACCATGAAGGACGGTAAACGTACCTGGGCTAAAGCAGGAAGTTGTCTGACTGGGAGCCAACAGCTGAGAAGAAAAGCGTCTGTTTCCTGTGAAGGTTCAAACTCACCTGAAAGGAGAAAAACGATCACTTCGATGCCGATTAATGAATAAAAAAAGAGAGGGGAAAAAAAAGCTCCGAATGAAGATTTTACCTCTGGGGATTTTGAAGAGCCGATGTGTGTGTGTGTGTGTGTTTTTTTCCCCCTCCCCCCTCTTTCCTCCTCACCGAAACTCAGGTACAGTAGTGACGTCACGCCGGTGTCACACCTTTCAGTAGCTTGTTGGTCATTTTTCTGTCGTTAAGCACCTTCCTGGAGGAAAATATAGTCATTAGCCGACATCAGCAGTCAGGATAAACATTTATTCTGCTTTTAGTAATAAGGATATGTATGTTTATTTTATTTAAATAAGGTGTACATGGAGCCTGGACTCGTACTGGTTGATTTTCTCACATAAATACTTTATTTTTCAATAAAATCCAAAAGCTTGTACTATACTTTTTGATTTTTATTTGACCTACTCAGGTTACAAGCAGAGTGGGAGTCTGCATGTAAATCTACATTTGTCTACGTGCTCTGTGAAGTGGCTGAAGGCAGGATGATGGGTGATGATCAGTAACCAACCACACCCAGAAACTTTTCACATTGTGTGTCAGCATCTGTTTTTTTGTTTTTCCAGTTTCGGATTAATAAGCATAACGTCTCCGTGATGCTAATGACTAAATTTAGTATTCTGGATCAGGGACTGGTGGTTGTTAGAGGTTCCAGATGTCCCAACAAAAATAGAGAAACCTCATATGGAAAACAAAATTTAGGGCATGCAGTAAAGTCAACAGCAGATAAAAAGAAATTGCACACGTTGAGATTTAAAAAAAAAAAAATCTCTTAGGTTATTCTTTCTTTTCATTAAATAAACATATGATTTGCCTTGAGGCCACATACTTAAATCAAACAAAACTAGCCAATGGAAAACTTACACAGGTTGGCCATATCTAATCTTAAACCAGAGAGGAGAGCTCCTCTGCTTATCTGCTTGACTTTATTAAGTTTTATTAAGCTTAGAGATTGTAAAAATGACTGATTATCCAATTCCCTGAATGCTTTTCACTAATGATTGCTGGAAAAGGTTCAGGGTTACAGTAATCATGTTCAATAAACCACTCTATGCTTCATTTTGTTTTGTCATTGTTTACAAAAATGATCTGCAATTATCTTCTATTGGTATGCACTCTTGTTTAGAGTTTTCAGGCATTACCAGGTGTGTGCCAGCCACAGATTTATGACTGGCACCCGACTGGCATCAAACTGATAGGCAGACATATTGGAATGAGAGTCTGGAAGCAGTGGGGAATTTCCAGAATCTGGGACCTAACTCCATCTTCCAGGACAACCGCACTCTTCCTCACAGAGGCAGGAAAATCACAGAGTACCTGCAGAATTTGAGAGTGGAGAGCATGAAATGGCCTGCTACCAAACCAGATATCAGCTCAACTGCACACTTTAGGGATCATCTTGGGCTTGCTATTAGTGCAAGAGGGACCACGATGACCACGCTGGATGACCTTCAACAACTTGTAGTTGAGGAATGGGATGTCATCTCACAGCAACCTGAGACCAGGTGGGGACCTTAGTGAAGCGGAGGTGCCAAGCTGTTGTGACTGCGTATTGCCATTACAGTTTTAAAATGAATAAGGGGACCATTTTATGCAGATATTTTAGCTGTGGCTGATTCACTTTCACTGTTAGCCCACTTGGTGAACACGGTTGGGTCTGAAAGTGCCAGAAATATCGGGGGAGTCTGAAAGATGTCCTTGAAGGAAACAAGTGTGAACTTTTTCCAGAGTTAGGTTTCCTTGCATATTTAAAGGTACCATGTATAGTTTAAAACAGCATTGTTTAACGTTTAAAATCCATGCACTTTCTTCTTCAGCTGTGTGGGGATAGATCAGGGGTGGGCAACTCCGGTCCTCAATGGCTGCAGTCCTCCCAAGTGTTGGGAGTTTCCCTGCTGCAACACAGTTGATTCACATCAGACGTAATTATCAGACTGCTGCAGAGCTTGACATCCAACTGTACAAGTCTGCTAATTACCCACTGATTTGCAGCAGCTGAGTTGCAGCAGGGAAACTTCCAACACACGTAGGACTACGGCCCTCGAGGACCGGAGTTGCTTACTCCTGGGATCGATAGTGAGCAACGGCAGAAGCATTTTAACAGGGCTGTGACGATATGCTTTTGTACCGATTCAATTCAGATTTTTTTGGGTGCCGATTCGATTTAAATTACAATTCTCACAATTCCCCAACAGTGGATTTTTGTAGATTAAAAACAAAAAATAAATAAAACCTTTTTTTTTTTCCTCATCATTTTTCTTAATTTCAATTAGGAAAAAAGAAGACAGTAGCCTGATCATCATTCTGCTGCTATAATGCCCAATAAGACAAGTAAAAAAATCAATAAAAACAACAAAAATGACAAAAATGTTATAGTAATTTCATTTATTTGAAAAAAAAAAAACAAACATAATTTTTTAACAAAAAAAAAAAAAAATCGATTTTAAAATTGTGAAGCAAAAACTCCTGATTTTTCGATTCGATTTTCCCACCCCTACTTTGTAATGTAGACCAAAAACAAACAAAACCTTGATTTCGCTGCGCTGATATAATCCTACCAGCAGATGTCAGTGTGGCGTTAGCCGTGCACCTTGCCTGCACGAAAGGCACCTGCATGAAAACCTGAAGGATTTGTGTTTCAAGTTAGCAAAGCACGAAATGTTTTGGCATGTTTAGGCTGTTTTTCTAAGTCTTTTTTCATAACATGAAATGTAAGTGAGGCCTCATTTATTACCAAAAGCTCCTCCCAGATGATGCAACCACACCAGCGCTAATGACCAGCAGAGCTTCTGCTGCACTCCCCCACTCAACACCAGCCTCATAGCAGCTCCATGAAGTCATTGTAGTAAAAAAAAAAAAAAAGGTAAAGAATCCAGTCAACACTGTCATGTGAGAAACACCAATATGTTTCAGATATGATCTGAGGCTGACACAGAAACATGCAAAAACTGATCAAACATGATCAATACTGATTAAAATGAACTTATAATCGGGATAACAGCTGAAATGAAACTTCAACAAGAAATGGTTCTGAAGAGAAATCGTGTGTCCAACTCTCGTCTAATACACATTGTAACGGTTGAAGTTACTTAGTTTCAGATGTACCACTAGGCGGAGCTATTTGTAAGCTGATGTCATTAAGAATATTACATTTGCGATTTATTTTACATAATTATTTTTGTATTCCTAGCATTTCAGTAATCTTTATAGGGTCATACATTTAATAATATGGTACATTTAAGAGAAATTTTGTTTGTCAAACTATTAAGATAAGTGCAAGGTCATGTAAAGGTCACTTCCTGTGTAGCGCTAAGCAGTGAAAACAGCAGAAGCCGACAGACCCGACATCGTGCTCGTTAAGAGAGTTTTGAAGCTAAATAAGTATTTTCTACAAGCACCGGTTTGTTCACTAGCAGGCCAAAGTGGTATGTTTTACTTTATTGTTTGTCTATTGTATAATTTATGTCATTTAAAAGCCTATGTTAATTTTATGTGCATCATTTGTGTGTCACCAGTTCTACGGTGTGCCTGTGGTGTAAGAGAAAGACCGCGGTAAACATCAGTTGAAAAGAACTCTCGTGCCTCCTGTTGTTTGTGTGCAACCCGGCATACACATAATGCACAAACCAAACACAGACACAGAGGAGCAGAAACAAATTCTGCTGTAGTGGGATGTCAAACATTTCTTTTTAGTGCTCATTTACACTGTCATGCATACGGAATACTAAATAATGTCACTAAATATTCTCACATCACCATGCATAATATCCTTCTCTACATTTTCTTGCTTTCGGCTCTTCTTACATCTATTTGGTTTTTATAAATTCTCTAAGAAAATTACTTTAAAAGTGTCCACCACATAAGAACAGAGGTGAGGAAGAATTTTAAATGCCATGTTTAAATAAACATCTGGTGATTTCGTTGTTTCCAATAAGCAAACAAGCAAAGATTTTTTTTTGTTTGAAGGATGAAATTATGCAGGTTTCTTTTTCTCTTTTTTTTTTTTAGATTCCTTCTTCTCTTATTTCTCTGTTTTTGTGCAGTTTAAAAAAAAAACCTTTTTGTTTTATTTTATTTTATATACTTATTCAGCAGTTTACTGAACCAGGAAAACGCTTGCTAATTAAGAAAGCCACAAAGAGGTGGATCTATTTCTTTTTATATTTCTTATAGAACAAATTTCTAAAAATTTAAAATGTGCACTGGTGCTAAATACATAGATAGCTGCAAGATAGCAATATGCAACACTGTCAGGCATTAAACTAAACATTTCAACACCAAGGCCAACAATGTGCAGTGTGAACAACGCATAAACAAACATAAACTACTCATAAAATAAAAAATTGACAGCGTAGTGAGAGACAAGCATGCAGATACATTAGACTGATAGGATTTTAAAAAAAAAGGTTGAGCACAACTTTTGCAATGTGAAAACTGTTTCTGCAAGACAACAACTGAAAATATATCTGAGTCTTATTTTTTTCTTGGGACATCATCAGTGAAGGTAGGAGCGCTTGTGTGTGTGTGTCAGTGATCCTGCAGCGCACTTCAAAACCTTCCTTCACACATTTCTCTACGGAATAAATGAGGTTAAGATGTTATTTATGGTTTCATTTCCAGTTCCAGGTGAATCGTATACTTCATCATAATGGAATGCAAAAATATTTGTAAACTTTTAGCTTGCATTTCCGTTAAAGCAGGTGTCTTTCCACAGATGTAAAAAGTACTTGTGCATGTTTTATGTTTATTTCAATATATCATCTGCAAGCCAGTACAGTGAATTGTTTGTTATTTTTGGAACAAAGAGGGAAAAAAGCAGAAGTTGTTGCTTTATAAGGATGCTGGACTGGCATGTTTAAACAACACACAATAAAGCTTTTATTACCAGTGTGAATGGCTTCATGACGTCATGGAAATAAACAAACAAAAACTTTCTACAGAATGAGCATTAAGTAGTAATAAGTAACTAATGAAAAGACAGCAAAATGACCCAAAGAGTATGTGAACTGTTCCCGTTTATGTGTACAGAATGTTCAGCATTGTAAAAACATGTCAAATGCTAAAAGGATCCTGCCCGCACATTCTTCGCATTTCATTTCAAACACCAAAATGAATTCCCAAGAAAGATGGAGGAACTGGATGGACCAGTGTGGTCTGTCTTTAGGACAGCTCGGATCAGGTGCAACCGGCCAACTTGACAGAAACATTTGTGATTTTAACCAGAAGGAGAAAAAGCTTTCCTAGTTTTCTGGACAGCAGGACTTGAACAACCCCATTATCATACCATTGAAACGTGGCCTCTGAACAAATCCTAAATCCCATTCATTATATTTTACATTCTTGAAAGGCAGCATAAAGGGAGAGAGTTGTGGTTTTGCTTTTGTTTCACTTGATCCTTTAATTTTTTATTACTGATTTCATGATTAATGGTTGTAAAGATTAAAAGTAAATTAAATTACCAAAGGTTTTTGCTCATCTGCATTTACAGGCACATGAACTTGAGTGACACCCCGTTGTTAATCCATAGGGTTTAGTATGATGTCGGCCTTTGAAGTTTTAACAGCTTCAAGTTTTCTGGGAAAATTTTCCTCAAAGTTTAGAAGTGTGTTTGGGAGTTTTTGACCATTTTTTTAGAAGCACATTTGTGAGGTCAGACACACAGTCACCACTCTCATTCATACCAAGATGTTCAGTCCTGTTGAGGTCAGGAGCCTGTGCAGGCCAGTCAAGTTCCTCCACACTGAACTTCTGCCCTGCTTTGTGTCCTGGTGTCATGTTGGAACAGGAAGGAGCCATCCAGAATCTGTTCCCATAAAGTTAGGAACATGGGATTGTCCCAAAACTCTTAATATACTGAAGTGTTCAGAGTTCCTTTCACTGGAACTAAAGGCCAAGCCCAGCTCCTGAAGAACAGCCCCGCATCACCACCACCCCCCCATTAAAATTCACACCTGGCACAATGTAGTCAAACGGGTACCGTTGTCCTGGCAACCACTAAACCCAGACTTGTCCATCAAATTGCAGATGGAGAAGCGTGATTTGTCACTCCAAAGAACATGTTCCCACAGCTCTATTGTCCAGCGGTGGTATCCATCCATCCATCCATCCATCCATCTATCCATCCATCCATACATCCATACATCTGCATAGATTTCTTAATACTGTTTAATCTATTTCAAAGTTGCAGGGAAGCTGGTTCCTATATCAGCAGGTCTGAGGAGGGGACGTGTGACCCTGGATGGGTCACCAGTACAGCAGAAAACCAACCATTGAGAGAGAGTGAACGATTAACATAAGATGTGTGTCTTTAGAGTGTGGCGAGAGGAAGTGTGAGAACCCATGCATAAAACCACACAGAATGTATAAACATACATGTGTGAGCCAGTAAGATTATAAAGAAGGCTGTGCAGTGTCAGTGGGGTGGCTATGACTTTTATTTTTTCCACTTTCAGTCGTTTTCATTAACTTTTGTTAACCTAAATCAAATGATAGTTTCCTTTTAGTTCATATACTGTATGTTTAGGTGCACTTTCCTTTATTTTGCCTAAAGAAAAAAAAAGTTTGAAAACCCTCCTTTTGATGGAAGCGCGAGTAAAAACTCTTGTGGTTTATTCTTCCATAGCCTTTAAATTAAGGTTGGAAAGGCTGTAACAAATAAGCTTGCCTACCCTGTAAGAAGAATAAAGAATAAACGGCTTCTTTTTTGGCCTTTATCAATGCATTAACATGAAAGTACTCCTCTTACATTAAACGGATGTCAGTAGATTATATTTCTTTATGTACTGTGCTTTAAGACATTGAATTTATGTAATTTTAGTAGCAGCTCCAGTTTCCTAATCTTTGATGTCATTTTTAAAATAACAAGTAGGACAAAATACTTAAAGCTAAATAAGTTTAAGTATTACATTGTGACATTATTGGAGTATGTCACAATTTAATGATTGAAACGAACGGTTTATTTCAGATCTATAAAGATAAAAGCTAATTAAGCAGCTTAAATCCCACCATTCTGTTCCCTGATGGTCAAATGATGAACTTTTCAGGAAAAATAATACTGTTTGACTTTTGTCTTCATGTCAGGATGAAGTAAAAAGAAAACCTGCTCCTGAATATACTGTGTGTTAAGTAAATACATTTTACACAACCAAACAACTGTCACATCAGCTCAGCCAAACATTGCTTGACAGCAGAGGTACTAATAAGAGACCCAAAGCTCAGCAGTGAGAGTTCAGCAGAGTAAACTGCGGCTCATTCAATGACAGGTGAGACTTGTGCTGGAATGCAGCGGAAAAAGGAGAGCCAGGCCTCACCTGCACACCGGGAGTGAATGGAAACAGGGAGGCGCAGCAAAGGGACAATGGGCGGGGTTTTGAGGCTTTTTTTTTTCTGCCAAGAAAAGTTCACAGCAAGTCTCTGAAATCAACTTGCCTAACTGTGTCCCGGTGGCACACCTGCTGTGAAAGGTGAGAGCTGCACTTTACCTCAGATTTACCTGTGGCGCAGGATGAGTGAATGATCCAGCTAAAGAGAAGAGTTCAAGATACACACATAGAACCGATCAGCCACAATGAAGAAGGGACACCTCCATTTGTTGGGTCGGAAGAAACAGACTCTTTTCGACACCAGCGTGAAAATGAAGGAAATGGGTGAGTACAGCACTGCCAGGCAAATTCCCCTGCTTTAGTACAAAGCAGATGTTTACAAGATCAGTTTACTGAGGAATAACACGACCTTTGGACTTGGGTTGACAAAAGCAGTCGCGTCAAAACTCCCATAAATGACCTGCTGACCTTATGTGACTCAGAAATGATGCACTTTTAAGAGTATTTGATTTGATGTCTTACTGAACAGCTGGCAGCAGCTGTCATGACAGGAATGAAACATTTACAAAGATTTTCTTGACTTTTTCTTTTTTTTATGTCTTCTATTAATCTATCACATTGTCTATCAGGCTCCATACTGAGCTGCTCACTCTGATCTAGATTATGTCCAGAAGATTGTGCTGCATTTATCTGATAACTCATAAAACAGCTGAATCCTGGGTGATTACATGACTTTTGACCGCTTTTGATCACGTTTAAGTGTCATTACTGTGAGATAGTAACACCTAAAATGATATCTAGTGATTAAATTGTTGCGCTATAAAATAGCAAGTAGAAGACACACTGCTTAAAAAAAAACAACAACACAAGACTACTTTTTATTGCAATCTCACACTGTTTAAAAAAAAGGAAAAAAGCAGGAAAAAGGTATAATGCAAATATTTGGGCAAGGTCAGTTCTCAGCAAAGCACCCTTTGGCAAGTAAACATTTTTTAAACATCTACTCAAGAGTCTTCTGACACAAGGCCTTGTACTTCTCAGTCTGTCCTGCATTTGCTTTTGAAGTTTTGTCATTGAAAGCCATGTTTGTTGGGGAACTTTGAGGTCAATGACATAACCTTCAACCTGCATATCTTGGGTCCTAATCTTGTTGTTACAACAATCATTTTTTTCCATCCTCAGCTTTTGTTTGGATCCAAAATATGTTGACATTTAACTTAATCCAGTGTTCCCTCTGGTTTTGAAATGAGCCGTGTGCCATTTGCAGCAACACAAGCCCCGTGCACCATCCATACACATTCCTCTGCTGAACACTTGAAGTGTTCTTCTCATGAAACTCCTCCCGTTTTCCTCCGTTACGCACCTGTGGTCATTGACTCGGATCTAAAATGCATCAGATTTGTTTAGATTTTCACTTGCAAATTTGTGGTGAGGATACAGGGAAAGCTTTACTGAACCAACTCATCACCGAAGCTGATATTTTACCTTTGTAGGGTCGGATGAATGATCCTAAATGTGTTTTGCAGTCATGCCTACTTTCTCACAGGTCTGCAGTCAGTTCTCTCTAAGAGTTTTCCTGTTTTCTAAGACATCAGCTTGACTTCCAGTGATCCTTTTAAATGGAATTACTTATTTACATTTAAAAAATAAGAAAATATCCACCTGCTATCCACCTTCTCCTCCTTTGTGCGCATTAGTTACATTTATTTTCAGAGTGCAGTGTAACAGCTCAAAGCAGATAGTAGCTGCTCATTTATGAGGCAACGTTTGAGGAGATGTTTTTTTTTTTAAACTAGGTATCACTTGTCCCTAATGAGAATTCTTGACAAGCCTAACAAGCTAATTAGGTCAACTTCCTACCTTATAAAAAATTCTTTATGTTCACTTAATAAATCACAGCCCAAAACTCCTGAAAAGGACTCCCAAACTAAATATAAATGCAAGTGGTTCTTCCAATACAAAAACTAACTATCCCTCAGAAAATTACAAATAAAAACAGCAAATCAAAACTGTCACAATATATACAAATTTGTGTCTGTTTAATAAAAGTTTCCCACCTCTGTAAGGCATTAGTTGCAATTCATTCATGAGAACAGGAAACACAAGAGCAATTGCTATGCAAAACAACAACATGAAAGAGAACATTTGTCTATTTAAATCAGGATGGCACACATTATGGAAACTAATCATTTGGTTAGACTGGTATTTGCATGGCTTTTTCATTATGGTGTTTTGGTCCATTTTTCTGAGGTGACACCATTGTCTTTTAGATTAAATGTGTAAGAAAATCCCATTTACACCATAATGATTTTCTCCTGTGACCTAGGGAAGTGTAAAGACACATTTTACCTTTGTTGTTTGTAATCCTGATGAAAAATGTCACCACAGAAAGTTGAAAGAACACAGACTAATTACCTCGCAGTGACAGGTATCTTTCATCAGTCACTTAATGGACAAACAACGTGACAGAAACAAGAATGAACAGAAACAAGATCTGTCTTTTTTTTTTTCTTTTTTAGGCTCTTTATTCCCAGTCAACCTCAGTTACTTGAGATAACATAAGTTTTAGTCTAATTTAGCAAAATGTCTTAAGCCCCTCAGAACTGTGATTTTTTTTTTTTTATTTATTTTTTTTTTTTAATAGTTTTAAAGTGCCTTACTGCTCTTTAAAGCCATGACTAAACAAAGCCTGTGTTTAGTATTGCATCTGATTTTAGTAGAAAAAAAATCCTGTTTGGCATACAAGCCTTACAGAAATGACTACTTATTTGACTCAAATATTGAAGATCATGGAGTTCCAATATCTTCAGCACACAAGTTAAAAGACATACAGACACATAAGGAAACAAAGTTTAGCCGTCATGTAATGTTAGGCTTGGCAAAATATGTTTGCCAAACTGTTCACCACAAACTGCTAAAAAATTAAATCCACATGACTGTGTTTCTCTGGAAGTTGTGTTGCTGTGACCATCACTGTGCTTCACAATGGTTAAAGGTGATTCAACATTACTGTAGTGGCAAATTAACTTTAACATAATAGAACCTGTTCTGGCCAGTCTTGCAGGACGTGAGGTTTCTGACTTGTGACAAAAACGAAGCAAACATTACTATTTCTGTTTCAGCTGTGTTGCTATTTTGCTGTTAGCAACACATGACTGCACAGCAGATAATCCGGTTGACTAGCAACCGCTAAAGGCTTCTTTGTGTAAACTGTACCAGTACCTGCATGCTTAGCCCTACTGGCCCCATACCCAGTTCCTCTTCTTGGTTTTGGCCCATTGTTTTTGCAGGTATAGAGAGATGGGCTCTGTTTCTTTATGGAATTATTGGACTAGTCATCCAAAATGTCACCTGTTTAAGGGCTGTATGAGCCGTCTTTAATCCCTGGGATATATGGTCAAAATGTGGGGCTAAGGGTGGGAATTAGGGTCTGGCTTTACTCCAAACTATATTCTTCAGCTCTCAGACCAAATAATTCATATTATTTATGAATAGACCAACTAAAACAAAACATCAAAACTTGTTTAACTGCCAGAGGCCTGGTGATAATGCTTTTCTTTTTTTTTTTTTTAACCCTTTTAGACAATGTGGAGTTGGTTCTGGGATCATCTGCAGTCCCTGAGTCAGGAACTGCCAGCGTGCGGGCCAGACCCACAGTCAAACATCATTCTGTAAGTAAAGTAAAACTTCACGGCACCGTTTTAGAACTGAGAACAATTCAAAGAGTGGAGCTAGTATTTTTTTCAGCTGGTTTACTTACCCCCTTCAACAACATCTCATGTTGTCGTGACAAGGCTCACACTATTCTTGGCGAGAAAGGTGTTATTGTTGTAAAATTTACAGTGACCAGTAAATACCAGTGATATTGCTGTAGAGGTTTCTCTGCTGCTTGAAAAGTTTAAGCTGAAAAATCCATCTGAAATTGTCTGTGAGAAATAGTTAATTACATTGCAAAGATGAGATAATGAGCAAAGGCTTATTGTCATAAAACCATCTGAGTTTTGGATTTTATGTTTCTGATACTATAATTATCTACATTAGCGGAAAGATTTTATAGTCTGAAAAAGTGAAGTCCGCACACCAAAAAAATCCTCCTAAATCTTCTTTTCAGCAGCAGACATACATATCTGTTTGGCTCATCAGGAAATAATGATCATTTTCCAGCTAAATTTATATTAATTTTAAATATTTGAATAAATTTAGCTATTAATGGGTTATTTTTTAGTCTCTTAAAGCTTCTGTTTCTTATAGGCTTTTATACCTAAGGGCAACTGGCGTGCATTATTTTGTATATACGCACACATAGTTTGGCGAGTTAAATCACGGTAATATCACTCCTATCACCATAGCAACACTGGAATAAACTCTTTCAGATCAACCGGCTTTTGACAGGTGAATGAGAGAAACGTGCTGTTGCTTGACAACGGTTGTTTAACATAAAAAGTACATGGAGGCCGACATAAAATAGTTCTTATACTTTAGCATATTTAGCAAGTTTTGCAAGAAAAGAAATAAACATTTTTTATAAAATGTTTACCATGTAGGACCATGGGTAAGGCTTAAACAACGAGGAGCCGTGCATTAGACGGTTATAATGGATGCGCAGCATCGTGGAGTTCCTCCGCAAAGTGCATTATAACCATCTAATGCACGGCTCCTTACTTAAGTCATAAGCCGTAAGCTTATTTTCACTTGACACTTTCACTAAGGTGTTTTTTCAAGTGGAAATATGTCAACATACTGTACTGCAAAAAATCTCTCACTGCTTAAACTCGTCTTTTTAGTCATTTCAGAGACATCTTAACTTAGCTCTACATAATCAGTCTTTATGACTGTCAGTTCTCCCATTATCTCATCATGGTGTAAATGAACAGCTCATCTGCACTCAGGTTCACACACCTCGTCTCATTGTTTGGGAGTGTTCAGTGGCATGTGGACATGGCACACCCAGCAGCAGCACATGGGCAGGACAGCTCTGACTGCAGCAGCAGCTGAAAGTGAGTCACAGAGCAGGATACGAGCAGATGAAATTAAACTTGATCGTACACCATCTCGGGTGACACGCCTTCAAACTGTGATGCACGGATTACACTTTTCAAAGTGTAGCTACGCAAGCAGCATTATTAGAAAACAGTGTCACTCAGGGTGTGCTATCAAGCAGATGTCCAACCTTTTTTTTTTTTTTTTTTCAAACTTTTAAAGCTGTTTTAGGTACCTTAAACCTGGACTTATATAACTGGATTGTGATGTTTCACCTGCTGTCAAATGGCTCTATAAGCTCTGACTAATGGGAACGTTCAGGCTTATATGTGGCTGTCAGAACATTCACATGTGGTCAAAATAAGCCTGTTGAATGAGCAGTGAAACTGAAGCAGAAATTTAGTTGCCTTATAACCAGACATTTAGAATTTTCTGTGTGCCTCTGACAAGACTTACTACAGTTTTCAAATATCAATCTATCAGCTAATTAATTAAACCATTCTACAACAGTGGTAAACCTAATTGGTTTTTTTTTTTTTTTTTTTACTGCATGAGCAGGTTTCTCAGTAAGCCTGCAGCAGATTTGCATCAAAAGGGACGGCTGTAAAAACACGCCAGGCGTTGCTGGAATGATTCTGTGCCCTCTCGAAGGGCATTTACTCTGTTAAATCTCAAGAATTTCTATTGTGTCAACACTGTCTGTGTTTATTTTATTTTGCTTCTGCAAAATGAACAGCACCACTCTCTGCCTGGCTGCCTCAGGTTTTTAATTGACAGCCTGCAAATTTTTTGAACCAAGCCCATTTTGCCAACAGACAATGTGACTAATTATGGGTGGATCCTCTGATTCACCAATTTTCATGACTTAACAATGTGAAACTGAGGTGACCAACTTTCAGATTTGTTATGACAACCCAAAAACCTACAGATAAGCACTGATTATTGCAGAATCTTCTTGAAGTACTCGCTGAAATGCTGTTTTACAGATCAAAATGCTAATAAGGTAGGGATTAGTCATGCCAGTCTTATGCGTTGTAATGCTGACTTGAATGCACATGAAATCACCTGGCAGCAGCTTTCCTTCTGTTGATGCATCATGTTTTCAGGAACACGAGTGCCACAATAGTTGAAAACTGGTTTGTTCACCTCAAGAACGAACACTTGCCAGCAAAAGCTGGGAAAAAACTCCTGTAGAACAGAATGTACACTTTATGATCTTTTCACTGTTTTGTAACATCTCTGCTTATGGTGTCACTGAGTTCAACAGTCTGATGGTGTTTGACTTCTTCCCCCACAGTCCTCTGAAAGTTTTCATGGGTTTGCTGTCCCAACTCCCAAAGTCCCTCTCCTCCCCCAACTCAACAGTCCAAAGACTAATGGTTCAGGTGAGTATCTAAATTACCTCCAATGTGTACTTTAGGTTAAACGTGCCCCGAAGGCAAAAAATATTTATTCAAACTCTGCAGGACAAAGGTAATTTGTGAAGCCTTTGCTCAGACTTGGTTGATGGATCACAGCAATCAGAAAGAAGGAGAATACGGGAAGGTAAATGTTTGTCCAGGAACTTGCTTAGTAACTTTCCTGAGAATGTTTCAAACACATGACAAACTTGTTTAAGTTGTGGGAGATTTTGCATTAATTTAATTTTGATTATAAGCAGTTCAGACTGAAATTTGATTAAGAACCTAATTATAGCTTATTTTCAGTCTTTCTTAAAAAAATTATTTTAGTATCTCTTTTCGTTTTTATTGTCATGTCCACAACAAGTAAATGAGGCTTTCTTGACAGGAAAAGGAAATATCATTATTGCATTCCATAAATGTTATCAATCATTCTTTCATAATATCCTCATGCTTAACATAGTGCTGTAAATAGCTCTGCTTAATGACCTACAACAGCCTTAGACTTTACTTGATTAATTTCTTCTTTCTTATTTTCTGTAGTTGCGGGAGATCAGATGCCCAATGGATTTGCCACATCTGTACCTGATCTTGTGGAAGGGGAAATATTTTCTCCTCCTCCTCCTCCATCCATTGCACCTCCACCCCCTCCTTCAACGGCACCTCCACTCCCTCCTTCAACGGCACCTCCACCCCTTCCAATGTCCTTTATTCTTCCTCCACCAGAATTCATGGGCGACCTGAACAGCCCAGAAATGGCGGCCCTTCAGCCTCCCTCCATGGCTCCACCAAACCTTCATTTTCTGCCTCCGTCCACAGAGGAGAGAGATTTAGCCCTCTTACAACCCCCCACAATGGCTCCACCAAAACCTCCATCTACTTCCTCCTCTGGCTCTGCATCATCCATATCCAATTCTAGCCTACCACCTGCAAAAGTTCCTGAGCCTCCAAAATTTGCCCCACCTCAGACGCCTTCAGAAAAACAAAGCAAAACTCACAAGACACCACCTCCAAAGCCCATTAGATCATCCTCTGTCTCCAGCCTTGACTCCCCACCACACACTCCTGCACCACCTCCCCCTGTGCAAACACCCACATTGTCCACCTTCAATCCCCAAAACACAGCAAAACTCTACAACGTACCAAAGACCACAGTTCTCGGTGGATATGAAGGTCACGATACAAGACCTAAGCAGGTGTTAGTCCTGGAGGACTCTGGGTCTGTTAATCCTGTTCCTGTGCTTGTCCATGGGGATGGAAAAGCCCCTAAAGTGGCTACACCACCTGCAGCAGCTCCCAAAGATGAAACAGATATGAAGGAAAACTTACAATTGACTCAGCCCTCTCAAATACTCCCACCCGAGCTTCACGTGGAAGCTAAAACAGGAACAGTTTCAGCACAATCAGAAGTAACCAAACTGCCAAAGTCTCCACAACTTCAAAAGGGAACAAGCATTCAGGTCAATTCAGAGAAGATCCCAGACTCTCCACAACTTCAAAAGGGAACAAGCATTCAGGTCAATTCAGAGAAGATCCCAGACTCTCCACAACTTCAAAAGGGAACAAGCATTCAAGTCAATTCAGAGAAGATCCCAGACTCTCCACAACTTCAAAAGGGAACAAGCATTCAAGTCAATTCAGAGAAGATCCCAGACTCTCCACAACTTCAAAAGGGAACAAGCATTCAAGTCAATTCAGAGAAGATCCCAGACTCTCCACAACTTCAAAAGGGAACAAGCATTCAAGTCAATTCAGAGAAGATCCCAGACTCTCCACAACTTCAAAAGGGAACAAGCATTCAAGTCAATTCAGAGACCAGTAAGGACAAACTTGATGGATCTCCAAGTCAAAGCCGCAGTTTTAGTCCAATGTTGGACCACAAACTACGTCATCTAAAGGCTAATGAAATCAATGGGGGACGAGAAGGCCCTGCAGCCTCTCCGTTGACTCTCTTAATGGCTGCCAAGGAAAGAGAAAAACAGAGAACAACTCAATCTTTGTCACCAGAAGACAGTACCAAGAAGAATGAAGAGCCCAGTAGAAGCATTCACCAAAGTTACTCAAGTCCCAGTTCCTCAGTCATCCCAAACTCTGTCACATCTTCTTCTCAAACACCTCCAGAAGAAAGGCTACACGAGAGCAATGCATCTCTAAGGTCCATGGAACATCCCAAGACAATCCAGACTTCAGAAAAAGTCAGCACTACACAATCTAACAGTCAAGCTCCCAGTAGGATCCCACCAGATTCATCTCCAGCTGTGAGCAGCCTAACTGAGCCGAAACAAAGTACAGAGCAAAGCCCCTCAATGTCCCAGGCTGTCCAGCATGATGAGCAGAAAGAGGACAATATGCTATTGCTTCCTCCACCACCAGAGTTTGATGATCTAGAAGACATGATAGAGCCACCCCCTTTTATTTGTCCACCTGATCCACCTTTGAAAAATGCAGCAACGCCATCTCCGGCTCCACCTCCACCTCCAGCTCCAGCTTCCGTCCCTCCTCCACCTCCAAAACTCCCACCTTCTGACATAGACATCAAACCGAAGGCACAAGTCCAGACAAAACCCAAGCTGGCACCCACTCAACTACCACCCACTCTGTCACCCAGCCAGACCACTCTCTTGAGCATCTTACAAAAGAAGATGCTGGAAATGGACCAAAAAGTGGTCGCAGAAAAAGAAGTAGAATCCACTACTGATGACTGGGGCACCACTTTGTCTGAAGAGGACAATAAGGTCCCTGTTGCAGTGAGAGTCAGTCCAAAGACCAAAACTTACCCTGCTGTGAACAAAGCAGCAACTCTGGACATGCGAGAGTTGGAGAATAAAGTGATCAAAAAATATCAGGACTCGCAAGTAAAGAAATTTCCCACCAGGTAAGGCTGTCTGTCCTCAGATGTTACCCACTACCTTTACATGGCAATGAACCCAGTTTTTTGGTATTTATTCACTTATTTGTGTGTATTTCTTTACAGCAATGGACCACATTCTAAAAGCCAGTATGGTAAAACCTTTACCATCCGGCCTGGAACCAAACAGCCCATTACCCTTGTTACCAAAGAGGATTAAAGCTCTGTGGCAACTGGACTCATCCATTCTACATGCAGCAAAACACACTATATCTCATGGTATATCTCTGAAACAGCAGAAATTTGTACAATCTGGGTAAATAAGGGGAACAATTCAGTTTTGGTGATGTGATTGATTCCTTATTTTATTGACAGTGTTTAGTTATGGAGCTCCAGCTGTCATCTTCAAATTATTTCACAGTGTATACACACAGACACTATCTATCTATCTATCTATCTATCTATCTATCTATCTATCTATCTATCTATCTATCTATCTATCTATCTATCTATCTATCTATCTATCTATCTATCTGTGTCTGGCTGTTTAAAGTGCAGTTGTAAAGTAGATTATTGTTTTGAAGATGCTGCTGTCCATTTATTATGTATAAAGATGTACATTGCATGTTGGCCATTTAACAGTAGCTTTAAATCAGTATCAATTAAACATTGATGATTTTTATCACTAAGATCTACAAATTATTGAGAAAAAGTTTTGTAGAAGTCTTCAAGGGGATGTTAGCAATCTTTATTGTAAAGTACATTGATGTACAATATAGGTGTTTCTGCTGTAATTATGTCCTTTCTTACTAAATGTCAGTTTACTGTTACAAGAACATTATATATTTGCATTGGTGCAGAGCCAGCAGTTAATTCAAATGTATGTTTGCATCTGTTTCTCATATTTATTGTTATAAAAGGCTGTATCTATTTAAATCTTATTCTAACACAGTATGATTTTTTTTTATTATTATTGTAGTTATCTATGTTGTTGTGTACATAGCATTTTAAAATCAGAGATGTGATTCTTACCTTTTGCTTTTAGAGAAAAAAAAATCTGTTATTAATTTAAATATAACCAGTTATATTTAACTGTATTTGTGTGCATATGTGAAATATAAAAAGTCATTATCTTTATGTGTCTCCCAATTTATTAATTTCTCCAATGTTTAAAAACCCCAAGGAGTCTCTAAATACCCTATCTATATTTACTAAGATAATGCACCCATATTTTAACTGTCAGGAACAACTACAGTGCAGCAGCTTCTAAAATCAGTTCAACTGTGTGTACATAAGAAACAAGTCACGTAGTGGGTCCGCTCCTTTACCATCACCGAGGTCATGATCCGGGGAGTAGTGGTGTCGCGCGGCGGAGGAGAGTTTTACTGCTTAAATGGTTGGGAAAGCATTTTTTATAATGATCTTTCAGGGCGGAATTGATCATAAAATATTTTTTATATTACCAAAAAGGCCATATATTGACCATTAATGGGTTGTAGTCCGCAAAGTGCCAAAGTGTGCACCGGAGATCTCTTAAATAAGGACAACGTGATTGGAGCATAACGTTTATGCCTAGAGCAGCTGAAAGGATTTATAAAATCAACATAAGTTTTTTTTTTTAAGACTTGTTAATACTAAGTTACTTACTGAACATAAATGGACACACAAAAACGCACTTTATCAAGTTGGAACATTTTCTAAGTATGTCGGTAAACCGACTCTGATTTGTTTGTTCCACTCGTGTTTAAAAGAGACGTTCTCGCCGAATAAGCCGTCGGATCTGAGGGGGTTATCCGATTTAATCACGATTTAAATGCTGGGAAAACTCCGCCCACCCGGCATTCCGCCAGGTCACGCAGATTATAAATGGGGCGGCCCCAGTAACTCAAGTATCATGCACAATGGAGTTGTTACCTGTTCAGTCAGACCACTGTCCTCATCTCTGTCTACATGCGTGAGAGGGATGTTTAGTTTGCTTTAAAACCTCTATTTGACATAATTTAGATTGAACTAATGTTTATATGCATTTTAAAAGTCTTCTTTTGATTCGATCAGACAGGTTACTGAAATGGAAACGTTTTCAAAGGTGAACTTTATTAGCATTTAATTTTACCAACACAAATCTGTTTACTTGGGAGAGAGCCAACTAGCATTTAAAAATCATTAACTTGTGTATTCAGCATCAGACTGCTAAATGTAACCTTCTGGGCAAACCGTCCACACCCGTCACACAAACACAACTTTCCTTATTTTCAATAATAAAGACTTTAACAGGTCAGACAAGAAGTGTACGTGAACCAAAGAGAACCTTTTGCCTCATCTTAACTCTCTTGGTATACCATATGCCAGAACACATTTTAGTTACATATTGTTGTCCGATCCCCTGGATGAAAAGTTTTCCTCTACTTGCTGTTTTGTCCAGGAAACAAACCTTTCCCACTACCTGCTTAGACCAATCGTGAATTAATCTTCCTCAACCACACTTCTACCACCATTATGTCTGATGCCAAAATTCCTTGGTTAAAAAAAATAATTTTCATCTGTACTTTTAAACATTTGTGCAGTTGTAAGCCTGTCGAGCCCAGGGATGGAAAAACGGATGCTACACCAGTCCGACTGCATCGAGTTACCTTTAATGTAAAATTATGCATTACAAATATTTTGCCTCCTAATCAGGCACAAAGAAATGTTACAGTTTAACAGATTTAGCTCAACTTCATCCGTGACAGGAAATGCACTAATACAGAGTGAGAAAGTTCTAGCCCAAATATTGTGCACAAATCTTTTTTCGATGACAGTGACATGAAAATCTGAATGACACGTTACATATAACTTTCTACACACACATGGACAGCCCACACGAATGAAGGGCAATGTTGTTGTTTTAGGTTAGTTTTCAGAAGCTGGCAGCGAGTCTAGGACGAGGAAGTGGGAGGTCCTGTAGCTGAGCCCACTGTGTGGTGAAGCACAAGATGATCCCAGCCGACAGTCGTGAGGGTGTCTGAATCACCATGAAGCCAACACACACCTTTCACAAAGTCCTGATGTCGCCGATCTCTCAGGCTGCAGAGCAAAAACATTTAGTTTGTATTTTCTGTGGTCTAAGAGACTTGTTTGTGATTTTTAGCATGGAGACTTACATTTCTTGCAGGTCAGAGTTCAAAACAGCGAGGGAACAGTCGTCACTAATGGATGCAAGTAAGGAGGCACTAAGGTGGACAAAAGCAGTCATTATTTATTGAGAAGCCATTAAAGTCGATGTCCAGTTTTGACACTGACATGGTTAATTGATCACTTCTCACATGTAAGTCGCTTTGGAATAAATCATATGCTAAATGACTGTACAATAGAATAAAATAGAATAGACAAATAGAATACTTGCCTGTTTGTTGAGAAGGAAAGGCTATTAACTCTGCGACTGTGGACATCCATTACCCGCGGCGGCTCAGTGCCCCGGAAATCCTTCACAGTCACTCTGCCCAGCTCGTCACCTAAAACACAAGCATGTTAAAACATGTAATAAACTCCTCTGTCCATCAGTAAAACTGCTGGTGAGCCTTACCAAAAGCTATGGTGCTTCTGTGGTGAGGGTGCCATGCTACAGTAGTGGGAGAACAGCTGGGAGATTCAACATCTGAGACAAAAAAGAGAAAGCGGAAGAAGCATTGCATTACTCCCACTGTTGTTCTTATTCAGCCAGATCACTCCATTAAGACCTGATTTGATATGTTGGTCCATCTGAGCTAATGGTTTATTTTGGCCCTGAGATCTTTACGGCTGTCAACACTGCAGCGATATTCATTCAGCTAATTGTTCCACGTAAGGAAAACCGGTTGGAAATGGGTTGCTTACCTATTCTTGAGGCAGGTTTATTTGGCTTCCTCCTGTCCCACATCAACACACGACCATCCTGAAAGGTTGAAGATATCATTGGAAACAGGCTGAGTTTAGTTAAAGGAGTTTTACATTTCTGCCATTCTTTAGCAAATAAAAGGGCACAAAAAGGACTACTTTAACAATTCCAATCATCTCTATTACCTCGTTGTGCGTATCTGCCAAAACACTCTCTCCTCAAGCTGACGAGTTAACTCATTTACAAGTCTTTGAATAATCCTTTGAATAATCATTATTGAATTGCGTGATAAATATATTATCCAGGTTACTAAAATATTTGTGAAACAGCAATTTCACAATCCAGTCATAAGATATGATTTCAACCTCTGTAACTATAACCCAACAACAACCAACCCAGTTCCAGCATGCTTTGCTACTTTTGGCACAGATGAGCAGATCACTTCAATCAATTAACACACTAACACAAGGTTCCTTCTTGCAATACGCTATATTTTCTATGAAAAAAAACAGAGGAAAAAAATGGACTAACCACTTCATAAGACATCATTGAAATTCGGACATTTTAAGTCATATACGCTACTTTTTAAATGCGTGACCAATAATTAATTTGTGGCTACAAATAAACAAAGCCACATTCATTTGTTTTGTTCAAATAATGTGAAACTAATCAACAAGGGACACAACAAAAGTTTCTTTTTACTCTAATGGTTTGATTTGACCTTTAAATGTACTGTGCACAACTAGCTATGGAGAAGAATTCAGATTAAACATTGCCTAGATTCAACCTCAACCCATCAGAACAATGCAACCAATAACATACTTGACCACAGGAGATGAAGAGAGACTCGTCTGTAGGACTGCAAGCAACACAATTAACAGGCTGTGTGTGGACTGTAGGGAGAAAGAGGGGGAAAAAAAGGAGAGATTAGTAGGTTTTTTTTCCCCCCTTTACTTTTTCTTCCTGCTCTTGTAGCAGACAAACACCATTTCTCTCCCTCCCGTTCCCACTTTGCCCTGCTGCTTCTTTGTATTGTCCATCTATCCCGAGTCCCTTTCTCCATTTCCTTCCGAGTTTGACTCATGGATCTGGTCAGCTGGTCTTTCAATTCAGTTCAGATCTTTTTTTTCCCGAAGAACGGGCGAAGGGGAGCCAGCATGTCTGGACGCATGCTGCTGGATATGTGATGAAGGTCAAGTGTCTGTCACCTTTTTCTGTGGAGGATTTCTACACAATTGGATTTATGATAACTGGGTTTCTGCTGTTTGGTGTCTGCGGTTTTCTGGTATGTTGCAAATTTTGGAAGATCGAAGATGGACTTTGCTGAGCAACTAGCAGCACTCGAACTTATGCAGAGCTGGATCGTGAACTGAATGCCAGTCTGGCCCGAACTGGCAGGCTGGATGTAGTTCTGGAGCTCTTCCGTGGGTGGGAACCATCATGGAGAAGCTAACGCTCGGCTTGGAGGAAACTTGCCCCCGATTCAGCTGTTTCGGAGTCCGACGGAGACCATTAAGGAGTTAAGGCTGAGCCAAACGACGCTCAGCCTGACCCAAAACAAAGCTGTTGTCTGAATCTGGCTCCCTGCACCAGTCCCCCCACCCCCAGAAGAGTAGCTGTTAGCATTTACAAGTTGGAGATGTAACTTTCAATGTGTTTAGTGAAAAACAGAAGTGAATGAGTAGTTTACAAACTCAAAGGAGGCTTTCACTGCACATATATCTCTGAAAAAAGGTGTATAGTTGGACGGTTGAAGAAATCCAAGACAGCTGAATGAGCCCCTATAAGGTGCTTGATCGGAAAAACGCAAACAATTTTATTTATTGAGAAATAATGGCACTGTCTGTCTGATAGTTTTAAGATGTTCCCTTACCACTGAAGGTTGTGACAACTGTTTCCTGACTGAGATCCCACACTTTAATTCTGTATAAGAGAAAGAAAGTATTGTCATAAAATGTGCTTGAACAAACTGACAAAGCTAACATTTAAGGGTGAACTGATAAACAGCTTTTCTGCAGTGACACATGAGACTGTATACAATTTGGATCAGCTTGTGCTCTTCAAGGTAGGCATCACTGTGAATTAAATAAAGTTGTTAAGAATGATCATTTGATGCTATGATCATCTTATCTTTAGGATGACAACACTCCCATAGGTAAAAAGAAATATAAAGGAACCTAACCGGCAATCCATGCTGCCAGTGACTGCACTGCTTGCTCCCATTATGGGGCTCACTGTGGTGACAATATGGTCATGGTCATGTTTGGTAAAGCGGTTCACCAGAAGGCGCTCATCTTCTGCCAGTTCCCAGAACTCCAAAGCACCTGTACAGTCAAGTAAAACCAATTTTATTCAAAAAAAAGTACTTTGTTTCATTCTGTCTCAATAACACTATGGTATATATTACCTGAATCTGACCCAACAACAACTCCCTTTTCAGTCACCCATTTTACATCTGTGATGCCAGTCTCTGTCTGTACTCCAGCTTTGCAGAACCCTTCATTGGGGGCCTGCTTGGGGTCACTGTAGATCCATACAGATCCCTGCCAATTCCTGCCAGCGAGACTGGAGGCACCAAGGAGCAGGGTGCCATCTGGAAGGTGAACCAATGGTTTAAAAAAAAAACAAAAAAAAAAAACAACAAAACAAAACAAAACAAGTATTTGATACCAATTTAATGGCTAATTAAACTAAAAATGAAGAGACTATTCTTTTCAGCAAACAATGAAGTCACAAGGCAGCATGCATTTAAACAAATTATAAGAAACATTTCTGAAATATTTGCATATTAAACTGCAGAAGCTTGCCAGATTGATGAAAAGACAGCATAAATCCTCGACATATAAACGCTATGTAACAATTGACCAAACATGTCAAATTAGGAAACAATGTAAATCAAGTCAAACGAGCTAAAAGTAGAAACACCACGTGGTTATTCCAGTAACCTCCAGTTTGTTGCCAATTTCTTCGTACCTGCTCGGTATTGGGCGGCACAGAGATGTTTCTCCATGCATGCAGGAGCATTGGGAGGTATGTTCCACCGGTTTTCCTTGATCATGATGATGTCTACTGCAGTTTTCAGTAAAACAGCACACGTGAAATCGTTTCAGCAGCGTGGATTTTCAAATCAACTTTAGCCTAAGTTGTACTGTTGGCTAGCAAGCATCTGCGTAACACGCCTCCGTTTTCGTCTTTGGCTCACTTCGACAATAAAATAAACTATCGTATGATAAAATCCCAATGGTGTCTGTTTAATTTAAAACGTGTTATAGTTGTCAATTCATGAATGAATGAATTAAATAACGTAACACATGCAACACACTTCCTGCGCCAGTTATCTTATTCGTTGGTGTTTCTTCTTCGTGGGGGATTTTTTTTTTTAAGTAGCGCAGACATGATACAGACGTGCTACTGCCCTCCGGGGAGTCAAGGGAGAAAGGAAAAGTCTTTCCTACAGTGTAGGAAAAACGAACAAAAAGCCTCAGTCACACATAATTGAAAGAGATTTGAGAGATTTTTGAACGCATAGAGTCCTTGTTTCACTCATGGAGGACCAGACTTGTGCACCCCTGGTTTACAGGCAGCTCCTATAAGGTCTCTTAGAGTTTTTACTGTTTTCCTCCAGGTCTCTTGCCTGGTAGGGTTAATAGGGTGAGTATCCTTTAACCAGTACATTTATTATGCCCCTTTTGTAAGTGTCCAAACTAGAATTTGTCTCCAAAATATCTACAATACTGTGCCTCTACTCATTCCTGATTCAATTTATAGTTGTTACTTTGAAAGAGATCCTCCAATTCTGCCTCATGTGTTTTTATGTGGGTCACTGTCACAAAATAAAAATGTATTACTGCTGATGATGGATGATTTTCTTATGTTTCTCTTGACTACAAAGAACATATAGATTACAAAGGCTTCCACCTCAATGTCTGTGATAAATGAGCTGATAATTCATTCTTTCATTAATTTTTATACTGCCTAATCCAATTCCGAGTTGTGGGGAAACTGGAATTTTAGTAAACCCTAAACAGGTAAGCAGTCCATCACAGATGAGCTGATCAATAGTTGTTTTTTTTTTCATTTCTGTTAAAAGTTAAATGATTTTTAGAGTCTTTAGTAGTTAAAATGGTAAAATTGACAAGAACTATTAATTGGACTTGTAAGTAAAAATATAAGTACAAAATAACTTAATATCATTTATTTGAATTCAGTTTTTATGACAGACTTGAAGACCAGGATAAACATCTGTGTTAATACACATATAACACAGACATCTTAAAATATCAGTAAGTCATCCAGAAGAAGACTCCTGTACAAATATCTCCACAATTGTGATTAGTATTGTATAGTACTGAATTGTACTTTGGTTAGTCCGTAAATAATTACATTTTATAAAGAATGGAGACTGAACTTAAACATTAAATTTGAAGCGGTTTGAAAAGTGCTCACCCCTACATAACTTATTGTCCACAAGTATGCACTATAGAGTGGAGTAATATATCTTAAACAATGATATCCTAACTTCATTTGTACATACACTGAACTTGTGTATGAGGCTTTTTGCTTTTCCATACATCATGCTGCATTGCCTATGAATGTCTTTAACATTGACCATTTGTTATGTAAGAAAATATCCAACATGCAACCATATTCTACATGCTTGAATTGTTCTCAGACAACTTAATCTGGATATTTATATTTGGCATGTGCATGATTTAGTTAAACAAATCATAACTACACTCATACTACCACATTTAATGTGTTCTACTTACTATGCAGAACTTATAGAAAGGAGCTCTGGAATCCAGTTTTACTCCGACTGTGTAAGCCACATGATCAAATGCATGAATTATATGATTCACCAGTAAATTACCAACCATGCCACCAGTCAGAGCAGCCTTCACCTGGAAAGATCATCAATATATAAATGAAAGAGATTTAGGGATGAAATCAACCCTTGCCTGATATATCGCTAATTTCAAATAGGACAGAAACATGATTACTCAGTTTTACTCAAATAGTCTGATGAGGATACCAGCAAGCTAAATCCTTATAGGTTTGGACTCCCATCAATTGATACATAACAAAACGTAACGTTCTCAAAGGGCCTGTTCTTTGTAGAGTATTTTGACATGTAATGTACTGTACTTTGACATTGTATAGGCTACAACAATAATATAGGAGATTAAAGAGACTAGAATTAAATATTTTTGTTTTAAAATCATAAAAGTAGCTACCTGTGTTTATCAGCTCCTCAGCTATTTTCTGCTATCTGTGTTTATCAGCCTTTCTGCTTCACCATATGTGTTCCATGTATGCAAATACTTTCTTTTTTCAGCCATGTTCCAGCTATCTGTCTTCCCACCAGGTCTCAAAGATAATGAGGAGGTCACTGCTTTTAGGTGACAGCAGATACATCTGTGCTTTGCACGATGTCTTCTTGTATTTTATCAATATACTCATTTTTTCTAATTCACACAATAGGTTTATCATTTAAAGTGCTTTAAAAGTTTAGTCTGCACAATCCAGACAATGTAGCAATAAAACTGAACTGGACTCATAAATTAATATTAATAAAGTTACTTGTTGAAGCTGGTGTTTTATGAATGTAAAGGAGGTGTAGGTGAGATATATTGTTTTTCTTTAGCTAAAATGACTAAGCTTAATGGCGAAGTTTTGAAAAAAACAGGAAAGATACAGGAAGTCCACTGGACTCAGTGGGCCATCAGCCACGCTGAAACTGGAGCTATATTTATATTTTGTTGGATTAATGTGTCCCAAATAAGTCATTTGGTAACTAAAACATTTACCACGACACGTTAACAAGAAATAAATCATACACTTATGTTAAAACGGAGTAAATGATATAATAATAACGACGTCAAACCAATGTACACTTTTAATATGAAAGCACGCAAACGGAAGTGACATTTAAATTTTTGAAAACTTCACACTTCTGTCCCTCTGTCCATAATCGATAAGTGATTGGCTTTCTTGGTGGTTAGGAATTTGTGGGTATAAGTATCGTGCCCACTAAAGGTAAGCACATAACTGTGTCAGGTGGTCATACTGGATGGTTTCCCACCAAGTGCCGTGGATACCACGTAACGGCAGCTTTGTAACGTTAACCGTTAGTGATGCCTTTTGTCTTAACTATGTCATATTAACGGACAGACGTTGATTGCAGCTAACGGTAGCTGTTCCGAGATCTATACCTGTCCACGCTGAGTGACAGCGGGTGGACAGCTGCTGCTGTGCATGCTAGCTCGCTGCTGATGTGGGCACCCTGGACTGCAGCCAGCTGCTACGTGACATTTGGGAGAGCTGCTAGTGTCACATCTCCAGACATCATTGGTCAGCCGTCGATAAAAAATGTCATTTTAAGTGAAAGCAGCAAGCTGGTGTGGCTTTTTTCGCCCCAATTTTATTTTCCCTTTTTTCCCTTTAATTTTTTTTATCTTCGGTGAAAGTGGGGTTGCCTGTTAAAACAAACAAACAAACAAAAACTAATTTTTTTTTGTCCTATCCGTATCAGAATGTAAAATCAATGTCCAGCAGCAGCGCTGCGAGTTCATATGAGGTGACGCATGTCTTTTCCAGTGATGGCACGTGAGGGTGTATTTTCCTTCTGGATAAGCTCCTTGTGCACACAATACATTAACTTATTTATTTTTTACACAATAACGATGAGAAAGAATACACGGGTTTTGATAATCAATTCAGGCTCATTCTCTTTGGCTGCAAAGCCTAAATGGGATTTGTGACATCTGTGTTTGACTACTTTTTAACGTCAAAATTGGCTACTGTAGTAATAATAAAATCTACTTTACTCTTTTTTTTGTTTCTGCTTACAACAAATTCAAATCCCATCTCCTTGAGATACAAACTATGTCTTCAAACTCCCTTTTAAAAAATAGAAATGCTCTCGAAGATCTAACTTTGTACATAAAGCACATTTATTTTTCAGGCAAATGAGACTTTGTTCAAGTTACAGGTGGCATTCTCTGCCTGAAAAACATCCTTTTAAAAATTTTAGCCTGGACAACATTTAATTTAGAAAGAAGATGTAGTCATACTCAGGGCCGGATTAAAAGTGCACAGGCCCCTGGGCCCAGAGTGTTACAGGGGCCCCATTCTGCACCATAACATTGTAAAAATTGTGAATAATACACTGTGAAACGACATTTCTAACATCTCTCAGGCAGCGGTACCAGTAGCAATACACCAGACACTGTGGTGTATCTATCTGGCTTTGATATACATTTCGTTTCATGTCCAAACTGCTGGTGTATGCCCTACATGGGCCCCCAATGGGTGTGGGCCCCTGGGCCTGTTCCCATAATGCCTATTGGATAATCCGGCCCTAGTGATACTCCTTATTAATGCCCTCACCTGAGATTAAATCTATCCTGACATTTTACATATTTGGGTGTTTGGCTAGACAGCAAACTGTAATACAAAGTTAAAATTGAACAGATTAAAAAAGAACAAAACAACAAAATAAACCTGCCCATGTCTCGGCTAAGTTTGCATTCTAGTGCTGTCTCTAAATGTTATGATGTAGTTTTTAGTGATGGCTGTTTTTGACTGAATTATTTTCATTCCTGTGTCTCAAGTCTGAAAATGTCAATGAACCCTTTAGAAACTTTCATTTTCCTATTCTTCTATTTCAGTGCTTTGTTGTTGCTGTAACAACAGTTCCTTGTGAATTTCTGGAAAGCTTGATGGAAATGCCTTGCATGTTTTTTTTTCATATATATTTATTTATACATATATATTTATTTATACATATATATATATATATGGATTTACTCATGTCTTCATCTTGGGAAAGAAACACAAAAAGATGTACAACCTCTCTTGAATGTGTGCATCTCCTTTTTTTTATGGATTGTCTGTCACACTTGTCAACTTGCACCTCATACATTTCCATTAAAATAGTCTAGAATTTCACTGAAAAAAAATGTTTAATTAGTAGGGCTGTGACAATATGATTTTGTTCCAATTCGATTCCGATTTTTTGAGTGCCGATTCGATTTAAATTGCGATTCTCGTGATTCTTGGATATTGCTGATTTTTGTCGACTAAAAAAAAAAAGAAAATGTACAAAGCTTTTTTTGCTAGTCATTTTTCTTAATTGCAATTAGGAAAATGCAATACAGCAGCCAGACCATCATTCTGCCGCTATGATGCCCAAGAAGACAAGCAAAAAGATCAATAAAAACATTAAAAATGACAAAATTTTAAACTTGTTTTAATTTTTAAAAAAATTTTGATTTTTTTTTTTAACAAAAATTTTATTTTAAACTTGTGAAACAGAAATTTCCAATATTTGATTTTTTTTTTCCGATTTCCCACCCCTATTAATTAGTATAAAATCTATTCTCTTTTAAATATTTTAAGATCATCACAACAGATGATGTGAAAACTTTCCCCTCTTACATCATTTCTTTGTTTAAGACAGTTTTTCGCCATTCCGGTCCTCAGGCCCCCTGACCTGCATGTTTTATAGGAAACCCCACTTTAACACACCTGAATGAAATAAAGACTTGTTAATAGGCTGCAAAGAACTTGATGAGGAAGTTCAACAATCTGACTTAGGTCTTTGGAGGAGGATCATGTCTAAAACATGCAGGGCAGGGGGGCCTGAGGACAGGAATGGAGAAACACTGGTTTAAGAGGAGATGATATGAAGAAAGTGAAAGCTTCTTGAAACTTAAGACAGATTTTTATGTGTGATCCATTGAACATTGTCTAAAAGTTATAAGAAAAGGAACTTATGGATAACTGTGAGATTATTCACTTGATGTTCATCCACTGACTGTGAGAAGCCGTGACACAACATTTATGCTACAACTCGTGTCATTCAGTATAATTTGAATTTAATGGTAACTTTACTGGCAAGCGTCTGCTGGTGAGTCCGTTGGGTTAAAGAGATTACGCTCCCACAGTTTTAGTTTACACACTACACACAAAATGCAACTGAGTGTCGTTTCTTTGTGTGAAGTATGTTTCTCTCCTTATCGTTTCTTTTTTTTGCACTTAATTGGAGTTTTTCTTCTCAGGGGGTTTCGTCATGGCTTTGAAAAGGAGACGGGCAACATCCCCCTCTAGCAGTGTGAGTGGAGGAGATTTTGACCATAGCCAGACTTCGTTAATGTCTTCACTTGGGAGAAAAAGGAGAAGGACCTCAAACATTCCTACTGTGGATCCTGTAATTTTACAAATTTCAGTTGTTTCGTGAGCTGTGAAAACTGTTCTACCAGATGGACTGAAGTGCTTGACATGTGGAGGGGTGTGCAGAGATTTTAGTGTTTGGTCCTTACTTTGCAGATTGCAGTCTGTCATGAGCTGTACAACACAATCCGAGACTACAAGGATGACCAGGGGAGGATGTTGTGTGAGCTGTTCATCAGAGCTCCCAAACGAAGGTGAGGACAGGGATGAGTGAGGATTAGACTTGTACATTTAAGTACACCCTGCAGATTCTGTATTATCAGTTTGAATAAAATAGATTCAGGATGTGCAAGTCCCCCTTTTTGTTTCAGGAATCAACCAGACTATTACCACGTGGTGTCGCAGCCAATTGACATGATGAAGATCCAGCAGAAATTAAAGATGGAGGAGTATGATGATATTGAGCAACTAACCAGTGACTTTCAGCTTTTATTTAACAATGCAAAAACTTATTATAAGGTAACCATAAATCCAAAAATGTGGAAAAATGTATCTCTATCTTTGCACAGGAAGTACAAGGTCCAGGCTAGAACTATCAAATAAATGTGTCTTGTTTGCTTATAGTCAGACAGTCCTGAATACAGGGCAGCCTGTAAGCTGTGGGACCTTTACCTACGAACTAAAAATGAGTTTGTTCAACGAGGGGGATATGATGAGGATGATGAAGAAGGATATGATGCACAAGATAACCCCGGAGGCTCCACTGAAGATGAGGTGACAGTTCTGGATTTGTTTGACCTAAACTAGTTTTAGATGATTATTAATACAAAATATCTTTTGATTAATAACAGTGATTTTAGAACTTAAACACAGATTTCCTTTATAGTAAATGTAGGTTTGTGTTCCAGAAATCTGCCATATGAATACATCTGTGTAAAGTGATTACATTTTGTATCAGAGCTGTCTTAATGGCCTAAGGTTGAGCAGATGACTTAAGTGTTTGTTATTTTGATATAGTTTACACAGCAAGAGGGCTCATGGTTCAAATCGCATTGTACATTACTGGGCCTTTTTGGTAACTCTGGCTTCCTCCTATGATTAAAATAAAAAAAACATTTTAGGTTAGTTGATAAATCTAAATTCACCTATAAGTGGGTGTTTGTCTCTTTGTTGGCCTGTGACAGACTATCATCCTGTCTATCAACCGGGACTATCAACCATAACGTCTTGCTTGGTAGTAATTGGGATAGGCTCCACTATCCACTATATACAGACAATACTGTGTCACTGATTATGCATTGTGTACCTGTACACCTGTATGTTCACTATCCAATAATATGCCTATTTGTAAATATTAGAGTGCTCCTACCTGTTTGAAGGAAATCCTTGAGCAGCTCCTTGATGCTGTTGTGTCCTATACTGAGCCATCTGGTCGTCTCGTCAGCGAGCTGTTCCAGAAGCTTCCCTCCAAAATGGTATGATCATCTTCAGTATGACTTGAGATTAAACATAAAATGAGTTGCTTTGCTTTGATTTGCAGTTTATCTTCCTCATTTAGCAATATCCAGATTATTATGCCGTCATTAAGGAACCAATAGATCTAAAAATCATCACACAAAAAATCCAGGTATGTAGTTACAATTTCATTCTGAACCTCGGAGGTTGTTTAACATTTGTTTAATTATGACACAAAAAGTTGTTTGTTCTAGTTGGGCCACTACAGGAGTGTCATTGCCATGGCTAAAGATGTAGACTTGCTGGTGAAGAATGCAAAAACATACAATGAGCCTGGATCACAGGTTTTCAAGGTCAGTGTGTTGCTGAGAATACGATACTTAATGTAACATGTAATCACCAGTGTGTGACTGACTTTCCCTTCTACTCATCTGTTTCAGGATGCTAACACCATTAAAAAGATTTTTGCACAAAAGAAATCTGAGATTGAACATGGAGAACCAATCAAATCCAGTATACGTATCAGGTACTGAAGTGTCAGCTCTTCATGGAGGGGGGAAATGAACTGGGAAATTATGTAAACTGTTAATTTTTACCTCTTGTGTTCTTCCACTTTCCTAAGGAATAAAAGGTCTGCCCAAGGAGATCGCCTCTCAGCAATCACTATGGCCCTTCAATATGAAAGTGACGAAGAGGGCATACTCTCTGGTACTATCTCACCTCTTCCTCAAACAGATAGATGTTGCAACATTGATGTTCTGTTCATGTGATGCAAATGTTGTAACTTAAGTGTGTTTTTCTCAGGGTCTGTCCACTATGATGAGGGGGAATCCGAGGCAGAGAGTATGACGTCCAACATAGACATGAGCAACCCCATCTTCCAGCTCTATGAAGCCGTGCGAGGTGCCAGGAACAGTCAGGGCCAGCTGATTTCTGAGCCGTTCCTGCAGCTGCCCTCCAGGAAGGACTATCCTGACTACTACCACCAGATTAGCCAACCCATCTGCCTGCATCAGATCAAGTATGGCAGAAGTGATACAGATATATCTGTCATTAGTGTGAAAAAATGTTACTTATAATTTTCTTACATAATCATTACAGTTTGAAATAACAACAGTTTTACCACATTTTTTTTATTTTCTCCAAACTTTTTTGTTGTCATAAATTTCTATTTGTGGGACTAATTTTATGTTATTTTCTGTCAACTAAAAGAAGTGACATGAAAAGCTGTGGAAACAGAAAACAGGAAACAGATAATGGTTTCAGTAGAAAACTAAGCAAGCTTTACCTCTGAGAATTTGTTCAGTAAATGCTTTATATTTATTCTAGTAAAAACTGTGCGCATTCATCGCTTTATACAACTTTCCTCAGCCAAATTTTGTTTATAAAATGCAACAAACTACCTGAATGAAAAGTCATTCTGCTTAATTATGTTGTTTCCTTTTTTTTTTTTTTTTTTAAATTCCGTTTTGCTTTATTTTCCTTCACTAAAAGTTCTTGTTCTTGTCTTTGGAAAAAAAATATGCCTTCACACACACTCACTGTACAGTGCAGTATTTCTGTGTGAGAGCCCGTAATTGCCCACAGGAACAAAATGAAGAACAATGAGTATGAGAGTGTGGAGCACATTGATTCCGATCTGACGCTGATGTTTGAGAATGCCAAACGCTATAATGTTCCACACTCCCCCATCTACAAGCGTGCACTGAAACTTCAACACATCCAGCAGGTCAGTTGAAATGTTTTCATGTTGTGTTCATGCTGCTGTGTTGGTTTTTGTGGGACACCTGCTGAGAAGTTTTCAATAGATTTCTCAGTGTTTTAAACTAGAACTCTCGTGACTAAATGGAAATATTACCTGTAACCTGTCTAGATTAAGAGAAAGGAGCTTTTACAAAGAGACGATGATGATGGCGACAGCATGCTCTCCTCTGCTACGTCCGACACCAGTAGCACAAAAAGAAAAAGGTGAGTTTGCCATAGACTTGTTTTACTTTATGGAGTTGGTTGTGTTTTGTTCTTGGAATAAGACCTTTTTGTGTGACTTTTTTCTTTGTTTGCATCTGGTGTCAAGCCACAAGAAGAATACGAAGAAAAATCGAATGAAAGCTCTTTTAGCTGCTGTGGTTGAGGCCCGAGAAGCATCCACAGGTCGGAGGTTGTGTGACCTTTTCATGGTGAAGCCGTCGAAAAAAGACTACCCAAATTACTACAAGGTTATTCTGGAGCCGATGGACCTCAGGACCATTGAGCACAACATCCGCTCAGACAAGTACATGACTGAAGACTCAATGGTGGAAGATATGAAGCTGATGTTTCGCAATGCTCGACACTACAATGAGGAAGGCTCCCAGGTGATGCTCGGTTTTGCATATTTGGTTATGTTTTTCTCTGACACACTAACTTAACTGCAAGGCTAAAAAGATTGTAGTCTTAATGCCAGAAAAGTTATAGTTAAATATAAGAGAAACCTATCTTTAAAGAAAAAAATGACAAAAAGGGAGATTGTTTGATTAGTTTCTTGATGTTTCTGTAGGTGTATAATGACGCAGACATCCTTGAGAAGATCATGAATGACAGACGCAGGGATCTCGGGCCAGCAACCGATGATGACGATATAATGTCACCAAAGTTAAAAATAAGTATGTATCACTCCTTCACTTGATGTACTTATTTACTGTCATCTAAGTGGCTATGTCAATATTTTATCAACAATGACATGTTTTATTTTATTTAGGAAAGAACAGCATAACTTTAAAGAAGTCTAAGTACTTAACACCTTTACAGCAGAAACTTAATGAGCTTTATGAAGCTGTGAAGAACTACACGGATAAGCGAGGCCGTCGCCTCAGCACAATCTTCCTACGACTTCCATCTCGTGCTGAGCTGCCTGATTATTATCTTGCGATCAAGAAACCTGTGGACATGGAAAAGATCAAGAGCCACATGCTGGCTAATAAGTACCAGGATGTGGATGCGCTGGTGGAGGACTTGGTGCTGATGTTCAACAATGCCTGCACCTATAATGAGCCAGAGTCTCTGATCTACCGGGATGCTCTGTTGTTACACCGGGTCCTGCTAGAAACAAGGCGTGACCTGGAGGGAGGAGATGACGCCCACGTGCCGGACGTGCCCCGCCTCATCCAGGATCTTATCCGCAGTCTCTTTGTTTCTGTGCTCGGTCACCAAGACGATGAAGGACGCTGCTACAGTGATTCGCTCGCTGAGATCCCAGCGGTCGATCCTGCAAACCAAGAGAAGCCTCCGCTCAATTTTGAGATTGTGAGGAAGAATGTAGAACGGGGACGCTACAAAAGGTTGGATGTCTTTCAGGATCACATGTTTGAAGTTCTAGAGAAGGCCAGACGGTTGAATAGGTGAGGTCTAAAAGCCAATCCTTCACTACTGTATTTAAAGAAATCCAAAATTCATGTTAGTCCATACATTTCTTACAGGACAGACTCGGAGATCTTTGAAGATGCGGTGGAGCTGCAGCAGTTTTTCATCCGGATCAGAGATGAGCTGTGTAAGAATGGAGAGATACTGATGTCCCCTGCCCTCAGCTATACCTCCAAACATTTGCATAGCGATGTGGAAAAGGAGAAGAAGGAAAAGCTTCCCAAAGAGTTTGAGGAGGACAAAATCAAGCGAGAGGAGGAGAAAAGGGGTATTTTCTGAAGTAGCTATTAATACTAATGTTGCATTGCACGTGAAAGCCTGGTTCGATTGAAAATGTTTTGACTTCTTAGAGGCTGAGAGGCGGGAAGATCCCGCTGGTGGATCATGGCAGGTTCAGCGTACATACAGTCAGGACTGCAGCTTCAAGGACAGCATGTACCACGTGGGAGACTACGTGTATGTGGAACCTGCAGAGCCCAATCTCCAGCCACATATAATTTACATTGAGCGCCTTTGGCAGGATGGCACTGGTCAGTCCTTTACTTGGATCATAATATAAAAAATGAAAATATTTTGCACACTGTTCCAGAGATTGATTCCTAAACTTGTTGTACACATATGTTTTATGATTGAGAGTAAATCTAATTGTGTAATTTTTCCGTCTTTAATGCACTTAGGGGAGCAGTGGCTGTATGGCTGCTGGTTCTACAGGCCAAATGAAACTTTTCATTTGGCTACAAGAAAGTTTTTGGAGAAGGAAGTTTTTAAGAGTGATTATTACAACAAAGCTCCTGTCAGCAAGATTCTGGGCAAATGTGTGGTTATGTTTGTAAAGGTACAAGATTGCTGTTTGCATTTCTACTGTTACTTGAATTTGTTGCAGAGAATCGCTTCTTTGACTGTTTGACTAAATTTGTTTGGGATTCAAGGAGTACTTCAAGCTTTACCCCGAGGGATTCAGGGCAGAAGATGTCTATGTGTGTGAATCTCGCTACTCTGCCAAGTCTAAGTCCTTCAAGAAGATAAAGATGTGGACTATGCCCCTGAGTTCGGTTCGGTTTGTTCCCAGAGAGGTACCTCTACCTGTAGTCCGTGTGGCTTCCATGTTTGCCACCAAACAAGAGGAGAAACCACCAGAAATTGTAGATGACAGCAAAATGACAGACGGTGTTCTAGACAAGGTAAATAGCCTCTGGTTTTCCTGTGAAAAAATGGAGCATGCAAACCTAACTTATACTTATGGAAATCGTTTGTTTCTACAGGAGAGGGAAGACGTCCCTTTTGATATGACCAATGGGGAGCCAGGGTGTCAGTACTATGATCAGCTCTGTTACAACAACATGTGGCTCAAAGTGGGAGACTGTGTTTACATTGCTTCTCATGGCCTGGTGCGCCACCGAGTTGGCAGGTAGAGTATATACACTATACTGCATATTTAAATTGTAGTGCTCTTTGAGTTATTTCTTCATGTCCTTTTAAGAATTTAAAAAAGTTCATATATTTGATTGTTGTGGCCTATGAAGTTCACCACCCTTTTTCCTCAGAACCATTCTACATGTATAACATGTTGCATCAGCTGCCATCACACAACTTTCCTTGTTTGTTTTTTTTTTCCAATAGAGGTAATGATTGCATAGAGGCAATTGGATTTTTGTGAGGTATTGATTTTTATTGGCTTATTGATTTCTATTTTTAACAGAATTGAGAAAATGTGGATGCGAGATGGTGCAGGCTATTTCTTTGGTCCCATCTTTATCCACCCTGAAGAGACAGAGCATGAACCCACTAAGATGTTCTACAAAAAGGAAGTGTTTCTTAGCAACCTGGAGGAGACCTGTCCCATGACTTGCATCATAGGTACCCTAAAAAGTGCAATGAGTTGAACTAAATGCCCTTTTTCTCTTTTCTTTCTTTTTTAAAATTTTTTACTAAAAATGCTATGAGGTATCTACCTCATAGCATTTTTAGTAATAAGAATTTAATTTAGTAATAAATTAACAATTTAGTAATAAATTAACATTTAAAATAATTGAATACATAAACTAAAATAATCCTTGTTTCACAGGAAAGTGTGTGGTGGCGTCCTTCAAAGAATACTTATCATGTCGACCCACAGAAGTGCCGGAAGCAGATGTTCTTCTCTGTGAGAGTCGTTATATTGAGAGTGAAAAGCAGATGAAGAAGTTCAAGGGTCTTAAGCGTTTTTCACTTGCTGGGAAGGTAGTGGAGGATGAAATCTACTATTTTAGGTAAACAACCTGTTGTGGAAATATATGTTTGTAGATAAAAGGATTAGCCAGAAACTGTTTTTTCTAGCATATCCTAAACTTTTAAACTGTGAAATGTAATGGCCTAAACTCTTTCACAGAACGACTCAATTCAGTAAGAGACAGTTAACCCAGATTAGCTAGGTGTAATTCTTGTTCAAATATAAGTTATGTTTTTTTTTTTTCCAATTTGGAGACATATATAAAATAAAATATGTATGGTCTATGATCCAGTTCTTCCAAAATAAATTCCTTTTATCATCATTGTTTTATAAAGGAAGCTCATAGTCCCCCAGAAAGAACCTTCACCTCTGCTAGACAGAAAAATTGAGGAACTGGAGGCCAAATTTGCTGATATGACCGATGAAGAGCTGGAGGATCTTGGTGATGATGGTGACATGGGGGACCAGTCTCTTCCACAGATGCAGTCTTCCTTGTCTAGTGATATGGATATCATGCCTTACACCCCTCCACAGGTCAGGGGCATAAAATGAAAATAATTATTAAGTAGGTAATTAATTGCTGATGCCGTTATAGCCTTTTCACCTGTATTTCTCTCGTGTTTGGTTACAGTCCACTCCTAAGTCCATAAAGGGGCTCTCAAAGAAGGAAGGCTCAAAGCGAAAGATCAACATGAGCGGTTACATCCTGTTCAGCAGTGAGATGCGAGCAGTCATCAAAGCCCAGCACCCAGACTTCTCCTTTGGGGAGTTGAGTCGTCTTGTTGGCACTGAGTGGAGAAACCTGGAAAGTTCCAGGAAAGCCGAGTATGAAGGTGACAACTCTTATTCTATTCCATAACACACAGAATAGAATAGTCTTTTATTTGTTCCTCAAAGGAGGAAAATTGTACTGCTGCAGGCATAGACCAGATAAATAAATGTAATCATGGCTAAAGATCTTATACAGATGGAGGTCGTGCACAAACCTGACAATTTTCTTTGACTGTGTTGCAGAACGAGCAGCTAAAGTGGCTGAGCAACAGGAACGTGAGAGGGTCCATCATCAGACGTCCCCTAGAGCAGGTACCCCTGTAGGGGCACTGATGGGGGTGGTGCCTCCCCCAACCCCCATGGGGATGCTAAATCTCAGCATGACGCCTGTGTCAGGTAACCCCTCATAGATGCAGATGGATCCCCAGTGTACACTAGAGGGCTGGAATAAGAAGCTCAACTGCTAGGATTATTCACTTTTGAGTTTCACATTGCACCCGTATCATCTTATTTGCAGTGATGCAGTCTTATAATTCCATTTCCTTTTGCTTGCAGTATGATATATCCATAAACTCAAATCATAAATGGTGTATAACATCTGTGGTGTCTTAACCTTCACTTTGTGATAAAATGCACATGGTCAACATTGTTGCAGTTTACCATGTTGGATGTCATGCATGTAACAACAGAGCATGAAAGGTTGATTAACACCATTTGAATATTATTACTAAAAAGATAGTTATTGCTTAATTGTAGTGCATGTGTGCTAGTTAGTTTTTATAGAGAAGTTCCTATTTTTTTTTATTACAATACTTCATTAAATTTTAATTGAGTTATAGTATAATTTGCATATTAACACATTCATGCATGACAGATACTAAGTGCATGTTTTACTGATGCATGTTGTTGTTTTGTGTTGCTACTGTTCCTTCTTAAGAAGGTATGATGGGTGCATATAGGTCAGCTATGATGCCCCTGCAGGGCCATGTTGAACGCATGATTAGTATGACGGGCATACCACCACATCACATGGGGGTGCCTGTCTTTACCCAACATCTCCTGCCTGTCATGCCCGGGTTCCATGGAATGACATCTTTTGGTAAGAGTGCTGTCATAGCCACCCCACCTGCCACGCAGTTGCTTCCTGTCAAACCAATCTGACTTGCTGGAGGGGCTACCTGTATCACTAGGCTGAGATCCCTTATGTTGATGAATTAGTCAGTTGAAAATGCATAGTCTGAACTGGGTCTTGGATATTTGTTTAGCTTTATCATCAGTAAGTTTGACAATAGAAAAAAGAAAAAAACAAAAAAACATTTTAACAATCTTTACTGTATGATAAATTGACAAAAGGACATTAATGATTGGCTAATCAAGTTCTATTGGGACATTTTAGAGTATAATTTAAGAAATAAGCTAATCAAAATGGTCAGCTCCAGTTTCTGATAATACCTTGGTGTTAAATATCTTTGCAGGTGTTAATGGCATGGGAGGTGGACCCGCAGGAAACGTTCATGGATCTCAGGTATCCTGAGCGGAAATGGTCAATATAAACCATGTTAAATATTAAATGTTTGAAATGTGAATAAGCACAGAGTCAGATATGTCTTTGGAAATGGACGAGATTGTTTGTTTGTAAACATTGTAAAATAGGTTTGGTTCATTTCTTTCGTTTTTTTTTTTCTTTCTAGATGGGTTTGATGGGCCCAGGACAACAAGCTCCACCACCGTACCCAGGACAAGGCCAGATGGGACAACCTGCACTTCAACAGCCCTCCACACCAGTGTTTGTGTCTCCACCAGCCAAATCTCAGCGTCTTCTTCACTCTGAGGCATACCTTAGATACATTGAGGGCCTCACTGCAGAATCTTCCACTGTCAGCAAGTGGGACCAAGCCCTCACAGGTGAATTTTTTTCAGTTTATTGCTCAGTGGTAAAATTATTTTTAAAAAATGTTGATGATACAAGCAACCGTACAGTATCATTACATTAAATACTCATAGATCAATATAAATATGTATAGTGGCTTACAGATTGTGTTGTTTTATTTGTTGACTTTAAGGCTAAATACATTTTTTCTCAACAATAAAACGATATGTGGTATATAATTTTTGCTGTTTCAGTTCAGAAACAAGACGTGCGCCTGACTAAAGAGCAAGAGAGTAAACTGCCATCTCATTGGTTGAAGAGTAAGGGGGCCCACAAGACCATGGCAGATGCACTTTGGCGACTGCGTGACCTGATGCTGCGAGACACCCTTAACATCCGTCAGATGCATAATCTGTAGCGTGCTCATATCAAGAGCCTCTGTTCCCAAACCTGTGTGACAGGATGAGGTTTAAGCTCATTAAATATTCATTTTGTGTTGTGATTTAAAAATGAAGTTTGTATACATAAGGTGCTTTCTGTGTTCATGCTGTTTTTTGTTTTACATTTCAAATATCAACTTCCAAGTGCATTATTGTTAGGCTGTCTGTCTGTGATGAAGGCCTTCATGTTTTCACAATTAAAAAAAGTGAAGAATTTAATTTGTTTGTATTTATTTACCAACGTTTAGTTTAAAGAAGGATAACGTACTAGCTGCAAGGCAGCTTATATAACTTTAATAAGCATTACACGACTAATAATCTAAGGTTAGATTAGTAATTAAAGTAGCTATTAGAATAAAATAGTCTTGTGTTGTTGCCATAGTAGCACTTTCGGGCAAGCAAGGGGCGTGTTTCCAGCTTCCCCTTCACATCTGCGCTTGCGCGACGCACGGACCGCGCAGTTCCTTTTGCTCCAGACGTCTGGAGGCTCAGAGCGCGTCTGGACGGTGTTGTGGCGCTACATTCATACCTAAACTAAAAGATATTGTAACGGTAAGACATTGCTATCACATAAACAATAAATATATGTTTTTGTGGGGTTCACTGACTCAAATGGGTTATACAGCAATAACTGATAAATACAAACCTTATTATCAGAAATGAGCTAACTTTATGCTTAGCATCCAATACATTAGCACGCTAGTGCTAAGATTAGCTGTGTATTTTGGATGGGACCCGGTTGTCGGATCAGTCTATTCACTGGATCTAGCTTACTTTCCTTTCTGGTTTGTGTGCATTTAAAACAAAGGCGAGACAGTAAAGCGATAAAGATCACTATTGGATCTAGCTTTAGCTTGATATGTAGTTCAGTACATGTGACATACCGACGCCATGTGCAATATTTGAATTCAAAACCTTTAGCCTGCTAGCTTATGCGTTTCACTCCATAAACTGATCTGGAATCAGGGTCAGATGAGTCTGTGTTAGTTTGAGACAATCTAGCCAGTATAGCTTGGTTATTTGCTGAATGTAATTGGATGTACGAGAGGAATTTCAAACTTTGTATCCTGAGTCAAACGGACTTTTTGTGAACTACGTATTGTTTCAGCAATCCATGCCACAACACATAACAGTGTATGTTTTGCATTTCATGGAAGTGTTAGAGTCTCTTAAAAGTTGTACGTTTTAAATTTGATATTGAATACTATTTGTGTTATTCTATTGATGACGCAGCATGTTTCAAATATATTGGGGCAACTGTTGTTGTTTTTTGTTTTTTTTAAACTTAGACGTGACATAATGCACTTATTTATTCATTAGTTGCTTATTGTATGGCTGTAGGTAGGAAAACTTATGGTAACCATCAGTACAATTTAAGTACTCTATCATGTACATATATTGCAACATTTATAAACAGAATGAAGATTCACTCCTGCCACCAGACCCAATCTTATTTAAGATATTGACCTGAGAGGAAATGGAAAGTTGCCTTGTGGTCTGATTAATTGAAATCTGAAATACACTTTTGTTAGGTGTCATAAAAACTTTACCCACAAAAAAAGTTAATTATTCAATTTTAAGGTGAAATTTACAGAAAATACACTATCACTTCATGATTGATGGGCTTTAAATTAGAGTCGTGCAGTGATAATTCCTTCATATCATATAATTTACAACAGTGGCAGGTATACCCAGCATTAAAATGTCAACGTGTACCTTATTGTGTTAGATGTTGTCTTGGTTTTATAATGTGAAATTATGAACAGTATTGTGAAGAAGTCTGTTTCAATACAAGATATCATTAAACAACATTTAGTGGTCAATTGATGGTTCAGACATGTCTCTTGAGCATTGTCTTTTTTTTTTTTTTTGTTGTTGTTGTTAATTGTCTTGTTAGAGAAGAGTGTGCTTTGCAGTAAGTACCTCAACACTTGTATATGTGTATTAAAAAATTTACAGAAAGTCTCGCGTGGAAAGGTTATAGTGCATTTTAGATGCATTCTGACATAGTTAAAATAAAAACAAAAGCTGAATATCTCCAAGCTTTTCGGACTCGCGTATAAGCAGGATTTGAAGCAAGACATTGTGCTGCTTGAGCATCATTTTCAGAGAAGACCTTGCTTATTTCTGCTAAAAGATGCCAAAAACCTATTTTTCTTATTTTACAATGACAAATCTTTGCAAGAGCTGCCGCCCTCATGTATTAACCATGTGTTTGTATTTGTATTTGTTTCTTTCATTTACCTAGGTGCAAGCATGGAACTGAATGATTCCAATCTCCAAACCCTTACAGAGTTCTTGAGGAAAACACTGGACCCAGACCCAACAGTCAGACGTCCAGGTATGTTTCCTTTATAACAAACCTTTAATATATACTCATGTTTACTAGTGTATAGTGAATAACAGTTTCTGTGCTTGGCATATGAGAGCGCTCCATTGCAGCACTTGTTTTTTTCTCTCCCAGCTGAGAAGTTTCTTGAATCTGTGGAGGGAAACCAGAACTACCCTCTGTTACTTCTCACTTTGCTGGAGAAATCCCAAGACAATGTGATTCGCGTCTGTGCTGCTGTTACATTCAAGAATTACATTAAAAGAAATTGGCGCATTGTGAGTTTCAGTAAATATTAGTTTCCATCAGTCAGAAATGTTTAATGTAAAATACTATTTGAATTTGTATAACATATTAGCAGGATGGTTTTTATGCAGTTGTCCATATATAACTTCATTGCTCTGGGTTTGTCCTCAAAGGTTGAAGATGAACCAAACAAAATCTCTGATCAAGACCGAACGGCAATCAAAGCCAACATTGTTCATTTAATGCTGAGCAGCCCAGAACAGATTCAAAAACAGGTATGCAGTGATCACATGTCATCATAGCTGAAGTGGTCTCATAAGAAGTATGAAGTAAAATGCTTAACCACTGCTTACATATTCAATCCATCTCTGCAGCTGAGTGATGCCATTAGCATCATAGGAAGAGAAGACTTTCCTCAAAAATGGCCTGACCTTCTAACTGAGATGGTAACGCGGTTTAGGAGTGGAGACTTCCACATCATCAATGGGGTGCTTCGTACCGCACATTCCCTCTTTAAGAGGTAGAGGTCTCCCTATCAATGATGAGTACCTTATGGGTATATTTATCTAGACTTATTTAAATATTATCTGCTCTTCTTTTTAAGGTACCGTCATGAGTTCAAGTCAAATGAGCTTTGGTCTGAAATAAAACTTGTACTGGACACATTTGCCCTACCTTTAACAGAGCTGTTCAAGGTATTTAATCTCACTGTTGTATTTCCATAGCGAGTTAAATTTTGTGCAGCATGTAATGCTTCTTTTCAGAAGTGAAAATTGCGTTCTCTTTAATATTGTTTTTTCCTCTTTGATGCAGGCCACGATTGAGTTGTGTCAGACTCACACGAATGACGTCAATGCCTTAAAAGTTCTCTTCTCATCTCTGACGCTCATCTCCAAGCTTTTCTATAGTCTTAACTTTCAGGTCAGAATAGTTTTTTCCTTTGCACCAACCATTGAACTTTTATGAATATTGTGAGTGTTTCTTTATCACTGATGGAATTTTTTATACCTAATACCTCATATGGCAGCCAATTCTTGAGCTCCCTTTTTCTCACAAGGGTTGTCATTTCTTGGCCTGATATAAGTCCAATAAGTAATGATAAATAATCCAGTAAGCTGTCATGTTTACTTTGATTTAATTATTAGGGTCCATTATAGATTAGTTAAGCCACATATTTATATTGAATAACAAACTTCTAAATATTGCACGGCAGTCACATTTTTGTATTTTCAGAACAATGAGCCCCATGTGGAAATCAGACCCGGTTTGTTGTCATTTGTATCCATTTTTATCAAGAGTTGGTGTTTGTAACTGTTTTCATCATTGCCCTGCAGGACCTCCCAGAGTTTTTTGAGGACAACATGGAAACATGGATGACAAATTTTCACGGCTTGCTGACTTTGGATAATAAGCTTTTACAGACAGATGTATGTTGAATTTTTTTCTTCTAATATGCATAATAAGTTTTTAGCAGTACATGTAAGTTTTTGTTTTTTTTTTGTTTGTTTTGTTTTTTAACCATAACATATTTTGTTTTTTTATGATGAAACCCTGCAGGATGAGGAGGAGGCAGGCCTTCTGGAGCTGCTGAAGTCTCAGATTTGTGACAACGCTGCTCTCTATGCACAGAAGTATGATGAGGAATTTCAGCCGTACCTGCCACGCTTTGTTACTGCCATCTGGAACCTTTTAGTCTCTACTGGCCAAGAAGTCAAATATGATCTGGTGGGAGCGCTCAGTCCCCATTATGGATGTTTTTTTTCTTTTTTTTTTTTCTGCTTCATATATGTGCTAATTACACTCTTTGTTTCTCAGCTTGTAAGTAATGCTATCCAGTTTTTGGCATCAGTCTGTGAAAGACCACATTACAAGCATCTATTTGAGGACCAAAATACACTCACTAGCATTTGTGAGAAGGTTATTGTGCCTAACATGGAGTTCAGAAGTAAGTGATCAGTTCACACTTGAATATGTTATATTTAGCTGACTCGGACTCTGATTCCTGTCGCTGTGGTTACAAACATGCTGTGTGTGACAATCACATTGCTATCTTGCTTTATTAGGTGCAGATGAAGAGGCCTTTGAAGATAACTCTGAAGAATATATTCGGAGAGATCTAGAGGGATCTGGTAAAGATTTAGATTGTTTAATCGCACTCTGTGAAATGATAAAAAAACAAAAAAAAAAAACAAGCAAAAAACAATCAAAGATGTTTGGCTAAATGATCAATCACTCAGCTTGTTATAATTCTTGATGTTATAATTCTTGACAGTAATCCTTCCCTCCCCATCCTTTCTTAGACATTGACACCCGCCGTAGGGCAGCGTGCGACTTGGTGAGAGGCCTCTGTAAGTTTTTTGAGGGGCCCGTCACAGCAATCTTCTCTGGCTATGTGAATTCGATGCTTGCAGAATATGCCAAAAACCCCAGTGTCAACTGGAAACACAAGGATGCTGCCATCTATCTCGTCACATCACTGGCATCCAAAGCTCAAACACAGAAGGTGCTGATTGATATGCAACTTCAGCTACATTTACTCAGCAAAAATAATATGCTATCGTACAAAAGTTTTAATTGTGTTAGATGCATTTTGTTTATTCTCCTGCTTTTCCCGACAGCATGGAATTACACAAGCAAACGAGTTGGTAAATCTGACTGAATTCTTCGTGAACCACATTCTTTCAGACTTGAAATCCTCCAACGGTAAGGATGCTGTGGTAGCTTTTAAATGTTGTAGACTTGTACAGCAGTGCTGTTCAGCTTGGTGCCACGAGGGCAGAAACCCTGTGGGGTTTCATTGCATCCCTGCTTCAACACACCTGACCCAAATTAAATGGATCTAACAGCCTATGAAGTTCTGCTGCACAATGACTTCTTCATTTGAGTCAAGTCTGTTGGTGCAGAGATACACTGAAAAACTACAGCTCTGCAGATATATCAGAAATAGAGACGACACAGCCCTCTAAAGGTCATGCAAAAATGACCTTTATTCTCTCAGATTGATGGGGAGGAAGAGAATTTCTCACTAGTTTGAAGCCAGACAAACATCTTGGTTTTCTCGTTCATGTTAATTTAACATTTATTTTAAAAATACACTAAAAAGTGTAAACAAAAAACACAAAAAGTTAAACTAATTAAGAAGAGATAAATGCTGAAGTGAAGTGATTTAGATGTAAGGACAGATTATTTTATTTTATAAAATAAAATAAAATAAAATTTTATTGTTTTTTTTTTTTTTAATTTTATTTAAAGAGAGCTATTGTTTAACTGCTATTGTTTTGCTGATAGACTTGGCTTATCTGATGCTGAAACTGCTTTTAATTGTTTTATGAAATAATGCAGTTCTGTGTTTTTTTAATTGTCTTACAATGAAATTATACACTCTTGTATTTTTGTCATAGTTAATGAATTTCCAGTGCTGAAGGCTGATGCAATCAAGTATGTGATGATCTTCAGGAGTCAGGTATGAACCCCAGCTTTAACCTTAGCTTCTTACTTTTCCCAAATAACATGAGATTCTTCACTGGGGGCTCCTTCTATCTCTCTCCTTCAGCTTCCTAAAGAACAGCTGCTGCAGGCAGTTCCTCTTCTGATAACTCACCTGCAGGCTGAAAGCACAGTCCAGCACACTTATGCTGCCCATGCTTTGGAAAGGTTGTTTACTATGAGAGGTCCCAACAACACAACACTGTGAGTATTGGGCTAATTAGTAAGACATTTTTATACTGCTTGTCTTGTAGAAGTTCAGCGTGTCAGTGTGATATATATACAGTGTTATGTAAACCACTACAATACACAAAACAGGCATCTAAATAAATCCAAATACTTGATGAGGTTGCTCTTGTTAAACATAAACACAAAGTAGCCATCATGAATGCAATTATGTTTTTGTCTTTGGAGGAAAGACTTGGTTTCTTAGTTTTAACACCTATAAAACTATCAAGGGAAACAAAATCACTTCTGGCATGGAAGCTGTGCCTTTTTCCAGTTTTCTTTTTCTTTTTATTAACTACGGTAATTTGGCATAAAGGTTCTAAAAATGACCTATGATACTTGATCTTAAAGTATATTCAGCTCTTTGCATTTCTTGGATTGGACATGATGGTTTTGGTGTAACACCAAAGCAGGAGAAAAAACCGGCTACTTCTTACGTAAGAGTGTTTTTTGTCACCTCCCTGTGAGAGTTAAAAGAAATGGTCGATATTTTCTTGTGATCATCAGGTGTTTTTTTTAATTTTTTTATTTTAATGTATATTCTCTGTGGTTACACTCGTGTGTGTGTGTGTGTGTGTGTGTACACATCAGTCTGAGAACATGTCACAGAGAGTCGCCATGACATGCTGTCATGTAAATCAGATCATTTCAAACTTTTTAGTTTTTTAACAAAACAACACAATATAAATCTATTCTGGACTTCTGTTGTGACTTGCTATGTAAAAGTAAGATCAAAATTAATCGATTTGTAGTAGGGGGGGCAATGGGAATTGTTGGGAGGGGTGGGATGTGTAAAAAAAAAAAAAAAAAAAAAAGGGTCAGGCCCCACCCTCTTAATCAGCAATATAAATTGTATATTCATCATTTGTATAATTCAGACAACGTAAAGGTGGAAGATGTTTGTTTTACTGTGACATGTTTTTGCTTGCATCTGCAGTGTTCCTCAGAAGAAACGCTCCTTATGTTTCACTAAGAGTTTCATAGATAGCTGACATTAGATGACATTGATGTGCATAAAATCTACATCAGCCTTTGCATCCATCTTGCTGGCTTCTAACCGGTTATCGTTTTAACTGTATTGCCAGTATCACCTCTGCAGAAATGGCACCTTTTACCGAACAGCTGCTCAACAACTTGTTCAAAGCGCTGGCTCTTCCTGGTTCAGCAGAAAATGAATATATCATGAAAGGTAACAGTTTAATGTGTAGTTTTATTGCTACATCTCTAGCGTCATATTCCTTTAGTTATGTATACTCACAATGTCTTTTCCCTCATTTCTAAAGCAATCATGCGCAGCTTCTCCTTGCTGCAGGAGGTCATCGTTCCCTACGTTCCCACTCTGATTGGTCAGCTGACTCACAAGCTGCTCTTAGTGAGCAAGGTGACTTTTTTATTTATTTTTTATAACAGATGCAGGTAAACCTAAAAGATGCACATTTTGACGATAAACATGTTCACCTTTCTAAAATCTTGAATATACTTTTAGAATCCCAGCAAACCTCACTTTAATCACTACCTGTTCGAGTCCCTGTGCCTCTCTGTGAGAATTACCTGCAAAGCCAACCCCTCTACAGTTAGCAGCTTCGAGGAAGCACTCTTCCCTGTCTTTACGGAGATCCTTCAGAATGATGTCCAGGGTGTGTCAACTTTTGTGGAAACTGATGTGATTTTTTTTAAGATATGTTGACGAGACAACTCATTTTTACATTTTATTTCTTTTCTAGAGTTTCTTCCGTACGTGTTCCAGGTGATGTCCCTCCTTCTAGAGATCCACTCCAACTCCATTCCCTCATCCTATATGGCTTTATTCCCTCACCTGCTGCAGCCTGTTCTGTGGGAACGGACAGGGAACATCCCTCCTCTTGTGCGCCTACTTCAAGCTTACCTTGAGAAGGGAGGTGCTAGCATTGCTGCTTCTGCTGCTGACAAAATAGTAAGTATTGACCGTGAATACTGCAGGAAAGCTGGGAAAATTAAATGAATGCATTGAATTCAGCACTGAAGGCCAGTTGATGCTGCTTTTAAATTAACTCAGTGAAAGCCGTTTTTTTTTTTTTTTTTTTTTTTTTTGCTTTAATTGTTAAAAGGAAGATTGAAGTATATTTTCTGATTGTTGGATTATTTTGTTCATCGTTGGACCTTGCCATCTTTCCCCTTCAGCCTGGCTTACTTGGAGTTTTCCAAAAGCTTATTGCTTCCAAGGCCAATGACCACCAAGGTTTTTACCTTCTCAACAGCATCATAGAGCACATGCCCCCGTAAGCTGATTGTTGCATCATCTCTCAGATATTGCACCTGGTGAAATGAATTGAATAGAATTAGACTTCCTCTGCTCTTTGTTTGCCAGAGAATCTCTCACCCAGTACAGGAAACAGATCTTCATTTTGCTCTTCCAGAGGCTACAAAGCTCTAAAACCACCAAGTTCATCAAGAGTTCGTACAGTTTTTCCTTTATTTACATCCTGAGCTTTTAATGTAATTGTGCTGATGTTTTTAAAAGTCTGTATTTTCTATTTCTTAAAGGTTTCTTGGTGTTTATCAACTTGTATTGTGTGAAATATGGAGCGATTGCACTTCAGGAGATTTTTGACAGCATCCAGCCAAAGTAAGTAAAAAAGATTTGCCTACCCTCCCATTTAGACATAGTAGTGACATAGTAGACTGTGAAGAATGGAAGCTGTATATGAAGCAATGAATGAACATTGAATTTCACTTGTAAGAGTTTTCACGCTTGAGAGTTTTGGATCACGGCTGAAACAATTGAGTTGTGTAGAAATGTAATTTCTGCACTTCTTTGGAAATATAGTGGAACCAAAGGAGAGGAGGAGCAAACATGAATGTCATGCCACCACAACATCCCCTCATTAGTTTGTGAGACATTTATACACACACCTCATACTGTCCTCTTCATTTAACTGAAGTTCTGACCATAACTTTTTACAGTAAAAAAAACAAACCAAATATGCAACATTATAGGTTTTCAAGCAGCTCTATTGAGCTTGGAAATTTGGTCAGTCTGGAATGTTGTGATACTTTAGTTGCTGAATTAGGAGACTAAGATTTCTACAGGGTAGAAATTTTATATGTAGAATTATATAGTAATGGTTGTGTCCTAATTTAAAGAGATGTCACTGCGAGTGTTACTTTTTGATTCCAAGTATTTCCTTGTTCCAGGGCCTTTGCAGGACTATGTCTTGAAATTTGAAGGAAAAATGAAAACATGTCTTTCCTTTTGTGTTGCAGAATGTTTGGCATGGTACTGGAGAAAATAGTTATTCCAGAGGTTCAGAAGGTTTCTGGAGTGGTCGAGAAGAAGATTTGTGCTGTTGGCATCACAAAGATCCTAACAGAGTGCCCTGCAATGATGGACACAGATTACACTAAACTCTGGTAAGAAAACAAACAGTAAGAAAAGCCTAAACGTTTTTTTTCTTTGTCTTTTTTTATTTGTTTCGAACATGTTCAGCCCGATTAGACTTAAACACAGAACTTCTGTGTAGGAAAAAACATAGGCCAGAATATCTTAAAAGGGTGAGAAAAGGTGGAATTGAGCTCTTATCGCCTGTCCACCCACAGATATGAGACTATCAGGAAAAATTTGCTTGTGGGGAAGAAGATTGACTTGTAGCTAGTGTTCAAGTCTAAATGGTGTTAAATGTTCGAAGTAAAATAAGAATAACAGCAGTGAGAATAGCATCACCATGATTGCTGCTGGTCTTTGATCAGGGTGTGAAGTGCAGAGAGAAACCTTACAATAGGACCTCAGCGCCTTCTTATTCATTTAGAGACACTAGTTAATCTTATTGGGCTGCATTAAACTAACCCTCACTTGCTGCATCTGTTCAGGACCCCACTGCTCCAGGCTCTTATTGGCCTGTTTGAGCTGCCAGAAGATGACAGCATCCCAGATGATGAGCACTTCATTGACATTGAAGACACACCAGGGTATCAGACGGCATTCTCGCAGCTGGCCTTTGCTGGCAAGAAGGAACACGACCCAATTGGAGATGCTGTGGGCAATCCAAAAATTCTGCTGGCCCAATCACTTCACAAGCTTTCCACTGCCTGTCCTGGGAGGGTATGTTCAGTAGCAGATTTTTGTCCACTAAAAACAGACTGTTTGCTGCTTCGAATTGTTTTTGTCTGCTTGTTTTCCTTCGAGGAGATTGGGTTTTACCTGTCAAGATTTAATATAATTAAACTTGCCGCCTCACAGCAAGAAGGTCACTGGTTCAATCCTTGGCTGGGGAGGGGTTTGGTCAGTGGCCTTTTTGTGTGGAGTTTGCATGTTCTCCCCGTGTATGTGTGGGTTCTCTCCGGGTACTCCGGCTTCCTCCCACCATCCAAAGACATGCATGTTAGGTTAATTGGCTACTCTAAATTGCCCCTAGGAGTGAGTGTGAGTGGTTGTTCGTCTCTCTGTGTGGCCCTGCGATGGACTGGTGAGCTGTCCAGGGTGTACCATGCCTGTCGCCCAAAGCCACCTGGGATAGGCTCCAGCTTCCCCGCGACCCTGAATTGGATTAAGCGGTTCAGAAAATGAATGAATGAATGATTTAATGTAATGAAATTGATAGGATGTGTTTTAGAAAGTGTAATTAAGATGTTGCCTCTGCCTGTGCTGCAGGTTCCTTCCATGCTGAGCACCAGTCTGAATGCCGAAGCCCTCCAGTTCCTGCAGGGCTACCTACAGGCAGCCACTGTGCAGCTGGTGTAAACCTGACGTGGCGATGGTGAGTTGCTGGAAACCACAGTACGCTGCAACCACAGAGGCCCCAGGTCACATGACAGACTGCCTTCAGCTGAATTTCCGACTTGACAGGCTTATGATGGAGCTACCAGAGAAATATTTTTGCTTGAATTGAGGGTCTGTCCTCTGATGGAAGATTTTTAATGGTTTTGACCAAAAGTAGGCATAGCCAAATTATGTTTCATGCTTTTGAGACAAACGAGGATTTGGATATGTTGACTATGGTGCAGTTGTCATTTATTTCAGCAATATCCGCAGAGGTAAAAAGGAGCAGTGGAATGCAGAACAGCGGAATCAAATGGAAAGGATTTCCTTAGTGCATTTCTTTTTGTATGTTTTGGATTTTTATGGTTAATGCAAAATAATTCTGTAGCTCAAACATAACACTTTGTATTGTTGCATGTTTTGCTCAGATTTGTTGATGTGTAGTTCTTTTTTCCTGCAGTTTAATGTGAATAAAGAGGCACTTCTATAAATCTGTTACCATTGTAGTCTTAGTTTGTCTAACTATATTTTTGATTATCTTTTTTTAATGATTCATTGCCATTTGAATGCAGTTACGACTTCTTGACATATTTTCTGATATTTTTGCAAAAAATGTTCTGTATATTCAAGTTGCAGGAGAGTCAGAGGGGGAAAAAAACAAGCAAGTGCCAATGCTGGGCTCTCCCATGAGATGACGTGTATTCTAAAATGCACACTACAAGCCTTTGGTGTTCTGCATCAGTCCATTTAACATCACTTTTGAGACAGTCCTAGGAAGACTTGATATGGCCATTAGTGGTCTTCAGCTCAGCATTCCTGATGAACGGGAGCATGCATTTGTCACCTCCCATGAAGCGATATGTGACAACATTTGCCTCCCAAGGTAACAATCTACAAACAGAAAACCAAAGTCAAGTTAATTCATGAACTTGGTCTGTGCAACTAATATTACCTGAAGAATCAAACCAATACTTACGCTCTTGCAAGGAAAGGGATGTACATAAGACGAGGAATACAGATCATTTGCTGCTCTCCTAAAATGGCTTTCATGGATTGCTGGACGGTGTAAAGAGGCTCCAGAGGTGGGATTAGGCTCCGCAGCTCTTGTCTGGTAGTTATGAAAAGGAACATGTATGTTGCTGACCAAGCCAATTAACAGCTTAAATTAGAAATGACAATGTCATCCTCACCTGATCTCACAGCCTGCAAACATCCCTGTGTCCACAATATAAGGACACACTAAAGTGGTTTTGATGCCATTGTGATTTTCTGCTCGCAGCTCGTGTGCCAGTGACTCGTGGAAACCAACAGCTCCAAATTTACTGGCGCAGTAATCCTGGAAGCATGAGACAGTCTGTTAACATGCCATGTTTTTGTTGTTTTGGAAATCGTGGTGTCTTGTGCATCATACCTCCACGCATGCTGTGGTAAACAGTCCAAGGGCGCTTGCTATGGTTACAATGTGACCATGGTTCTTTGCTTTCATTTGAGGGAGGAAGGCCTTTGTCATCTATTGAGGTGTGTATTGAAAGATTATCTTATTATCAGGAAGAAAAGCGCATATAGGTTTATAGACTGAAATAAAGTTTGCTTTCACAGCTTTGCAACATTAATTCCCTCTTTTGACATTCTTATAATATGCAAGAACTTTGAATTTTCTGCGAAGTTTCAGTTTTGCAAAGTGTCTGCAACTTGCAACTTTCCTGCATATTTAACCAGTACAGTGGGAGAAGAATTATAGCAAATGGGAGTCAGGTGACGTTACAATAAATATGCAAAACTTGGAAGTGCCATTAAAGTCTGTTCTCATGAATTTTACCATGGTTATTGAGGTTGTGAATGACTGTGGTTTGTCTATATTCATTGTTGGGGCAGGGAACATAAAATTAAAAACTTTGAAATACTCTGAATCAGAACAATAGAACAATAATGACAACAGTAATCCTAAAATACACTAAAAACAAGATAAAAATAATTTTAAAAAGTTAAAAAAAAAAAAAAAAAAAAGGTGGGTCTTATGACTCGAAAACCATGGAGAGAGCTAAATTCAATGCTTTTCACTGCGCTAAATAGTTTGCAAGAAGATTCAATTCACAACAAAAAGTGTCAGTGAAATTTGCCATGGGATGTTGATTATTTCAATAATTATCCTTCGCTTTATTGCGTTTTTGGTTCTCCTTAAAATGAGCTGTGTGTGTAAAACTTTTATATAAAATGAAACTGCTTTTATTTGTTCAGATCAGGGTCATGTATTGATACAGGATGTAAAATGTAAAACCACATTTGGAGGGGATCGATATATCACAACACAGCCTGAGTCATTTTGGGTCAGATGCTTTGTGTGTGTGTGTCCCACTGCATGTCTGCAGGCTGATGTCCTCTGGTATTCGGCGTTAATGAGCTTGCCTTTTTTTCTTTTTTTTTTTTTAAAATGAATATGTGGCTTAGGCTTAAAAAGGATCAGAAGCAGAATCACATGCTTTGTCAGTGGGCTCGCGTGGGGTCTTTTAGTCTACTCTTTTAACAATGCCACCCTCAACTTTACCTTTTATACCAGTACGAGCACAGTTGCTCATTACATAGTACATTCATGATAAGATCCATGTTTATAAAGATGAATTGGTGATTAGTTTGACTTTTTACAGTCGGGACATGCTGTCCTCCCCGCTGCAGGACAGGCTGCTCTCATCCCTTCACACACGGGCGCGCAAACACGCACCCGAGCCATCAGGGCGCACAGCGAATGCGGGTTACATAACCCACATGGAGTCGTGCTACAGAAGCCCTGTACTTGCAGAGTGGCATTTCTTTCTTCTCTGATGTGTGTGCGTAAAAGATGCATGTCTCAGAATCTCACCCAAAACAGCGCGTGACAGTTTACCAGCAGGGTCCGCTCCAAAAGCTCGTCGGGACACTCCAGCAACCTGCGTCCGGCCACCACGCCTGCGTTGTTGACCAGTATGGTGACATCCCCGACCTCTGCTCTCACCCTCTCCGCTGTCTCATAAATGCTCTGCCGCTTGGACAGGTCCACGGTGTACGCGTGCGCCTTCACACCCAGCTCCCGCGCCAGCTTGGCGGTCTGCTCGTTGGCTGCTGTGTTGCAGTCCCACAGCACCAGGTGCGCTCCCTCTTTGGCAAACTCCAGCGCGAACAGGCGACCCAGCGCACCTCCGGCGCCTGTGATTAGACACAGGTCCCCATCGATGCACTTCAGCCTCGGCTGGAGGAAAGTCTGGATGATGGCGCACAGGATGGTGTAGGTCATGTCGATGAGCATCATCAGCAGGTCCACGATGACGATCATGATGCTGTTACACATAGTGTGATCTTTGGTTTGCACAAGAAGTTTTTACGAGCGCACAAGCAGAATGCGAAGCTTTGTGGAGCGTTAGTTGTGTGTAGTTGCGTGACGTGGGTATGGATGCCCACTTTATATAACTTGTGTGTGTGCCGGATTAGAACACTGACTGATGAAGGGCTTTTTGTCTGATGGCTGAGGAGTTGATTGGCCACCTCGCGCACGTTCATAACTCGTTCATAAGCAGTGGCTGTAAGGCTGTGGCAAGGATTAAGAAAGGTCAAACACTGAGAGCCAAAGCCAGCAGGTCACACACTGGCAGGCAGCCTCAAGAAGCGAAGAAATGATGTCTTGAATTGTGTTTGTACTAAACCCCAAAAGGCCAAAGCTTCATGGTCTGTATTTCATCCTTCTGTGTTATATGTTCAACATTTCTTTGACTCCTTTCTGAATTACAGAAGTTTATTTATTACAAAGACATTCCTTTCATCTGGCACAGAAAGTTATTTCTGACTCATGATGTGAGTGGGATTATCCAACTCAAATGTTAAGGTGATAAACTACATAGCATGTGCGCACAAATCCCTGATAAATTTTCATAAATAGATTTTTTTATTAGAATCACCTTAAAAAATGTAAAAAAAAAAAAAAAAAAAAGAAGAAAAAACTTCTGATGGGTGAACTTTATGTTTTATTTTGCATTTTGTTGTTTTCCTTCTCAAATAACAGACATTAGAGGTCTGAGCTCTGGACTCCAGGGTAAGTTTGTGCTACAGAGCTGCTTGAGGAAGTGGCTGTTTGTGTGGGAAAAGCCTGAAGTTCTGACTGGCATTGACTGTGATGTAATCCTCTTCAAAGCTGAGTACTGATGATCAGCATGGTGTAATCCATCAGTACAAATGGGAATCTGTTTTCTACTTTCAGACAAACTTGATCAATAATGATGAAGGTGGGTTCTAAAAATATTCATGGTTCTTTGATTTACATAAAAAAATAAAAGCAGAAACAAATAAAGGGGTTCTTCAAGGTCAGATCTATCATGAAATTAGCAGACATAACACATAGTTGATTAGTATCCAATGTACTAAAACTTTAAAAGAAAGAAATTAAATAATGCTAAAATGATTAATCTGTTTATTTCTTGACTAGTTTGGAGAAAATTACAACTAAGATGGTCAACCATTTGACTGTTTATACAAGAGACAAAACATTTTCTGGTTGCTTTACTAGCAACCAGAAAATGCACAGGATATCCTGGGTGGAGCTGCTACAAACACAGGAGGTCGATTCAGACCTGTGTAACCAGCACACAACCAGGGTGCAGCGGCCACACGTGGGGCCTGTTTTTCACCTGTATTAGGTTTCCCCAGCCTCCGGGGTGGATTTTAAAATGGGGTTTACTGGCGTAAAACCTTAAACCCCGACAGAATTATCCCAATCTATGAAAGAGGGTGTCATCAGTGATAGAGAAGTTGAAACGCTTTCTTGTTAATCCACATCCTCTTGAAATTCAAATGCATACTGTACTATCTATCTGTCTGTCTGTCCGTCCGTCCGTCTGTCTCTATATATATGATCTCTATTGGTCTAAGAGATTCATAATTTTCAGCCATTTTTTCACTTTTCTTAAATACTTTGATTCAGTCATCCACTTTAATTTAATTGCAATTAAATTTTCATTCCTGTAGTTATCCGACTTAAATGTTAAGTTTACTTTGTATCTTACATGAGCTTTTTTTTCCAATGAAAATTTAAGTCTTTAGCTTTTTTGAGTGCAGTCTATAATGCAAAACATGAAATTTATGAAGCAAACTCAAGAGACAAAGTAATATAGTAGTAACCAAGCTAAGCTAAGTTTTTGAGTTATGTTGCTAACAAATAAATGTTCTGCCTTGGCGTACGCAGTGAGGGAATCAGTGCTAGTTTTGGGCTCTTCACCTGCTTGATCAGAGCTAATCAATCAGAAGGAAAGTGGTCATTATCAATGCACAATATTTACTGTGCTTTTTGCTTTGACAAATCATCTGCAATATTACTATCTAATTTCTGCAAAGTTGGTTACTCTAAATTGCCCATAGGAGTGAGTGTGAGCGTGAGTGCTTGTTTGTCTCTGTGTGGCCCTGCGATGGACTGGCCAGGGTGTACGTGCCTTTCGCCCAAAGACTGCTGGGATAGGCTCCAGCTTCCCTGCGACCCTGAATTGGATTAAGCAGTTAGGAAAATGAATGAATGGATGAATTTCTGCAAAGTCTGTTCCTCACTTCATTTTAAAAATAATTAATTATTCGGAACTTTGCACAATTTGATAAGAAGTAGGAAATCAACTGTTATTTCCTCATCAGATAAATAACTGAATCCCTGTTTAAAATAAATATGTTTTCATGTACTTTAGTATAGTTGTAAATCAGCTTATATGTTAGACAGAATTAGGAAATATAGAAACAACGCTTTAAGAATGTGCAAACAACTCAAAATGACCCTGGGTTTTTCATGACTGGACACAAATGTGTAATGGGCCATCAAGAAAAGGCTGGTATGTTAACTCCATCCCAGCAGAGAACTGATATTCTCTGCAAGAACATGGAAGTATTTGCAACATAATAAGATGAAAAGTATCAGATTACAAGGTAAAGATCCACTATCGTATGACTGATTTGTACTGTTGTGCTTACAAAACTAGCAATGTACATAAACAACCAGTCAAAAGTTTGGACTCACTTTTCTATTTGATTTAATTGGAAAGTTTGTCTATACTTGACTGGCACATTGTGCAAGAAGAAATGATAATTATGTTGTGGTATGTAAGCAAAACAATAAAAGTAATAGTGATAAAAAAAAGAAAAAAAACAACAAGTAATTGAATAGTAATAGGGCAATTGTTAAGTTAATGTCCATAATAACCATAATACAGTGAGTTGTTTAATGAGAAGTGACCAGCAGAGGGCGCTGTTATACAACACTACGGTGTTTAAACGCCAATCTGTCTTTGTCTCTACTTTGCTCCTGTGGTTTCCTGCACTAATGTATCAACAAAGCACGTTTTACTTAATGCAATGACAGACCCCAGCATTGACTTATCATGTTTTATTAAGCATCAGTCAGTAAAAGAAGGAATTGGCTTCAAAACTGCTCATTGTAGATATTTTCCTACAGCTTTTTAAATGATATTTACAGGTTCTGTGTCAAGGTTTTATAGCGCTACATGCTTTGAAAAACTGAAAACCACACACACAATGTTCTACAAATTCAACTGGTACAAAGTATGAAACTTTACAAAACAAACATTTCCCAGACACAGTAAGGGCAGCGCACGAAGCCATGTGAGTTGAACAGAGTGATTGTTCCTCTGAAGGAGAGAAGATCCAGAAAATTAAATTATATTTCTGTATTTGGCTTGAACCTCTTGTGTGAAACATTGTACTGAAAGAAAATAGTTTCTCAATGATGTTCTAATTTGTGCTTTTTGAAGACTGTACTCCAACCAATATGTGCCTTTGTATGTTGAGATTTGAATGGTCTCATGAGAGCAGAATATTTGGTCAAGAAAATCAATAAAGTGCAGTTCAGAAAAAAAGATATATATATATATAAAAAGCAATAAAGACATTGTTGACATTCATTCAACACTGAAACGAGTTGTTTTTGTTAAAATAGACTATGGCTTGTTTGGAGGAAAGTTGACTGTGATTAGAGGCTCATTTCAAACATTAGTCGTTTACTGCATGTCGGACTGTTGTGTGATGAATGCTAATGAACTTCTTCTTCTTCACTGTGTTCCACACCCTCCCTTTTCTATCTATCTAGTCTTTTCTTCTGCTTCTAACACCTTCAACAGAGAAAGTCATATGACTGTTTGTCAGTTTGACATTTTTATTTAATTACCATGCAGCGTTAAGGGCTGGGCTGCAAAATAAATCCCACACACCAATGACTGTATGGTTGCCAGTGAGCTTCCCTTTTGCCAGATAATTTTGTTTCAAAGTTTGTTCCTCAGAGCTGCATGACTCAATTTTATTGAAGACATTCCTGTAATTGAGCCTTTCCTGCAGACCCATAGTCTTTGCATGCCTGGGATGATATTTATAGAATGTGAGAATTGAACACATCCTCAAAAAGATACCTCATCTCAGCTTTGCACTGACACACAGCAAGAAAAAAAAAAACCAACGAACATAGGATTCAAGCAAAAATCTGGGCAGTCTAATGGAAAAATGCAGCTCAACCTGGCAGTGTAACTTTGTTTGTTATTGACAGACTGCAAAGATGATAATTATGCCAGATCAATAGACTTTTATGTCTGACCACAAAAGCAGAGCGACGTTAAGATTCTGATCGGGATGACCACAGTGTGGTTGTTGAGGAGGTCTTTGAGCAGAAGTTGGATGGGAAGTTGAGAAGCAGAGTGCTGCAGCCATCATTCGGGACGTCAGTTCTAATCAAGCTGACAGCTCTGATGCACATCTCTCCCTGTCACACACCATTTGTTCCCTTTCCATTTGCATCTCAAGTTCCCATCCTGCAGGAAGGGTTAGCCGAAGTGTTCATAATTCAAATCTGAGGTAGCACCTCAGGTTCAGCCTTGCGTATTCATGCTCTGCCTGTATTTTTGCAATTTTCTGAGATGTGCATTTGTTTCTGTGAGGACAAACGGAGTGAATTAAAGTAATGATGGAGCACTCTGATTGAGAGACCCACAATCCAGTTCTCTGTTGATATAATTTTACCAGACCACACCACACTGAAGACACAAAGGAGCAGAGAACAGCTGAGATGAATGAATAAATATGTTTTTACAAATTAGGTTACTTGCATGCATCAAATGTGAGCCATCCAGTCATCTCAACCATCACCATGGAAACAGTGGTCGTTCAGTCTGCTGAGTGTATGTCTGCACCTGTTTGTTTTGTGGACTGGGCCTTTCTCATGTAAATGTTTGGTGCATTTTAAGTGCACAGAAAATATTACAGAGGAAAGGGCTGTGAAACCAAATATACCAGAGTGCCAGCATGAAGACCAAATTCCCTTTGTGTGCTTCACAGTTACCTTATTTCTTATTTGGATTCCACTTGGTCAGATTCATTGTGCAGGGTAGTTTGTTAAAAGCAAAGGCACAGAAATATCTAACTCACATAATGTCTAATGGCTGCAAAGAACCATGGACAGGAAATGATTTATTTTTATTTAAGCTCAATGTTTTAGTGCTAAAAAAGTTGCTTTGTATTACGCTTGCATGATACGTTAAGAAATAAAGTTGATAAGAGAGAGTATGAGAGCACCAGATGATCAGACTGGGTGTTGGAAATCATGTGCACAAAAAGAGCAAGATACAGAATAATTGTTGAACTAAAGTGGCATGCACTGTATCTCCTTCCTGTTTGTGTGCCTGAGTGGCAAGCTGCACAAAGCTCCATGATATCTAATGTTTTAAAGAGATGTCGTGTGGACTTAAATGAGCAATATGTTTCTGGATTCTGTGAAAAGGACCATTTGCCAAGAACCAAAGCGCAGGAAAGTTTTTGAAACAGAAAGATAAAGTGCTATTTTCCCTTCTTTCCTATCTCCCTACTTCTTCATCTTCACCTTCTTACCCCCCCGTTTTCTTCTTTTTTTTGTTTTGGATCCTCCATCAAAGCTGTTTTCTTTGGAGGCCAGCGTGTGTTTGTCCCAAATGAGCAAGTATGGCTCCCTGAAATACGTCAGATTCTCTTGTTAGGAAAGGGAATGCTCAAACATCTTGATAAAATATCAAAATGTACTATCATGTGTATAAGCTATGAGAAAGAACTATTCTTTGGTTCTTTACATTGCACAAAAGACAGAGGGACAGGCTTTTATAGGGCAAAAGTAGCAAACAATATAAATATATCTACTACAGAATATAATCTATTATAATGCAGCACATACGGTGCATTAAAATGCAAAACTATGAGGCTAACACAATATATTTGTCTAAGCGTCTTTCTTGTTTTTTTTTTTTTTTTTTTAGAAAATATCTTAAAAATATAAATTATTTTGATTCTTGTACCATAAATGTGTATTTTTTATAGGAGGTCTACTTCTGTGGATATATGTGAACAATATTTATGCTTCTACAAAACTGGAGGTCAACAGCAAATCTTTTGGATTTTCACTGCTGTTTTTCCAGCTATTGAGATGCTCTTCGGTAATTTTATGCAAATTTCAGTTGAGCCACTACAACAATAACAACAATGCTTTTGAGAAAGTTTTCACCTGTGATAACACCGATTTTAGGGACACACACACACGCGCACACAAACATTTAGAGACAAAAATAAGTACAAGAACAAGAGTCATACACTTTTGCTCTGTTTGCAATAAAAGCATTGATCGCATTGAGGTGCTCTGTCTTGCCAGCAGTCGGGCACAATGGGAACAAGAAGGAAAATGATGGTGCAGCCTCACAGTGTTTTTCTGTGTTGTCTACAGATAATCTGTGCAGTAAAAAGTCAACAGACACTCCTATTGAACAGAAATAGACTGAAACTCCAGATTCTGCTAAATGTAACTCTTAAGACAAGAGACCACTAATACTAAATAACAATAAATACAATATTTTTTAAAGATAATTATTGCACAAACACTCACACACACACACACACACACACACACACGCGTATGAATGCGTTATCTTCCTGTCTGCCTCTGGCTTTCTCTTTTCATACAAACATAAAACATTGTAGACAACATGAACTAAGGCCAGTTTTGGAGGAGGGAGTTAAAGGAAGCAAACTACAAATTTTCAAACCTTCTGCTTTGTAATAAACACTGTATATAATATACACTGTAGGGAATGAACAATACACCCCCTTCATACTGCAATATAGTTACTTGAAATATCTCTCCTGAATGTGCCTTGTTTCAATGCCCTTTGTGGTTTGCTACTGATTTGAAAGGCTTTGCTGCAGTGGCTTTAAAGTGGTATCCAGGGACTTCAGAAAAGTAGGTTCTTGCTTATAAAAACGATACTGTGCCCCTACAGCTAGATTGAAATGATTAGATTGTGATCTGGCCTAAAAAAAAAAAAAAGTGTATAAATTGTAAAAATCCCCACATTGCATTCCTTTTATTCCATTTTGAGAGTCCACTAATTGATTTAATGAGGAGTCACTGGTAAGGAAAGTATGAGAGCACAAGACAAAATTCTCTCCCATCATCCACAGCTAATGAAAATTCATGAGAGAAGCATCGTGTTTTATTTTGTCAAATGTTCCTGCAAATGTTCTCAGTAGTTTTTTTGGGAAGTTGTGCTTCTCACTCTCCATCTACACTTCTGCTTGTTCTCTCTACAGTCCATTTCTTTACAGTAACTCTAAGAGTTAGAGTGACTCTTCTCTCCCTGAAGTGGCTGCAGCTCCTGGACCACATGGTTCTCCTGCCCCTCTAATGGCAGTGTGCTATTTCCCAGTTTCCTCGAAAGGCCCTCCATGTGGTTGGGACCCTGCTGTAAGCTGGAGCGATGGCCAAACTTTGGGCTGGCTTTCTCCAAGAGTCTTTGTGTTGCATTGGCGCCTGAACCGTCGTGTGGATGCTCCTCTTCATCTGTATCAGCATCAATGAACTTACTGATGGATGCATCATGGAATGTGAAGTTGCTGGGCTGTATGTTCTCTGGGCTCTTGCTGGGGGTCCTGCTACTGGCAGTTGTGTAGATAGATGCCTCAGGGCTTTGTACTGATGAGCTGTCAGAAAGGACCCCTGTCCCTGTGTCCTCACCACCTCTTACGCTGACCTTAAGTGAGTGGCTCTTGAGTGGATTGTTAAGGCGCAGTCCTCTGGGGCTTTCAGTATATGGGTTAAACTTGGTGCCTTCCACCGTCAGGGGTGCAGTAGTGCCATGTGATCCTTCATGTTCATTTTCCAGGGTGGGCTCCAGGCTGGGGTTGGTACTGACCCTCCCTGTCACGTTGCTGCCAGGGCTGTAGCAAAAGCGAACACTTTCAGGAAAGTCAGTGGCACAGCTGATGAAGCTGTCAATGCTGGACATACTCTTCATGTCTGTCACAGCCTCCACTGTACCTGAGACCACTTCAGTCGAGATATTTCCCATTTCAATTTCAGCTTTCTGTCTGCACGCTTTGGAGTGGGGCCCCTTCTCTTTGCTGTTGCTGGATTGTGACTGGGTCTTGGCCATCTTGTTGTATAACTCCTCCAGCTTCTGTGCACTGAGATGCTGAGGGCTAGTTGAGGGCTTAGCATACTCTTGATAGCTTGACTCAAGGATCTTAGAGGGGCTGCTGGGGTTAACTGGTGACCTGTGCCTGGGGGTTCCCCTTAATGGAGACACATGATTATCATGCATCTTCTCTTTCTTGTCATCCGATTTTTCCACCATTACATCCATGAGCTCCACATTGCGGCCAAATGCGTCTTTAATGTTCATAGAGACAATGCTACCATTTCTCTTCGCCCTCTCCAGAGCCTCCCGTCTTTTGATGGCTTTCTCCTGCCTCTTTTGTTCTTTGTAGAATTCAGAGAAGTTATTCACAATGATGGGGATGGGTAAGGCTATCACCAGCACTCCTGCAATGCAACATAAACCCCCAACTATTTTTCCCAGCAGAGTTTTTGGGTAAATATCTCCATAACCCACAGTGGTCATTGTGATAGTAGCCCACCAGAAGGAGGCTGGGATACTTTTAAATTTCGTGTCTTCTTCGTCTTTCTCAGCGAAAAACACTAGACTGGAGAATATCATGATGCCCATGGCCAAAAAGAGGATAAGCAGGCCGAGCTCATTGTAGCTCCTCCTCAGAGTGAAGCCCAGAGACTGGAGACCAGTAGAGTGACGAGCCAGCTTGAGAATACGCAAAATCCTCATGATACGGAAAATCTGAACCACCCTGCGGACATTTTGAAATTGCAGCACACTCTTGTTGGATTCTGTCAGGAAAATGGTGACATAGTAGGGTAGGATAGCCAACAGGTCAATGATGTTTAGGGGACCCTTAAAGAACTTCCATTTGTTGGGAGAAGAAAGAAAGCGAAGCAGATACTCCATGGTAAACCAGGCAATACACACAGCTTCAACGTGGGCCAGTTGTGGGTTGTCTGTCGCTTGACCAAATTCATCCGTGTCCTGCAGCTCTGGGAGGGTGTTCAGAGACAAGGCAATGGTGGACAACACAATGAAGAGGATGGAGATAATCGCCAGGATCTGCAAAAAAAGAAGCAGAAGATATTTTTAAATAAGTAGCAAATAATATTGAGGAAATAAAGGGCTCATCAGTCCTATTTGGGTCTTTAGTTCAGCCTGAAATTACTTAAAAAATTGTGGATAAATCGTCATGGTAATTTTAACAAACATTTGCTTCCCTAGAAAAGTGGATTTAGGTAATCCCCCTGACTTTCCTTGTAACTTTATGATACATTTGTCATGTAGAGTTTCAAGCTAATTAACTCAGCAACAGTCTGGTACAGATTAATATTTTTCATCATCAGATCAAATTTTAAATAGTCTATATTACAACAAAGTTGCTTCAAACTGAGCGATGTATTCACTTGTGTTCAGTGTGTGTATGTGTGGGTGTGTGCTTTGGACTTGTTTAATTCGTTTTTATATGATAAGTTTCAGTTTGTTCATGTAATATTTGGTGAGAATTCAAAATCCTTCTTTTTACATAGAAAACCCACAACTGCCTCGCACTGTACTGTCTGTAAGGTCTCAGCTTTCCACATCACCCCACTGTCCTGGTGGTTTTCAGAATTTCTGAGGCTTGAATGGGAAGTAAGTTCTATAGGCTCCTCTCCTGTGATACAACATCTGATTTTGGGGATCTGATGAAGACAGGGGGAACATGACTCCAGTGTGTATAGGCGTATGGATGTGTGTATATATAAGTGGGTGTGTATGTGTGCTTATGTACATGCAAATGTATGTAGGTTGTTCTCTTTCTCATTCTTTCTTTTTTCTTTCTCTCTCTTTTTTTCTCTACAAGTTTTTTACTGTTTTCTTTTCTTTTCGGTTCTCTTTCTGTCCCTCTTCTGTCCTCTCCGGTCCGGTCCAGCAGTACAAACTTTGTAATACAAACAATTATGGAAAATAAATAGAAAAATAAACTTAAAATCCAGAATATCAAGGGGAGCATTATATCTGTGATGCTTCCCTTGGCAAAGTAAATTTGCCCAGCAGAACACAGCATCCAGAAAATCCATTTTGCCTGCTTAAATGCTGGACAAAAAAAATAGACATAAAAAAAAGAAAAAAAGAAAGTGTCTGTGGTAAAGCTAAGTTTTATACTCAACCTTTTCAAGTAACTTTAATTAAATTAACTGATTTCTCTGATTGTTTCAACACTTAGTCTTGTTTTGAGTATTATACAGATTTTCTATATGAATGTATTAATTGTTTTTGTGCTTTTTAGATATATTGACTTTACTGATGAAGTTTAGCTGAGTGGAGGTAATTATCAAATTCTGGTCCTTTACCAGACTATCCGGAGATTTGGATAAATAAAACCATTAACAAAAAATAAAACAGAGTGGGAGCATCTTATTCTCCTGCCTGCGAAAAACAGCTAAAACGTTAGCGTTTGGCTAAAGGCACTGCTGTGTACTTTGAATACAGCCTCACTGAAAATCTGAAATGGCTTTAAATAAACTTCCTGCTCACATTTATGATTTACTTTAAAGTTTGTTGCCAAGTTTGTCACGTGAAAAATCAAATTATTGCCAGGACATGCACACTAGGAAGGAATGGATAGCTTCAGGCTAATTGTTTAATCTAGAGCTGAAGCAGTAAACTGATGCAAATGGATGATGGCTACTGTAACTGAAGCAAATAAAAGGTTTTTATGTTTAGAAGGATGCACTGAAGCTCTTTGTGTGGAGGTCATTTAGTCTTTGATGTAGCTGATATCACATTTTCATTTCTAGAATTTAAAACCTAATTAATTACAATCTGTATTTCTGCAACACAGATTATGTTGCATATATTTTCTTCTTTGTAATGACAGTGTCAGTAGATATGGCTGCAGCTAAAAATGACAGTGGAGCTGAAGTTAGAGATGTCCCTGAACTATATACTGAAAGTCATGACGCTCCATGAAGCAAAAAACAGTGCTTTAACAGTGTCAGGGAAAGGTCAGTCCCCTGAGAAATTCATTTTCGAAGTGACATAGGGGTTCAGCTGTATCGGTAACATTAAACAGCGTTTCAGAAGTGCTAAAATATCTCGACGAGAGGCTTTTTTTTTTCATTGTACCTTTATAACACACGGCACATTTAACTTTTCCAACTTTCATACCAGAATTTCAGAGGAAACGGGGTCAGGGCTAATGTGATGCCATGAGCAGATGTTTTATTTTCCTTTAAGTTTCTTGTCCTATTATCCTTCTTCACTACAACCTCGCAATGCCAGAAACACACAACTGTTTCACAAACCACGCCATGGATATCCTGTGAGCCTGGCTGGAAGGGTGAGGAAGGCCTCTGGAGAATTTAGCGACCTGCTAATGATATAATCTGCTGAGTACAACGGGGTCTGGCAACAGTGCTGGGGATTAAGAAGACTGCTCACAGTTGTGGCTGTATGGGTGTGGCACGCCTATTATTCCTGTCTCACACTGTCACTGTGAAATCCAATACAAGGTCACTATGGAGGCTATGACCCAAGTGACTGGCAAGTAGGATTATTCCCTGGCATCAGTCAGCCCCCATAAGCTTTAATTAATGTTGACAGGTGATTGCTTGTACATCTACCTTGGCCTTTGAAAAGGGGCGGGGGCTAAGAAACACGGCACTAAGATAGTTCACATATGAGAGTAATATAAGCTACATATAAAAGTTCTGAACTGTATTTGAGGCTACCTGGAAAAAACCTGGCAACTCCCAAGAGACACAAAATAATGGATGGAAACTCAAGTATCACCTATTAGAGGTTGATTTTACGTCACTTAGCAATTCCACTCTGGAGAATAAAGCAGTGGAACATTGATTTAACTTTTAACAGCGAAGGGTAAATAATAGTTTTAATTTCAGAACTTTTTGAGGATATTTAGGTCTTTTAGCTTTTTGTAAAGTAATAAGTCTTGATTGGTAGAACGCAATTATACAGCATGTGCATTGATTGAACATAAACAACATCAGAGCCTCCCATCTAAACTGCTCTGTCTAATGGAAAATACACTCATCAGATCAAGGCTTATCTGGCTTGACCCACACACACACACACACACACACACACACACACACACACACACACACACACACACACACACACACACACACACACACACACACACACACACACACACACAGGCTGGAGTGCGGGTAATGCATCACGGCAATTTGAAGCAATAGACAGCACTGGAAACTGAGGCGTTTTGTGTAAAGGCTACACCTGAAGGATGACTAGCTTCATCAGTTTCTCACCTTTACTCACACTTTTATTCTCTTACCCCAATAGTAAATCAGCTGGGGTCAGCCGGAGAGGAAATTGGAGGAAAGTGATCTCACTAAAGAATTACACTTGTTCAAACGTGGACAGTGTACACAGTGACAAGTCTGTGACAAAAAGAAAATGAGGCAACTCCATCTGTGCTTTGCAAAAGAAATGACTAATAACCTTTCTTAACATTTAGCAGAACAAAGTGTGCTCTGGTTTTATGTCTGAGGGTGCCAAAGCTAGGCTGCACTGACTATAATGCAGAGGAATTAAGACACAGATCCACTGTTAAAGAGGGTTATGGTTGGTGTTGTATTACCTCATTAGCTCTTAATGACAAGCACTGGGGTCATGAGGGCAACCCGCCTCACTTCCAGTTTGCATAAACTGAAGATGAATCTTGAAGATGAAGTGCTGCCGCTTCTGCACAACAGAAATTTACACTCAGCTCTAAAAAATACATGCACACATGAGTGTACTTATTCATTCCCACCTCAGTAATTAGCTTCAAGCTTCTCTTTCCTAAAGGCCCAAAGAAGAAGGAAGCTGAATATTTAATATCTTCCCGAAGTGGAAGCTATCCTGCGCTGGAAAAGGTGGGCGTAAGTGGATCCTCACTGGGCCAAGACAGACTGCAGAGCCAGAGTGATAGCCTAGTTTTTATGCAGCTTTCCCCACACAAGGTTAGTTTGCCTGCATGTTTGACCAAGGACAAGATGGACATGGACGTTCCTTGGAGCGGTGTTGTCCCATCAAGGCTGGTAGTTTTGGGGTTCCACAGTGTCCAATAATAATAATAATAATAATAATAATAATAATAATAATAATAATAATAATAATAATAATAATAATAATAATAATAATAATATTCCCAAGGAGGATTGTTCTGTTAGGGCCGGTCCCAAGCCTGGATAAATGCAGAGGGTTGCATCAGGAAGGGCATCCGGTGTAAAACATGTGCCAATTCACCTGAGCAATAATTTGCCGTGGCGACAACTTCAAAGGGACAAACTGAAAGGGAAGCATTATTATTATTATTGTTATTATTATTATTATTATTATTATTATTATTATTATTATTATTATTATTATTATTATTATTATTATTATTATTATTCCTATTGCTAGACATTTTACCAAAAGGTAAGAACATTTCTGAGTCTATGATCTTTGAGAAGCTCATTTGCAATAATGCGAGCAGTCTGGGCAACAAGCAACATGCTGGTCAGATAAAGATTCAGCACACAAGTCACACTGTGATTTAGGTCTGAGAACAAATAATGTGAAGAACAAAGCGACATGGAAGCCACTAGAGCAGAGGGGTCAAACTCCAGTCTTGGAGGGCCGGTCTACCAACACAGCTGATTCAAATCTAATGGATCCAGCAGCTTCTTGTCAGCCAATTTTTGAATTTCGGTCAAAATTCAAATTCAATTGGAGCATGGAGACAACAAAAACCTGCAGGATAGCGGCCCTCCAGGACTGGAGTTTGACACCAGTGCACTAGAGAAATCCTCTTGTGCTATGCTTATGGGTTTTCCGTTGCATCACGCTGTGTGATACATTGTTTCACCTCTTCTAATGAGCTCGTTCTAACTGGCTTTGCCCTTTTTACTGCATGAGCTTAATCAATGGAAGGATTGTGTCAGAGTGACTCATATTTTATTTTCTTACACTATGTGTAAGGTGGGATCTCTATTCCTATTAAAATACTACTTTGGTGGCTTGCCATTAAATAGGGTTACACATATGTAGGCCTACGCCCTGACAGCTGAAACTTCAGACTTCCTCCAGACTTCAGAGGTTCTGCGTTCTACAGGTACTCCCTTTACAGAATACTGGGGCGTTATTTTTTGTTTGTCTTTAGCAACATCTGTGGAAAAGAAAGATGAGGTTACACTGCCAGTCAGCACAGTAAGATCCTTTTCCTCAGAAGTGGAAATGCTAGAAGCCTGTTGCTGCTACAAATACATTTTCACAGAGTTACACTCACCTTCTTGGGAAGTTTCACATGACCTCCGGTTCTCACCAGCCAAAAAATTACAGCCAGTGGATTACGCCTCTCCACTTTTAGTAATGTTCAAGTCTGTTTCTAAAGCTTTCCACACTCATTGACTTGTTTGTGAGACTCAAATCCAGACGAAACCTTTCACCTTCATAACTTCTTTTTAAAGATATTAAATAATTTCCTAAAGCAGTTTGGTTCAGAATGTTTAAGAAGTAAGATTTACTGAGAGGGGAATATCGTCTTATGATTTTATGCAGTGATGAAGATACTGCAGTTAAATGTTCACCAAAAGGTAGGAGCATGTCATGGAGCATAACAAAGTGGCTCACTAATGTGTTCTTACACAACAGGACAACAAAGAAATAAGCTGGATCAGGCCTTGGTGATTAGGACAATACCTGCTAATAGGATCAATTCATTCCAGGTTTTGGTGTTTTTGTGAGATCTGTTGACTACAGGAAAAATTGGGATGATCATTAGACGGTAAGGTCAGTAACAAAAAACGTGTAACACTGACGATATCACTTACTCTGTAGTGAGGATGTGAATTAATTTAGTCAAATGGGAATAATTCAAATGCCTCTTGTGTTGCTTCAGGTAACGTCTTTTAAAATTAGACTAACATACAATACCTGGGCAAACAAACAAACAAAAAACAAAACAAAACAAAACAAAACAAAACAAAACATAAAATAACATAACATAACATAACATAACATAACATAACATAACATAACATAACATAACATAACATAACATAACATAACATAACATAACATAACATAACATAACAACATAACATAACATAACATAACATAACATAACATAACATAACATAACATAACATAACATAACATAACATAACATAACATAACATAACATAACAACATAACATAACATAACATAACATAACATAACATAACATAACATAACATAACATAACATAACAACAAAACAAAACAAAAAAAAAAATCACCATCTCGATTTCACTAAGCAAAGAGGTATTAGCCTCTTATGGATACTTACTGCATGGGCAATCATCGTTCAGATGGCACCAAGTCAGTCCAAACTGAACAAGTCCAATGAGTAGTTTGTCATTTCTTAAACAACCATGTAGAAAGACATCCTATGGTTGTGAAAATACGTTACTGTGTTTAAGAAGAGTCACATCATTGGCATGCATTGGGCAGAGAAAACATCTAAGGACCTCGCAGAAACAGCTAAAATTTGGTTAAAAGCTGTCCAGTGCATTAATAATAACTGGCCAGGTAGCAAGGAACCATTGTCTTTGAGGAATAAGTTGGTCGGATTCCTGGATGATGACATGCGATCATCATCCAAACGTTTAGTGAAATCAATTAGAAGAAAAACAACAGTAGAACTCTGGGCTATGTCCTATAGGGAAAGTAAGAGCATTTCCACACAAACAACATAAAATGAACTCAAAAGAATGGGACTTAACAGCTATAAACCTTTAATCAGTGAGGCTAATCAGAGAAAAAGGCTCTAATTTGTTAGTGAGCATAATGATGGCAGTTTGGAGCAATGGAAGTCTGTTATGTGGTCTAATGAGTCTAGATTTACCCCATTCCAGAAACTCACCAACAAGTTAAAATAACAAAAATTATTTGGTGAAGTACTTATGAAAAGCTTTCAGCTTATGTTCAACCAGTTGCAACAGTGAAATCCTGCCTTTTTAGTTTTCATGGCCTCATATTGGAACATTTGTACAGGTTGGTTAATCCATGTCCAAGCCAGCAGACATTATGTGTGGGATGTCACAAGGTTCAATATTTAGACCAAAATTATCCATTATGTATAGAAGTGATATCTGTAAAATGTCCAATATCTTGAAATTTGTCATTTTTGCAGATGATATTTCTAATGACTGTTTACAGAGACGAATGAAGAAGGTGATAGTATAACTAGTTGAACTGTAAAATATGGCTTAATGTCAACAAGTTTATACAACAAGTATAACAAGTATAACAAGTATAATATAATATAATATAATATAATATAATATAATATAATATAATATAATATAATATAATATAATATAATATAATATAATATAATTTAATGTAATGCAATATAATATAATATAATATAATATAATATAATATAATATAATATAATATAATATAATATAATATAATATAATATAATATAATATAATATAGCATAATATCATAAAGCATAATATCATAAAACAGCAAGTCATTTCTTCTGATTACAAAATAAATAGTTACTTCTGATCACTCCAACTTCCATATAGGTCAAAAGCAATCAATGATTTTAAATGACCTTATATACGTAATATAAATGCCCCATAAGGTGTGTCTTTCCCATCTGTTCTCTAACCACACAGACAAAACTATTAAGCATCTCCCTAATTGACAAGACCCCCTGTATCACACACAGATGTGTTATCCCCCTCATCTGGGTTGTTTCACCTTGCCTAGCAACCTTCTATATCTCACCTCAGCCCACAGCATGAAGCCTGTTTATATCCAGTACTGTGGACTGAGGGGGAGACAGGGAGATGGATTACTGAGCTTGCGGCTATTCACAGGATGTGTCCTTTCAAAAGTGTGAAGGTGGTGCTAAAATGATGAGGCACAAAGGCACAATGCAGTAAGTGAGTGTGTAGTGATGTATGGTTTCCGGAAATCTATATGAGCTGTATCCAACATGGAAGTTGCTGTCATTTGCAAGACATTTTGAGCATAACATTAATATTCAGACCATTTAAGTTAGAATTAAGTGTATGATTTCAATGTTTGTCCTAAATAATAGGATTTTGGAATAAACATAATTTTAATGGATTTTTTTTTTTAAATTTTGTGAATAATTGTTAAGGGCTTCTATGTACCTTTGCCTCTCTATAGGCTCAGGGAATATGGATGCTAAGTTATGCTTGGCATAAAAAAAAAGGTGTGAGAACAAGAAAGGAAAAGGTGACAATGAAAAATGAGGACATGGGTGAGAAGGTGAAATAAGTGTGCTTCCCCCGGATGATGAACAAGTCATTGCCATACGGTCACTGTGTGAAAGTCAGTCCCTTCGGTCAAACATCTGTGCTCTCAGCCCCAGCCTTTTCCTTTGGGCAGATGGCCGCTTGGAAACATCTGGAAGACCTGTGTTGACAGATTTTTGCATAAAATCTCTTAAATATTTCTCATTTAACTCCATGCAGTCCCATATGGTCTTTAGTATACATATACCTGCTAAGTATGATGTTTATTAAACGTCTCAGAATTTGAGATAAGAGGGCGGAAAATTCATCCAATCACCTGCTTTATTGTATTTCCACAATCCTACAATGTCTCAAGCGTCAGGTTTCTGTTTCGGATATCTTTCAGCCATCACATAATTCTATATATAGATATTCTAATATTTCAGCAGGGGCTGAATAAACATAAGTTAACATGAGTGGCAGTGTTCTTCTCTCAGTCTCCATGTAAAAATAAAAAAAAATGTGTCAGATAAAGTTAAATATTCTGAACCTTTAATTAACTATATGTTGTTGCAGTCTGTTGACAATAAGATGAAGGCAAGGCCTCCAAACAGTCGTATAAACCTGCTGTCATAACCCTCAGTGAAGTTAACTTGAAGGTTATTCCTCAAGTCACACACACACACACACACACACACACACAGTCTGCATGGCTGAACTCCACTAATGGAATAAGTATGGTCTCCCTTGAGAAGTTCACTTCTGATAGGCAGTGGATGTTTTTGTGTGGGCCTGAAATGCTGCATACTGGTGAGACTCATGGCTCACAGCACACTCACATCTCCACGCCGTGAAGATACATCACGCCCAGCTGAAAATGACACATTCTCAAAAATCTGGCTTTGTTCTTGATGCTTTGTTTTGCAGGCTGGAGCTCCAGCTGTCTCTTGTTGCTATGGTCTTTGCTCACTCTGAAACTGGCAGCAGTGTTGGCAGCCGAATGGGAAAAAAAAAAAAAAAAAAAAAAAAAAAAATAAAAGAAAACCCAATCAAAGACAGTATTTATCATGCTGAATCATCATCGACTTTGTGAAAATGAACCATTTGGCTGCGTAGAGCACAAAAAAACCCAAATTCTATTTATTTTTAAATCTTTTATGAAGGTTGTTGTGATATTAATTACCCGAGAGAATGCGTGCCAGTCGAGAAAGTTACCAGGGTTTGCTGTAATTAATATGTCTGTCAGGTCAAGTCAGGTTTAATTGTAATTAGAGAAGGTAATCAACATCATGAGGAAAGAGAGATGCCCCGAAGAGAAGCTGTTTTAGATGCTACAGCCAGTAGTTGCTGGTGATTGTTGATCACACTTCGCAATAAAAGACACAAAATTTGCTTAATATATAAGTAACTAATGAGAAACTAATGAAGGACGAGCATGAGTTTGGAAGTTCATTCATGATTATCTAAGCTTTGTAGTTCTGTGAAATGTGATGAATTAGCGAACAATTAGTTTAAGATTACTTAGTCATCGGTAAGACATAAATTATAAATAATGAAGTGATGCTTCAGTACTCATAAAGAACTCAGTATGAGTTTTCACTTCACTTCAGCGGCCACAGAATGCTTAGGGAAGAACTGCAGAACTTTTTTTAGTCAAAATTAGTCAGAAATGTTGAAGCGAAGTTACCAAATAATTATGGAAATGAATGAATAAATAAATAGAATAACTCAGACAGCTTTACACACTTCTGTTGAAGACAAATAGCTCTCGTCCATCCCCAAATTGCTGTTTGCTTCACGCGACAGCAATCTGTGATGAAGCCAAATTGCATGAGAGAACTTTCAAAATGTTGATCAAAACCCTGCAAAATATCTGTCACCTTATTGGAAACATGAGGTTAAGAAAAGGTGCTCGGAGACATTTGTCAAGACTTGTGAGGAGACAAACAACCTGCAGTTAGAAGCTGAAAACAGTTTCTGTACATTAACCCTCTGATGAATGAATAATTAAAAAACAGTGATACAATTTTTCACATGCAACATTTCCCGTCTACAGACATTTACTCTTTTTTTGTCTTTAATATTATTTGACTTTTTATTTAGTTATTTGATGTATTCTATAGAAATATCTCCAAAATAATATTTTGCAAGATTTATATAATATAAATATTCTATAAAAATGGACTATTATTATTTTCTTGTCCTGTTTATCACAGAGGTAAAGTTGGTAATTACATGTTTGTGTATATATGAAATTTTATACCAAATAATTTATTCTTCAGTGTGTTGGGTGACTTTTATTAATGTCCACTAAAATGGCACCATTGGAAATATACCATCCTCACTTCTGAATATACAAGAAAACAGCTCTTAAGAAGGTCCACCATAGTGGACACAAGTCCTCAAAGGATTAAAGGTACAGTGTGTAAAAACTTCTGACTTGTAGTGGTAAATATGGGGATAGAAATTATTTAAATTGCCAAGCACAGCTGTGAAAAGATATAAACAAGTTGTGAAGTTGTTTTAAACTTGTGTACATCTGCACTGTCGTCATCTGTGCGCTTTAAATGCATCCCAACCCAAAACAGCGCACCAATCAAACAAAGTCAGTAGTTTTAAAACTCAGAGAGCTCTCAATTCACACACACCATAATTAAAAATTATGTAAAATATTCAGCAGGTCTCATGGATGTGACACATGATAGTAGATATATAAGAACATATAATTGATTTAATAAAATATAAAACACAATGTCTTCATCAAACTTGATCATTTCAAAAAGGAAAACAAAATAAAAAAATAAAAAAAACCAAGTGTCTTTTATTTATTTCCATTCTTTCAAGTGTTTTTTTCTAACATTGTGTCCTCAAGAAACAGATAAAATGTTCTCCTTTGAAAATTAAGGACACAACAGTAATGGGAAAAGTATAAAGGAAGCACTGCAACTGTTTTCCTTCGCATTTAGAGTCTTCATGACTGTCACTGAGATACTTCCAGGTCTTTTCGCTCAGTCTGGAGTCTTAAACAAAAACAAAAACTCTACTAGACTTGGATACTTGAAGCTTCAAGCACATAACTAGCGGTGTCTGTTGACAGCTAATTAGCATTCACTAGTTTTTCTTTGATGACCTCTCTCTAAAGTTTAATCACCCTGGTTGATGTTCACTGTAAGGACCAGATGTCAGTGGGCTCCTGTGACATGATTGGGTGTCAGCACTGAGTGGTGAGAGTTACCTGGTCTGCCTACCTGAAACAGGAGATGCCTGTTCACATACCATAAGTCTATGTGATCCATCATCAGGTCTATTCTTTTGCTTCAATGCTGGACACTCAATCACACTGGAGATCGACAAGTCTCACGCTCACATGTAATCAAATAAAAAGGTGTTACATGGGTATTTATATCAAAGAGCATTTCAATTATTTTGTTGGAAGTACAATTGTTCCATCTCATCCTCAGTACTTTACATTAAATAACAGGTACTCCTGATCATAACTGAGCTTAAATAAATAATTTAAAGATCTATTCTGCCTCTGTACCAACAGGATGTGTGGCTGCTCTGTATCATATGCATCAGTAAGGAAGCCAAATAGTTTTATTATAACTATGTGAAATTAAAACAAAATACTTTGTAGTCATTTTTTCTTTTTAATAAAACAATAAAGAATTAGACAAAGATAATGCTTTGTTTTGGAGGTTAATGGCTGCTGGCAGGAATGAGCTCCTTTACCTTTCTGTCTTGCTCTAGACACGGAGAAGCCTCACACTAAACACACTGAGGTTTCTCCGCTGTGTTGTGTAGAGCATTTGGAAATTATCCTTTATTTCCAGCAGCTTGTACAGCATTCTCTTCTGGACAATCAGCTCCAGCAGCCACAGAGTTATCCTCAACACAGAAACAGCCTTTTTGCCCCAAATAAAGGCTGCAAAGGATATTTCACTTTCCACAACAGACTAATAGAAGATATGCAACATTTTGCAGCAAACACTGAAGAATCTCACAGATGGCCTCTGTGTTGCAGCTTTAATCCATCTGTTCCATCTCTTCTCCAGGATGTAAACACTGATTTGTTTACTCCTGCTCCTCCTGAAGTAAACAATCATTTCTTTAGTTTTGTTTTTGTTCAAAATGAGTCGACCGCTTCTGCACCATCTCACAAACTGACTGACCGGTTCTCTGTACTCAGCTTCTTGTCCATCACTGATACACCCCACGACTGAAACTGCAACTGCTCAAACACACAACCTTTCACCCTCACAAACTGGTCTTTTTGTTAGTAGTCATAAATCCAGGTTGTTGTGGAGGTATCCTCCTGGAATTCATGGAGCTTCTCACATAATGAGCAGGCTGAATTGTACTAAAAGCACTTGAGTAATCAAAGAACGTCCTCCTCAAAGTGCTGCCTTGATTTTTCCACATGAGAGTGGGCTCTCTTAAGCAGGTAGATGATGGTGTCTTCAAACCCAAGCCTCTTATGATAAGCAAATTATAATGGTTCCTGGAAGTTGCTCCCTTGCTTATTAAAGTGAACCGATAACAGACTGTCAAGGACTTTCATGATGTGAGATGTTAGGGCAACTGGTCTGTAGTCATTTGGTTCAACGTGGTTGGGACTTTTTTTAGGTGATGGAACAAAGCAGGGTGTTTTACAGAGCTCAGGATCTTTTTTCTGACTCAACTTTCTGACCAGCACAGACAATTCATGCCTGCCAAATATGCCTCAAAGTGAAGCTCAGAGTGAGAGTACTAACTCAGTGGGGCCCAGCTCTGATTCTTCAGCGCCACAATCCTGCAGATTTTCCATGTATCCCTGTTCCAACAGACCTGACTCAAACTAATCCCTCATTGTGCAGAACTTCGTTGACTGTTGAATCCATTTGATGGAAGCCAGGTGTGTTGGAGCAGGGACACATAAAAAACTTGCAAGACAGCGACCATCGAGGACTGACTTTGGGCATCCCTGTTCTATATGAAACATTTGCTCAATCCCTGTGATGAATGAATAAAACATTTCCCAATAACTTTATTCCATTAACAAAGTGGCAAAGGAACAGAAAGATTTAAATGAAAAACCTTGAAGAGAAAAATTTAAAATGGGGTGATTGGAAGGTGTAATCAACTAAGCCTGAAGTTACTGTTTTTCTTGCTGGAAAAGAGAATAATCAGAAAATGTTCTTGTTAACAACGTCATTTAGGAACTATTCATCTGAACTATCTATCTGGTTAAATGCATTTAGTGGCCCTTACAAAACATGTTAAATTCTGACTGGCTGGCAACTTTACAAATCAACTAGCCACATTCACAAATGATCAAAAAAGTTCCTTTACAGCCTTGTTAAATCATGACGGTTGTCCTTTTCTAATCTACTTTGACTACATATCAGTGTTAAATACTTTAAATACATCTTATAAGCATCTTTAATTGTACCGTTATGCTTTTAAGAATAACATGCTGAGTGGACAACTCTTAAGAAGAAAGTGGTGGAGTGTCCCAAACTACCTGTCCTTCCCACTTTGTCCACCTGTGATTCAGACAACACTGTGACAGCTGCCTCCTCTTCTTCCATTTTCTAAGCAGCATCAAGATAAAAAGGCTTCCAGCTGAGTTTTCATATTCACAATGCTGACATGAAAAAGAAGAACTAAAATACCAGTTTATTCCTTTAATATTATGGCATCTCATTATTGTCCTTGTTAATCTACTTCTTATTTGACAGATAAAGTTGTGTAATTGGATAAAAATCAGAGGAAAAATGAATTTCCTTAGCTTGTCATGTCTTTGATGTTGCACTAGAGAGAGACTGGTGTTACCTTTCTGTATGTACCTGTGAAACTACTAATGCATCAATTCTAAAATTATCTTAACTGGTCCCATTGTGCCATGCTAGACTTTCAGTGTAGCCATGACAACAAATTCACCAGGCTGCAATCACAGAAAGTGCTATGCTGCTGGATGCCTGTCAGGATCTATTTCCTTCTGCACCATTTCCTTTTCCTTTTGATTGTTACCTTATATATTCTTCTCAGTGCATGTGTGTGATGTCTTTCTCTGTATGGGGAAACATATATTTCTGTTTAAGCTATGGATGATGAGAAAATGGTTTGACATAAAGCCAGATGGCAAACGGTGTGTGATTCGTTTGACGCTGTCAGCTTCATATAAAAAAATTGTGTGTGATGAGGAATCAGAATGCATGGAGGGAGAAAATGTCCAGAGTTTTCTTTTTAAAGCACTTCAGCGTTTCCCGTGGAGATAATAATCATCTCGCTGACGTAATATCCAAAGTAGATGACACAGCGTGGAAGGTTTTTTTTTTTTTCCACTTCTCCATTCACTCATTAATTATATTTTTGAAAGTAACATTTTCTCAAAGTTTCATACAAGTTATAAGAGCCCCACAATGTTCCTTTTATACAATTAGATACGATATCAAGTACAATATAAAACCAATTATTTTTCATTTTGCAGAAATAAATGCCCTGCTGTGTAGAAGCCGGTGTCTCCTCTTGAATGATTCAGTAGGAGTGGGTGGGCAGGCTAAGCAAGTTCCTGCATGACCACAGATAACCAAAGCTGTACATGGCAGTTAAAGCAGAATGTCTCCAACACCAGAATCAAAATGTTTCTTCATGTTTCCACGACTCATTTCTGTCCAGGTGCCTCAGACTCTGAAGACCACCTCAGTAAAAGACACCCACTCATCCTCTGTGGTAAAGCAAGGTGAGAAATACATAATGTAGAGGGAAATGGAGAAATGAAGATGTTTGAAATGCTGAGTATAGTGTATAATGTATGCAGCTGTGATGTACAGGCACCAAGGAGCCCCGAGGCAACAAGCACAAGAGAAACTTTGGAAGTGACCCATTTTCTTAAATATCTCACTGAAATGTTAAGAAGTTTTGCAAGAAAGAAAGAAAGACAAAACAAGATGAAAAGGATGGCGAGCAGAAAGAAAGAAACCGAGGGGCTGACATTTACCATGAGAACAGTTTAGAGGGATCTAACCTTTAAAATGAACATTCACTCTGAGCTTAAAGGCCCAAGTTACAAAAATAAAACATTCATTACAGCTGACTTTGTGATGCAGCCTTTCAGTCCAGGCTAAAAGGAGCATTTAAGGATCACACTTCTATACAGTAAACTATATATCACATTGTGTGCTTGTGTTTGAACTGAAATGCAAGTTTCAGTGTACCTATAGCACAGAATAACAGTGGAAAGTAATGAGACAGAAAGTATAACCTCCTCCCTGCTGCTTACAATGTAGAGAGCAAACAATGACGTATGATCTCTGCAATTAATTGGATCAGGATTTACACATAAATTATCAAAAATATAAAATGATTTATGAATTCAAAGAGAAAAAGAATAGAGGAAAAAGGGTTTTCCCCTTCCCTCACTTACTTTTTATATTTACAATAAATCCCATGCACATGCAAACAATAAGCACGGCAAACAGCAGCACAGAGGGTAAATAGATCTCCTGGGGAAACTGCAGCACACACTACTCTATTCCACTATTTGCATAACAGATGCAGCAAGGCATTCAAAAAAACAGGGCATGGAAAACATGGGCCAGGGGACATGTGATCACATTCAGTGGAAAATATACAAACTTCCTCCAGTTATTAGGAAATTAGTGCATTACTGGTCATTCTGATCTCATACACACTCACATATATATACATATATATCGTGTATACCTATATATATATATATATATGTATATATATATATATATATATATGTATATATATATATATATATATATATATACATACAAGTATATACGTGTGTGTGTGTGTGTGTGTGTGTGTGTGTGTGTGTATAGGTTTTTCAGAGATTGGGTAATGGTGGTACTGGCAGTTAACTATTTGTTACTGCTTGCTTTTTGTTGCCTTAACAATGACATGTTAGCAATGCCACTACTGAAGCCAAATAAGGCCCCTGCAAAATGAATAATTCCCAGAACAACCTCACGTCTGTCCTAGTCTGTCTTTGTGAGGAGTCTCATTGACAAATTACATTTCCCCAGCTCTGCTCTGTAACCACTACAAGTGTATTTCTAACCCCAGCCTTAAAAAACTGATGCCAGATTTTGGATATATTGAATTAAGTAAAACAAACCCCAACACAGACACACACACATGAGAACATCTACATAAACAAATGTGTCTGAAGGAAATGATGGCGTCAGCAAGACGGGTCCTACTACAGTTCTTCGTGTATATAATCACTCCTACTGCAACTAGACATGCACAAGTGCTTTAAATTTATTCATGCAGCTCCAAATACGAGCTCAGTGTTGCAGGGTTTCACTGTACTCTTGTTATATAAGCAACAAAGGATGAGACGCAAATCAAGCTCAGACTCTTAATCACAGGAAGGAAAAAAAAACCCACAAAAATCTCTACGGAAAAGAAAATTGATTAAACTTTGAAAAGACTCTCACAACGAGTGAAGCTTCCAGGATGTCCTTTACATCTAGAGTAACTATAGAAACACAAATAATCTTGCTGCTTTCAAAGTGTGTTTGATCATAATAAACAAAGATTTTTCAATTAGTCAAAATAATATCAAAACATAAAGCAATAAAAAATTAATTCGGACTGTCGTATAGTTACTATCTCGCCACATCTGGACTATGGTTTTCAGTTGTAACAGTCATCATAAGATTTAGTAATGGCAGTATAACCAGCTGGCATGGAAGCAACATCGACAACAGCAGACACCTGATTTCCACTCTGCAGCAGCCCATGGCCAAGCGTGCCAGCTGAAGTGGTAACGACTTTGCAAATGATTTGCAAGTGGAACAAAACTCTCTATTATGAAAGGATATGTTTAATGTTGCTGCCATCCAGACTATCATGGAGCTGTGGTGTTAGCGTTGCAGACGCAAGTCTTGAAGGGTAAAATTAAGAAATGTGTAATCATAGACAAAATCATTGTTAAAGGAAAAAAAGCAAACAAAAAACACTCTCATACTATGCTGTTGCAAATATCTACTGTTTGGTTCCCCAGTAGGACTCAAGAGAAGAGCTGCACTTTCTGAATAAAAGGCTAAACACATGTCAGACTGGTGGATGATGCTCCACACGCTGCCTATATCCATCCAGTTTGCTGTAAACTCACCGACAGTTAAGCATGCTGACCCAGCCAATCACTGCCATACATGGCCATTCTGACTCCATAGTAAAACACATGGAGCAAGTCTTCTGCTGCCTTCACTGACCCTTACTGCGCACTCCTGAAAGCAGCATTTTCTTTGGAAATATTCTACTAATATTATTTTTTTTCTACACTTAACCACTGCTATGGATCAACCTTTCCTTTGGCTCAGTAAACAACTTTATGTTGCCTGTCCGATGGACAGTCGCAGTGCCTTCCTTTATGAAAGAAATCAATCAAGAAGCTCTTTTAATTTGCAGCTGTTATCCTTCTCACAACTAATCTGCTTTCTCTGATGCTAGCACAGCTGGTGTCCTGCCTTGCAGCAACTGTTATGTATTAAAAGGAGGCTGCAGGGTGTCCTCGCAGTGACCATCCTTTTTATGCTTTTGAAGTGTTGCTTATCTCTACAGCTGAAAATCTGGCTGGGTTTTAGTTTAGATTTGGTCCTTGGTGAAATCAGATTTCTTCTGAAGTGAGCCCATCTAAATAACCACATCCAATGATGAAAAAGCATATATTGCATTTAAGTTTGCTTAGATTTTTTTTTTTTTTTTACAGTGTATCATGCACTCACTTCCATATTATGTACTTCCCAAAAGTATTTAAAGCAATATTTTTGAGGCTGAAACCAAATAAAACAAACAACAGAACAATACATGTGGCATCAGTGCTTCATAACTGTTTGCAGATAGTTACAAGAATTAGGAAGGAAACCATAACTTTTTACATAAAAATAGGTCATTAGTGCTCTTCACTTCATTGTCAACATGTTGATCTTTTAAGGATGACAAATGTTTGGGTTTTCTGGAAGAACAATACATAGTTTATTCCACATATGTCTGCATGAAAATACTTCTACATTCAAAATAGCAAGTCCTAGTACAGAGGGAAGTAACTTCAGCTGTAACTGCCTGTCCCACTCAACGGGGAGACACTCCCGAAGCTTGCTAACAGCTTCTCTCTCGCTGACCTTTTCGTTTTTCATTTCTATTTCTGCTGTTAGCTCCAAATCTATTTAGTCATCTATATGTTTTCCATGGTAGCCACTCAAGTTACTTCCTATTTCTCTAAAAATCACTGGAATGGCATTTATTTTCCTTTCTCCAAAAGGTCAGCTCCAAAACAATCATAATGTGTCGGTCAGAAATACACTGTACACACACTATACACTCATCTTTCTCTTTCAGAGCTTTGGGACCTCAGTTGTCTTGGATCAAGTCATCTGTAACATCAACTTTCCAGCCTGTGCTGGGATTTAAGCTGAGATATTTTGTCTTAAAGGCAACATAACCAATTAATTCAACCTCTAAGGTTTTGGTTTGCAGAGCTAAAAAGTTTAATTTATGGATCTTCACTCAGATTAGATCCTACACAGAAAACTATTAAACTTTGCTCTATTATGTTATAATCTGCAGTGATTAGCTGTTAAAACAACTGACAGTGTAAAAGCAATTATGAGGCTCATCTTCTTGCAATGCAATGTTCTGTAGAGAAAATCACTGTTGTATTATTCATATGAAAGTTTTATTGACACTTGCCACTTTTCACCCAGCAGAACTTGTAGTGGGTCATTTAAAAACAAAAAAAGGACATAACTTAAATTTTTTTTTCAAATAAAAATGATATTGCATCTGTGAGAAGCAAGCCCACTCCCCAAGGACCCACCCCCAAGGATGCAGATCAATTATGCAATTAATTAAATATACTCATGCACATAAAAAAGAGCAGAAGGTAAGTTTCACAACGTGAGATGCAAGCATTTCCAGACTTTTTGACCTTTGACTTAGAAGGTATGCGATACCACCAAGATTAGAAAGCAAATCCTCAGAGATTTGGCAACACTGTGGTTGGCAGCATTCACAGAGCTACGTTTGCCAGCGGGACAGCCCTTAGGATTTCCATCTAATACAGATTTTGATCTGGGACAGGATTGATTAAGACACTCTGATAAGCAAGGCCTGTCTGGCTGCAGCCCTCCTGAAAAGACCAAATGAGGAGCTGTTTACTACATAACAACATAATCAGGAAAAAGTGACCTAGACATGCTGTCTTCACCACTTTATTTTTGGGGAAAACAACACAGGAGGATGAAGTCTGTCAAAGCATAACATGTATCACGAGACAGCTTATCTTTTACATAAGTAGACAACTGGTACTGATACTAATACTAGCTGCAGTTGTGTGCATTGGTAAAGCTTTGTATTCAAAGAATACAAAGAGTAATGGGTCTTATTAGCATTTGCAGAACCGAAAACATGAGAGCAATCACATGTGTTGTACTTCTAACAACTCATGACACTGATTAACCTTCAATCCACACTTTAAATTATTCATGGAAAGCCATTTTTGTTTCTTTTTTTGGTCCTCGGGCTCTGTGCTTGAGTTGATGTTGTTTTGCACTTGTGCTGCAAGAACTGTGTGGGAGACGCAGCTCTTTTTATCCCACTATGACTAAACTGCAAAGTCTTACAGGAATAGTAAGATCTCCAAAGTGCCTCAGTTGATTGACGGTTTTAATTGTCAGCATTAAGAACAAAAATCTTGTCTGCAATGTTAAAGACAATATATATATATATATATATATATATATATATATACTTAAAGCATGAGAGATACAGAAAAACAAAGGTTTAAAAAAGAGATTATGGTCATTTAAGATAAAGCTCCCCAAAATGGACAAGTGTATGTCTATACCATCAACAGTCCAAATAAGACTTCACAGTGCTCAAATCTTAAGTCTAAGAAGACCTTGTTAGATTTGATAAAAACTAACAAAAATAAAACAGTGGAGTTCCAGGTCATTTGGACAAACTAAAACAAAGAATTATGACTCTTGACATGGTAAAAACAAGATAGATTTGGATAAAAACATAAATTTACCTGCTCGTGTCCTCTAATGCAACTTCATTTGTCAGTCATAATGACTCGGGCAGTTGTGGCTGCCACTGAAAGTGGTACAGTGACATTTATTGATGATTACACTGCTGACAGAAGCAGCAAGATGAATGCAGATGGGTTCTGGTTCAAACAAATGCATGAAAACACATTCGACAAGATTCTTCACAATGCTAAATGTGCATTCAAAGCAACAGCAGAGCTTTTCAGAGCGAAGAAAGGGTTGTTGAACTAAACTGGTCAGTCAGAATGAGCTTCTGTATGTTAGCAGACAAAAGACAGTGAGATCTCACATATGTCTGCAGACAGAACATCAGCACATGATTTCTGCACCAAACCATTCTGACATATCTTGTGTGGGACTTTTAAAGTTTTAAAATGAAAAACTAAAGATAAAAAAAAGGAATAAAAAATAATTCTGTATCTGTAACCAGGAACGATTTATCATTTGTAATTAAACTGTGAACTTCAAATGGAATATCTATGAAACCTTTCTGGAAAAACTTTTTTATCCACAGATAAGATCTTCATTGATTTGCTCGTTTAACCAACAAAACGAGTGGCATATATCTACAGAAAGCAAAACTTGGGTTAGGCTACCACTATACACAACAAACAAACAAATACAGTCATGCTGCCAGTCCACAGAAGATTTCGCAGGCCTACCACCATCAAGCCTCCAGTAACTTAGGGAGACTTATCTTAGGTTAATTTATGAATTCATCTGTCCATTATCTTATCAGACAAACAGTTCTTTGTGGTCCTCACCCAAATGAGACACTCCCACAATAAGCCTTTCCAAAACCAGCTGAGTCTTTTTCTGTCCTGAGAGAGCTGCATCAGGAACCACAAATATCTTAAAGTAACAACAAGGGAGTCAAGTTTCCCGCAGTTCACCAACCCTTTCAATTTAATTCATCCTCCTCAGTTTACACAAGACCCATTGTGTTAGGCTTGGTCCCCCTACAGGGAGATGGAGATGTCTGAGGCCCATTAAGTGTGCAATGTCATAATCTGAATGAGGTGGCCAGACAAACCAATTTCAAACAATCAAGACCTTCAACAAGCGGCTTTAGAGGCTAATTTAATGACTGTGACCCATGACATAAAACAGAATCATGTATATTACAATAGACTGGAAGATAAATGTAGATTAGCAGAACAACTATAAATACAATCTATGGGTGTGCTGTCTCTTTCCAGTTGACCTTCCACAATTTCTTAACTTTTTTACTGTGGTGCATCTTTCCTTTTCAGTCTTTCCTTTCCTTTGCCACCATGCTGATGTATCTAAATGGCCTACATCTCACACGAGACAGAGGAAAGGTGAAGTTCCTGTTACCGGTGTCTGGTAGAAAGGGGAATGAGCCACAGAAAAAGTAGAGCAGTCAGCAGACTGAGGAAAACAGGGCCCCCTGGGACTGCTGCCTACAGATTAGTGGGATAGTGTCTGAAACTCACACAATCCACCTGCTCTGTGCTGACTATCAGCTTCACTCGTTCCTCGTGTTGTGGTCGAACAGAATTTAAATTCAAATGAATGCGTGGGATCTTTCCGGCATCCTTTTAATGAGGAATATCAGCATGCCATTTCATTGCACTGAGTGGCCACAGGATCCCAGGTGAGCTTCCTGGGGAGGTGTGGAGCCTGCAGCAGCTCCTAATGGATTTCCTCTGTTGTGATGTCATGCTAACAAACAGAGTCATGTCCCTCTGAGGTGATCTAAGGCTCATATGGCTTATCTAAGGTACTCTTCTACCCACAGCAATACTCTTGAATGTAATTACAACAAATGAACATCAGTTCCTCCACAGTCAGCACATCACAGACTAAATTACATAATTACTATAAATATTATACTCCTACCACAGGGATCTGGCCTCAGTCCTCACTTACACTGGCTCACTCTGAAGTCTATACATTTTAATGCCACTCTTTGCTCTCTGCTGCATCTTGAGTGGCAATTTTGCTGCTGCATCTGTTGTTCCATTTTCTATACTGCTTGACAACTTCACTTTGATAGCTGAAATACACACTTGACTGGCAGCAAACACACTCTCAGACAGAAAGTATGTAATTATAGTCTTTGCTATGTCATGACTTTCTCTCCTTCTTGGACTCAACAAAGACTGATGGGCACTCGAACCCGAATAATATTGTAAATACATCACACATAAAACAGCACTGGATTTTAGAATATCACACATGAGACTTCTGTGATATTTAATCTTAAAATATCATTTTAATTCTGATAAAAAATCTCTGATGCTGAAAGTATATGAAAAATTATGGATCATTTCTTTTCTTCTAGTTGCCTGCAGAGAAATTTGTACATGCTGAGTAGGCAGCAGCAGAGTTTCTTTTGGCCTAATTTCCTCTTATAATTTACTCTTTGGTGCCTCAGTGTTATTTTTGTAGAAAATTGCTCATGGACTTCAGAGGTCTCATTGTTTTGTAACATCAAGTGCTAATCAAACAACCATGAGGAACCAATCACAGCAGCCATTAGATAATAGCTACAGACAATACCTTGTATTTCTGGTCGCATGATATTACTCTTGTTGAAAATCATGCAAATAGGATCAATATTATGTGTACTTGCCAGTATAGAGAAAGTACTGTCAAAAAGTGGTGTTGATATTTTCCCTGTAGCGTCAAATTAACATCTTTGCAGATTTGTGGGCGGCTTAAACACAGGTGAAACTTTACATATTCAGATTTTGCCAACATAGGGGTTATGTCACATGACTAGTCCATCAGTCAAGGTTCAGATTCTCCATTAGCTGTTCGTTTTATAAAAGCATGAGGCAAATTAATCGGCTGATATGTGCAGGAACAACTTCTCTGCTCCTTCAGATAGGTCCAGATTTGGGAAAGTTGAGACACGAAAGGAAAAGAAGTCATAGGACTGAAGCTACACATTGGTTGCATCCGCACTAAATCTGCCTAAATTGCACCATATTGCAGGCTTGTGTGGGATTAAGTTGTGCTGCATCTTAATCCTGTAATAACAGAATACGTTTAGTACTTTCTTATTACCTTGTTCACCTTTTAGCTTGTTCATCCCCTACAGCTACTGTGAAAAGCTGTGCATTACTAATCAACTTAATGTGGAATGGCCTGAGTAGTCGTTCACATATTTAGTTTTAGAGTCCTTTAGGGAGAACAGATTTTAGGATTTTCTGCTTGTTCTATTAAGTATTAATATTATATTAGGTATTCTCCACTGGAATATTGGTACTAATGGTTGTAGAAAAAGATATGAAAACCATTCTGATTAAAACAACTATCATGATGTAAAAATTGTGTTGAAGCATCATTAGTATGTTCCCTATGCATTGTAAAGATCCCACACAACTGAATCCATCACAGCTCTTCCTGCGTGTGATTTCAGACTCCATGATTTTCCATTATAAACATTCCTGTCAGAGGTTACCAGTTTACCCAGTAAAATAAATCACCCATCCTTATAAAAGGCTTTTAACATGATGAGTTGAAGATTAACTTTTTAAAAGATCCAGGTTGGCACGTTTTAACCAGTCTTCAGGCTCTGCTAAGCTAAACAACGCAAGTCATGGACAGGAGAAATGTATTGATCCTTTTCTATTCCTATTCCTGAGAGCAACTTATTTTTTAACCATTTACTTGGAAATTTCACAATAAAAAGAAGCGAATGAGATTTTTGTGACCGTTCCCTTTCTCAAATTCACTAACAGGTACAACGTAATGAGTTTCAGGCTACATTATGGAGACTTGAGTGCACTATGTTATCATTTACTGACTACTTTCCATCTCACCAACTCTGCACCATCGCAGCAATCACTTGTGTGACAGTCTATCTCACACTAAATCTCTTTTTCTCATTCACTCCCTCGCATTCCCTCTTTCCTGCTTCCTCTATATCAAGGAGCGTTGCTACTGAACCTGCTGCAGATTTAGAAATGAAATACATTTTGTGGATTTGACAGTCTGTTGAGTGGAAATTAAAAGGCTGCCATACAGCTTGATGTAGTCCCATGAAAAAAGGTTTCAACCTGTCAAAATCAACTAAATTACAACATCAACGTGTCTATTTAAAGATATGTGTGTGTGTGTGTGTGTTTCATATGAAAAGTGAGTGGGACACAACAGGCTAGAAAAATAAGCCAAAGACTAGATGGGAACACTTGTAATTTTTTGCATTCATGTTCTTTGAGTGCTTGTGTACATGCGTAGGACTGTGTATTTATTAATAGAAGTCCCTTTGGAAAAAATGTCTTTACTTTGATATGGTGGAAAATCTGTTGGGGCAGTGCTGGGGGTCACACCAAGGTGGGATAATCCCTCCTTACAGGTTGTACCTCATTAGGCTGAGAAACACACTGGATGGTATTAATAATAGCATCTTTTATGCATTGTCCTTCTAAATGTCATTATAAACACCAGTGAAAAATAGCACAGCTTCTTTAGTTAAAGTAAACAAGCATCCCAGATTTCTGCAGATTTAATGGCGGTTTTCTTACTTTTTATTCACAGGCAGATTTTGTCACAGTGACAGTCCTGGTATTACTGACTGCCTGTGTTTGAATCAGTTATTCTATTCCATGAGAATTGAAGGGAGTGGGAGGATGTATTGATCCAGAAATCGAACTGAATTCCTCCTGACAGTTTCAGTTTTAATGGAGCATCTTTATTCTGGCAGCACACACAAATCCCTAATGCACCAAGCCTTTGAAGTCCATTTAGATAAGCAGAGAGGTGAGGAAACCAACAAACACACTGCCAAAGTAAAGCAAGGACAACTCTCCACCCATCATTAGAGGTGGAACCACTGTGGAGCCGGTGGGAAAACCTCTCACCTCACTCCCACTATAACTAGTCTGAGCTAAAAAAGATGCTTTATCCCTATAAAATGCACAGAGACTTGCTTCAGAAAAGCTCATCATGGGGGCTTGATGACCTTACCCTCTTCATCCTGCAGAGAATTCAGTGTGCAATAAATTTTCAAACAACCAACCAGACAACTCTAAACCTTTTGGCTTCATACATGGGAAGAACTGTTTGACTTTGAAAAGGAATGGTGCAATGAGAAACACAAATGACAGCAAAAAAAACAAACAAAACACAAGTAAATGCTTTTTTGGGGCATTCTGTTAAAGATTGGAAACTACCGAGAGAGCCTGGAAAGCAAATAATATAGCATTTTCTCTGTATTTGTACAAGGAAAGGCAACATGCTGGAGGTAAAGCCTTGTTTTTTTTTGTTTTTTTTTTGTAGCTTCATGTCTGAATGTGTCACCAGAATCTCTAAAAAAAAAAAAAGATATGTGGCAACATCACCACCTTGGATCTGCAACCCGACACTTTCCTTAATTCAACCTGTCTACAACGGCAAATGTGATGCCCCATGCTGATAGCTCGGAGGAGATCTTGTGTTAATTGAAGCTATTGTTGACTATTCATCCACAGAGCTTCCAGGTGTTGAGTTCTGTATCAAGTTCAGGTAATTACAGGTACTGCTCACCAGTGTGCTGTGAGCACTCGCTTCTAGATATGAGAAGCTTCAAATGCAGCTGATGTATTTTTAATCCGAGAAATGCTGAGTACTTATTGTTATTTCAGTTTGTATCTCTACAACTCCACTGTTTGGTTGTTTTTCCAAAAAAAAAGTAAACAAACAAAACCCCTTCAGAGGAGTTTATGCCATAAACTTTTTTTTCACTTTCTTCAAAGCATATCTTCTCATTGCAGGGACAAACAAACAAAAAAAAAGCTTAAGGTCCTAGAAGGAAAAAGGTGATTTCAATAGGTGCCGTGAATCTTATCTACTTCTGTGTATCATGTGACAAGCGATAACTCAATCATGAGCAAGACACAGAGACAACCGATCTGCTCATTAGTGAACCAGCACTGTTGTATAACATTTACAATAAGCTTTCTGTTTAATTTCCTTCCTTCAGGAAAAAGATTTTTTTATGAATGAATCAGTAAACGGCTCAAATATTTTATTCAAAGAGCTGAAGTCTTTCTTCTAGACTCAGCTCCCTTTAGAGACAAATTCCTTCTAACCATAATAAAAATACAGACATGCTTAGGAGGCAGTACATTTAGGAGGAGATGTAAGTAAATGTAGAGATGAACACACCGAACCCAAGTCATCCAACCAAACAAAGAGCCATAGCTTAAAACCTCCTCACTTGTAATGCCTCTGGGGTGTGACGATATGCTTTTGATTCGATTCGATTCCGATTTTTTGGATGCCGATTCTCACAATTCTCCGATATTGCGGATTTTTGTCGATTAAAAACAAAAACAAAAACAAAAAATGTATAAAACTTTTTTGCTTGTCATTTTTCTTTATTTCAATGAGGAAAAAGCAACGCAGTCACCAGGCCATCATTCTGCTGCTATAAGCCCCATGAAAAAAAGTATAAAGATCAATTAAAAACAATAAAAATGACAAAAAATTGAGAGTGCATTCATTTTATTTATTTGAAAAAAAAAAAAAAATTTAACAACAAAAATCAATACTAAAATTGTGAAGAAAAAAATCCCGATTTCCGATTTTTCGATTCGATTTTCCCACCCCTACTCTGCAGTATGTTTCCACTATTTGCTTGACCGCTAAGTGACCCAGGATGAGGTATACATGAAGAAGGTCATTAGTTAAGAATGCATGAGCAATCTTGTTGTTCTGCTAATGCAAACCGATGACAAGTACACTAAAGCATGTGTAACACTTGTGTCAAGCAGAGGAGAACCTGAAGGCTTGGAGATGGACTCCATCCACAGAAAATGTACCCTCTGTCAACTAAATTCACATCCATCATTCAGTCATGCTACTGGAAACTGACCTTTTCCATCTCAGCCTGCTTAGTGAGCAACAAAAACCTTGGCGTGACATGCAGCTTTTGCTCAAGACTGAACATGCAATGGTTTTGGTTTCCCATATCTAGCTCCCTGGAAAGTTCTACTGTACTCTGCTGCTGACCACTAAGCCCCACACCACTCTATATCATCCTGAGTGATGTTCTCTCACTGACAAGCCTGTCTGAATAATAAATGAAGCGGTATTGCAAAGTAGCCATGCCTATGTCCCCTTGCTATTGGCCTCTCACCTTCTAAATGTCAGTGTCAGAGAAGACCTCCAGGGTCACAGCTGCATCAGTGTATGAAGAATATAAGCAAAGGAAGATAAGGTGATCGCCTAAAAATACAGCATGGATTGTCAAACAGAGATACCATGTGGTGGGGACATGTAGTGTGTGTGCTGCTTCAGCTGGCTCATGTGATAAGCTAATGGAGGGCACTACATCACCTGTCTCGGTGGAAACCAGCAATGAGAGGTCTCAGAAGGAAACAGTCACTTACTTTTCCTGAAACCAAATGGGTCAAACTGGAACTAGAAAATGATAACCACACAAACAGGGGGAAAAAGGAACATTTACAATTAAATAAAAGCAGTTATTCTTTACTTTTCTTTGGGGTAATTGTACTGTGTCAAAAAGTAAAGTGCAATGGAATATGGGACTTCAATTGAATTCAGTTCAATTCAACTTTATTTATATAGCGTCAAATCACAGCAATGCCATCTCAAGACACTTTACAGACAGGAAAAAAAAAGGCAATTCATAATAGCCTCTATAAGGAAACCAACAGATTGAGTTGGAGGCTCCAACTCAATCTCCCATCCTGAGCAAGCACACTGGCAACAGTGGGAAGGAAAAAAACTCCCTTTTAACAGGAAGGAAACCTCCAGCAGAACCCGGCTCAAGGACAGGCAGCCATCTGCCTCGGCTGTGTGGGGGGAAGAGGACAGACAGACCTTTTAAGGAAACACCAATATCTCCAGAAATGATCCAATAACTTTACTATGAACTTGAGCAAGAGGCATTTTGTTGTTGATGTTACATTCAGCAGCATGGTGGCGTCGTGGTTTGCACTGCACTACTGTTTAGGATCATTCAGGTCAGTTGCATCCTTTCTTTTGGGACTTTACACACTTCACCCTGTACATGTGTCGGTTCTTCCATCTTCATCCCATCAAAAGATATCCATGTGAGTTTAATCATTCTGAACTGATTCGGTTGAGTTGAGAGTTGACGTTATCCTTGTGATGGACTGGGAACCTATCCAGACTTTATTCTCTACCTCTCACCCAACGTCAGCTGATGAAATCATAAAATAATACTGATAAAATCATTATAAGCAATATTACTACCATCCTTATCACTGATAGCTAATGTCATAGTTGTATTGAAGCATTATAGTATCTTTTAATGATAATTACAGGATACACACAAAAACATTGAATTAAAAATTACAAACTGGAAGTTAAAAGAAATGTTTTTACTAACAAAACGATTACATGATTTACAAGGATGTTATTAAAAACTGTTCTAGTGCAACGGTGTAATTTGCACCAAAGTTTTAGAGTATACTGCCATGCAGATGATGAGAGCAGGCAAAATTCTTTATTTGGAAATATTTAACATTTGAAGAAATTTATCTTAATATTAAACTTGTGTTTATACCAAAACATTAAACATTTTTAAATGAATTCATTTTCAAATGAGACATTGTGAGTTTCTCATTGGTTTCCCACAGCAAACAGCGACTTACACACCTAATAAACACAAAAAACACCATGTTTCCATGGACCTGGTGAATTCAACATTCATAGCACTTCTTATTTAAGTCTGTATTTTCTTTCCATTTGGTATTTAAAGGAAATATTTAGCTTTTTAGCTGCTAATCGCTTTGCTGCGTACATTTATCTTTTGTTTCTCATTTGCTTGGTGCTTTTAATACAAAAGCTTTTTAGATCCTTTCTTTTAAAAACAATTGAGTGTTGCTGTATCCACTGACGCTAATGTGAGCTGTGAGAGTGAAGCACTTATCAAGCTTTCACATATACAGTGATTCGATGCATTGCTAATGCAGGAAAAGACTGTATGCCAGAGACTAAAGGGAGCGTTCAAATGAATATGCGCAAGAGCAAACTCTTACTACTGGTGTCTTCTCAGAGCCCCAGTTCTGGTGTCTTTCATTACATATCGTTAAATGGTGAATGTCATGGTCTTACACAACCCTTAATCTTGTAAACTCCCTCCCCTTTCATAATGACTTAAATAAGTTTGTTTAGGAGACATAATACTATTTCTCTGTCTTGAAAATGTTCTTTTCATCATTTTGCATTTGTCTTCTCTGAGCTAAATATGTGAACCAATGAACAGCCACACGGGGAAATTAAATAATGTATAGCCAGTCTGTGCATTGGGTCATTTGTGTAGACACATAATCAGTCAAACATGAAACAGGTCCAGAGGGGAAAGACAGTTGCTGGCAGGCAAATTGAGCATTCTGTCCACGTTGGTAACACAGCACCTCCATCAATAAGAAAAGTAATTTATAGCACACAGGAACGGAGTCATGCTCTTTGCAAGCATCTCTATGTGTAAAAGAGAAACGCATGGACTGCTCATGGACTGCACATTTGATCAAATTCTCAACTTTATCACAATCACGTGCTGTAATATTTTCCTGATGGACGTAAACTTCAACTTTTAACGCACCGTGGAAGTTGTGGTTGCAACATAAGTCTGTGAACTCCACAATAAATCATTTAGGCTTAGCAGATAAGAAGCATATGGAACTCACCCTGACCACAACACAAACAGTTTAATCCTTTTCTCTGTTGCTCACAGATGGACAGATTTCCTCTATAGATTAGCAGCCACTCTGATGGGACGCAACTTCCTGAATTTTCATTCATGTCTTCCCGCACTCGGATCAAAGGCGTGTTTTAAATCAATAATGCTAATGCTTATTTCTGTTTAGAGACCAACTTTATTAGTGTGTGTGATTGGAGTGGTACAACAAGGATTTCTCTCAAGCAACAAAAATACATAAAAAGACTTTAGAGTCCCAACTTTTCCCTGTGTGGCTATGGTTGGTATAAAAGTGTAGAAAAAAATCATTGCAACACTGAAAATAAAATGTCAAAATTATGTCTGAAAAATATAGAAATCCATCTCCAGCTACTGTATTTTGTTAGAAAATGAAGACATGTGTTGTCTCTTTGCATGTTGGAACTTCTTTAAGTTCTGAGAATATTTTAAACATTATTACGTGCTTATGCTGATTAGTTGTCATGAGCTGGGATTTTATAAGAAACGAATACGGAAGAAAACAGAAGTATGCGGACAGCAGGAAGACAGAACAAAGTTGAGTAAAGAAAAAGAAACTAGCTGATACATCTGCCAATGTACCAAAACTCCCTCATGACTTACAGTCCACATGGTGATATATGGCACTGTAATCATTCTGGCAGATGGGAAACCATGTGCCATGAATTTATGGCTCCTCAAAGCTCACCTAAGCACAACAGAGGAGCTGCTGTAACCCAGCAACAAATCTTGCAAACAGCTCATAAAATACACTCCGGTATGATTCCAAGCATGGTTGTTAGTGTACACACAGAGACAGGGTGTTAGGGAGAGACAGAAACACACCAAGACAAAGGAAACTATCTTCTCCATTACTTAGGGTCACAACTGAAAATAATAAATATCTATATATATACATATATATAGATATATATATAAATATTTTTTTAAAAATCCCACTGACTGCAGCCACATCTCCGCTGAGCCCCTGTACTCCGGCTGATGAGGTTATCATGACTGAGTGCACAGCAGTAGTCCCCCGGAAGTCACGCATCCTAGACCCTCTGAAATATCCGACTACCCATCACCATCATGTTTAATGTTTTTCACATTGATATTTCATTTTTTTTCCCCATAATAAATGATCAGTCAGGCAGATAAAGTGAAAGTGTGGCAGATAATAGAACTGAGTGGATCACCCCACCTTGGCACCGTACTGAGCCATAGCCCGAGCACACAGAGATCTCAGACTTCACAAACAACAAAGCAAAGTGCTTACAGTGAAGTCAATTGGGCATATCTGATGTGCAGTAAGAAGTGCAGTTAAGTGCCTGCAGTCATGGCTGCCTGTGGCTCTCTGGCATGAGAAGTTTCCATGCAATTAGTTCAAATAGCCTCTGCCAAAGCAGAAGAAGTCAGTGTCACTTTTTGTCACTCAGTATCCACTTCTCATCCAAAGCCTCAGAGATTAAAGTCAGCACAAGGCTTTTAGGAGACAGGACTTCACATTCCAAGAAAGCACAAGTGTCACAAAATTAAACAGGTGAAATAAAAACTTCATGAGTCAACATTACTGTTTTATCTCTCAGCAGGACCACAGGACTCAGAACTGCCCCCTTTTCCATTTGTGAATCAGCTTAACATCAATTTATTAATTAAAACAATGTTTTCTCTGTATTCTGTAGTTCAGAGTTGATGAGTAAATTTAGGAAAAATCCCTGTGATTGCCACTATGAGCCCTCTGAGATAAACTGAGGCATGCTGGGACACACTTTGTCATGTGAGCTGGTTTCATTCACAATCACTTATGCTTTCAATTCACCGGCCAGCTCGCAATGATATAAAAATGATGCCGCAGTCATTCAGCAGAAACTGTTCCACCCAAGCAGCAGCTTATCTTTTATGGATGAAACACTTACCTGCAAGTTTCCCCCTTGTTTACAGTAAAATGGAGACTTGAGTCAGTGTGAAACTATTCAGTAAAACACCTCCCCATTTTACCCCCCCCCCCCCCCCCCCCCCCCCCCACTGCTACCTTTTACAAGAATTGACTTGTCTGAGAGAGTGCTGGAGGAGCCTTTGTGTAGATTAAGAGAGTAGTTTTGGGTTTTAACCTCCAAAAGCCAAAGAATCTGGAGATATTATTCATCACACACTGTTTCTCTGGCATTGACACAAAAGTCACAGTTAAAATTTCATCACCACTGAAAAATGAATAATGTGTGTTTGGGAAGTAACTACCTCACTGATGCAACGCTTTAGTTAAGCTTCAGAGAAAGGCTGAGCCTCAACATGACATTGTCACTGTGTGCTGGCTCATATAGAAAATAAACTGCAAGGAAATTAGCTGTTTGGGGAGAAAAACAAAGAAACTAAACAAAACAATCTTATCTTCATTTCCCCTTCTTTCACTCAGAAGTTTCCAAACTCCTGAACTAAACTTTGGCATGCACAACGTGCTTATCTGAAGATAAGAGCTTGCATGCTCTCTGTTAGACCAGAAGCAAAGGACATACATTTTTTTCAGCTCCGTTGGTGTGCTAAAATAAATTCAAACTGAGTGGCAAATCCATAGTTCAGAGCAGATATGAACTAATTTAAAGATACAAAGTAAAAGAAAGAACAAAGAGCTTCTCAATGAAGTGGAAATTATGGTTGTTAAGATGTGTATTTTGCAAATGTACAACAGAACAGGCTTTTCCTTAGTGATCACTGTGGCTCGTGTCATTGAGCAGCAGCTGCAGAGCTGAGCAAATATTCATATTCAAAGATAAATATTAGCTCATACAGTCACAATATAGTTAATTTTTAAAAGCAAATTCATATAATCCACATGAAATATAATAATAAAGGCTAATTAAAGTTGACATCACATTTTTAATTTATAGTTCAGTCACAAAATATTATATTAATACTTTATAATAATGTCTTATCAAACCCTGTGCAATTCGTTTTAAAAGCTTTAGCTTTATAATCCTGCTGTCCAATATTCACAAATATAACTTATGATGCTAAACAGCTCAGTAACTGCAGCATGCAATGACTTTAAAACTATACAATATATATGTATATATATACTTATTTATCCAGTTCATTCGCTGCTAAGTTGAATGCAAATATATTTGTAATCCAATTTGACTTGAATCCTCCTTAAAGCCATTAGTTCTTTGTATAAATATTTTGAAATTTAGGTTTGAGCTTAGTTTCTTTTTTAACAGTCTGTGGTCCTTTCTTTATACAACTAAAAAAATAAATGTAACTTTTTTACTGGTTCAGGTTAAAAATGCAGAAAAAGAAGTCAAATTATTTTTCTTTTCACCACTTAAATAAGTGAAGCACAGAATTCAAATCTGTAACATAGAGATTGAATGATAACAGATGAATAAGCAAAGAAATGGGATAAATAGATTCTTCCTGTTTGAAGAGGATTTCCTCAACACAATCTGCATCAATTACCTCATTGTACTAAAACTCACCTGCACAAACCCAGTTTGCTGAATAACAAACAGTTAAAACTTGTGATAATTTGCGATCATTCTCATCTTGAATGGTGGCACCTTTTAGAGTCTGATAAGATGGGATCTATTCATTGAAGCTTCAACAAATATCAGCTGCTAAATAGGCAATTACCCTTTTCTCCAGAATGAAGAGAAATGAGTTGAAGAGGTTGGTTCATTAATCACATTAAAATGATTTTTTTTCTTGAGAAAAAAAACTTTTGTGGAGATGGCATGGGTGCACAATAATTAGGTAAATGTTTCATCATTAAATACTGTCTTAAAAAGATACTTTAGTATTTAGTATTATATTAAGATGTACTATATTAACAAAGGCGCCATTCAACCTCTGCACTTGTACACGCTGGTTAGTTGTAGAGCCTGCATTAAAGCTGAACTTCCTCTAAGTGTAAATCAGCCCTCACTGATACACCTGTGCATGTCCAAGACAAAATGTCAAAATGTCTGCTGTGACAAAGATTTACGTACAGTAAACTAAAAGTTCAGTTTTTTTTTGCAAAAAACTTGAGTTGTTGTTTTTTTTTTTCTTTAACAACAAATATAGCTGGCATGTGCATTTTGTGACGGTGATCTTTATTGTGCAACCCTGAAGAATATTTTGTTATTGTGGGATTTTGTTACTGAGAGAAATCATTTCATTAATGAGAAATTAATCACAGTAAAAAATATTTGCCACCTAAATTCACCAAAATCAGGACAATTCATTTGTGTTTCCCCTTTTTGGCACAATAATACTTCTCAGAAACAGGATGGGACGTTTGTTTATCTAAAACAAAATCACAACCAGGATACCTGCATGCATGTAAACAGTCATAATGAAAATGTGAAAGTCAGCTTTGTTGATCTAACATTCTTGTCCCGACTGCAAGAAAACCAAGTTCAAAGTATCTGCTGTATCTCTACATGTCTTTCATCAATGTTGTTGAATAGTTAAGAAAATAATTAAGAGCATCAGTGACTCAGGGTCAGATATGGAGCAGGTTCTTTAAATAGATGGGTTACATAAATTATGCAGGAACTCCTGTTCAAAGAGGTGTTTGAAATTTCTATGAGTAATGATTTGACCATCATAGCTAATGCTTCTGGGCCACTTGGTAAAACATTCCACCCAGAAAGTCTTCTCTATCTATCTTTATGCTGGACCCAATCATGACTAAAGCAAAGCAAAAAATGGCAATTTTACTGCATGGTAAAAATCTATGATGACTATAACGAAAGGCCTCGTCACCAAAAAAGATTTTATATCAGGATTTTCCACAGTGACACACCGGTGACATGTGAAAACAAAACATCTTGGCATTTATCATGGACTGCCTTTCAACTTCCCTATTTTGCACAAGTGATGTGACTAAACATAGGATTTCTTAATGAGTATAATCCCTAATAAACTGTGCTGTTAGTCATCATTTTGAGTGGATATTGACCAGTCCCATCTTTAGCCAGTTTGTTCCCTTAAAAGTGCTGTTAACATGACAGCTCTCATTGATCCAGCAAAGTGAAGTTCTCCTTCTCCTGGACTCTGAGCTACGAGCCAGTTAATGAGTTGGATGATTGAATACTGGACTGGAAATGAGGCAGAGGTGGCAAATGAAGCCAAGAGGGCTGCCTGAGGGGATGGGAAGGGGAGGTGGGTGTTATGTGAAGATCTAAAAATATATATTTTGCACAAGAAGGTTCCCTGCAGTGGTGACATCTCTAGCAGAAAGTGATCAGGCTCATTCTGTCCTCTGATGCCACTGAAAAGGAACACAAATTAATTATGTCCATATGCCCACATGCAGACCCCGCCGGCGGCTGTCTGACTGAAACTAATAAGGGGAAACAATGAGGACTGTCATGTTTTTTTTTTTGTTGTTTGTTTGTTTTGTTTTAATTAAAAAAGAACAAAACACCAAGCATGAAAAAATTAATTGACCCACCATAAAACTGCACTCTTCTTTTGGAAATTACACATAATAAATTTCTTATTATTAACAGGAGGAGATGAGACAAATTAGTTTCTAAGGTCATGCTATTCATCACAGGTGAGCAAGTCAAACTTTGCAGTCAGCTTTGAGGCTCATTTCTGAATACAAGATCTTCCTCTTAACTTTTATCCTCCTCCAGCCGTTGAAAGTGACAGATCAGGTTAAAGGAAACATCAGATCAAACCAGTTTGACAGAGATTTATACTAGCTTCAGGGTCTCAAACTGGATTTATCGTGCTCTACCTGACATTGCTGTTTTTAGTTTGTGTGTGTGTGTGTGTGTGTGTGTGTGTGTGTTTTGCTTCCAAAAGCTGTTTTCTAAATTTAAATCCTCCAAGTCAAGATCAGAAAATGGAGCTCTGGAGGAAGCACAGCATCTGCCAACTGGAAAGCTGGCGCTCTTTGGGCAAGACACTGAACCCCTCCTGATGTGTCTATCGGGGTATGAATGTGAGTGATGGTAAAAACACTTAGTATGTAACAGAAGTGCTGTATGTGTGTGTGTGTTAATGGTTGAAAGTGACATGCAAAATCAAAGCACTGTAAGTTGTCAACATATGACCAAAAAAGCACTATCCAGCTACAGTCCACTTACCATTACTTAAAGCTTCAGTAACACAAGGCCTGATGGCTGTGTGCCAGTGCTGCCATCTCTCAGATTACCCACTACTTTCACCTGATCTGCCCTGGCAACCTGGCAGCAATGGGAGGCTGATTAAGACATTACCTTAGCAGCAAATGATGAGCTGGGCTTCTCCAAGAGGTCCCAGAGTTTCTTTCTCTTCTCGGAGCAGCATGTGGTTGTAAACTCTTCGCCTTCCCTCTCCCTCATGTTCTCAGCCTCTCTTTTGAGCTCTTCGTTCATCTGCTCCTTCTTCTGGTGATATCTGGCCTGGCAGCAGGACTCCAAGTAGATCTCATCGATGCCCCAGAAGTCCAGCTCTTGACTGAAGGAGAGGGCGCACATTTCCTCCATCATGTGCAACTTTCCTGTGCGGTAGAAGTTAAGAATGGAGGTGAAGGCGCCGGGATGTCTGTCGAAAAAGTACTCGTTGCCATCCAAGCTGTAATCGTCGCATATCTCCATGATTGAGTCGTGGGTGTTGCAGTCCCTCAGCTTGCCCAGTCTTGTGCGGGGCAGCCTATCCAGTGTCCTCCACAGGACCTCGTGCAGAAGCCCCCCGACGTTAAGTCTCACTCGACGGGTCTGGGTTTTGCTCCGGATGATGTCGATGGTCTCCGGAGGCAGCGTGGTGGTCACCCGAGGCCCAGTTTTGATCATTTTCGATCAAGTCAGTCAGTCGATCACTTGAAAAGACTGAGAGATGCAGTCAGGTAGTTTAAGAAGACACGATCCTGAAGATGACTGCATCAGGGCCCCCCTCCGTTTTTTGTGCCTAAAAAAAAAATGATAAAGAAAAGGACAATAATTGCTGAGCGCGCGCTGCGGGCGTCCTACAGTAGCAATGTCAGGTGGTTTATCCACTCATCAGAGGACCAAATAAATATTTTAATCAGCTTTAAGAGGCATAGCCGCTTTTCTTGATGAGCTGGGGGGGGGGGGGGGGGGGGGGGGACAGCAGGGCCAATGATAAACTGGTCTCTGCTTGTGAGCGCTGTCCGGTGCTGAAACACCCGACCTGTCACTCCGCCGGTTTGTCGCTGTCCACGGTGCTGAAGGGTGCCAGTTCGGGTGGGACAGTGATCAATTTCGCCTTCATGTTGACGTGTTATGATCTGTTATGTGAATGCGTATCTGAGCTGTTCTCTAGATATGTATTCAGCTGGACTAATACTGACACCGATAATCAACTTTGATTAACAACCCATATCGTCCTGCGTTGTCCCCTCAGAGCAGACAGAGGAGACAGAGACTTAATTATAACAACTACATGTTGGCATACAGATGGTCAGACTTTTTGATCATTAGGACTGAATTTATTGTACTGATCGTTTTAAAAAAGTTTGTACTTGTTGCGACAAAACTGGTCTTTTATTGGGAATATTTGCGTAAATCTGTTGTCAAATGAAGCGCCAGCCACGATCCTTAAATCCCAGTGGGCTGCAAAACCACGATGCTTAGACTTATGAGACATAGAACAACAACATTTCCAAACACAATGAAGAAATGAAAATGATACTTACGTGTCTTCCTTATATCCCGATTAACTTGACAGACCGATATCAGCAACATTTCAGGAGTGACCGCGTTACAACTTGTTAAGCTTGCAAAGCTCTCCAACGCTCTGCTGGGAGCTGATGGAAGCACCACGAGCTACGCACCGACATGCTGGAAAATACAAGGTTCGACGGCAATTGAAATGCTCTGTCTGCTCATGTGCACCCCTCCAGGGGCGAATCAACAAGTAGACTCCTGACTGGGAATACCTTCGGTATCACGCCTCACACTACCTGCTTGCAGTGTGAGCGCGTGCTGGCAGGCGCCTGTCTCTGTTAAACGGGATTCTGCCGGGGCTGATTTCATACAGGCTCATCCAACAGCGTAGACTGTGTGAAGTTAACCCTCACAGAGCCGGAGAGCCACATCTCACTGCGTCTCAGCTGTTTGCCCGTTTTGTGCGGCAGCGCAACTATTCCATCGTGGCTGTGGTGGTGACCACACATCAACTCCGGATTGTTTATCTGTCAGAATTGAACAAAACGTCCATTTTGGAGTCACTGACAGTAGAAACAGCAAACGTCATTCAGTGAGCTTAGAAACTTCATTTTGAAGTATAGTTTCTGACAGCAGTGCAGTGCATGATTCTCAGTGTTGCCTGACTGGTTTGCTTCCATTGTGGTCAAATTTAGAGAAAAAGTTACTCATTGATCTGCATGAACGCATTCAATACACAAGTTTCAGTCTACAGAGGCTAGTGCCTCCTTATTTAATCCATAATGGATCAGTACTTAATTTGTAAGTAACATAAATGAAAACATGTTTAGTGTTATTTCTTTTCCTCCGGTCTATGATAGATGTTCTTTTGTGCACAATGTTTTTGTTTTCTTATAACATAAGAACCTAAAGTTTCCACTCCGGTTTACTCTGCAAACAGAAGGAGTGCTCCGGTATAACAGATGTGACCAGCTGTTTACAGTACATGCAGTCCCCTCATTGCACGTACTCTCTGTAATAGACATAAGTCATTCTTAGCTTTTCACAGCTGTCCACTAAAAGTCAAACTGTGAGCACTAGTTGAGTTTCATTATCTCATTCAAGCTTTATCTTTAGACTGAGTGTGACCAATGACATGAATAAACCATAAACCAAACACGTGACTGTAAACAACATATTTACATTTATTGATAAATATAAAACAATATTACATAAATTAAAAACAAAATAAGCCATTTTCTTTCTTTGTGTGTTCTCTTGTTTTGTATCGAACAAGCAAATCTCCAACAGGCTGTAGCACCCCAAATCCATGGCGGTTGGCATCGATCCCTGGCATCTGAGCATTCGGGTCACAGAGCTCCACATCGTAGTTAGTCAACAACAAGTAAACAAACCTGAAGTGTAAACACAGATAAAACACCAAATTAAGACATGTAAGGAGAAATGAAAGAATAAAAAAATCTGTGTGTGGAAGTTAGCTGGCAAAATATACTCACTGTCTGATGGCATTGATGGCAAACAGCTTTCCCACGCAGCCATTGGCTCCTGCGCCCCACGGCATGGTGTAGTACTTCAGCCGCTTCCCTCCTTTGTAAAAATCCTTCTTCACTGATCCATCCTCATTTAGAAAACGATCATATTTGTACTCCTGCACATGGAAGAAGAAAAATGATGGAAATTATTGGTAAAGAAAACTGATTTTAAGGAGAAAATATAAAGCCTGTTTGTCCTTTTACTGGTGAAACGATCTTTTTAATGCAGACTTTCAGTTTGCTTCCCACGCCTATTAGCTCCGTTTCTGTTCCTGCGCTCTGCAAATCCTGCATTGGCCCTCAGCTCTGAGTTTTACCTCTCCTTGAGTTGCACAGGGTCAGGGTTGTGTAGGCACTGATACTGCCTTACATAAACAAGCACTCATGCTAATTACACTTAAGTCTCCCTCAAAAGAGACCCTGAAACAATTACTAGCATTTGTGTTGACAGAATAGGAGAGTTGTAGGAGACGGGAAAGGAGAAAGCAGCTTCTTCAACAAACAGGACGACAAACCTGTGGCTCTTCGTAAATCTCAGGGTCCATTTGAGGGCTGATGAGGGGGAACAAACACACCCTGTCTCCCTTTCGTAGCAGGTACTCTTGGCCGTCAGCCATGTAGAGGATCTTTTCTCGCACTACTTCTCTTGTAATGAAGGAGGCAGCGGTGAGTCTCAGTGCCTCTTCCAAGGCACTATCTGAGAAGGCAGAAGGAAATTATTACGATTCGTGCAAAAGAGCAGAAGCTTTGCTGTTGACATACATGTCTGCAACATTATATAACTCTGAGTGCTTTCTTACTACTAATGTTGTGGATTTCTATCGGTGTGTCAATTCAGCACAACTATTCTGTTATTGTGTGTTTCTTCTAAATACATATTGTTAATTATATGTGTTTTATTGTTGCATTATAAGGTATTAAGTGATTTTTTCCGATTATAAACTCAAATTCCTGCCATTTAAATGTTCATTTGTTTACAAATTTTGTGGTTAAACCCTCACCAAACACTGGGGTGTTCACAGATCTGTCCATGAAGGGAGTTTCTGAGGTGTTCATCTGTGAAATCTGGCCAAACTCCCTTTTAACTGCCATCATAGCTTCAGGATTTGTCAACAGAAAACCCAACAGCCAAAATGCAGCAGGACCAGCATTACCCTGGAAACACACAAACACTCGAGTGAGAATGGTGATAAGATCTCCAACACTGGCGTTGCATGGGGACAGCGCAGGTGACTGTTTGGTAACAGCAAATAAAAACATGACGTGGCATCCACAGTACTCGCTTCTACCTTCTCCTGCCGTTGTAACTAAACACAGAATTCAGTTCAAATTTAAGCACAATTGAATCAGAAAGGCGAATGATTTCATAATGCAGGAAGATGAAAAAGAATGGCTCCCTTTCATGTGTGTGGAATGAGAAGAGCCATGCTCTGGAGTGTCTCACTACTGGCAAAGCACTGCACAGTAATGGTTTACTTAAAAAGGAAAGCCATTGGAAACCTGAGGTCCCCTGCCATCTGCCTGCATCCAATAGCAGAATGATGGACCTATTTAGTTGTTTTTTGGAAAAGCAGAATATAACACTAAAAATCCTACAGACATTCCAAGAGTACCTGCAAACAAGGCTAACTCTCCCTCTGAGCATTCCTGCTAAGAAAATTTCTGTATTCAGAACAAAACAACAACAACAAAAAAACAACTTTACTAATAAATTCATTTTACCAGCTTTGTGAAAATGCATCACAGATCTGTGAGCAGGAAACTTCCTTAGACCCACTTTAAATTGAACAATAATTGGCTTATTATAATTTGGCTTATCTTGGTGCATTTACTGAGAAATCCTCATGTACATCATGCAGAATGTCCTAAATCCTCTAACAGTAAAGTGTGTAACTCACGTCTACACATATACACATATACACACATAAACCAAAGTAACGAGGGTCAGTAAATAACTTCAAGGCTAATTCTAGTAAATATCTGATTAATACTCCTCCAGCAGGACTGCAGGGAAGACCAGATAGGTCAAAATCAAGTCAAATTGAAAAATTTGAGTAAAGTCAGACTTTAAAACAGCAAAATTTCAACACTAAAAACTTGTGAAACAAATCCTTTTAGCTAACATGAAAACAACCATTTATTTGTATGTGATGGATAGATAGGTAATGCAGGGATGCAAATAGTGTAAGCACAATGATGCAGCCTTCAACATTCATGACCAAATTCAAAGTATTCTAATGAATCATACAAATTATTTTCAGTCGAAGACTTTTCGAGTCCAGCACCTCAAACGGAAGACAACATCTTAATCACCTGTTCATTTTCATGGCATACTAAATAGTCAAGGCAGCATTTGAAGCCCGAAAGTAATAAAATGTATTTTTATAACTGTGCTGTAGAATTACAGGTGAACAGCGCCCCCATGTGTCCACTATTAATACTGCACCTCTGCATCTATTCTGACATTCATTTTCTATATTCACTTTGTCATCATGTAGTTACCATCAGGCAAAATGCTATGTAAAAAAACAGAGATAATGCAAACACTACACCAGAAAAGATTTGAAGCAGCCACGTTTTGGCTTTGAAGTGACAGCACTAATAATCGCAGCCTGTCTCTGCTCAGTTGAAGGAATTCAATTCTAATTCCCCTGAAGACGCACACACAGGGCAGAAAAAACACACAAACAGCACAAACAAGTTCATCTGACTGAGCAGGCAGCTTATCTAATCTTTTCATGTAATCATCAACAGGAGTTGTCACATTGTGCAGACAGAAGGAAACTCTTGTGTCCTGACTCACCTGTGTAGCCCAGAGTTGCATGAGCACAGCTTTTCTCTGCGTCTCGTCGTCAACTCCATCCTCCTGCAGGAGCTGCCTGTAGGCGTGGAGCCAGGGGCTTGAACCCGTGTCCTTAGTCAGACCTGCTGGAGCCAAAAGCTTCCATAGCCTCTTCCGAACGCTCTGCGCTGTCCTCTTCTCCTCTGTCAAACACAGATAAACATCACAAACCGAGAATGAGTCACAAAATATAAACATCTTAGCTCAAAGTGGATACCAGAGTATGGGTGAGTGCTGGTAGTGGGTGGGAAATAATATTTTATTGATGACATGTATAACTGGAAAAAGTACACAACTACGATGGGGTTGGGTTTTTTTTTTTACCTTTAGTGCTGTTACACCTACAGCACTAATGAAGTAGTAGTAATAATAATAATAATAAGTAATAAGTAATAATAGTAATATGAAGCACAATGAAGCAACACATAAAGAAACACCAGAAGAAATACAACATATGACGTAACAAATGGAAGTTAGATCACAGTCTCTGCAGATGACTGTGTTGAGTCATTATAAAAAAACAACACAAACTCAAGACACTCTGTAAGTCACTGAGTAAGTGAGTTTACCATGGCAACCACGACAAATCTAATGGTATCCCCATAGACTGACATAATCGGGAATGACAGCATGGTAACAAGTAACAGATGGAAATAATGAAGCACACCGTAAACACCCACTCCTGATTCATGACGTCAGCTTTGTTTCTCTTTGTTTGTCTTTTTATTCTTTTCATTGAGTTAAATCTTTCAGATGTCTGATCAGCTATTGATATGAGGACATTTTGATGTACCTGCTTTTAGTGTGCCTCTTGCCAGTTTGGTTAAGAGGCCATCAAACTTCTTGTACTCCTCATAGATGCTTGAAGGGTCAGTGCTGTTATTGTTCTGTTCTCCTCCAAATATGGTCAGATATCCCGCCCTGGTAAGAAAGGAGAAGTGTGAGAAAGTGCTGCCTTCTTAGCATGAATGACAAATGTTTTGTTGAGATGGACAGATAACCAGCCCACTTTTTTTTTTTTGTCTTATTTCAGGTTCATATTTCAGTTCTTTCAAATGACATTCCCACAGTATGTGCATTAACTCTTGACACAGGCACCACCTTACAGTCAACCATCACATAATGCACTTTGTGGCCAAACCTATTAAGGAGGTGAAAAATCATTGTGATCCACATTTGCCCTGCTAAAAAAAAATGTTAAGCCGGAAAGGTGACTTCAAACACTTGCGCAACATGGTGTAGCCACCTTACATTTTTCTAAATGCGTTTACAAACAGAGGATTAAAAAAAGAGACTAGAGTGTAAACTGTTTAGCTGTGGGCTTTTTCAATCCCTTACACGCCTCTGGTGACAGTTAAGTTGGTGTGTGGGGTGTGTATGTATGAGGATGGGACTCCATACTTAAAAAGAAAGCCATAAGAGAGGTTGAACAGTCCCTCTTCTTTCCAGTCTCTCTGGTTTTGTGGCATCTCAGCTTTCAGCAAGGCCTGCAGGTGCCTGTTCATGGTCCTATTCAGCATGGTTAAATTATTGCCAAGAAAATGCCTGCAGACACAAAAGGTTACAGAGAACAAAAAAAGAGAGAACAATTTAACATAAATGAAATAAATTTAAGAAATAGATCAATAAAACCTGAATTTCTCAAGGTTTCCTCACTTGACAGATCATTATATGTAAAAAAAAAAAAAGTTTCATGCAAGTTTTTAGTAATAAATAACTGCAAAAAAAAAATTAACAAAACAAAAACTCAGAGTTCAAATGAGTGCACCAGAAAACGGAGTTTAACAGAAAAATCCACAGTGTTGCACTTCAGAGAACTGACAGCGTGGTTTCCACTAAATATTTTCACTTCCACATGAACTTAAAATGAAAATGAAAACAAACAGTAAATCCTGTTATTCTGGGGGGGAAAAAACCAAACAAATAAAACAAATAAATAAATGAAAACCTTTTCATCATATCCTTGGCTTTATCTGGCTGGTCAAATGGGAGCTGCAGGTTGAAAATCCTCTTCATGAGCACCTGCGCATAACGCGCGAAGTCCAGCGAATCACAGTCACTGATGACTGCGTCATACGAGTGCGGATCCAACAGGAACGTCACGTAGCGTCCAGCAGCGCGCACCTGTACGTCATCAGGGTAGAAGTTCAACTTTTCAAGAATATTTGTAGGAAAGAAACAGAAACCAGAAAAACTCCCATAGAAAATGCAAAATGCTCCTTTCTTTATCAATCTTTACTGATGGGCTCTCTCTTTTCTCATTTGATGTGTTCCACACTATCAGAATGATTAATGAGGCAGGATTCTCAACAATAAAAACAAAATCACACAGCTTTGATATTTTGTATATGTTTGGTAGTATTTTCCTCCTAAGATTTAATCTTTTACATCTAACATAATTCTTTGTGGTGGGGGAGGAGTAATCGTTAATAATAATAATAATAATAATTTTAAAAAAGCATTTAAAGCTCTTCTTAAAGTCATAAAAATCCAAAATGTAAAAGATTAATAAGTTTCTATTTCTCACCGTAAATATGTTGCCATGTTTACGCTTCATCCGACTTATAAACTTTGATGCATCTTTTCCAAATTCGAGAGCATGGCCGAGCCATGGGACAGCTCCTTTGTCAAGAGGTGGTTCCCCCTTGGACCTAAAAAAAAAAAATAAAATAAAATAAAAAAGTAAATAAATGTATTACTATGCGTTTATAACTGTGCTAAAGAAAAAAGAGAGTTCAGTCAAGTAAATCTCTAAATTTAGCTTGGCAATCCAACATTCCTCCAACTGGAAGAGCAGCTATTAAGAGATTAGGTGCAATAATGAAAGAAAAACGCAGTGGTTCCTTTTTTTATTTGCACTGCAGTACGAGCTGTTGGCAACAGTACAGCCTACGTTTTCTGTACATTCATTATTTAGATAAGGGGAAAAAAAAACCAGACAGAAAAAACTAAACAGGTATGAATTACTTACCTCCTTCTGCGCGTGAGGAAAAAATAACAAAGAACGAGCAGAAGAATGGTCCAGATCATCTCGTGTTTAGATTTATGAGTTATCTTCAGCGTCCTGTCATCTGTCACTTCTGCTTTTAAGACAAGTCGCGCAGCTCGAGGCGAGTTTTACCCTGAACGCCTCTAAACTTTTAATCACAACAAATTCTCTGCCCAAGATTTCCCAAGTTTGTCTACAAGAAAACCCTCCGTGCTGAACTTCTCTCCGCTCTGCAGTCTTCACTCCCATCATCACCCTCCTTATAAGCGACTCCTGGCATTGCGTCATTCATACAAAGCTCCTGATGGTCAGACGTCATCAAACCCCGAAAAATTTCCAAGAGTTTATGAGTCTCCTAAAAATGCAGATATAATTGTTTTTTGTTTAAAAAAAAAAAAAAAAAAAAAAAAAAAAAAAGTTATTCAGACAGTGGTCACAGGAAAAGCACCCACGGAGTCAGGCTCGGAGACCCCCACAGTACAATTGTGACTGAGAGTCCAGTGATACTATGGTCCCCCCAAGTTAGTCCATCAAAGTCAGAAGAACCTGGATCAACAGTGATGATTTCATTATCCTGCCAATAAGTTTCCTTCCCCGTCACAAACCAGTCCTGACATGAACTGATGAATTAATCTCTTCCCTGTTGTGGAATCAGTTGTTAACAACCAGACTTTCACAGAAGTTATAAACTACAGTAAGAGTAGAATTTCATGCAGCTGTTCACGTACACAATATTACACACATCAAGTTAGTCATACATACTTCCCTTTAGGGGTGATTCTATCGTTTTTTTTTTTGTTTTTTTTTTAACTTGTCCAGTATTACAGCAAGCAGAATGATGATCTGACTGCTGTGCAAATTTGTTTCTTCCAAGTAGAGTTTTATATAAATATATAAAGACCCTCTTGATAATTTGAGTTTTTATTTTTATTTAGTTTTGAATAAATGTTTTGTTTTACCAGGTTTACATGGTAATGCAGGACCTGACCGGGGAGCAAGACAGAACAAGGATAGAGTGAGAACAAAAAAAAGAAAGAAAAATAAACAGAAAACAAAGAGGAGACAGAAAATATATCACAAAGGAAACACTGCAATCCAATCTCAGATTTTAGACCATCTGATACAGCTGTACAGAGAAAAAGGCATCTCTTGGTCGCCCTGCAGGAAGACAGTCAGCAACTGTAAGGAGCGCCAGAGATGAACAAACTATAAAAAAAAACAAAACAAAAAAACTCAAAAACCGGCATTTCCACTAAAACCAGAAACACACCCAAAAATGAACAAACAACAGGAAATGTCTGTTACTAAGTAAACCTTAAGGACAACACAGTGACTGGATCAGCATGCAAAATACACAAACCCGCCTGAACAAAGGTCACAGGCACGCCTGGAAGACCCTGATGCCTGGGGGGATGGTGATTCTATCTCAAGTAAGCTCTTCTCATATGTAGTAGGAAGAAAAATGCGCCCTTAATGAGCATACAGGACTGGAAAAAGCAGAACTCTGACAACTGTGTGATTTCTCCCTTTTAATGCAACCGTTTTAGGAACAATAACTTCAGTGATATGAAGACTGACATCAACAGGAACTCTTCATGAATCTTTATTACTGAAATGGAAATCTTCAGTTCCTCTACAATGAACACAGTTCTGAGGAGTGGTATGAAGCGGCTTTTAGTGATGCAAAATGACAGATGATGTATTTAGGTCAAACAGTGTGAGAACCATTTAACTAAACATTGCAGGACGTCTTAAAATAACACAAAACAAAAAAGCCTGAACAGAAAATCTCGGTCAGGAAAACTGGTTACAACAATATAAATAAGGGCAGAACTTAAACGTATGACGTCAGTTAAGCGAGTTCCTTGTCCTCCTCCTCGTTTCTCGGTGTATCGGCTGCTCCTCGTGATTCATAGACATCTTCAGGAGTTTGGCCAAACACCGCTGCGGTCCGCTTGAGGAGGTAGACTCCAGCATGTAAACCCCCAACGTTAACCCAAACAGTGTGCAGCTTCCTCCACAGACCTCCCATCCTTGAAATTGCCTGGAAAAGACATTCATCTTGTAAAAGGCAAACCAGCAAGTGAAGCAATTGTTTTATTTAAAGCTCTGCTTACACAAATACAACTGGTTTAAGTTTTTTTTCCCCACTCGGGTCAAACCGAAATGACTCAAACCATCGATTGTTTAGAGATTATTCCAGGACAAACTGATTCACATGAGCTGGTTTAGATTTGGAAAAGTGCTGCATAAACATGACAGGACTTTAGTAAAATACAAGCAGAATTTCTATATTCACCAGTTCATTCAACTCCTGTGGCGTCCTACTTTTGACAGTGGAGATTGATCACACGTCGTTAAGTCGCCCAGGCATTCAGTTTTTACCCCACCTGTTTACCGTCCCCACCATTATATGAGCTGTAAGGGTCGAAATGTGAAAGGTTGTAACAGCTTGGCTGTCAAGGTTGCATTGTTTGAGATTGACAAGTGACGTCAAAGGCCGCCACCTTCATTTACGCATGTAATTTCCAGTTTTGCTTCGACTCCTTAAGGCTCTTACAGCAAACTGACATGGAGAACCCTTGGCAACAAGGGGCTTCTTGCTGTCATTTTGCGTGTTGAAGAGATAAAGACCGCGTCCTTCCTCTCAGCTACCATCTATGACTAATGTGCAAGTGGACTAATTTAGCATGTGCTGATGTGTTTAGACTCAAAAACCTGTATTTTATCTTAAACTAGCACATTGTATCGATTCTTCTGTACATGATGCTTCAGCCTTGTGCATTTAAATTTAAAAAAGTTTTAAAAAAAACAGTAAACTCTTACATTCATTCTCCATTCTGCTCCAATTCTGGGTCACAGGGAAGCTGAAGCCCATCCCAGTGATTAGCAGGCAACAGGCACCTTATACCCTGGACAGGTTGTCAGTCTACTGCAGGGCCAACACGGACAAACGTCACTCACTCTCACTGCTACATAGAATTTAGAGTGACCAGTTAACATGCACATGTTTGGACTATTGGGAGGAAGCCGGAGTTACTGGAGAGAACAAAATGGTCGCTGCTGCAACCCCTTAATAATGTCACAATAACATATAGGTCTTATTTACTACACTGAACAGCCTGTTAACTCACTGCCTGCCAAAGACGTCTCGTGCCATTGCTGTATACGGAAAGCCGATTTGGCCAGGCACGCTTCCAAAGTGTGCCCTCCAAACAAACATCCAACAGGTTGTAAATGTGCTCCGAGTGTGCACCGCGAAGACGCCCCAACGCACGCAGCCCCACATTCCGCGGTCCTCACAGATGAACCAAAATGCTCCAACAGCACGGGGCTTTCTGCTACAACAACGCCAGCCAGCCAACGAGTTAAAAGGAGTCGTTCTGACTAAAAGGTTGGTATATTTCTCCATAGCAACAAGGTGGATATTTTTACACTACAAACTACTTCATCTGATCTTGACACCTTTACCATGCACAGCCCAGCGAGGTGTGGAAAAGCAAAACGAATAATAATAAAAGAACGCAGATATAAATCAGTCCAACACACAAGAAAGAAATTACGTGCACTGTTTATTGTTCTGCTGCATATGTGACCGCTGGGCGTCAGCGACAGAGGTGACAGCTTTCCTGAGCATGTGCATGATCCTGTTCAAACAAGTTTTAAATCAAACCAATCTGAAACTCATCCAACACATGACTAATAAGAATCCAGGTGAAGAAAAAAAAAAAAAAAAAAAAAGACAGGTCAGTGCTGCCAGAAATAAGAATCAGGTTTCTCAAAAGACAATGCAGAACATGGTACCACGTTTAGAAACTTAAGTTTTGGTTTCTGGATCATTGTGAGGGGGGGGTGACAAAGCAAAAGGGGAGAAGTATATCATCTTGTCAAAGAGGAAGTAAAACCTGATTCAATTCTATGATTTTATACAAAAAGATATAAGTCATGTTGGCTCTAAACTTAGTGAAAACAAAAAGTCTTTTTTCTTGAGATTTGCAGAAGTTTCTTCATGCACAGCTCAGAGTCCCGTCACAGCATTTGATTCAGTCTGGACTTTGAATCATCGCAATGGTTTCTTGTCTCTCTCGTAGATTTGCTGTCCTGTTCGGGAGCAATTTGCTGTTGCATGACTTAATATCGGCCAAGTCATGCAACAGCATTACAGATGGATGGGCCTCAGGTATGATTAGAACATTTACAGTTCATGGTTGACTACATGACTGCAAGGTGCTGAGGTGACTGTGGCAGGTTGCGCTCTTTATTATTGTGCAAACATCTACATTTTGGTCTCATCTTTCAGAAGCCTTTGTTAAGAAATCTTGTAGTTTGTTCAGATGCAACTTTCCCCCGCAACAACCAACCCGAACAAACCATACTTGTTTAGTTTTGTACTGCAATGCATTTCCAACATCTAACATGTCAATCAAACCCTAAAGAATCTAAGACTTATCTTTTGGGTGTTTTGCAGTTTTCCTAAGAATCCCAGGGTCTGAATTGTGATTGAACTTGCCAGTTTTCCCAGGAATGTGCGTCCGGGGAACTTTACAGAACTTTAACGAGAATGAAGGGCTTCTAAGCCTTCCCAGACTGCTGGGCAGGAACGGATCACTGTTAAATGCTTTTCCTACCTGACATTGTATTAATACTCAACTGAATCCTGGACCAACAAGCTACCAAACCCTCTACAAAGATGCTCATACTTGCTAATGATTGGTTTTTCAAGTGTATTTGGTTTGCAGCACCTGACCGCTTCTTACAATCTTAATTCTGAAGAGAGCAGTGAGGAAGATGTTTCTCACACACTGCTTCTACAGATCGCAAAGCTACTTGTTGTTTTTCATGCCTTGTTCATAAAACCTGAGAAATACAGCTGTTTCAAATGTCTGTAGGTGTCTTGTCCATCTATATTTAACATCAAATTTAGCATTACACGAACCAGAACCATGCTTTAAGGATCCATAACTCTTCATCAACGCCCCATTTATAAATGCATGCTGCCGTATAGCAGGTTTACATGGTGTATTTGTTGTCCGGACAGGACAAAACTTGCCCTGTACCTAGCTTTCTTTGTGATTTCTCAGGTAAATGTCTCAACTATCTCTTGTTACAATTACCTTGGCAAAGCATTTCTTGTCCTGGGTTAAGATGACAGCCTTCCCTGAACCTGGTCTGCACACACGAGCCATTTCTCTCAGGCAAGACGGGTACAGGTCCCAGTTTTTCTTCCTAGAGCCCATCCTTAAAGAAACCAGAGATAAAATAACAGCCAAACAGTTACTCTTCAGGTCTTCTCTTACATACTGTTAAATCAAACTGTCCTGTATGCTACTGTTCAAACGGTACCTCTTCCCGAAGGGCATGTCAGTGATGATAATGTCCACAGAGCTGGTCCTTATGGGTAAATGGCACAAATCCCACTGAACTGTATCGATGGGCAATCCAGATTTGCTGTTTGAAGTCAAAGATTTACATCATTATGTTGAGTATCAATTAAATATAAATGCTCTGGTGAGTAGACCCAAGCGAAATAACACCTAAATGTTAAACTGTAGTATTGCTTCTCGAGAACAGGAAAAAAACTTACAAATAAAAAAAAAAAAAAAAACGTAGCTGAAATCACTGACAAACAAGCGCAAAAGCCTGTGATCCCTAAAAGACCAGGGTTTTTTAATTCAGTTTCTCTAAATGGAGGTACTTCAAGGCATTCCAGGGAGTATGTGAAATTTTTCCAAAGCAAATTTTTTTTAATGTTCCCCCCCCCCCCCAATACATCCTTAAATAAAATAATATAAATATATTACATAAATATTTCAAAATCCCACATGACGGCGTGAATTCAACCCCACCTGTTAACGAGCCAAATCATATACGTCACCCTCTGTTACCTTGACAACGCAAACAATGGAGTCCTGGTTGAAGCGTAGTAGAGTTGTGCAAAACAATGGCCATTGTTTTGCACGGTTAAAGTTTCATAAATCAAACACAATAAACACAACCAGACCAGTATTTCATGTTTATTCTTAACCAAAAATACTTTGCAGTGGTTAGGGGTACTTGGCTGAAAAAAATATTTTACAAGGGGTAGTGTGTTGCAAAAAGGTTGAGAACCGCTGTTCTAATTAGCCAAACAGAAAAACCCAGAACTGCCTACAGCCTTGAACTGTCTGACATCCCATGAGCAACAACATGGGAAAACAAACACCAAAGCAAACAGGTTGTACTGAAGAGAATAAACATAATAAACATTTCAACAACAATAGGCTCCAGCTATACTTTGTATAGCTCGGACCTGAATAAAAAGTTGACTGAGATTTCACAAAGATGGAGAGGATCACTGGAAGATTTGTAGGCAACCACAGCTGAAACATACTTGCAGCTGTTATTAGGAAGACTAAAGGGGTTTAGAGAACGGCAAAGTACCACAAATAAGAGCCAGAGGTGCCTGTCCGCATAATGTGAGGCCACAGACAGTGTGCTGTTGGAAAAAAATGGGTGGGATTCACCGGTAATTAAATTATAACTGGGGGAATTGGAGTTAAATGACAGCTCTGAAATATATTGTGTAACATTGAACATTATGGACAGCCTCCAAGAAGAAAACTTATGCTAGCTGTGCAGCACAAAACTGTAGAATTAACTTTGCTATAAGCGCCAACAGCAGCCTGGTAAATGTTTGGGGCACAAACTCATTAAGCTTAGATCGATGCAGTACAGAGTTGGGAGTTATATTTACACATGCTGCTGTGAATGCCTACAAGTCTATGGACAAACGACAGAAGAGAAATATTCCAATGGTTACTGTCCTCCAAAACTATCCAAGAGCTAGTTAAAAACAGAGTTAAAATTGCATCCTGGTCAAATAAATTAGCTGAAGTTGATAAAATAACTGGGAGAATCCAAAGAGAAAGAAAAAACATCACAATCCTCATAGAAAAAAAATTCCAACCTAAAGTGGACACCACCAGAATCCTCCATTCATCAAAATACTGATTTTGTCATTAATAATAGAAAACTAACAATTATAAAAATGTGGATGTCAATGATCAGAGGCATCCTGACTGCAGTATTGGTGAAATTCCTCATGTAACAAGTAAAACCCGACAGCCTTCATATTAGGAGTATTTCTATGTTGACAAGTTGTCAACATAGAAATATAACATAAAAAAGCAATTACTTTTAGACAACACGGTTTTCAGCCACGTGACAACTGAGTGATATTCCAGAGAGCCTTCACCCGTTTATGCCATACGATCCCCGGGAGATGTCCAACTGTTCACTCACCTGCCCTTGTCTGCTCTCCTTTTCTGGATGTGACATACGTTATTGACCGTGCGGTTAACTGCCATGTCATTGTTGTCGCCGGCAATGTAGAAGGAATTGTTAAATTCTATGGCCCCCTGGAGAAGAAAAATATTGCATTTGCAGTAGTTTAGAGATGTCAAGGCCACCACTGAATGATTCAGTTTGCTTAAAGGATACAACGTGTTACATTTGTTAATATCCACCATGAACCTCTGCTTACTTGGCTTCAGGATAAATAAACTAGTTAAAAGCTGCTGATTCAAACCACCTCCTGAGTTGCTGATAATTTATAGGCAGCAGGAGAAATCCTCCTTTTTCAATGACGCTGTAAGGTCAATTTAGCAGAATTTATAATAATGTATAAAATGTGTATCAGATATTTTATTTGTGTGCACAACTAATGAAAACATGTATGTTTAACGTATGGATTGACAAATTGGTCTTTTTTCTCCTGCTGAAGGTGAGCTTTGCAACATTTTAAAGCGCAGATGGAGTAGTAACAACTTAATATTCTTCACTAGGATGTTGTTTTGTTTTAGTGCAAACCATAGACTGTAATAAAAAGATGGACGGAGCCTCCGTGACGTCACCCATAGCTTTTTGAAGAGCTGAATTGAAGCTCGGTGGGCGGTTCCTACCATCGCCATCTTGGCAGGGGCATGCCTGTCGTCTCACCCGGAAAATACAAATATGGGCAAGAGGTGGAGCTAAGAGGTGGGCTGTGAGCGTCATGGTAGATGATTGACATTGAGTGAAATCCGAGCTGCCTATAGCTAAAAGCTAACCCGGAGATAACAGGAGCTAACCAGCTAACTGAGGAAAGCAGGCTAAAGCTAAGTCACATTACCAGCTAAAAGCTGCGGTTGTTCTACGTTCTTCTTACTTGAAGCGGGAGATTGGGTACATGTCAATCAAAAGGACACGCCCCTAAATATGACGAATTTTGAGAATAAATTACTTTTAAAGTTAGAAAAAAATTCAATCCCCCCACGGTTGTCATGAAGGTAAACCTGACCTTTTAAACCGAAAATGGATTTTTGTACCAGGCTGTAAACATGTTTATTTCTGCTGTGAAGTTGGTCTTTTTAACATGGGAGTCTATGGGGATTTGTCCTGGTTTGGACCCAGCCCCTAGTGGATGAAGGGGGACACTGCAGTTTTATGCACTTCCGCATAGGCTACAATTTTAACCGACCGTAGGTTGCTGCTTGGTGCAAACATTAAGATCACTGCAATAGAGAAGATTTCGCTTTTAATTACATTTGCTGTCCAGGTGATGTTTGGATTCTGCAGGCTGTAGTTTCTCTTAAGAGTCAATTCCTACTTGATCCATGACATTTGTCGGATTTACCGTGAAGTAACGATGCAAACATTTTTCACCCTGGGGGTATTTTGAACGTATTTTATTCTAATAAAGACACACCGTTCTTTAAGATCGACACTGTGATCACTTTCAGTGTTGGAACTTAGCTTTAGATGGTGTTATACAGCTTGAATGCACTCTTTTTAAAATAGTACTTCCCACCAGATACTTTCAGTTACAGCACAGATGAGGCTCTAAGCCAGTTGAGCTGACACTTAGCAGTGAAAGCACTGCAGCTCACTTACTGATCAGGGAGAATCTTCCCCTGAGGGCTTAACAACATCTGCAGCACTGCTCAAGCTCTGCACACACCAGTACACTTCTTTACTCTCCAAGGAGCTGCATCATTTAAAAAGCTCTGTGCACACTCCACAACTTAAGAGATGAGATCCTATTTGTATCTGGGAATTATGTAATAATGCACAAATTATGAATGGTAATATAATGATAGTCCAAATTTATGTGACAACAAAGTTGTTCTTTGCTAACAACAAAAAAAATATATATACAACCACTACTATTTTCAAAACTGGTCACAAGCTGTCAAAATTGAACAAGCATTTGTGACCAGGTTTGTTGTCACTGCAGCTTCACACAACACATAAAAAAAAGAAGCAGATCCCACCTGCTCTGAGGTTTCCAAAGCAGACAAAAGCAAAGCTTTTTTGAGATTAAAAATTATTAAAAAAAACAAAAAAACTTTATCTCACCTCCAGTGGTATCGCTCCAGTCCCACACATAGGATCAAGTATAATATCAGACGCCTGAGGTTTGCACAGCCTGTCAACAGATGAAAGGTGGATGAGAAAGTGAGTTCTAAGCATTTTATCTCATTCAATAATAGAAGCATATAACATCCATCATTTTCATCTACATTCACATCAGATGCTTTAAACAATTATCTTGTTGTGACTGATCCGTTTTCCACTTTGCCAGACTAACATAGCTCCAGCAGCAAATTAAAAAGAAATCATGTTGCTAAAAACCCTTCAGTATTTCGGAAATAAACTAACTTTTAAGCTCATACATGGTGAGCTCTGAACCTGCTGATCAGATGGGACTTTCCAGTTGGTTTACAGGAAAAGTTTTGGTTTCTGACATTACCGTGTGATTATAAACACAAAATGCTTCAGTCATTGGTTCATATTATATTATAACAAGTTCATAAACCATCTCCAACAAGTCTACAACATCATAATTATCTGAAGCAGCTGTCTTATGTAACTTTATTAAGTTACAAAAGACACTAAAACAAGGAATCAGTTTTCATAAAGATCAAATACTTGGATCTTATCCAAGGCAAACCGCAGTAATACTGGCACTTACATCATTATTTATTCTTTGTTCCTACTGCTCCATTGTTTCAGAACGACAATAAGTCATAACTAACTAACCTGTGTGCACACATATGTACCTGGGCTTTAAATTACCATTACTTCAATTAGAGATGGATTAAATTATTATCTTTAAATTAACCAGATGTAATTTTCTATCAAAAAGGGTACCATGAGCCACAACTGTGGTGCAACAAATAAGTGTTAAACATATTTGGCATGCACGGTCAATAACACCTGATGACATCCAAAAATAAAGTGCAATTGTACGTAACTTAGGTTATTTCCTTATCTTGATGGAAAATCGGAGTTCCCAGAGCTGTCAGTTATGTCTTTCGTTACTCTACCTGAAATAAACGCCTCAGCAATGACGCACAGATGTACCTGAATAGATATAGATTTCTGTTGACTTTTATAGTAAGACATACACGATATAGTTGCATTCATTGAAATAACTGCTGCCAGTTTCAGAGTACATCTACCAAGCCATCTTTTATAGTAGAATACTTAACAGGCCTTTACGTGTCAACACCTGACTGACTTAACAAGGAACAGACAATACATTGATCAACTTTTTGGTATTAATTATTAGCTAAATATATGTCAAAATCTAAACTTAACTTTATATAAATTATTAGCTAAATATATGTCACTCTAAAACTTAACTTTTGTACTAATTATTAGGTGAAAATGTAAGCTGTTGAAATGTCAAAATCTAAAGCAAGGTTCTGTGAAACCCAAAGTAGAAACGCAATGCGTTACGGGACATGACTGCATGTGCCCATAATTACTGAAACTACACATCTAGACTACACAGTAGAGGTAAGAACATTAAAACTCTGTTTGCAATTATCTCAGCTCTCGCAGACAGACTATGCACAGACATGCAGGCATCCAAAAACCCGACGGTACAGCAGCATCAGAACCAGCGACTTGGGGACAGCTCTGGACGACTGCAGCTGATCGTGCAAAGAGATGCTGAACATAACAGATAATTCTCTGCACTCTCTACGCAACGCAGTGAGGAAACAACAGTGTGTTTAGCCAGAAGGTTCTTCAAGTTCATTGTAACACAAAATGGTACGAGATTGCTATGGGAATTTTGTGGGGTGTGCTGGGAGTACAGGGTGATAGTATCACTGCTGCAGGCCATAAGGTTCCTGTATGTCCGAAGCATAAAGTGTGTTCCCAGTCTGCACAAACCGACCTGGTTCACAGTGCTTCAGCCTGTTTGTTGTGTTCATTGGCAGACTCGCAAGGTGCATTTCGGGAGAAGACGTGGTCTGGTGTAGGAGCTCCAGGGTTGTATTCCTGCTTTTCGCAGATGACATGCATTTCTACAGGCTTCCTCAGTCCAACAACTTTAGCATTTACTGGGACAGTTCACAGCTGAGTGGTCAGGATGCCAGTCCTGCATGGTGACATCAAGTCTGATGCCCCAGTTCTCAACTGGAAAAGGCTGGAGTGCTTTCTCCAGGCTGGGAATGAGACTTTGCTCCAGGCAGAGGAGTTTAGGTATCTGGGGATCTTGTTTGTTAATACATGAAATACAGAGCAGAATGAGAGAATGAGAGTGGTGACAGTACTGGATCTGCAAGGTGTGGTGAAAAGAAAGCTGACCTGAATGGCAAAGCTTTCGATTTACTGGTCTACTACATTCCACCTCTCACCTACAGATTTGGGATTGAGAATAGAAACGGCTTATAAAAGTGTCAGACTCCGCCTATGAGATCAGGGGAGGAGTTTTAATTTTGCATTGAGCTGCTGCTTCTCTATATCAGAAGACGCTGATACACTGCCTCCTGGTATCCTTCTCTTGTAGGTTTTCCAGGCAATTCCTATTAGAAAGAGATCCCAGAGCTGATTATGTACCGCCATGGAATCCCCTGGGAGGAACTGAGGGTAGTCAGGAGAAAGGGTTCGGGTCTCCTGAACCCGTTGCTTCCATAACCAACCTTGAATGGCCATCAGAAAATGGAAATTTCACTAAACAATGGTCAAATGCCAACTGGCTAAAAGTTGCTGGAACCAACAGGGCCTGACAACAACAGACTTTGTCACAACCGGCATAAAGCAACACAAAGGATAAACAGCTAAAAGAATTCTCATTATACAACACTTAAATTCACTCCATCACAAATCAAATCTTTATACTTTGTCTTTTATACCAGTGCAAAGCAAAAGCACAGACAACAGCCCAAACAAGAGCAACCTACAGTTCAGTTTTATTACTGCCTCCAAGTGGCAGCAAAACGCTAAAACAAGGGGACACATGTCTGCAGCGGCTGAGAGGAATACACTTTATTGCCAAAAGCATTCAGTCAACTACTCATATAACTGAATTCAGGTGTTGTGATCACTTCCAAAGGTCAATCAGATCAATCAGTCTGCCTCGACAAACGTGTGAAAGAATGGATCGCTCAGAGGAACTCAGAAAATTCCGCCATGGTATTGTTGACAGGATGCTACTTGTGCAACAATTCCAGCCATGAAATTTCCATACTGCTAAATACTCCAGTCAGCTGTGAACGGCATTATAACAAAGCTAAAGCAATAGAGAACAGCAGCAGCTCAGCCACCAAGTGGTTTCAGAGTTTGTTTCTAAAGCACTTTTCATTCAAAAGTAGCAAAGTGCTTTACAGAATAAAGAGTATGGCTAAAACAAGGTTTAAAAAAAATAAATAAATAAACACGCCTTCACATACAAAAACATAGAATTTACCCAAAGTCTAACACATAGGCTCACTTCTTCACACATACTCGCATAGATAAAGCATATAAAACACTCCCATCCAACCAATCTTAGGGATTCATCCACACCGGCCACGACAATGGTGGGTAAGTAGCCGACCCTGGTGTGTAGAATCCCAATAAGGAAAAACACTGGAGAACACTGAGGAAAAATATATAAAAAAATAAAACCATATAATATTCAATAAGAGAGATAAACAACTTAAGTGACTAGCATAAAAGGAAAGTCTAAAAATAAAACTAATTAAAAACCTGATTAAAAAAATCTTGATCTGGCTTTTTAACAACCTCAACAGTATCGACCATCCTCAGGTCCTCTGGAAGACTGTTCCACAAATGTGGAGCATAAACACAAAAAGAAGACTCACTGTGAGTCTGTGTTAAAATGTATGGAGTTTGTAAAAGTCGCCTATTAGAGTGGTACCTGAGGGCCCTGGATGGCTCGCAGTACCTGAGGATGTCTAACAAGTAAGAGGCCCCGAGACCCTTAAGAGTCTTAAAAACCAGTAGTAAAACCTTAAAATCAACCCTGAAGTGGACGGGAGGCCAATGCAGAGACTGCCATGTAAAATGACAGAGCGGGGTCAGCGGATGCTGAGGCGCATTGTGTGCAGAGGTCGCCGCATTTCAACTGCTAGAAATTCCAAACTTTATATGGTCCTCAGATATTACAGCAGTGTCTAGACAGCCTGGTTGTGTCTCCATGGCTGAGCTGCTGCATCCAAGCCTTCCATCACCACATGCAATGCAAAGCGTCAGATGCTGTGGTGTGAAACCCGCCACCACTGGACTCTAGAGCAGTGGAAATGTGTTCTCTGGAGTGTCAGATCACGCTTCTCCATCATGTAATCTGACAGACAAGTCTGGGTTTGGTGGTTGCCAGGACAATGGTACGGCTCTGTGCCAAGTGTGAAGTTTGATGGAGTGGGGGGTTATGGTGTGGGATTAGCCCCTTAGGTCCAGTAAAAGGAACTCTGAACTTAGTGTACTGAAGGATTTTGGACAATTCCATGTTCCTAAATAGTTGAAAATGTTTCCTTTCTGTTCCAACATGAGAGCACACCAGGGCACAAAGCGGGGTCCATAAAGACATGGATGAGGGAGTTTAGTGTGGAAGAACTTGGCTGGCCTGCACAGGGTCCTGACCTCAACAGGACAAAACACCTTTGGGGTGAATTAGGCCTTCTTGTTCCACTCTCTGATCTCACAAATGTGCTTCTGGAAGAAAGGTCAAAAACTCCCACAGCACTTCTAAACCTGACAGAAAGTTTTCCCAGAAAGCTTGAAACCATTTTAACCTTGCACTATCAACCCTATTGACAAACCAGTGTATGTTCTGGGCTTGAAGCTTCAGATGTAACTGGTCAGCGGACACTTGACTGAATGATTTTGTGCCAACTCACCACCAGTGTCTATGAGCAAAAAGAACTGCTGACTTTTTCCACCTTTAAAAAACTCTTTGGTAATAGGACAAGGCGATTAATTGAATTTCAATCTCAATTACGATCTGGGTTTTCAACGATCATGAAAATAAAAGGGTGCGATTATTTTTCTCTTTGCAGGTTCCTCTCCTGCTGTCTTCAGTTGCCAATCGAGCGTCACTGGCATTGCAGCGCTTTGCTGTAAACTCCTCCCACAGCCGCTTTGGTTTCATTCAGACACTGTTGCCAACTTGGTGACTTTTTTTTTGTTAAAAGCGACTGACGAAAAATCTAGTGACTTTTACTGGACTTATTAAAGACGTTTCTGATGTTTTGGCGACTGACTTAAAAGCACCTATTGTTCTGCAGTTACTTTAACGAAGCAGCGGGAGCCTCTCCCCGTCGTAAAGCACTCCCAGGCGGCCAGACCCTCAGTCGGCTCCGGCTGCAGGTCAATGTAGAATAACTGCAGTAGGTTGTGGAAGTACATAGAGAACTACCATGGTCAGTGACAACTAGCTGCATTATTTTCGTACAAACGCACACATAGCTCAGAGTTAAATCACTATAATATCCCTCCATCCCGGGGCATCACCGTAGCAACGCGTTAATCTTTTACCAGGTGTATGAGAAAAACGAGCTGTAGCCTGACAGCGGTTGTTTGGCATAAAAAGTACATCCAGGCCAACATGAAATAGTTTGTCTAATTTAGTATATTTAGCAAATGTTGTAAAAAAGAAATACAAATTTGTTATAAAATGTTTCCTGTGTGGGACCATGGTATAAGCAGATTAAACAACTCGGAACTGTGCATTAGACAGATATAATGCCCGACGCTGAGTCGAGAACACCACGACGCACGGCATTGTTTAATCTTTACGTATATTTATCTATTCAGTTTACATCAGTATTTGCACTTTGTCAAGACAAAGCTTCATGTTATTTGTTAGTTTTCTAAAATTTGTGGAATCCTAAAGACATTGTTTAAAAGCCACGGTTTAATGTTAACTGTATTCCTGTTGTTAAAGATAATTGTTTTAAATAATCGAGATCTCAATTTCAGTCAAAATAATCGTGATTATAATTTTTGCCATAATCGAGCAGTCCTACTTGGTAATTCTTTTAATTGTTCATGTTTGACTTACTGGTATTTGACACATTTTCTGTAATATGACAAAACCAAAAATACTTTTTTTTTTTTTTTTTTCCATTTGGAAATTGAGTGACAAAACTTTACACCTTTTATAAATGATCTTTTTAAATAAAGCATTAACTAATAAACAAACAAAAAACCCGAACAACTTCATAAACTTTAGCCAGTTTCCAAGGAAAGATATAGTCTCTCAGCCCTTCCACTGCTGCATTGTTGGATATCACAAGCATTTACACTGAAGCTCAGACTCCCTTCTTAAAAGTAAAGTATGGCAGCTGGTGAACCCAAATATGCTTGATAGGAAACATAAAGACATCCTACTGACTGTAAGTAAAAGCTAATCTAAGTATAGCTGAGGATCATAATACAATTGTTGTCTTTCAGCTATGTGCATGACAAGACAGCACCAGTTTCTGGATCTCCACTTTCATTTTCTTGGTATCTTCTGTGGTATAACTAAAATATTGCTGTCAAAACCACAGTCACACTTTATATATCAGATCTGGATTAATAGGAAAACTAGCAGCAATATTCAGCTAATTCCACCAATTAACCTGCAGATATAAACCCCCCCCCCAAAAATAACACAAATACAGACATCTTTATTCTGAACTTTTCTACACAGTTGACAACATTTATGTCAGAAAAATAGCTAAAACAGAAAAAAAAAACTACAAGAACTCGATGTTCCGAAGCGATCTAGATCACATGGTACAACACCACCTACCTGAGCATGCCATAGCACAACGTAGAGCGCAGAGTCGTGGGTCCAAAGTGACTAATGTTTCTTCTGTGAAGACTCTCTTCAGTGAGTGCAATGCCGATGACCATCTCTTCATTGTGTATGTTAAGTAACACCTGCAACAGAAACAAGCGGTGTGTGATGAAAAGTCTACAAGAAAACACAGCACATGTTTGTATTCTATTATGGTTACATTACATGCAAGACGTTTTAATCTTTCCAAGTAGCTTGGATTGCTTGGTTCAGGTATTTTAATTAGATTTTCTCTCCATCAGATGACAGTAATCACAGTACTTCTGTGGACTATTTTGGCAAAACCATCAGTCTATAAAAAAAGGTATGAGAACCTTGTTTATGTTAATATGACAAATATGCAACTCATCTCCAACCTTTTACACAGTAAACTTTGATGATGAAATATTTTTCAACACGTCTGTGAATCACTTATCAAAACAGAAATCGTTCAAAACACACAAATATTACCTCATGTCTGGCCTGTTTATGTCTTCTAGCAGAAGTGTTTTTAGTTACTGTGATGGAATTCAACAGGCAGTCCAGTCTGAACAGGCATGCCTACCTCTATGTCAAACTTGGTCATGTCTGCTTTCCACTGGAAGAACTCTTGCACAGCCCCACCAAAGTCTCTGGCTGCATCATTAGATGAAAAGCTGTGTTTGTCACCAGCCCTGCTGCACGTCACACGAAACTTGACGACTTTGGCCTCAGGTGGAGGATCTTCTGAGTCAGGCATGTTTCCCGCCTTCAAGTCCTCTTCAGCTGCACACAGCTCCTGAGTTTGCTCTTGCTGCTCTTTCTCAGCATCAGCCGGATCACTGACCTTACCGTTAGGTTTTTCCTTGGTGGCGTTTCCCCCTCTCCTGTGGCCTTTCCTCTTTTTAAGGGTTCTGTTTAGTTTCCAGACCTCAAGTGCATTAGTCCAGGGAAGTTTGGAGGCAAGCTGTTGCAAATCCATCAACGTTTCCTCCTACACAAACAACATTGTTGTTAATCTCAGCATAAGGAATATACACCTATCAAATACAAGGTAGTATAGCTCGGTCTGGCTTACCTTTGATTCTTTGAACTGGTAATGATCATATTCCTCAACCACAACAAACAGATTGTCAACAGAGCGCAGAAGATGAACCTTCAAGAAAGAGAAACAACACATTTAACTTGTATGTTTTCTGCACACCAGCATGCAGTGGACTAAAAAAAAAAGGACAAAATTCCACATGGTGTGCTCATGGTGTGAACTGACATTGACAAAACACTGTGCAAAAAGACTGGCAAGAGATTTTTACCTGAAAAAGTTTGTCAGTGGTAACTGGAAAATATATACGACCACGATCTTTGCTGATTCGTGCATCAACCCCAATTTTCTCTTTGACCTCATCTGCAGCAGTGTGCTCAAAACCAGTGGGCACAGTTGCTCCCACCGTGACGGTAATGATGGCTCCACTGGTGGCATCAGTCTCGGTGGAAGAGCTTGGTTGACTCATTACGTTTGAGGGCTCCTCTTCAGCTCCATCACCATGACAGGACATGATGTAGCTTCCACCACAGTTGGCACCTAATATCAATATATGGGGTAGTCGGTGGAAAGATCAGGAGCTCATCTGAAGAATATGAGGACAAGCTGTCAGCAACTGTGCATTTAGTACTTGAACAGGTTTAAATAATTCATTAACAGTCTTGTTAGCATGTTAGCACTAACACGTGATATCTACTAACAGTGTTAGTGCTGACAGTTAGCTGCTAATGTTAGCTTTAATGATGCAAAAAGGTGCATATAGCAACTGGGGAATGTTAACAACTGCTGCAGCTGTCACTTTATTCACTGTCACACAACAATGTGGACTTCACAATGAGCCCACTGTGTAAACTGTTATTCTGACAACAATCTATTAAATGCTCAGGAAGACTAAAGTTTGCTAGCAGTAGTCGGACCAACCTGTCACACACGAGGGAACAGCACGTTGTTTCTGCACGGCAGCAATAAACAGCACTTCCGGTGTGAGATTTTCAGAGGAAAAGCATCAGCGGACTCTCAGAATAACCTTATTTATTATTAAACTTAACTTAAAATCCACCGATACGTAGGTCTGAGTCTGCACATTTCGTATTAACGCACAATAATACAAACACATCGTTCATGTAGCCTGCCTGCCAGATGTGAAAACATGTTATTGAACGTGAATTAGAAACAACTGTACTCTCAGCCACGTTAGCAAATAAGACACAAACCAAATTAGGCGCTTTCCCTGTTTCTTTAGGCTTTTGTATTCTTTTGGCACCATCATTTCTTATCTTAGCAAGAAGGTTCCTTTCAGATATCATCTCGCGTCTTTTAATGTGAAGTTTGCATGTTTTCCCTGTGCAGTGCATTTTGGGCTCATTGCACTGGCTTCCATCCAACATAAGGTTAATTGGAGTTTCTAAATTCTCCCCTGAAGAGGGCGAGTGGTTGTCTGTCGTTCTGTGAAGACTCTGTGGTAAACTCATCTCCTTCAGTAGCTATTTTTTAGTCTATATAGAGAGCCTGGTTGCGTTAAGGACTTAATTCTCTGAAAGTAACACTAAATCGCAATATTGCCCATAAACATCTGTCAGTATTATAATCATATTATTAAAAAAAACAAACGAATAAAAACCAAAACACACACACACGCACACAAACCCCTAACATTTACCAATCTCTGCCACAGTTTATTGTGATTCTGTATGGAAATATGAAGAATCACGTCAGGTCAGGACGTTATTATTTTCTGACATTAGGAGAAGCTGTGGGTTTATTTTAATTGCTACAGTTTTTACAAACTTTTCCCAACTTCCACTTCATCCTCCATGGAAACATTCATAGATATAATAAATACATATATAAACATGTATATACGATGTCAAAACGTTCGGATCAACGATCAACAGAGGGCGCCGTGACACAACCATCTGAGATAAGAAGGAGAGCAAAGATAGAAAATAGGGTGTAATTTCAGTTCAGGGGCAACATTCAGCAGGACAGTCAGATCTCACAGTGGGCTGGACCAGTATAATACTACCATAATAACCTAAAATAACTAAAACTCCTAATTTCTTATTGAAACCAGATGTCAACATCATTAAATGTTTATATTTAACCAACTATCCTTTTAGAAAGCATAAAAAACAGCCTGGAATTTCTTGACAAAAATAAGCACAGTTTCCACTATATTTGGCCTCAGTTACACATTTACATAATTTGTCATAATGATTTATTTAATTTATTTGATATTTTTATTGTATAAATTCTTTATTTGTAATATCTTTCGATAAATGTTTTATATATATTAATATGTTTATTTTTTTTAAACAATTCATTTCTCAAATTTATTTGTTAATAGGTTTTTACTTATTAAAAATAGTCTTAATTAGATTTTACATTTTATACATTTTTTATACATCATAATGATAGATGTAATTTTACTTTATTGAAAGACTATCTTTGATTTTCATTTTTATTTATTTCCTTTATTTATGTTATTTCTTTTTTTCCCCCACATTTTACACATGTACACATGCATTACCTTTATTTTAAAAAATCCTAAATGTCTATGATCATGTAGTTTTCACATTCATCTAATTCACTCTGAAGGTCTGTCTGAACCCTCCGGTGGGCTCGTTTTGACCCCTGAGCTGCACATTTAATACCACTGATCTTAAATATTAACGGCATGAAAAACAATATCTGGAATGATAATAAAACAGTGCTAGGTAGATACAGTGTATTGTATCTGTTGAAGCTACACCTAATGTGAGCACATAATTCTCGTTCATCTGTCTTCCTAATAATGGGCAGTTCAAAAGACAGCCTGAGCCTCCTATTGCAGTGCAGATGCAGTCAGTAATCATCATTTACAAGAATATAAACTCAATTTGTGGATTATTTAAAAAAAAACAACAATCAAACCAAAGACTCATAGTGACAATATTTAGCAAATGAGGCTGTTAAACTTTCTTACAGTAGCATATTCAGGATACCATTATAGACTTTCTTTTTTAGAAACTGTCTCTACTGTGGCGATTGCAGGCATCTTAGACAGGACTTGTGCCATCACCATAATCCCCTTTTCCCATTTATCAAATGTGATTAATGACGTTTATGTAGAGAGTGATGATAAGAGTAACTGTCTTCTCCTCTGTGTCACATTTCCCTCGGTGATTAATTGCACCTCTGGACTGAGGAAAGTTAAAGATAATTCTCTATCTTTCAGCACCTGTGGCAAAAAAGAAAGAAAAAAAAGGAACAGTTCTGCTTAATGTCATAGTTTATCTCACCAGCTGTGAAGAAACTTATAACTAATTATATATGCAGCCTTTTAACTTCATCACTCTCCAAGAGATAAATATGGCTGCATCGTTGTTTGTTTCACACTTCGCCACGTCAGATATGGTATGTTTGTTGGGAAACATTTAGTTGTTTTCTTGCTTTCTGTTGCAGGGCAGCTGATTAGTAAGTGTGAAGTCTGAGAGACAAGTGGGTGTTTGTTCGTGGCGGGGATCGAAGGATCCTGCACAACAGATGGTCTGTGTCGTACAGACAAGAACACATTGCAGAAAACATTATGAACTTAGAGATGGAGAAACATTTGCAAGTCAAATTGCTGCATACTGCACACACGCTGATAGTGAGAGTAAACTACATCTTTATCTTTGCAAGTTATTGAATGGGCATTATGGGCACAGACCCATGGGACTACACCCTCTTGGGGCCCATGTGGGGTCCACATAGGGCATACCAGCAGTTTAAACATTAAACAAAATGCACATAAAAGCCAGATAGTCACACCACAATGTCTTGTGTATTGCTATTGGTACCACTTGGCTGAGAGATGTTAGAAATGTTGTTTCACAGTGTATCATTCACAATTTTCACAATATTTCGGTGTGGAATGGGGCCCCTAGAACACTCTGGCCCCAGGGGCCTGTGCACTTTTAATCCGGCCCTGTCTTTAGGTTTCCTTCTTAAACAAAGACAAATGAGACTAATGGCATGATATTATCCTCCTCCGTAATTAAACGCATCCTGTTAAAAGGACAAAAGGGTAAATTTCAGCTCTGTGGGAAATAATACTGGGTTCCCCTATTAGTGTGGTGAGAACACCAACGGAAATACTTAACATCTTTGTTGTGTAGGATGAGTTCCTGATAGATGATTAATGGGTGTAAATATGCATGAAGGCATAAATGTAGAAAACTGCAACTGATTGACTCAGTGGTTTCTGGCTGGCCATCTCTCACTGCTGCTATTTTACTAAGTCAAGTATATAAAACCTTTGCAAGATGGTTGTAGTTTTCATCTAACAGAGAAGGAAACAAACCGGATCATATCCAGAAATCAACCTCAAACATACTCTATGTTTTCCCAACAATTCATATCAAATGTAAATAAACTATTAAAATGAGGTCATCCCCTGACACAGAGCCAATATGTAATACTGCTGGTGATACTAATGTGGCAATAGGAAACTTCTAACTTCCAGAGTCCAAAATATACATACTTTATGTATCAGTTGTTACACGTGAATGTGGGAATTAGGTCATCTGTTGAAAAATTACTTGACAAATATATTGTAGGTATAAATTATGCATAAGGAGAGTGATTCTAGTTTTTGGGCTCCTGGTCATTACTAATATTTCAAAGATAAAACTGGCATTAATGGTGATTAAATGGTGATGTAACTGACTCATACAAACACCAAAAAGTCCATATGTGCTGAGTTATATTGTAAAAGCTGAGCCTGATTCAACTAAATGTGCAAGGCAGCTGGTGCACAACAGTAACAGAAGAACTGAAACTTTCAGCACTTCAAGATTTTATTTGTTGTTCTTTCAGAGAGGCGTATAGATAAAAGCATGACACGAATACTTTGTTTCTAATGATCATTAATCAAATAAAGCAAAACTCTCAACCTGGACTCACTTATCATCCAGTGTTTGCATCACATTCTACGTCCTTTTCTTTTAGTTTTAAAAAAAGCCAATAGTGCAGATATTTCTAAAATGAAAATACATGCATTTATGAGGGTGACATCTTGCACCAACTGCCTCAACACTTTATGTGAACCCTTTCACCAGAAGTCTCTGGGATGCATTTCTTCCTTGATACTACAAGGAAATGTTTGTTGAGATTTAGTCAGGCTGGTGTGTTGATATGCAAGTGCGATTTTCTTTTAAATCACTTGAAAGATTGACACAGTTTTAACCCTTGACTGCCTCATGTGTCATATTTGAAACATCCAGTTTTTAAGACCTTTTGCACCCCTTATGCTCTAAACTGAAAACCCTGTATAAATTGAAACAGACTCTCTTATTTGTTGTGCAAGCTACTAAAATGTGTGTTTTTTTCTGCTATCTATTGCAAGAAGAAAGAGGGATGGGAGGGCTGAAAGAATAGCTACTACTCTAAACTCTGCTAAACACAAACAGAAGCAGCTCACAGTCATTCTTGTCTTTGTCTCACCCTAAGTTTAACAGCTGATGTTTCCTTTCTGTCATGTCTTCACACCAAAGTCCGTCAAACGACTGTGATGCACTGAAACCACAAAGACGCACACATGCTGGCACAAGCCGCAGTAAAACACATATAGCAAAACACACAAGGACCCTCTTTCTCTGTTTCATATCCAGTCTCACTGATAACACACACATGCACACTGCCAGAGGCCATTTAAATTCCTCAAGGGTTTTTTACGCCTCTGAACAGATTCATGTCTACGATGTTCAGCAACCTAACACATATTTTGGCATATTTCTTCTATCAGTACCAAAGACAAAGTCGCACATGGGGCTGAAATGTATTAGTCTGCCTGGACAAGGAGAGGGATTTCAGAAATCATTCACTCAAGTGTGAGTTAATTGCTCCATTTAATGTGGAATAAAATGTCTTCCTCACTTTCTTTTAAGACTGTTTTGTTGGCTGCAAGTTACAATGACATGCTGTTTTAAGCATACACTCATTTTTTAAGTGAGAAAGTTGTAAAAGCATCCTGTGATGGCGATATCATTATTGGTTTGGTTTGGTTAATATGCCATTTGTCACCACTTTATTAATTAAAAGAGAGCGAAGAAGAACTTGTAAGAAGGTCATCTGTGAAAAAAACATTTGTTTATATACACCTACATAAAAATATGTGATACAACTGATGCTATTTTTTTCAACTCACTAACCAGCATCTAAGCCTTCATTTCTTTCTTTTGCACTATGTAGCAATTTTTAGATCAGCGTATTTCTCTCTCTCTTTCTTTCCAAAATATCTTCCTCTCATATTATAAGCAGCGAGGTGCAGACAGAAATGAAACACAGATCTTCAACTATATGCCAGTTTGCGGGTTTACACCGACACATTGAGAGTTGACAGCCTGGTCTCCTTTTGAGCTGAGAATAGCTAAGGTGACAGATAACAAACCGAGCTCCCACTTCCCCACCCCAAACGGCGAAGCATCCACATGACAGTATCTTCCATAAAGCACACACAGTGTCTGTCACGATGATGCTTGCTTCTTCATGACATGAATGCAGTTACTCCTTAATTTACTCGTGTATAATCTAAACACACATCTCTGTCATTGCAGAGATGTACATTCATTTTTCTTTATTATTCAACATTATTGTGATAACTGTTTAATACATGTGCATTCTCCTTTTGAACATACAAAAAAACAAAAACAAAAAAACCCCACAATGCATTGTGTGATGCCATTCCTGCTGTCAAGCTCATCTTTAATTGCCACCATCCGTTCTGTCAACATGAAGAGGTGGCACATAAAGACTGGAATCTTGCCAAGAGGATGCATGTTTGCAACAAAGTGGGGTTGTGCAAAGGGCAAGCCAGTGCAACATTGTCAACATGATTAAAGCATAAAGCATCTGTGTACACTGGAAGGGCCGGTGTGTCATCGTGACTGAGCCATTTAACCACCAAGATTTTCACGACTTCTGTGATTATGCACCAGCACTCTTCAGTGAAAGTAATGCCGGGTTAAAGATGTGAGGTTTCCATGGCAATGGCATGTACAGAGGAGATATTGTTGAGTTAAGGGGCTAAATCAATCATCTCTGAAATAATTAGGATGGCTGTTATTGAAACAGGAGCATGGGAACGGCGGGAAATTGCCATAATCTGATCATAACGCTGATGCCAGTCTTATGGCTTTGACACGCATATGATAAAAGTGAACAGATGATACGTGCACTTGTGCTGCGGGGATGTAAAACATTGTGGTTGTGTGAGGTTAAGGGTAAAATTGTGGCAGCTACCCAGAAAGTAGGATTTATGACCAAGGCCAGATTATCCAATGGACATTATGAGCACAGACTGAGGGGCCCACGCCCACTTGGGGCCCATGTGAGGCCCATTTATGGAAACACCAGCAGTTTGGACATTAAACAAGATGTACATAAAAGCAAAATAGTTACACCACAGTATCTAGTGTATTGCTATTGGTACCACTGGCTGAGAGATGTTAGAAATGTCGTTTCGCAGTGTATCATTCACAATTTTCACAATACTGTGGTGGGGAAGGGGGGCCCCTGGAACACTCTCGGCCCAGGTGCCTGTGCACTTTGAATCCGCCCCTGCTTATGACCAGGTTAATTGTCCACAAACTGTTTTCTGAAGTGATGAAAGAGGGACCGTGTAAGTGCGCGCGCGAGCCCGCAAAGGCAGGGGGAGGGGGAGCTGGGATGGTTGACAATACGACGGGCTCACGTGACGATCTTTTAAATTCCTGTTTCCCCGCACCGCAGTTTGTCAGTGCGAGTTGTGTGCGGCTGTCTCGCTCCTCGTACGCATGTCTGCTGACTTGACTGGTTGAGACGATCCGCTCTCTTCATCATGTTGTAGTTTTGAGTTCGTTTCCTGACTATTATTATTTTTTTTGAGAAAAGAGGGACTCCTGCAAGAGAAAGCAGGACAAGATGAAAATGCAGCATTGGGCCAATGCTCCAGTGTTTTCTCTGCACTGATTTGGACTGCCTTGGGGCTGCAGGAGTACAATAGCATCGAGCCTCCTTTTGGCTCCAAGAGGCTCCCAGAAGAGAGAAGAAAAAACGGAGGATCGCTCCACAACGCTGCAAGTCGGGGATCGACACCCAACAGAGTCCTCGACTGTCAGGGTCTCACCCTAAAGCCTGAGGAGCCATGTCATCTACGAAATTCAAGAAGGATAAGGAGATCATATCGGAATATGAGACACAAGTGAAAGGTGTGTGTGTGTGTGTGTGTGTGTGTGTGTGTGTGTGTGTGTGTGTGTGTGTGTGTGTGTGTGTGTGTGTGTGTGTGTGTGTGTGAATCTGTGTGTGCGGTATCCGTGGTATTTTTATAAATAGGCTTAAGTGCATTTACCTCTCTACGGTCCGCCTAAAGAAGCACTGACAGACCAACACAATCGAGGGGGGAACAAGTAATCCGTGACTGTCAATGCAATGACAGGAGCATCACCTTGCAAACCCCAGTTTGATTTCCATATATCTTTCCCTGTTTTCACCAATTCCCCTTCAGTCTGCAGGATTTCTGAGTGTTGAATGTTCATTTGAGTCTAAATGTAGGAAGGATGTTGGTTGTGTACCTTTGTTGCTGGGTGAAATTATCCCTGTGTGGATATCATTGCAGGATGATGGCTGCATTCTTCCATACCATCGGGGTGTCTTGTTGTGCTCAGTGCTTTTGGAGATAATAGACAAAAATTGTGGTGCAGGTTTAATGCACACAGTTTATGTTAAGCGCCTGATCATTTCCTAGATTCACTGTCTTGTAGGGTTTGAATGACAAGGTGGAACTGGGTTTACTCCACAGCCTGGCTGGTTTTCAGAATTGAACATTTCCTGGGCTAAACTGAGATTTTCTTTAAGTGTTTAATCCAGAATTTCTTGACACCAGAGGTCAGCTTGGTTTAATCTTTATCTAGAAATTAAATTCATGATGTAATTTTAGCAATGGAGTATTGTATCCAGTGGTGCAAAACCCTATTGTAGCTACACACAGAGTGTATTGGCTTTGTGCAGACATTTTCCAAAGTGGGGCTGGGGTCCAGTTTCAGGCCTTCGACCCATTATCAGCACTCAGTAGTGCAACGTTTAATGTTACACCTCAGAGTCTTTAGCCAATCTCCTTGTAACTTCTGTATGTACTGAGTTTGTGGAGGTGCAGAACCAGTCTGCAGAGATACTCGTTCTTTGTGTAGCATGTGCAACTGAATTATTTTTTTACTCACAGACCTCTTAGCTGGTCTTTTGTGTCGTGGCTCTTGCGAATCATTGAGGAAAAACGACACGCAACATGTCCTAGCCCATCTGGTTGTGTTACAGTCTACCTCACTTCAGGCCAGATGTAGTGATTCAGATATAATTTGTACTGTTCATATTAAACTATAAAATGGTTGAATTGCCCTTGTGTCATAGATCCAGGCACTGCCTGCTGCCTCTTTGCATTAAACGGTACCCTTCTACTGTGTATGGAAGAAAGATGTTAATTCATAGTGAGTGTTCCTTGTTTCTCATTCACAGCTGGTGTGTTGTGTAGCCCACGGACACAGAGGGCTCTCCTCTTGACGGCCACCACCTCGCAACAGTGGCAGTGTTGTGAGCTGGAGCAGGCAGTGCGCAAACGATAACGATATTCAGAGTGGGAATTGCACCTGTCTTTTTCTGAGTTATTGCTTTATGGTTAATGTGTTGTCTACATGGCAGAAGGGGCCATGCCATCACTGTCACTGATTGGATCACGACTGGATGGTGGGGCTTCTTTGTTATGTATGAGGGTTAATGGATGAAAATGAAGACAAAATGACAAAGAAATAGCTGGTTTCAGCAATAAAACAAAGGAGAAACACTGTCACTGGGTTTTGTCATGGCTCAATGATAGTTTTCTTCGGTAGTGGCTGCAGTTGAGGCGGCAGATGAGGTGAAATATAATCCCTCTCCATTGTAATGCTACAAACTACATTGCTAAAAGTTTTACCCTTCCTATTGATGAATTCCTGATGACCCCTGAGGGTGCCTGCCAAAGCCAGGGCCTCTGAAGGACTCTGAGGTGGCGCTCACTTTATTCAAGCTCTTCAGCTGGCTGATCTGACATTAGCATGTCAATAGAGAAGGGCAGTGAACAGAGAGAGGCTGGCTGAGGAGCTTGCACTCTGCTCTGCAGCTAACCACGGTGTGGTTGTTGGACTGCAGCTCTGCCTCCTCCTGTGTGCCAGTTTCACAGGCAGCTTGTAAAGTGGGCTCAACCATCAGCAGCTGCTTGACATTTACAATGGAAGATTTTTGGATTAACCCATCCTTCCTCATTATTATATACGTGTTTGCTAAGCCTAACAATAATAAGAATGGGTGACGACTGTGTTAAGAGAGGTGGTGATGATCTATTACTAAGCTTCAACAGTAAATGTGAACAATCAAACACCTGAACAGTCTTCAGCACAACTCATTTTGTTTTAACTGGTCTTGTGTTCACATCTTTTTGCTTTACTTTGATTTGACTTCAGTGATGTGTTGGCTGTTTCCTGAACTCTGCTGCAGCTCTGCTTCCACTGCTTTTACATGGATGGCTTTTATCTTTTTATCTTATTTATTTATTTAAGGTTTTGTCATTGAGGCTGGTGTTAAAGTGAAGCACATGATCATTATTTTTGGCTGTGTTGCTCTGAAGCGTCCAACATCGGCACAGAAAACAAACACTCATGCGTAAAATGTGACGTTACCGCTTTCATACATATAGTTTGTATATATTTAAGTGTTGATGAGAATTACTGTCCAGGTGATGCAAATTACTGAATGCTGCACTGATTGGGTAAATGAGTGCAGGAAACGGCTCATGGAACATTGTCAGTGTCCTCCAGATGTACACATTAATGACTACACACGCCAAGCAGACACATATATAGAGGTGATGCTGGGGAAAAACATGGTTTTAACACCTTTTGTGCTCATGTTTCTTTTTGCTGCAGGACTAAATAGGATAATTTCTGGCAGATTTAATTCAAACAAGTTTAAATTTCTAACCTGAGCATGAAAAAAACTAAACAACTATGTGATATAAAAGCCATAGTGTATATTATGCACGAGGCAACATTTCAAAGCTTTGCAGAGCTCAAATCTTTTCTTTGCATCTCATATGTAAAAATAAAAAAGTGATGTCATGTACTTTATGCCTTTAGTGACTCTTATAAGTATTTTCTGTTTAGATTGGTGTGTCTCTTTGTTGCCACATGCACGTGTCACTGTTTTGCACATGTCTGTGATCATATTAGAATAGAGGACCATGATGATTGATTTTTTTTGCTCTGAAAATACCCAGAGCCTATCTTGTCCTCTAATGTGACATTATTTACAGTTGCAGAATTTTGCATGTTTGTCAGCTGTACGTTTGCTCAGTTGTTGCTTGACATTTAGCTAAAAATAAGATTTTGCAACCATAAACACAGGAGTTATTTGTCAGCTCTTTAGCGTCCGTTGGACAGCATGTAGCTGGCTGTGCAGAAAGTGAAATGTTGGGAGCTGAGGAGATGTTCACACTGAGTCACTGACTGAGGATCCTCCAGCTGCTCGCCTGTTTGGAAAACCTGCCGCAGACTGAGTGAACATTGGCAAAGCTAAATCATCCATTTGCTGTTAAGGCAATAATCTAGAGTTGGACAGCTTGTTTACTGTGTGGTTCAACAAATTTTGGGCTTCATTCAAGGTTGCTTTGTTTTTGTGGAGTAGCAGTGACTAATCATATTAGACTTGGCTAAGTTTGTTGTATGAATCATGTTATACATGGAGTTATTAAAGGAAAAGTAAAAAAAAAAAAAAAAAAAAAAAAGATAAATATATTTGTACAGTACATGATGGCAGCAGTGATATTGTATGTACTTATGTGCAAGATGAATTCCCACAGAGTGAGGGTGGCAGCACATCTTGGATCTTTTCTCATGTAGTCCAATGTGCTACAATGGACATATTTTAGTCAATAAATCCTTTTCTGTGCGATGTTAACTGGAAAAAAGTGGGCCCATTAAACTGGTAAAATCGAAATATAATAACATATCAATGGCTCAATTTACATGTGAATATAAAATAAGTGGAATCACTTTTCCTGCACTACATATTCTAACTGGTTCTAACAGCTCACAGATACTGTTCTGTTGTAGACTGAACTTAATGCAGTTAAAGTCTGAATTTGTCAAAGCAGTTTCGCTAAAATACTGTCACTATCCCTGTGAAAACTGAAAGCAAAGCTGTTTGACAGACTGAGAGGCAACAAAACTGTGAATTTATGTGGTGCAATGCACATTTTGTTCACTGTGTTCCCTTTGATTCGTGAGACATACACTTAAAGGACAGTGCATTCCTGTCATACTGAAGTATCACCCTGTTCTCTGTTGCCATAGATTTTTGCCTCTGTTTTCTTAGCTTTGTTGACTTTTCTCTGGTCTCTTTAAACTCAGTGTGATGAATGCAGCTGCCACTTGATTAATGGAGACTTTGCTGTCCGTTTCACAAGTATTCAAGATATAATCAGCCTTTCATGAAACTTTGGATCTGCCAGGCGTAGATTATCATTTAACACAGTCTTGATAGTTCTTTGGTTCATGTGTTTGGATTAATGAAGTAAACAAAAGCCCATTTAAGCACGGAAACTGTTTCCATGGTTATTTAGTGCCAGTCAGTGCATGTGGTTACTTCTCATTTAACTCATTTTGTCACTGTTGGAAGAATATTCGTCAGCGTTCTCTGTAGAGGTGTAGCTTTCAGCACCATGAGCATATTACAAGTTTATTAAGACACAGTTGTTCACTGAGAGGCTACAACACAGACTGCTGTACAAATATCTATTTAAAAGTGTTGCTGAGCTGAAACACAGTATACAAACTGCCTGCTATTATTAATTGTACTGTCATCACTGCACTTGTTGAGGTAGTAGATTCAAATACATTCAACATCGAACAGTAACCATTTAACTGTAAACATCTTCCAAAGAGATCAGCTTAGTCCCATAAAAAGATGAAAGGACTGAGACAGACAATGCTTGATTCAGTTTATACCCTCATATTTCTTAAGGTAAATAGAAAAAAACCCTGAAACTTGTATATCTGTTTTATCATCATGCAAAAAGATTTTTGCATGAAGCGAGACGGTAATCTTAGAAACTGAAGAAATGGAGAAATTGTGCAATAATAACTTATCAGGAAGTTTGAAGTTGTCACTATCTGTTGAAGAAATTAGTCAAGTTCTAATAACAGGCTAGGGAACTGTGAGATTAACTTTATCATGTATCAGTGAAGCATGTGTCCCACAGCAGACCTGAGATAATTAAGCGGCATACCTATTTGCAGCTTATAAATCCCTCTTGTCCTGCAGAAATAGAAGCAATAAGTAGTACAAGCTCACTTTGCACAAAACTTTGCTCTTTTGCCTTGTGGGTGTTGTTAAATATATTATTTGCTTTTGGGCTTTAAATTCTTTTTTTCATTAATCTGATATCTATTTCTCAACAAACTACTTTTAAAGTTTCCTAATTTGTCAGACTAGCAGCCCTTAAACTGAAACCGACTTTCTACTTGCAACAAAGAAAATCTTCATCGGAGAAGAAAGCGTTGTGAATGCACCATTGTTTTATTTATGTCGTCTTGTCAACGTGTTTTCTTTTGTTTTTTCTTTAAAAATGACCCATTTGATTGTGGCTGATCAGCTTCACTTAGTTCCAAATAAGGGCAGTGCTCGTCTCCCCATCATCTCAATCTTTTTTTTTTTTTTTTTTTTTCCATCAACTTGCTTCAAATCAGCAAAGAACTGTCCTGTACTTGTGTGTTGTTGCTGTCAATTTAGACGCCCACTCATTCTGCTTAAAAAGAACTCTGTGATCTGTGGAAATGCTTAATCTGGCAAATTATTCTGTGGAAAAGGAACATTTTACTTCATTTTTTAATGTCATCAATGCTTTGATGACAATAGGCAAATTGGTTGAGCTGTTTTGATCAGATGCTGCAGCACTGTGATTAACCTAAATCCACTTCATTTTCAAATTTGCTCCATCTGTGCACGCATACAACCGGCACATGCCTCCTCACTCAATGCACCACCTATCCACATCCATCAAATTTCACCCCTTCTTCCAATAAGCTTCTCCCCTGGGACTGGTTCACGCCCATGTTGCCATGGAGACACCTCTGAGCCTGGTCCTGCTAAGCTTGATCCTGGATGCAGTAAATGGTAGATATAGCAGGGTGTGTTTTCAAAGCTTACACTCAGGCTTCCCAACATGTTTTGATGATCCAGAGAAGAAGCGATCATGAAGTCTGGGGGGATTTTTTTTTTCATTTCACTGTGAAGCAGAACCTTTTGTTGATTTATTTTATACTATCATGCATTTCCATTGTATAGAGATCACAAGAATTAAAACAAGCTTGTTATAATCAGGCATATTGTCTATTATAGATGACAACAGCATTGGCTTGGATAGCAGTCAGTTTCATTTAAATTTGATCATAAACCTGGAAGGTAGAGGAAATAATATACAAGACTATCTGACTGGATTGTTGTTTTTGCAGCCTAGATTGATTTTCAGTTTAGTAGACAGAACATTTGCTGGAAAATCCAATAAACCAGCTGATAATTAGGAAGACCGACACAGAAACTGACAGCTGACATCTTGCTGTAAGACGCTCCATCAGTTCATCTCTTCCCAGCCATTGATTGGTTTCAGCTAATGTTGTCTTATCTTTGAGCACACGTGCTGCCGCAGTTTGGCCCGGACAGGGAGGAGATCGGATAGAATCAGACGGGGAAGAACCTGCAGTAACAAGGGGAGCATGCCCTCATGAATCCAAAATTGTGTTAGTCATTAGAGGATTATACCAGAACAGAGGAGTGGAGGATTAGTTCAGCGACTGGGACTTAGGAGACTCAGTATGAGGGATGGAGAGAAGGAATTGAGGTCTGGAAAAGGACTGCATTCATCTGTGTCTCCTTTTGCCATGAATTTGGCTCTGCAGTGTAGAGCTGGAGTTTGGGATTAGTTCAGAGAAATTTGGCTCAGAGTGGTTTTGTGTGGTGTATCTCTGGGTCTTAGTGCATGGTGATATGTTGTGTTTATAAACCTCAGAAACTTGTCGATTTCAAATTTATCCTAATTAAATTTTGGAGACAAGTAGTCTCCTTTGCTTTACCAGCAGCCGTGTGATTGTGTTATTTAGTTCAGCACTTCTTTTAGCTGAACAGACACAGTGAACTTATATGCCCTCTTCTAAACCTACATTTTAATCATCATCTGACAGTGAAATGATCCATGACTCCTGATCCTCCTCGGTTGGCCTGTTGCCCTGCCTTCAATACGGCCCTCAGGATGCTCTGCCAAAAATCCCTCTTATTCACTGCACACCAGTTCTGTGTCGACCTCACTGCGACAAGATGTCACATGACCCTCTCAAACAGACTTGCAGTAAAATGGTGCATCAATGCTTCACCTCCCATGTTTTAAACTGGTTTTGGGATTGAGGAAAAATGCACTTTTTCCTTTTTTACTTGATAATAAGTCTTGTTTATAGCTTATAAATGTGACATTATTTAGCAAATAAGAGATTAGCATATGACAAATAAAACAAAATATAATTTATATGACATGAAAGTCTTTTTAAAAATAGGTCAATTTGATCTTTTCTTGTCTTTTGATGTGGAAATTTGGTGGGATTGTTTGGCACTGAGCCGCATTTTGTCTGCAAGAGGCAAAAGGAAATCAATAGAATCATATTAGGCTAATTTTATTTCAACCATCAACAAGGTACACCTGTAGCTTAGGAAGCAGAATGATCACCTTTAAATAAAAAGATCACTGGTTTGACTTAAAAATTGTTGTTGAAGTAACAATATAATTAAAGGTGCCAGCAAGTTACGTAATTCTGCCTTTGACTAAGTACAGTGACTGTCTTCAGTTTGTACAGTCTTCAATAGAAACCACTCAGAGTAGTTCACATGTCCAACGGTTCATCTGTACCACAGTATAAGTCAGACAATGTAAGGCACACAGCCCATCCTCAGAAATACCTAGTTAATCTTGCAAGTAGGTGTAAGTGTCAATTTGTGTGTAAAAAAGAGTTGTTTGATCAGACAGAATAGTCAGAGCTGCCAGTCGTGTGGAAATGGAGGAATAAAAAGGGATATATACTTGATATACTTGTATATATATATATATATATATATATATACATATATATATATATATATATATATATATATATATATATATATATATATATATATATACATATATATATATATATACATATATATATATATATATATATATATATATATATATATATATATATATATATATATATATATATATATATATATATATATATATATGTATATATATATATATATATATGTATATATATATGTATATATATATATATATGTATATATATATGTATATATATACTTGAACTTCTGACAATTTGTCAAGTTGTCGAAAAAGCTTTGTGATTTGTCAAGCAACAGTTTTTAAGACTGCAGATGAACATTGATGTTCCAAAAAAATCAAAGATTTCAGTGAAGGATATCCAAAGCCAATCCTTGCTGAAATTTCTGAAGTTTTGCAAAGGAAACAAATGTGTTAAAAACCTGGAACAGAAACCGTTCTGGTCTCAATGCATTTGTTTGTCATGAGAACTGTACAGATTTACTGCAAAGTTGGTTAAAACAGTGTGGTTAATCCAGTCTTCATGTTAAAAATCAGTTTGCATAACACAAGATGACAAACATGAGCTGTTTATAATCAGCGTAGCTGTTTGATTCTTTTGGCCTTAAAAGGATTTGATCAGTGTTTTTCTGTGAACTTGATTGTAACTACTGCTTTTTCATTTTTTTTTTCCCATAATATGATCCTTTTGGGCTTATTTCAACCTTTTACCTCCTAATCCATATCAATGTGATCATGTGAAGCTTTCGCAAAAACACTCCAGTTACACATGTAATGTTAAACAGCCCTGGAACACATCATAATAGTGAGACCCCTGATAGTAGACTGACTATAGTATAACAGACCTGTACTAATTAAGGGTTGGATCACTAGTTCTATGCTGATGTGGATCTTTGATCAGGGATCAACACCTCTATGGAATACTTTAGTATGCACAGGTGTCTGTGGGCGATTGTAAGATCTGTGCTGGTCTATCAAACAGTGATTTACGTACCAAATTCTTCAAGCAAAATATTTGTTTTGTGCATCACAGCTGCTTAGGAAGTTGAGGTTGGCCAGGATTTGGTGCCCCAGCAGGGTTTAGAGCCCAACAAGTTCAAATGCTGGGACTTAAATCCCTGACCTTCAGTAACCCAGAGCCTTTACCCGCTGAGCCACCACTGCTGTCAAGCAGCTCCAATAAAACTTAGAAGTATTTAAACACTACATCTGTAAATCATTTTCTTGCCATTCTGCTGGTGGGGAGCCAACAGGAAGTCAGGCGGATCAGCCAGAGGAAGTCTCTGATGCAGATGCTCTCAACTAGAGAACTGAGCTGTGTGGGAACAAAAATGTCCAAAGAACCTTTTAAAAGCCGAAAGACAAACGTTTTGGAGACGTTTTCAATTAATTCAGTCATAATTCCAGCCAATGGACATGTCTGTTAACAAACTGGGCAGGCCATGGCACTGAGAATAGTAGCTGCCAGCTGATACAGGTTATTGCAGTGTGAATATCTGCCTCGCTGAAGGTCCATTCAACCTAAAACTCATTCTATGACATATCATGGTGCGTTTCACGACAGCTGGTAATACAGGATTCTGTCTGTGAGGGTCGGAGTTCAGAGATCTCCAACATCCTACTATTGTTTTAAGGGGTTTTCCTGTTCCTGTCCATGCTCTATGGGGACACAAGTGTCAAGAGAACTTTCAATTCCAAAGCAGGATAAATAACAATAGGGAGCAGGTGTACAGTCTGAAGGAGCAGAGTCCTCACAGTGAGGGTTAAAAGACTTAGGTGAGGAGGGGTAAGTGCGTGTCATGAATATGTCTTTATGAATTAGTATAACAGAGCGCTGACAAATGACTGTCGAGTGGTTAAAAATAATTTTCTTATGCTGTAAGTAGACCATGCATGAACATACACTCACAAACCTCTTCATTAGGACAACTGGTGCAGTTCATTAGATTGAGAAACAGCAAAGTTTTTCCTTTTAATTCCACTTCTTGTATATAATATACACTACCAGCCAAAAAGCTGGTCAGAGTTTCTCAATAAACTTAACTTTTAACTGCTTTTGAATTGTTTCTAATAGTTTTAAATATCTCATCTATTACTTTGCTTTCAGCCAATACGATCTAAAGGTGAAGAAGAAATGGCATGTTTCTCTACTTATACAAAAAATTTACAATCTTTGTCAGAGTTTAATGTATAGCAGAGCTGATGAAGTGATTAATAAGTATTTATGCAAGTAAACATACAATTTTTTCTGTGTTCCAAAATCTTTCATCCAACAACGTAGCTATTTGCATAGTAATACCCATGAAATGAATTCCAACTCCTGCAGCGTTTGATTGCAATTCATCTGAGAAATGTTTAACTCCGCTGTTGCTATTGTGTGAAGAGAGAGCCACTGATTAGAAACATTATGAGATTACTGAGGCTTTTGTGGTCTATTTTAACTCGCAAATGTTATGGGACGGGTTCAAATTAAATATAGCTTCCTTGATTATGTTAGATTAAACAGATTGGAGTTGGTGTTGAGTTAGGGAAACAATAAGAAACTTCATTTGGACCACACAGAAAGGGGAATTTTTTTTCTTATTAGTTTCTTACCAGGGTATTGTTAAAACGTCAAAAAAGACAGGTACAGAATCAAAAATTGTTGGTTTTTTTTTTTTTTTTGTGGCTATTCAGTTTGGCTTTTAGGAAGTTTAAAACGACATATAGCTGAAACCAAAATACAGCAGTCTAATTTGTACAATCCCACAGAGTCTTAATCATACTTCAAATGCTCCAGTCACTCCACCACCATCAGCCTTTGTGTCTCAACATCCCTCCTCGCTTCCATTTGAAGGAAAAAAAAACAAAAACCAGCTGACTCATTACAGAGAAACACAACCAAGCAACAGCAAAACAATAAAAACGTTTCAGGTCTGACTCGCTCACTTTGAATTACATGAGTTTTGTTGGATGTCCAGGTAAATCCCACCTGATCCTGGGGTAGCATGGCATTTGCCTGTTGCATGGCAACCACAGTAAATAATGTTGGAAATGATAAATATCTTTTTAAATAACACAAATGATCTCTTAAAAGATCATCCTTTAATACCTGAAATGTTTTGCCTTTGAATACCAGAGAAATCTTAATAGATCACTTAACTGACTGACAGAAGTATCTTTTCATGTCACAAATAAGCAATGTTCATTTTAATGTGCCCTTTTATGAATAGACCCATTCATTAAAAAGGGCTACATTATGTTATAAATATAAGATTATAATCATAAGGAGGTCATCTATAAAAACACAAATCTTTTCAACTGTCTCCAATTTGGAAGTCAGGAAACGTCTTTATGCAAATGGACAATTATGATGCACAGAACTTGTTTTGGCAGTGTTCAAAAAGATAAACTGTCATAATCAATTTTCCTGCTGGCTCATATTCACAACAGCCCCCCCTCTTTAGAGGTTAAAAAGAACCTCAGAGGGGTCTCTCTCTGAATGAACCACAACGAATGAAGCTTCGAAAAGAGCTGGGAATACTTGGGGAATAATTCTCCACTTGCTCATGGTTCTCAGAGGAAAGGGCACACCATTGGTGTGTGTGTGTGTGACCTATTTTTCCAGTTGCATCCGTCAGAAGTGTGGCTGCAGCTGGTGCTTGAGAGTTCCCTTTTTGAGAAAGAATGTTTTCAAAAGTCCGCCCTGTCACTCATGCACATCGGTGTCACATTTTCCTCAGGCATTTCTCTTGGCTGGCCTGCTTTAACATTCTCTGAGAAAAAAAAGAATTCAAGTAGAAAAAAAAACAAAAAACATTACAAATAGGGAGCATAACTGCATGTCTGGCAGCACAAGACATTCCTGACAGGACCGAAGTAGTAAAGCGCCGTCTGGTTCAGAGCTCTTACTCAAAACAGAGTTTTAAGCTGGTCGAGAGAAAGGGAGGCCCCTAGATAAAGAGGAGGGCTGGGACAATGGTTAACCACAGAGTGGAGCATGTCGTTTAGGGCTGAAGCCAGGCGGCACGACATCACAAAGGCTCCCCCTGCAAAACAGTGCTGCTTCCCCGGCAGTCAGGGCCAGTATGTATCCGTGATGAGGGCTTGGCTGACCAAATTACACCCTTGAAAGCTTGAAAACACCGGCTGTGTGGTTTTACCATTCAGTTAGCAGTTCATCTGCCTCTACTGTGTCACTGCCAGCATACATCCTGTCCTTGTTTGTGTGGGGTTAGAACTTGCAGTGACTCAAATGGTGGCAGAAGGGTGTTGCAACATGCTGAGTTTCATTAGAAAGGTCATGTTTCTGTATCAGTGTTCTCATTAGTGTTCTGAAGAGGGAAGAAGAAACTGCAAAAAAAAAAAAAAAAAAACCAACACAAATTTAGTGCTTTGTGAAATCTGTAACATGTAGAAATTGTCTGTTTTTGATTAACTCTGTGGACGAAAGTGAAATAATGTTGCCATCAAGCAAAATGCTTTGTGTTAGTCATGTTTTTTGTTGATCTGAAGAACAGACATGGCAGACCTCAGGTATAAATTTGGTATGTTTGAGCTGATTATGAAAGATTTTTTTCTCTTTTGATAGCAGATTCTCATAAGTTCAGGAAATTTCCGTCCTCTTGTGAAGGGACACCACTCATTCTGTTGGTGATAGCTTTGCAGAATAGGCTTTTCTCTGTTCACGAGTTGGAGGCATCGTTGCTGCTGATGACAGCAGTACAAAGAGGAATCAAGTTTCGCTTGTGGCTCCCACGGCCACGGAGGATCTGTAGTCTGTCTGCTAGTGTCGGGTTCCTCTTCAGGAGAAATGTTACTCCCTTACTTTGCTCAAGTGGTGGAGTACATTACCTTCCCATTAAATCAGTTTGATTTCACTGTAAATCCACAGAGCAGACATTTATGAGAGGTCACATGGACAGCTCATGTTACCAACTTGGCATGGAGCCTCAGTGTTTGTCTTAACCCCCCTGCTAAAGTGAGCCTCTTTTTGTCTTTATGCTGCTGCTCTAAATATATTTAACACGTTCTTTACTAAACAAGTTCTTTCAATATAATTGATTTTTGTGGTATTTCCGGTAAATTTTCCAGTAAGAGCTTCCTTGAAACAACTAACTCATAAATCCACAAGCTGTTCACAGACAAAGCAGATAAACCCACATATTACTAATGAATAAGAAGGAAATTTAGCACATATCTGTACATATCTGCTTTAAACTTCACATTTCTCTAGATTTTTCATGGAGGCCTTCTTAGAATGTTTTGCTGCAGCAGTGACTTCATGAGATGTTTGTTTTGAGGAAAAAGCAATACTTTTATGTGTAAATGGTCAGTTCATTAAATTTTTCTTTGTTTTTTTATGTTTGTTTTTTTTTTTAAATGCACAGAGATCCGTAATCAGCTGGTGGAGCAGTTTAAATGCCTGGAGCAGCAGTCCGAATCTCGTATTCAACTTCTGCAGGACTTGCAGGAATTCTTCCGCCGCAAAGCTGAGATTGAACTGGAATACTCCCGTAGCTTGGAGAAACTGGCTGAAAGGTTCTCCTCCAAGATCCGCAGCTCTAGAGAACACCAACAGTTTAAGTAAGTTGTCCTGCATGTGTGTCTTCTTGGCACTGTTTCACATATGTGTGTGTGTCAAATGCTGCAACACTGTCACACTGGAGCTTCCTCGTGTTGTTTACATTCACAGATTCATCTTTAAACTCACTTAAAATCTTTTTTTTTTTTTTTTTTTAAATCAAATTACCATTTTTCCTCTTTCAGTTAAGACCAAACTCACATTTTGGCTTTCCATAGTGAATTAATATTCTAAGAAGTGTTACCAATATTATATGCCAAACAAATTTTTCTTAAATGCTAAAAAATAGACATATATGGTATTGGTGTTATGTGATGCTGTTGTGGATTAGAATATTTCTACACTTCATTGAACACAATCACACGTTAAATTGCATGAAAGTGATAAAATTGTTTTTAAAAACTTTTCCTTTTCATAGAATTTGACATCTATTCTTTCATTGAGGGGAAAAAATAGTCTTCCATTTGCCAAGTTCAAAGGCAAAAATGACAAACGGATCAAAGAAGTGAAGTAACCAGTGGCTGAAGAGGCGACTGAACATGATCAGATGGAAATCAGTTCAACCAAAGCCTTGACCCATTTACATCTGGGCCTGTGAACATTCTCAAATATATGCCACTGAAGAACTGTGGCATCTTCTGCCCAGAAATCATAGCTAACACATTGGTACACGAGTCATGCAGAGCACTAAATTGAGCTCTGCTGCTTTCAAAATCAAGTACCTAGGGCGAGCAGGCGAGCTTAGTTCAGACTTGTACTGGGAGGACAGACTCAACTGTGATCTGGCAGCAGAGCTCAGGCATATATCTACACCGACATTTATGATGTCCACCTGCAGCTCTGTTTTTGGAAATGGATACAGCACCACTGCATTTTCCCACTCTTACTTTCAATCCTGCTTTGGTGCTGGAATTTGAAAAATGGAGAAGCCTTCTTCATGTGTTAAAATAACAAAATGAATAGTTAAAGTACTCATTGCATTACAAGTAATACTCTGTTTAGTTGTATATTATCAGTAAAGATCATAATGTAGCTGCTCTTACTATTTGTTCAATTCTAATGCATAAATAACACAATTCAATGCAGTGTCATATAAATTTAGGCTATTGTGGTTCATGTTTCAGTATCAGTTGGAAAAAAAGTGTTTTGCAGACAACCAGAAATAGTCATTTGGTTTAATATTCTTTGCACTGGGTGGACAAGTTGATGGAGAGTTAATGCATATGCAGATATATTGTATGTAGGAGAGCACCGTTTGTGTGAGGTGCGCAAGGATTTAATTGGATAATTGAGTCCATCTGTGCTTGAAGACAAAAGACTTGGCTGATAGTAGACAGAGCTGTGCTGCAGCTGCTGCAGCACCACTGTGGCTTAACCTTGGACTGTACAGTTGATCTTATCCACTTTGAAAGAGCTGCTTAAATGCATTTAGATTTACATTAAATAAAGATTCACCAAGAAGACATATCAGTTCTTGAACTTATGTACCTCATGTACCATGTGCTGCACACTTTTGCTTTAAAAAAAACCCCTACAATGTGTGGGTGGAATGGAAGAAACCACAACACTACAGCTGATGTAAGATTCAGACACAAAACTTGCAGTACCTGGCATTCATACAACACCTCAATCATACAACACCTTTAAACTGATAATTTCATTTTCAGACTGACTTGTTGAGCTTTGTATAATAATTGAAAAGTTTGTTATATTACTGCACTTGTGGCATGAACTCCTGCCCAGCAGGGTGACCACAAATCCTGATAAGCAGCCGTGACACATCTTTTGTTGTGCATTTCTTACCGCTTAAGTACAGTTAAGTTAATGACAAGCCACCAAAACACCAAATTGGCCAAGGAAAGAAAAGCGCTTGGCTTTGTCCTGTTAAAACGCTCGGCTGGCGTAAAGCCCCATCATTTAGCATGCACCACCGAAAACACAAACAAGAGGCAAGCTGATGATGCTGTGGATTCTTACAGTACATTCAGAGTATTCATTTTATTTCTTTTGAATCTGAGTTATTATTTTCTTTGGCATTCATGTTTATAAATGCACAAAGAAGGATATGAATCACTTTGTCTATACAGCTTTACACATACAAAAGCTTTCATCCGAGTCTTTGCAGCGTTTTTATTCTGCGCATGCTGCTGTGATCAGCAATATTTGCGCAGTTAAACTTTTATTTTCTTACTGATTTTCACACACAATAGTCATCCTGACCAGAATGGACTTCCATATGTCCTGGATCGCAGCCTACAACGTGCTGGCTGAACCTTTGCACCGCTGATTCATTAGCAAGCCGAATGCCTCTGTGATTTACAGCTACTGCAGCTACAGCCACGCCGCAGCAGCCCAACCACGGATCATTTTGCACTTCCACTTTACCTCATTTGCAACAGTGAAAAGAAGCACTGAGGACTAACTGAGCTGCTGCTATATCCTGCAGTTACAATGCCGGTGTGCTATATTTAGTTTGCTTTACAGGAGTGAGTCACAGAAATGAGTTTGAGTTTGATTTTTCTCTTGTTTAGCTGCATATGGTACCAAGACTCAATTAATGATGATTAAGTGGTTATTTAAGTTTACTGTGAATGAGTTAACCTAATGAAATTCGGATTACATGTATGAAGGCTAGACCTACATGTCTACGGGTGCCAGGATCCAAGGTTATAAAAGGCTGATTTTTATGTGTTGAGGAAGCCATATGAACGAAGCAGGGTGCTTCTGACATTAATGTTGGTTGCTTTGATTTCACTTATTTTTTGTTGACCAAGTTAAGAAGTTATGTTTTTTTCCTTTTCAATATATATTTAATTGTAAAATGCACCCTTGTGTTGTGGTTATTTTTGTTTTCTGATGCCCTGGTCACACAGCCTATCATCCTGATTGGTTTGAGAACAGAGGGTAAGATACACGGATTAGTTTTGACATTACCACCTGCCTAATATTAAATTGGTCCTCCTCATATAGTCAAAATAGCTCTGACCATGTAGAAGATTGACAAAGATCCTATGAGGATCTCCTGGAGTGTCTGGTACTGGTACTAGCAAAAGATCCTTTAGACCAGGGATGTCCAAAGTCAGCCCTCAAAGACCACTGTCCTGCAGGTTTACAATGTGTCCCTGTTCCAACACACCAGGCTCACATCAGCATCAGCCAATGACGTTCTGCACAAAGACTGATTGGTTTGAGTCAGGTGTGTTGGAGCAGGGATGCATGGAAAACCTGCAGATCTAAAGCTGGACACCTCTGCTTTAGATCCAGTGGGTTGTGGAGTTGGGTCTTTGTGAATTTGAGCTTCCTCTAGCAGCTGCCTTCAGATTGGGTTTGAGGACGTTTAAAAGCCTGGTGAACGTCTCAGACTTTTTGTGATGTTCTTTTGAACACATCTTAAACAGCTTTCATTGCTGTCCTGTTGGGGGAGGCTGGTTTAGGATGCACATTTTTCCAGATCATTGGATTGTAATGAGGGGAGCAGCATACTAATGTAACCTCGCACTGGTTATAATGTTGTGTGGGATTGGTATAGATAGTATCAGATTGCTGTATTTATGAGTTGTGTTGACTTTGAAACCATATTTACTGACAGAGTGGATGCCTCTGTGCATTCTTATTAAATGGCTGTGTGAAATAAAGCATCGCGCTCTGGGAAAATATCCAAGGCTTTAATGGTGTTTTAAAAACAAGCAAACGAGCAACTTGTATAGCTTAAGCCTGATTCGTTGTAACACAGTTGTTAAAGTAAGACTCCTCTCTGGTGGTTTGTGGGGCAAAGGGTAAAAGGTTGAACCATATCTCTTTTTGGCTTAGTTTGTTTAAATAAAGCTGCTGTTGTCAGGTTGACAAGCCCGACTGGTACATGTGTTACCACCCAGTGGTCTAGGGGTAAGAGCCACAACATAAAACAAATGTGCCAGACCAAAAAGTGTATTGGGAAACTTTATTGTCCCACCGAAAAATAAAAAGAAATCAATACAGGCCCAATTGGAAGGGCAGGGCAACCAAAATATAGAACAGAGGTGGTTCTAAACACAAACAATCAAACACCTGTAAACTCAAGTCACTAAATAGTGAAAACAGCAAAGATCAAAAGCTTCACAAAAACCAACAATATGGTAGACAAGGCTGTAAAACCAACAACCGAAAAACCCAGTCTCAAAGGGGGCAAGCTGCAACCACCACACAGCTGCCCCAGAATGAAGAACTTGGCGCTCTTTTATCCTGATTGGAGAGGTGTTGAATCCTCATTGGAGCAGAGATCAGCCACTCAGAGATGCCGACGAGACCAGATGATGTGGAGGATCCAATCCAAGCCAAAGATGGTTTCCAGGGCAGCTGTAACAACATGTCAGCTCATAAGAACAGATGAATAAATTCACCATTAACTCCACCTTCCTCTGAGCAGCCATTTGTAAAATGCTGGTGCTCTGTTTCTTCTCAAAAAGTGCTAAATTGTGTACAAATTCGCCATGCAGGATATTTTAAACCTTTTTAAAACTAGTGGCAAGGCGAATTTAAATAGCAATGCTAGTGGCAAGGGTTTGTGCGCCCCTTGTCTTTTGAAACTGTTCATCTCGTCCTCATTTTCTTTGGCTGTTTCATTGATAAGCAGCAGGCAGGCAGTGTGAAAGGGATTAAAGGCCTTCTCAGAGCGGAGTCCTGGCTTGATAAATACGGACTTCCTTCTGGAAATTCTGGCTCAGACACATCAGAGGCTCTGGGTGATTAGATGGTGGCATTCAGTGCAACCATAACTAAAGCACTGACACTATTCTGTACAATGCTGGCTTTTTCAGGTGATGTGGTTCATGAAGACTGCTCGCTGAATCAATCCTGCTTTGTTTCCCCTTACACATCCATAATCTCGATGTCTCGTCTGTGTAATGGTCTTCACATAGATCATATATGAAATCATTGTAAACAGCTAGGCTGTGCAGTTGGGATTTGCTACGTTTACATAGGAGTTTTAATTCCTGTTTAATTCCAATAAAAGTTAATTCCGCTTTAAACTGATAAAAAAAAAAAGACCATGTAAACACTTAATTCCTAATGCAAATTTCTATTCAGAATTAAACTTAATTCCAATGTAAGTGGCCACTTTATTCACATTTTAGTTCCGAATTATTTATTTCCTCTGTCATGTCAACTTTTATTCCGCTCTAAGTTAATTCGTTCTGAGCATGCTCGTTACCTTGTCCTGTCCCGATGACGCGCCTTGTTTTGCCTCACGTGTTCGGTGATCTATCTTTCTTCTCCTTTTCAGTAGCTGCAAAAAGTAAAGTAGTATGCTCGTGTTAAGCTGCTACTTCAAATTTCTAATAAAAACATAGCAAAACTGGCACTTATTATGTAGTTTTCCCAAGTTACGACTGAAAAGACGAGAAGCAGGATACCAACTTTGTTTATTATGTCATACGTCATACGTCATACGTGCAGCCTCTGTCCAATCAGAACCCTTCCCAACCTCCCGCTCTAAAGAGGAATTATGTAAGGACGTGTTTCATGTAAACCTTCTTTTGGAATCATTATTTTCATGTAATCTCGTAGGAGAATACGTTAATTCCGAATTATTTAATTCCGAGTGGTTAATTCCGAACAAAAAAGCATCATGTAACCATACTGTTGAGATTGCTGTCATAGGATGCCAGAAACTTGTTCTCATCTCTACTCCTGTTCCCTCACACTTCTCTTGAGACTCCCAGAACTCAATGTTTGCCTTTTTCAGGGTGTTAATGATATCCTGTGTATAACTGCTAAGGTCATTAAGCCATCTGATACCAACCCTTTCCTAAACCCAGAAGACGCATTGATCTGCAGGTACTCTATCAATAGCAAGGAGACGTGGAGACAGAGTAGAGGTGGAAGAATTTATCTTGCTTTGTGTCTGTCTTTCGTGGCAGCTACTCCTCTAGATAGAGAAAAAGCAAGCATCTCTGTGCCATAAACAAGTCCAAGAGTTACAATTAGTACTGTGTTAACAGACTTGTCTCCCAAAGATGCTGTTGGTACAGTGCTCAGGCCTAATTAATAACCTTCTGCTCCTAATTCCTGGGAAATTAGGGCAGCAGCAAGGGAACAAGAGCTCTCGTGTCCTTTGTCTTTTTCTCTTGCTTTCTTCCAATTCTTCTGTCCTGAGCATCAAGAATCTGAACCACTTCCATTTTCAGACATTTTCATTCCTAGATTTAGGTTTTGTAGATTACATGTTAGACGTGTTGCTGGTACTTAAACATTTAGAGGTAAAAATGCCAAAGATGCAAACATAATTAGCAAATGATGAAGTGTAAACGTACTAAATTAGTGGTATTTAAATAATACAGCTTCACCTGCTAAACATGGTTTTGGTTGTTATGAGCATGTTACCATATTAGACTGCTAGCGGTTCAGTTTAGGAACAAGTTTTCTGTTTCTAGTTTGTAGGAAATGTGAAATGAGTGTTGTACAAGGGACCGCAGATTGACCAGCATTTTAAATCATGAGATAAGATTTATATTTGTGGAAATGTTTAGTGCCTGGTTGAAAAGCTGAGAAGGATGCAAAAAGAGGACTGAACTGGGAGTCCGGCTGAGATTAGAGATGAGATTAAGCATTTCTGGCCACTTTTAGGGATTATCGGAGAGGAGAGGCGCTTGTTCCTTGAATCTCTTGACTACAAACAGAAATTATATACTGACGAGTGATAGCACCAAAGACACATGGTTTCGACAAGCAGTGGAAAGTACTGGGGCTGGGCGATTCCACAACCTTTGATATCGATCTGATGCCAATAAATAAATTTCCCTGTAAATACAGGGAAAGTATTGTCGATACCAATACCTTAAAAAGCTTGAAATCCGACAATTAGTAATTTTGCCTTTAAATATTGGCCATGGCTGTGATCATAATAAAACAAAGATTTTTGTCAAATAAGATTTTGACTAATAAACAGGCAGTACTGAAACTTCATCTGTAAACAACATGAAATAACACAAAGAATGCAACGAAATAATAAAATACTTTTATCACATACAATTGTTTGTAAAAAAAAATATTAAGCCAACCGTGCTAATTTGCTAAACAGCAACAAAACCTACCACTGGTTTACTGTCAAACATTTTTGGCATTTTGCCACCAAAGACCTCTGCGAGAAAAATATCGATCTTATCACTCTGGTTTTAAACTACACTGATACTAACTTTGGTATCGGTACTATTGATATTTGGATCCATCCACCCAGCCCTAGAAAGTAGCAGAGGTGTACAGGAATATGTCTGCAGCCCTTTCGACACACCCCTTTGCAGTTTATTGCTGCACACATGCCAAACAGATGCAACTTGATGCTGAATCAGTGTCTGCTGCATACATAAAGCATTGTGACAACAAGGTTGTTGGTTAAACCGGTGTTTTCCCAGATGCTACGTCTCCTTTAGTGATCCTTACACACCCTGAAAATAGTGAAAATTGTCTTTGGAATGCAACAGCATTGGTTTTGATTTTGATACAGCATATCAGTGTCTTATCATTACATTAGTATGTAGTGATTGCAACATTAAAGTGTGTTTCAGTCTCTTTATTGTGTTTTTAAGACAACCATCGCTGAGATGATGATGTTAACTTGTTGTTAACAGCAGAAAGATAAAGCATTACTCCGTCTCTGTGGGAAAGACGTTGCCTAGAAGTACATAAACAAATTTATTTTATGATATATTTGCTGCTGTATACCCATTGTGTGGGGAGGAGGATGTGCTGGTGTTCGTATCCTCCCAGCATGATAAAAGTTCATTTAGAGGCACAGTAAAGTAAGAAATAATGGTGAAAGCTCTCTGCAGTGACTACATACAGTATCGGCTTCATTAGATGTGATTAGCATTATGGAAGCTCTCTGGAGGGGGTGTCTTTGATGTTGGTGCTGCTTATCCCTTCTTCTTCTCAGTGAACCCAATCCCCCACTCCGCTCTCCTGCTCTCATTTCCCCCTCGTCCTCTTTGCTTCTTCCCCCCTCCGGTTGGTTGATTGATTAATACTCTGATAGGATCCAGATGAGGGTATGGGTTTGAAGGGATTGTTTCTCTGTGTGTGTGTTTTGATGTTTATTTGCTCGGTCTATCTTTTTGAAAGCACCGTAGTCAGAGACAGTTTAAACTGATTATACAGCAATAAGAACTCATGAATCTCTGGATCATTACGGTCACCAGTATTATAAATATACCCACTACTAGCCACTGCATGATTTGGTGCATGGTAACGGGAAAAGAGGACCCGGTTATATGGGAGGGGAATAAAACTGGAGCAAAATAGAAGTATGGTCAGGACAGAGTTAATTGTAAATGGAGCAAATATCAGTGTATGTACACTATCATCATCAGCCTAAAAGTATCATTAATTTCCCTAAAACAACAATGTACAACATTCTTGTCAACTGCATTTGGTTTGAATTAGGACATATCAGCAGGCAGGCATTAATAAATTAGGATAGTGAACTTAATAAGGGATACTTGCTATATTTTAACTCTGTGTATGTTCTCATTGTTGATAATAAAAGTTTAAAAAAAAATTCCTTTTTCATTGCAAAGTTTGTTTAGTTTGTTACATAAGCTCGGTAGAATAATATTTATTAGAAAAGTACACTGAGTCAGTGTTCAGAAGATGCTCTTTATAATAAGACATTGGGACTTCTGTAAGGCCGTGATCACCACTGCAAGGGTGTCGGGACTTTTTCCAGCCATGCCCCAAAAACATGCAGCCAGCCACTTCTTTATCTTTCTTTATTTTCATCAGAGTATCCATGGTGACAACAGGAAAGACAGCAGTATTCCTGAGACAAATTATTAGAAGCACAGACACTGAAACAGCTGGGTATGGAAATGAATTAGAAAGTAGGAGTGTACACTACAGACAGGGATGAATGAACACTGTGCCGTATTCTGAGCTGAAACTTGAAAAAACATTTTCTAAACGCTGGGTTGTTATATTAACATGTTCAAAATGGGGATGATATCAAATAGTTAAAACATCAGTTACTTGTTCCAGTCTTGATTTTGTTCCATAATGTTCTGACAACCCCGTATCCCTCCCATGATTCCAGGAAAGACCAGCATTTGTTGTCTTCCGTAAACTGCTGGTATCTGGTTCTGAACCAGACGCGACGTGAGAGCCGAGACCATGCGACCCTCAGCGACATCTACACCAACAATGTGATCGTACGCTTGGCGCAGATCAGTGAGGATGTCATCCGCCTCTTCAAGAAGGTCAGTGAGAGTGTCTTCCCTTCCTCTCTGTGCTTTACTGCCTACTTTTCATCAACCAGAGTCTGGAGACCAAGCAGACTTTATGCAATGGAGCTTTTTTATTCTTTGTGATGCGGTGCGGTTGATATAAAGTGCAGCTCAACATTTCTAAACATCACTGACAGAGTCCCATTCAGTCCGCCGGCTGATTTAGTGGAACTATCCATTTGGCTGTTTGTCTGTCTGCCTGTTGTTTCCTCTCAGAACATATTTACAGGCTGTCAGGATGCTTTCACACTGCAGAGTTGTGCAGGCATGTTTGCCTGCTTATCTGTGTTTAGCTGGTGTGGATCAATGACATAATCAGGATCTCTGATGATCTCTGATTCCCTGTGTTACTTATTTCAGACTTCATCTCATTTCATAGATGAGGCGATACAAGTTTGTGCTCATAAAGATTACCTGCAAAAATTCATTGATAAGTTTGGTTTCAGACCTCTCAGAGCACGGTGGATTTTGGGGGCTGAAATGTTTTATGTAGTTATTGTGTAAGGATGCAACAGTACCAGCCTTTCTTAATTGAACCTTAATTTGTTAACTTGGAAATTATAGGTTGTTTTTTTTTTTTTGTGTGAATGCACAACCAAACTCTGATGTATTAAAAAAAAAAAAAAAAAATTATGCATCATGTGAACCAAATGCAGGAAATAGAATACAACTCGTGTGATGAAAATGAAACTTTCCCTGCATTAATCAATAGATGAGTGATTTTTGTGTTGTTTGATTGTTTTGTCTCCTTCAGTAATTCAGTCCTGCATCAGTCGAGAAAGGTTTAAAAGGTTTGGTTCATTTGACTTGTGCAGTGTGAAAACGAAGTTGGACTTGCTGTTGCAACCACCTGAACGAGTCCCTTAACTGCATACAGTCTAGCGCACTCTTAGGTGACCTAGTCTACCTACACATTGCTGCTCCTACATACAGAAGTACCCCAAACATTTTTCAACCCTTTAGAAGTGCTGCAGAACTTTGGCAGATTTTATGGCTCTTTCAGCATCAGCCTTAAATCCCACCTGCATTCTGAGCCCTATTCAGTGAAAAAAAAGTTAGTCCAACATTGACGCTTGTCTTATAACTTTCTCTGTTGTTTTCTCTCGTTCTTTTCCTCTCTTGATCTCATGAAGTCCTCTTGTGTGCCATTGATGAATCAACCATGGCATTCAAATGGCTAGCGTGTTCATGTCCAGTCGCTAGCGTTTGATCCGGAGCGTAAAGCAGAACTCAACTTTTACGTTGAGTTTTACACCGTGTTCTGTAAACCAAAGGTGTGACGTGTGCAGCCCTGTGATTGACCGGCGATGTGTCCAGGGCGCACCCCGCCCCTTGTCTTCTGCTGGGGAAGGCTCCGTCTTTCCAACGAACCTGAATTAAACTAAGCTATATTGAAAATTAATGAATGAAAAAATGAATGTTTGACAAGAGTTAATATATACAATAGAAACTATAGTTAATACTGTAAAAAGGAAAGTTAACACTTTCCTTTGGCATTGAATTCCAAACCACAGATGTAGAAATAGCTCAGGCAGCGTTGCTTCCATTAATTTATTAAATCAAATAAACCAAATGGGGAGCAGGAAATTAAAGAGTTAAGCAAAGCGATTAATACAACACCTAAACAATGCTGCCAAAGAGAAAAAATAAAGACTGAGAGTCAGCATTATATAGGCTACTTGCATTTACTTTGGCATATGTTCAAATGGGACCTTTTTATCCTTTCTAATGTCCAAGGCTTTAATAATTAATGCTGTAACAACATTTATTTGGTATATTTAAAATTAGAAATGTGCTCAGTGCTCAGAGCACTGCATAACAAATTGATGAACTCAGTGTTTTGTCAATGTTTTTCTATTTACATTTACAGATATTAAGTTATGTACATAAGATAAAATATAGCTATGCCAATTTTGTCTCCTTCATAATGCTCTTTTAATAGAACCAGTCTTTTATAGTGCTGGATTGTGAGTGAGTAGTCATGGTGTTGTAAACAAACCAAGCATCTGTCTTCATGTATCATTTCAGATTTTTATGTCATCATTTAAACAGATAATAAAGCTATAAATAATCATATTTTTACATCATTAACATGAAAATTCAGGTAACAAAATGGCTGAACTTTTAAAATGTGACTTTAAACAGTCCTGCTATGTACATATTTTATTACTGATGGCAGTGTTGTCTATGAGCTCCGTCTGGTGTTGGTAAGCTCCCAGATGGAGCTGGTAAGCTGTCTGACTGCTGGATAGTCCACAGAGTATTGAAAGCAGTTTGGGCAAAATGAACCAGACTCTCCCCTTTGGCCCAAGGCGCTACACCCCCTACTAGTGTGAGCAACATCTGGCTCACTGTCAGCGCATTGCAGGGATAACTGAGGTCTTATCCAAACATTAGAAGCCTGTTTTCACCTTGCAGGCTTTCCTGTAGGTGAACAACACTCCACCTTCTAGACTTTATTCACATACTCTGTTTGTATGTATGCTTGTCTTTGTTAGAGCTAAAAACAGAGAAATACTATTTATTTCGAGCCAGATGCCCTCAGGTTTTTTTTTTTTTTTTTTTTTTTTTTTTTTTTTTTTCCTTTTTTTTGTCTTGTCCAGCATTTAAGCAAGCAGACTGATGTTCTGGATGCTGTGTTCTGCTGAGCAAATTTATTTTGCCAAGGGGAACTTTTGTAGATGTAATGATCCCCTTGTATTTCTTGATTCTTATTTTATTTTTCAATTTGTTTTGGATAATAGCTTGTATTACAGAGTTTATGCTACTGGACCCGACCGGAAAGGACAGGAAAGGGGCAGAAAGAGAACAGAAAAGAGAACATAAAAAAAAAAAAAAAAAAAAAAAAACGAAAGAAAGAGATCAATGCATACATGTATATGCACATACATACCCACCTACATATATATGTATATACACTCGCACATACATTATATATATACATATATACATACATACATACATATACACATACATACACATGCATACACACACATGTACACATACATGCATACATAAAGATAGATATACATACATACATATACACATACATACACACACATATATATATATATATATATATACATATATACACATATACATACTCACATACATACACATACACTCACACATATGCATACATATATACACATACACATACACATAAGTACACACACATACCCACCCACACACATAAATATATACACCCACACAAGCCAACTCTAGATTCGTGGAGAACAAAACCGTTGACAATCATGAAGACCAGAAACTAGCAAGTTAAGTCAAAAAGACAGAAAGAGAGGTACCTGCTGTTAGTGAATAAACTTGCTGGATGACTCAGTGACTGTGACACATGCAGAACATTCATGCAGAACATTCAGAGTGGAACGTGTTTAGAGAAGAGTGATCATGCCAATGTGACCCCGCCCGCCTACAGCTAGAGGAAGGCCAGGAGAACCCAGAGACCCGGGTAACCGACAGTCACCCCCAGGTACAGATCCCAACCCCCCCACTCCAGAGCCAGCCATGCATCTGCCCAGGAGGTGGCGAAGGAGGTGCCCAACCAGAGTCCCCCGCAGTCAGGGGGAACAGGCCCCAGCAGGCCCAGGCCGGCAAGGGCCGATCCCGCCGGGCACCGGCCACCTAGGGCAGACAGAGCGCAGGCCCCAGGGCCCCAAGAGCCCGTGAGCAGCCCCCCGCCCCCGCAGGCAGAGGGCACAGCCCACACCGACGGAGGACCAGGATCCCCAGACCGCCACCCAGCGGCAGCCAGGTCGCACCCCAGCGCACCAGCTGCGCCCCCGGGTACAGGACACCACCCCCCCACCACCAAACCACACACACATATACATGCATACCCCGCCCCCCCCCCCAACACGCACTCCCCTCACACATATACATGCATACCCCCCCCCCCCCCAAACACGCACTCCCCTCTCAACCCCCATCCACACAACCCTCTGCAATCCATGCACATCATCCATAACATATACAACCCCACCCCACCTCTACTCACTCACCCATACCAAGTCACACGAACCCCAATCGCCCCCGCCCCCACACACGCTCACCCCCCCCCACACACACACACACGCTCACACCCCGCCACCCCATCCCTCTACTTCTACCCAACCACACATGCCCCACCAAACACCCCTCCACCACCCATAGCCCCCCTCCAAACTTCACCCTCACTCACACATCCCATTCCGCATATACACCCCCCCCTACACACACACACACACACACACACACACACATACCCTCACTCCTCCAACACAGGCACACCCCAATACAACCCACGCGCCAACATACCCCTCCACACACACATCTACTCATCCTCACACATCCCTATCCCCTACCCACCTATATCCCCAACCCTAATCCCCCCCCCAGCCATCCCACCATCCATCTGTAACCCCATACACCCACTCCCACACATCCTCACCTCACCCCTCCATCATGTCCCATGTGAGATACCTCAGAGGGGGCAGAGGACAGGATGGCCCCGATCAGGGCCCCCATAATTACCGCCCACCACTCCCAGCGTCCCCCCCACCACCCCACAGATGCAGCCGACCCAGCACCCCCCCAGGGCCGGCGACAACCCTCCTACAGCCAGGCCAGCCCAGACTTAGGCCTAATGGACGGCACTCTTCCCCCACCCGTACCCCCCCTCCAGTAAAGCCCCGAGAGCAGGGGCATGAGAAGACCCTATCGTCCCTGCCTCCCCCCCGCTTATGACTGATTGTGAAGTATGTATTAGTTGCAATTAAAACTGAGGGAATTGCCACGCGGTGCTGGGAGAGGGACCACCTAAGCAGCCCCGCCCACCATACACCGCATGCTCTTCCCCCTAATCATGTGAGTCGTCAGTGTTTTGGTGTTTGGTGTCTAAGTGTAATTAAAACTGGGAGGTGAGCCGAGGCTGGGTGCAGCGATCAAAACCACCTTGATGGCCTTTCTCACCACCCAGCGCCACGTGCACACCTCCCAATACCCTGCCTGTGTGTGATGGGGAGCGGGGAGGAAGAGGGGTTGAGGGATTTAAGTCTGGAGGAAAGTGAGCTTTCCTCCAGAAGGTGAGCCGCCCGCAGCACTGGGCATGCCCCCTACTCCCAGGGCCCCCCAAGGACCAGGACAAGCCGGGGACAGCCATCCCCGTAACCAGAGCCTTCGGCGACTCTAACCAGAGAGTCATCACCGACCCAAGAGGGGACCAACTCACCACATGCAGAAGGGGGGCACGAGGACAAAGAGGAGGCGGGGCGGCAGAAGGGGAATCCCAGACCGATTGTCCACCGCCCCCTCACTCACAGAGGACACCCCCACCTGGGGACATGAAGTCCCCACCTTGTCCACACATCGGCACCTCACACTGTCTCAGCACAAACCTACAGCCACACACACACACACACACTTCCGGACACATTCAGGTCCACCCAGCCACCCGTTCAGCCCACCCTTAAAACCATCCTCCTGACCCCCACGTCACATCCAAATCTCCCCCACTCCCATCCATCATATCTACACTTATCCACCAACCTACCACACACATGCACCACCCACTCCCCCATACATACACCCCTGCCCCCCCCCACACACACACAGACAGCACGCCCCCCCTCCCCCCTCCTCCCCCCCCATACACACACCCGTATACATGCACCACCGCCACTCCCCACATACACGCATCACCCCACTCCCCTACACACACGGCACTACCCCCCCCACAGACACCACGACACCCCCCCCCACACACGCATCATCACACTTCCCCACCCACACACATCCACATACCTATGTACCGCCACCAGTCCTCAACGCACACCCCCTACACACATCCCTCCATACACACTCACATCCCATCCACACTATCAAACACCCCCCACTCAACAAGTCCCAGGGTCGCAACCAGGCACCAGAGCACGTACCTGCCCGCCGCCGCAGGTACAGGTCAGCCCAGCCCCCCCCCGGCACAAGCCGACCCCCCACCCCCAAGAGACAGGGGACAACCCCGGGCACCGGAGCCCGGGACCCCGCCCAGCCCACCCCACGGCGGCACAGGCGCCCGTTACGGAGTCACGCCCGCCAACCCATCCCCCGCCAGCGACCTCGCCCCGCCGCTGCGCGGCAACTCCAGCCGCTGGCCCATCCAGGTCCACAGTAGGGCTAGAAACCTAGCCACTCCAGCAATGGAGCAGTCAAAATCCCCCCCCCAGGAGCCCACCACAGACCCACAGCCCCCAGAGAACCCCAACCGGCCACCAACCCCGAGCGCAATAAGGTCACATTCTCCCCCCATACTAAGTGATGGAGCTGATCACAGGGGACCAGAGGGAATAAAGTTCAGCTGACTGATCTCTTGAGGAGGCAGACATCATCTCCATACTGATGTGATCTAATAAGAGATTTCTGAACTGCTGGATACACAGACTTTGTTTGCTTTTCCAGTTTAGAAGGATAGTTTTCTTTGCGATACATAAACTGGTGAGGATTAAGTTTGCAGAATTAAATTCTATGTTAATTTCACCCAAGTAACCCAGTAGGCCCAGTTTGGGGTTTGTAGGGATGTTACATTTGAAGCAATTTGACAGATCTTTACATACCTGAAACCAGAATTCCTGGACAGGTGGGCAAGACCACAAAGCATGGTAGTAGCTGTCAATTGTGTTGCCAGTGCAGTGTGGACAGATGTTTGATTGTGACAGACCCATCCTGAACATCCTGTGTCCTGTATAATGAGTTCTATGCAGAATTTTAAATTGTATTAGTTGCATGTTTGAATTCTTAGTCATTGTAAATGTATTTGAACAGATTTGTGACCATTCATTTTGGTCAAAGTTACTGGATAAGTCTGCTTCCCATTTAGAAGTTGGGAGACATATGGAATCGTCTAGCTTTGATAGTAATCTATATATTTTGGATAACAGTTTCGGGGCATTGAGATTTAAGAATTCTGCAGCCCTGATAGGTAGCTGCAAGTTTAATTGATCAGGGGTGTATTTCTTACCTATAATAGATTTAAGTTGGTGGTATTCTAAGAATTTTGTGCTGCTGATTTCATATCGTGAAGTAATTGTATCAAAAGGGAGAAAGTTCCCATTTTCTATTAAATGTTCTAACTGTTTTATTCCTTTATTCTTCCACTGAGGGAAGTTTATCATTTTCCGGTTTTGCTGGATGTCGGGATTGTTCCAAATAGGTGTAAGTTTGCATGGAATAAGCAAGGATTTGGTTAGTTTAAGAAATTCCCACCAGGCCATTAGTGAGGAGCTGATATTAATGCTTTTAAAGCATTTTTGGCGTTTGACAGCTGTGCTGATAAATGGCAGGTCTGAAATTGCCATATCCTCACACATAGCTTCTTCTATATTAAGCCATGGTTCATCTAGATAGCTAGGTTTAAGCCATTTAGAGATGTATTGTAGTCTATTGCTTATAAAGTAATTTTGGAAATTAGGCAAGTCTAAGCCACCGCTATCTTTAGTCTTCTGGAGTGTTTTTAGACTAATCCGTGGTGGTTTGTCTTTCCAGAGAAATCTAGTAACATTAGAGTCCAGTGATTTAAACCAGGTGGAGGGAGGTTTAATGGGGATCATTGAAAACAGATAATTGATTTTAGGTAGAATCATCATTTTTATAGTTGCAACTCTTCCCATTAGTGATATGGGTAAAGATTTCCACCGTGTGAGATCGTCCTCAATTGTTTTTAGTAGAGGGACATAATTTAGCTTTATAAGGTCTGACAGTCTGGGTGAGATGTTTATTCCCAAGTATCTAATATCTCCTGACTGTAAAGCAGTGTCAGGAGTATTATGGAAGGAACAGTTGATGGGTAGAACGGTGGTTTTAGACCAATTAATGGAATATTCAGAAATTGATGAGAATTTATTGATGAGTGCGATTGTCTGACAGATGGATGATTGTGAATTTTGAAGGAAAAGTAATACATCATCAGCATAAAGACTGGTCTTATGCTCCATATTTCTACAGTTAATGCCTTTAATGTCTTTGTTTTGTCTAATGCTAGCTGCTAAGGGTTCAATAAAGATTGCAAAAAGTGAGGGGGAGAGTGGACAGCCTTGTCTGGTGCCTCTCTGCAATCTGAAGCTGTGAGAAGTTTGATCATTTGTCCTGACGCATGCATTTGGATTGCTATACAGTATCTTTATCCAGTGAATAAACGATGAGCCAAACCCGAATTTTCTTAATGTTGCAAATAAGAATTTCCAGTTCACCCTGTCAAATGCTTTTTCAGCATCTAGAGAGATTATTGTAGTTTCCAGGTTATGTATGGTGGCATAATCAATTAGATTTATTAGTCTGCGCGTATTAGTGGTGGAATGTCGTCCCTTGATAAATCCTGTTTGATCAGGATGTATGATAAGTGGAGTTATTTTTTCTAGTCTTGTAGCAAGCACTTTACTGATTATTTTAAGATCTACGTTGATGCCCTCAGGTTGCTGTTTTAGTATTTAAAAAGATGAATGGTGCTTGTAATTCTAGTTGGTAGACTTATTGGAAGGTAAAAGGTGATTTTATTTCAAATATTGTGATGGAGATTTGGTAAAAAATTAAAAAAAAAAAAAAAGAAAAAAAGAGAGCATTGATAGACAATCGACTAAAACTAGCTCAAATACGTGCTAAATATTTTGTTAGAATGTATCATTAACTGTTCGCCTTGTTCATTGTAACCAGTATGTTAACTGGATGATTTCTACAGAGTCTTGCTGGGATTATTTTCTGAAGGTTTCTTATGCCTCTGTGGAGCGGTTGATCAGAGTTGAAAGGGTGCGTTCAGAACAGCATGAAGGAAAATGATCCTCAATAATCCAGGTAAATTAGATGTGGCAAACCGAATCGAGTCTTAAAGCATTATTTCTTCTGCTGTGTGCTCCCTCCTGTCTTACTATGATTTGATGTAAGAAAATACATTTACAAACCACAGCAGGTATAAATGTTTTTATTGGTTAATTTTGAATAGGAGGTATTTCTTAAAAAATGTACATTCACAGACGTTATTCTGAGGACCCACTGATAGTCTTACAGTGTGTTGCATCACAGTTGTTCTCCTGCTGAATGAGCCCTCCCTGCTCCCCCATAAGCCTCTGCAGTGCAGGCTGCAGTCTGTCTCACCTCAGAGCTGCTGATGCATACAGATGCCGTTCACCCGCTCCTCCAGCCTTTCAGGATGTATACTATTTATCATATTCTCTGCTTGTTTGAGCAGGGCTTAACGTTTGCGCTCCAGGTACAAACACTGCAAACACAACAAATACATTCTGTATTACCAAGATTACTTTGTTTTCCTTCTTCATCTTCAAAGCACATTTAACAACTTAGTTAAAGAAAGAACAACTGAAGCAATTTCTTTTTTCTCCAGTTTGCCCCTCTTTTAGAGGTTAGTCTCTGACTCAGCAGTTGCATGTTTTTGCAAGCACCGTCATTAGATTCGGGCAGGGTGTGGACATGAAGGTTAACATTCATCTAAATGTGAATCTCTCTAAACTATGGGTGGATGTGGTTTGAGATAATGTGTGTTAAGTGTTTGCATGTATTGCTCATGTTGTGATGACATAAATTAGTTTGCTGTTGCCTCCCTTTTGGAGACAAAAAACCACAAATTATAATCAAGGCTTTTAGGATTTTGTTCAATAAAGGTTTGATTGTGTACATTTTTTAAGTTTCTATTTTGAATTATGCCTGTGGAGGCAGAGTAACTCTGAGAAATTTGTGTGAACTGACATTATTCATTTACTTGCAACTCCTTTGTCCCGACTTGCTCTGCCAGAAGCAACCCTGCTTTCATTCACAAATAACGTTTAGGTATTTTGCTGAGTCCTTATTCCAGTGTGAAAGACATGTCTGAGACATGTTGCGTGCAGAAGCAGAGTAACGGAGCTTCATCTGCGGTTTTAAATATAATTCTATGTACAGTATTGCAGCAAGTTAACTGTGCACTCATAAACTTTCCATCAAAGCTGTGCAAGCTGTTCCCTCAGTCACCCAGAAATAAAATGTTACTGACTCATAAGCATGTTCTTCTTATGAGTCATTGGTTTGATTATATTTCTCCAATATGTGTTCTCCAAATTTATGCCATAATATTAAATCAGTTTTTTTTTTATATGGGATGCATAGATTATACATATTTGTACGTTCACACGTCTCAGAGCTATGCAGGATGACAGGAGGAGGCAGATGCCTGTTCTCGTTTAGCTGATTGATCAACTCTTTTCTTCTTTTTATATTTGATTTAGAATTGAATCTTGGAAAGTGAGAAGCAAGTATGTGTGTTCTTAAAGTCATTTTTGCAACTGTGACATGTTAAATTTAAACTAAATGTCATGTCAGTGGTGTGCACGCTTTCTGTCCAGATTTATCTTGTTATAGGAGTGGGCTACTCTTGGATACACACTTATGGTTCCATCAGCACCACAATAAAGCATTTAGTTATAGCATAGTTATAACTATGTTCACAGCTCGGTTGCACATGTTGTGTTTAGATCAGAGAAGTGTTGAAGGCAGAAGGCTGCTGGGTTGATCCATATGTTGGTGAAGATGAAACGATGCATCACTTCTTGCAAAAATGAAATGTTATAAGTGAGGCAGTAAATAATCACTCCTAAGCAGGATGTATTGAGTGTTTACTCTGCAAATAGAGCTGACTTTGGATGTTGTATCATAGCATCTTGTGATAGCACTGTTAGGTCAGCAGATGTGATGCTTTCTTTCAGTTATTGTAAATGTGTGAGACCATCTCACAGATGTATCCTGTTGTTTGTGCATTTTCACACCTCTGTCTTTTTATAAAAGCATTTTACCTCACACACTTTTTTCGCTGTAACTTAATTCTCCCTCTGGTCAGGGTGTGTCCCCTGTTTCACAACAGGAGGCACGCTGGTGTAATTACTGCAAAGTCAAACCTCATGCGTTTTAAAAAGGATGAAATGTAGTTTGTGAGGAAGAGTTTGAGGCTCTGGGTGACCTCAGTGAGGTTTCACATATAAATCCTCCTTTTAAACACTTGTCCTATATTTTGTTTTGCACATAAAATGGAATTACAGAAAAAACATCAATAGAAATGTTTATTTTTTTTCTCGGAGGATGCCACATTTTGTTTTCAGTTTTTGACAGAGTTCACAAGTGTTAATGTTCACACATGCACTTGCAGGCGCATTTACGCTCAACCATGCAAGTTATAGATGAAATACAGTTGTGCTCATCCCTTTTCATTAAAGAAAAGGCTGAATTTTCAACAGTCACTCAAATAATGGAGACTTTTAAAAAGGAACAATAACTAAAAATTTGCAAAAATATAGTTTGGTCATATAAGACACTGTTTTTTCATTTAATTGAGTTGAAGAAAGAAAAACAAACAAACAAACAAATTGGTCCTGGACAAATTAGAGCACTTTTCTGTTGAACAGTGGGACAAAATACCTGTCAACAGGTGCAGAAGTCTGACTGAGAGGAACAGAAAACACCTGACTGGAGCAGAAACATTAAAGGATTGTTCAACAAAATATTAGTTTATGAGTGATGTAATATGTAAGAAATTATCTTCTTTGCTTTAAAAAAATTCCTATTGAACCATAATTAGAAAATAATGTAATGATTTTCATAAAATTTTATTCATTAATAATTTAGTCAATTTCAGCTTATTTTACAGGCAGCTGTTTTTTTTCCTTCTTTAATAAAAGGGGATGAATAAATATGAGCACAACTGTAGGTGCTTTGTAAAATAAATAAACATTTTAAAATGCAAGATGCAACATGAGAAAATTAGTTGTGAATATGCTTTTGCAGAACGATTGATTTCATCACCTCTCAGTGACAAGCAGAGATGGAGATCTGCTGAAATGAAATGTGGCTTCAACATGTAAACATGCATTCATTAGATACAGCACTGCTGTGCCACATAGTTAGTAATTTGACTTCTTTTAAATAAGTAGAATGTCCACTTGCTTCTGCCATCATACCGCCCTCTGACACCGTAAACTTTATAATACTCCAGTCCTTGTTCGTTGGAAAATAAATGTGCTAATCTGAGCCGACTCATTGATTAATTGGAAACTGTCGTGTTTCAGTGCCTGATGGAAAATCACGGCTTTACAGCTAAGTAGATTCTTGCTACCGGTTTCCGTGGTCATCAATCATGTAGTTTTAGACTTTTGTGTACAACTCACAAAAGTCTTAGCGTCAGCATAACTGACTGAGTTTGTTCAATCAGGGCAGTTCTGACAAATTCAGTCATTTGTTTTTCTTCCTTCTGTTTTTCAGAGCAAGGACATTGGGATCCAGATGCACGAGGAGCTGGTGAAGGTGACAAATGAGCTCTACACTGTAAGTAAACACACCGCATGTCCTACAGATTGATCTCTCACACCTTATCTCATCACTTGGCTCACCCGAATTCTCCTTCCTTCACGCTGGCTTTCTCACTATTTTACTTATTATTTTGTCATTCTTCACTGTCAATTCTTCCCCTTTTTTTCTGCACATTACTGAAAACTGTTTTGTGCCTATCTGTCTAAATTCCTCTTTAGAGCTTTTGTTTCAGGCAAATTCTTTTAATGCATGTTTTTCTTCTAAAAACTCTAAAACAAGTGAATAAGCACCTCATCATGCGGAGCATGCAGGCTGTGTTGATAACTGCATCCCAGCAGGAGAAATCTCTTTCAGAAATCTGCTACTTTGATACCATCACTGTTAGGCAATTGTTGCATCCTGATGCTTTTTGTTTCCTTTCCTGTAATTGGTTATGAGGTTAAATTGGAGAGACACTCATAAAAATGTGAGACCTAAAAGAGCAACTAAGAAGCAGATACTTGTTTCTGCAACACTGGACTTGCTCATTCATTTTAGGTCACTTCTTCCAGCTCGGCTGCTTTAGTGAATCTGATGCCACCACGTCTCTCTGCGTAGATATGTAGTCAGAATATCAACCAGTGTCTCTACTGTTACATGTTCCGTGTTTCCTTGCCGTTTACTCATACTTCTGCTTAATTTTTACGTCGGCTGAGAAATGGGAGCTCACATAGCCTCTCTCTCTCTCTCTCTCTCTCTCTCTCTCTCTCGCTGATATCTTTTCCAAACGCATTGCAACACATTTTCTCATATTTTTTCACAGCAAACAGCTCCACGGTGTCCCGCATCTGGATCCCGTCTGTTCTGATATAAAGTGAAAACACTAAACGCATATTTGGATGGATGTTGTCTGTCGTGCTGTGCTGCTAGAGTTTGATGACTTTATCGCTAAAGAAAACACTTTTGTTTTATATTAAATATTTGTTTTCATAGTTACTGTTAGAAGTGAAATGTCAGCAGCTTTAGCGAATAAGAAGAAACACAACATAATTAAAAGGGAAGCATAAGTGAAGTTAACAAATTTCCTTGGTTGTGTTTTTAAAAGAGGTGTGCGACATTATGTGTAGTTACAGCGCCTTCACATAACACTAGCACTTCTAATATTCTGTTGTAGTACATGCTTAAACTGGGAATTAACATTGTCTTAAAGAGAGCTTTGGTTGCTATGTGCTTTGTTTATTCCACTGCAACTTGTAATAGTTTCACAACTAGATTGTAAATAATGAGGATTTCCTGGAGGAGACCCTTAGAAAGATGAGGGCATGTCTGGGATGAGGAAACACGGTACTGCTGCTGCACTGAGACTCTCACACAAGCTTTTCCTGAGGATGGCTTAGTGCCCAAACCTGGACAAAGTCCAAGCAACTTCAGCAGTCTTCTGCCCCCTGAGGTGAAACAGAAAAGACAGCAGAGCTGCCTTTATATGACTTATTCATCTGTGCAGTGTGATTAGAGTCAAAACACCAAAGGGCAGAGCTGGCAGCTTTCCCTGATCACACCATCTGTAGACTTGGACCATACACAGACAGTGTTATGGGCAGCATGTGTTTACCAGTGCATATATGTGTTGCTGTGTTTGACGCCCTTGACCACATCTTTTTGTAAAAATGTTTTCCTTTTCAGAAGGTTATGCTGTTCAAACCCTTTCAGTCTGCTTTCTAGTGTTTACATATTAACTTTGTTTTATGAGTTTTGCCATTTCTGGCTGCTCTATAAAGCTTAGATGATCCCTTTTCTCATGCTCCATTTGGCCCCCTATGCTGTCTGGTGGAGAATTACAAATCTAAACGTTGACATACACCCTTATTCCATCTAAATGGGAGACAGATTGAGCGAGTTTTGTAAAAACTTGTAACCATAATGAAAGATTAATTGCTGCATTAATGCAAATATGTTCCCTCAAATATAAATCCTTTATCCTAAAGTCAATATATTTTCATTTGAAATATTTGATACAAAAAAAAAAACGGTGTTCCCACTCTATCTAACCATAACAAAAATGACCCATTGCAACATTTGCAATTAATAGCTGTAAAATGATGTATTGGCTTCAGTACACACAAGCTTTACAGTTTAAATCATAAGACTAAACAATTTCTTGATGACCTGCAGGTGTAAAAGCAATAGTGTGTGTTGTAGAGGATCATAAATTTTGTTCTGTGACTGGACTCTTGTTAGTATTTAATTGGCCAGAAACAGCTGAATCGGTAGTGTGACCATGTGGTGATTGCCTTCTGGTATTTTCCTCAAATGTTTGACTGGCTGTCAAAAAAAAAAAAAAAAAAAGAACCATATACTCTAGCTGTGGGCTGCAGCCATTGATCAGATACTGTTTTAACTTTGATACTGCAGAGTGTGTGTTAAGTCGGGATCCTTTCATCTTTGGTTTGACATTTACACCACCTGTGAAATGAAACCTGCAGGAAAGGTCAGAGAGACAGTCACTTCCTGACGATGCTTTCAACAACATGTTGCAGTGAAATTCAGTTTTCTAGGCCTCTGCCTCAGTTAATTTCCTGCTATACAGACTTAATATCCCCCCGGGATCGATAAATATTCAGCTTATCTTATCTCACTGATCTACCGCCTTGTGTCTGATGTCTGCTCTTCTGCTTCCTCTTTTGTTAACAACGCTGGTTCTAAAGCTCGGTCCCGGTGAAGTGTGTTGATGTAGCTTTCATTTATATGTTTCTGCCATTGCTCTTGCATTTTATCTCACTAATATTGCAAAGCTACATCGCAGTTCATTTATGTCAGTTTTTTTTTTCAGGAGCTGTAAGACACATTTTTTGCTTTAAAATCACTTTAATTATTTTGCCATAAATTCATCAAGATGTTGTAAGCATTTTGATACTAAACATAAAGAAAATTTACTCCAAATTGTTTGAAAATGACTCAATAACATTTACCAGATTGATGGACGGTAGCAATTGGCTCTGCAAGATCTGTGTGGATGTCTTTCCTCCTTGGTATTGTGTGAAAACACACCTAATTGCTACAGATCAGCAAATTGCAAAAACCCAAAATCAAGTGCATTTGATTAACAGCTCCTGAGCTTCTTTATTTGTTTACACGCAGTAGAAATGGGCTTTTTTTTTGTTCAGTTAATAACGTAGTTTAGTGTGTCATGCTCTGTCTATTAGAGATTTTTAATTAATTCCAAGTGCTGATTAGGACCAAGAAATTTTTAGACTATCTTGTTTAAAACCTGTAAATGTAAAAAGAGTAAACTTTCTTTTCCCCACAACTGCATTTCTGTCCTCCCACTCCATATACCTGCTTTATCCCATTCAGGGCTGGAGCACATCCCAGCTGCCGTTGTATGAAAGGCAGGGTACTACAGGAGCAGGTCGTCATTCTGTCACAGCCTCACACAACTTATCATGCAGAAATAATAGTTTTAGGTGCAGCAAATATGAGCCAAAGATAAATAGCTGTAGGAAGACATTTGTCTTTTCAACCAGGCAGTGAATTTTTACAGTCATTATTAAACAGGTTGTAAATTAAACCGTCCTTTTCCTCACTGTTCTGTGTGATATGCAGCTGGATGCCATACAAGCTAGAACTGCCACTACTACACCTATTTTTAATTCCTACGGCTTTGTTTGTGATTGTAAAAAGGTTTTATTAAAGTGTAACATACAGGATCTTCATTTACTTTATTTTTTTAATTCTTGTCACTTTCATTATCTCTCATTAGGTGGACACATTATTTTCTAGACAAAAAGTTTGGAAAAAAACAAAGGATCTGATCAAGGAATTCTGTAAAGGTTTTAATGGAACTATCAGCAGTTGAAAAATCCATTGATTATATTGATTGGGTATGTCCACCTTTTGCCATTCTCTCCCTGTGTCCTTTGCTCAGCAGCGAGCAGCCCAGGGCTGTTGTCAGAGGACTCCACTATTCACACACCCAGCTGAAACTCAGTCTTCCTGCAAATTACTTTCTGTCTCTAGCTGCAGGTTCTTTACTCTGACGGTTCAAAGTTACACAAAAGATTTCACACATTTTTAGAGAAATGACAGACTAGGGAGGGAGAGAGTGTTAACCTAGTTTCTGCTGTCAAGCAAAAGCTGATGTATGTTGATGTTTCACTGTAAGACACAGGTAAGCTGTTTTTCTTGTTATCCAAAGCATTCCTGTAATGCCTGAAAAAGACTTTTAGCACACAGCGGGGACTAAATAGGGCCTCTTCAAGCAGTGTAATAGATGGAGGTCAGTAGAAAATTATAGTTGTGAGAGACCCAACAGCATATTTTGATGTGCAGCATTTAGATAAAAGGAACCCTGCTGTGTAAGTACATCACTAAGTTTTGTTTTATCACAGGAAACACATGAAATACTGTTTATGTCAACTGTCAAACATCCTGAGGTGTTCATAGACAAGCATTTATGCTTGAGCCATTTGAAGATGCAGCTCACATCTGGACATTACTTTACGAGGTTTAAAAACAGATCCTGAAGAGGAGAACCTCTCAGCAGGCATCTGGGACGGATTATGACAGATTAAAGATGCTTCTGTCTTGTCTGATGAGAGTTCTGCGTTACTTTAGTCCTGTCATCATCGTGTTGGACAAGGAGGGGAGGAGGTGGTGCATTGGGAGCAGATTAAAAGCATTTAGAGATTAAAGTGAAGAAGTTATTGCAGAGCATATTGGGAACTATGTTGACATTCTTCTGGAAAAAATAACTGAAAATGAGGGAGACATCCTGTTGATGCCAGTAAAGGTGGAGAAAGGAAGGAAGAAGGTCCAATTTGGAGATTTGACAACCAAAACAAAACTGCACACAACTGTGGGGCTCCTGGTTCCATTTATATGATCCACATGTGTTTACTGACACCTCAAACGGAGCCTCTAAAGCTGCCATGAAAAAACTAAAATCAAACCAGACATGGAGTCTTTTTTTCCCTTGGCTTAAAAACAAAAAAGGCTCTGAGCTATGATCCTTCCTCTCCATCTAATTCTAGAGCACACCTTCGGGGGAGGGGGGGGGGGGGGGGGGGGGGTAAAGATATATAAGTCAGTTCACACAGCAGCAGGTGTTTTTTGTTACTGATCACAGAAGCATTGATTTGTGGAATTTGCAGTTTGCATTAGTGTATTGATCAGTCCCGAAAAGCAGAATTCACTTTGCCATTATGACTAATATAACATCGGTCTTGCATCCTCCCTCTGCTCCGCGCTCCCACCAGCCAATAAAAATCAGTCCAGTGTCAACTCTTGTTTAAACTGTTGCTCTATTTTTTTCTTTGCTTTGCATCCACTAATAATGTCCTCTCGTATCTCTTTTATGGCTAGTGTGTTGTAGGGTATTATCATTAACGGTAACCTGTGATCCAATGTCGGAGCGACAGTGGGTGTTTTAATTATTAATTCGCTGTGTCCTTAGACAAGCGGACGATCTCGGGGCACCACCCAGCCCTAAAGTTGTTATACGGTCAGGCAGGGAATACCGTAATATGACAATGATATTTGTCTAATAACAGATAACCATCAATCTCAAAATACGCTTACTGTAAGTTCTCGTCAGAGGGAACAAATCACTTCTCAAAGATCGATCACACTACCACGAATTATTAAAATATAACACACTATATTAAAAACCACACCGGTTAAAATCATCAGGCACAAATGAAATTAATAATGTAAACCAGAAATAGCGTCAGCAAGCATCAAATACTGAATTAGCCGAGATGAGAAAGAGAGAGAGAGCGAGAGAGAGAGAGAGAGAGAGAGAGAGAGAGAGAGAGAGAGAGAGTATGGAAGCTCGAGCCGAGCCAACAACAAAAATGTAAAATAAAATTATTAAAGGTAAAGTTATGTAAGCAGCTTACATAACTTACACAATTAGGAAGGTTGGAAAGATGGCAAGTTCTAATGAAGTTAACTAACTATGTCAGGGTAGACTATCAGGCGGATACCGGGGGAATGGATTTAAAAAGGGCAGCTTCTGCTAAGACACCAGCTGGATCGGAGACAGTGGAATAATGGGTCGGCCTTACTTCAGCGCCTTGGTGGTTGAGAACCTGAACCTTGGGTCCAGTGGGCAAGGATTCAGTGGTCGTCCTGATACTTGTCCAAAGGGGACCTCCACAGAAGTCAGGAGCTCACCTGGAACCGCCTGGTCCGACGTCTGAAGCTGGACCCAACTCCGATTAGAATCCACGGGTCACGGGTGCTGGCAAAGTCCTGGGATCAGCTGGAGCAGTAACGTTCGGCTCGTCCGTACGTTACTGGTCACAGTCTTTGTGGGCCGGGAGAGCAGCTTCGATGGTCTGTCAGAAGCAAAAAGTGTTTTAGCCAGAATTGGATGAGTTTTCTTGTGTTAGCAGTCGAGCGAGCTTACTTACTTAATAAAAACGAACACGATGCCAGACGGACAAAAACACGGCTAAAGCAAACATCAAATGAAAACGAAGAGAAAACAAAACAAGGGAGAAAAAGTAAGACCAGAGAAGAACAAAACAAGACGAAAAACAAGAGCGGAAAAAAACGAAGAAGAGCGCGAGTTCCGGGAAGATTTGCCGGAAGTTAAATTTGCCGGCGCTCTGGGGCGGACTTTAGATTATCCAATCAGAGTGCAGGGGTCAGGACATGGGGTCTGAAGGTTTAGTCAAAATACTAAGTTCTTGGGGAATTAAACTTAACATTTTCCAACCTCAAAACATGTCTATAAAATCCATTTATAGATGAGAAGAAGTATGAATGATCCTTTGCTGCTGTCAAAAGGGGAAAAGGTTTGTTAACAGGTACAAGACATTTCAAATCATTTCCACACAACAAGTTCTTACTTTGAGTCAGAGTCGTTAATAACAACAACATATAATGTTAATCACGGTGTATTTAATCAGCCTGAAATGCATATCTCAACCTGTTCGAGGGTGTCTGCTAGATGGTGCCATTGCTCCATCCAAGGAATCACAGAAATTAACTAACTTGCTAACTTCTGTGGATTTCACATTTGAATAACGGTTAAAGTCTTGGATTAATTTAGTAAGGAAGAGTCCATTTATCCAGGTGTGCTGAGGATACATCAAGTATTTTATACAGTTCAGAATTCAGAGCTTAAAGGTTCTGCTCTTGAATTTGGTCTTTGTGTGCTGTGGATACAAAGGGACCTCCTGGGGTGATGGACAACAGGCTCTTACCAGGGTCCAACTTCAAAAGGGTGTCACAGTCTGTCTGTGTAGACATTTCCTACCAGGAACAAGATAAAACCAGCAGGGTTCCTGGTTTAAAGTGGAGGTCTGTCTACCTGGATTAAGATGGATCTGATTTTTAGGGCTTTCATTGAACTCTGTTTTGGAGATGTGTAGATGGACTTCCTTTTGAAGTAGAAAGTCCTGAGTTCTTATCTGATTCGGGGGTTAATTCGGCCTTGGGAGGTTGCTACAGTGTTGATGTCTGATCTGGCATGTGGTGCAGATCATTTAATGTATTTCTAGATATGTTTTTCTTTTTCTATCACAAAAGTTTCACTGGTAAATAACAAGTCCAACAACTCATTTACGAAGAAATTACAGTCGCTTGCTGATGTTCAAAAAAGCAAGATTCACACCAACATTTCTTCCAAGTTCAATAAAAAATCATGTTGGAAGACTTTGATAATCTTGTAAACAAAGAGACAAACAATATCTCAGTCTTGTTTTTTGTTTTGTTTTTTGTTTTTTGCTTGTTTTTACTACCAACACATAGAAATAATAAATTATTTCGCTTAAAAAGCAAATGGAAGATTCAAGGGTAAAACCCAAGGTGGTTTTTAGATATATAGTTTTTGAAAACAATTACATGTAGCAGTGTGGGGTAAAGTTCCTCCTCCTCCTCGGTGTAGACAATGCAGTCTGCTTTTACCTGTCTGAGCTATTTTCTTTTTCCAACCAGTATCCCCAGGTGCTTCATTGTTTACACAGTTTAGCATCATCTTTGGCTCCAAGTTTTAGTACAAAAGCTATAATGTATAAACTAACAATGGTAAACCATAAAAACGACTGGCTGTTCTTGCAGGTGATGAAAACATACCACATGTACCACACTGAGAGCATCAGCGCTGAGAGCAAACTGAAAGATGCTGAAAAACAAGAAGAGAAGCAGTTCAGCAAGTCTGGAGATCTCAACGTCAACCTCCTTCGACACGAAGACCGCCAACCGAGACGCAGCTCTGTCAGGAAAATCGAGAAGATGAAAGAGAAGGTAAACATAAGATGCGGAGAGTGTTATTTGGTTACACTCACAAGGCATTTATCCTACATAAATCCTGAACCATCAGTTCATCATTGAGGTATGAAACCTTTAAAGATTAGGTTAAACGTTGACAGGATTCGGGCTTACTTAGAAAGTGTGAGAAACCAGCAGACAGACCAGCAGTATAGTGTCAGAAACTGTCGGTGGGACTCTGGTCTGCAGCCAGATGCATAGCAATAACCCGACTGCCTCTCTAACTTATGCAGATTTCTAGTTTGTCTGCCAGCAGCATTGGGCTCTTGGTCTCTGGAGCATTCTGTACTTCAGATGTTACCATGCGTTACTTATTCTGGAGCTCACTCTGGAATTTCTTCATGCAAATGAACACACTCCCATTATCTCATAGGTGCAGGATATCAAAACACTGCCAGTATAACAGAGATTTTCCCTCCTCAGGCAGCTAACTTAAGTGATTCCACCTGCAGTGGAAGCTGAACACTATTTATAACAATGTGGCAATGAATATTTGGCTTTTTTCCTATGCCTTGATGCTAAGCTTTTTTTTTCTCATTATACTGCTTGCAGTCAGGTACAAAGACAAACTCTTCAATAATGAGCAGGAATCTGTTTTTTTATGAGTTGCATCTTAAGTCACCAAAATGCACAAGGCTACTTTATCCGCTCCGCTGAGTATAATAAAGTAAATTTGTGCCATTGCTAAGTTTTCCTTCTGCAGTGCAAAATGAAACAGTTAGGTTTTCTTTACCATCCATCCATTTTTTTCACTGCTCATTCCAATTAAGGCTCATGGGGAAGCTGGAGCCTAGCCCAGCAATTAGCAGGAGAGGAAGGGTACACCCAGCTCGCCAGCTGATCACAGGGCTAACGCAGAGACACAAACAACCATTCATTCCTAGAAACAATTTAGAGGGACCAATTAACTTAACATGCATGTCTTTGGGCAAAAGCTTGAGTGCCTTGAGAGAACCCATGCGTACTGTATGTGGAGACAACATGCAAACTCCACACAGAAAGGCTACTGGCTCAAACCAGCAGCCTTCTTGCAGGGAGGCTGATAACCACCTCACCACTGTGCCGCCTGCAAAGTTTCAGATTATTTTATTCCCTTTACCGCAATGTTTTAAATACAGTTGTATGTATTTGTTTCAATATGCACCAGCAATACAAGTTTAAAAAAACTTAACCAGCAGCGTTGGCCAAATTAAAAACGTACACCTATATAAGATTATATACTACCTAAAAGTCAAAATGAGAAACACATATCTGTTCATATGAATGTAAAAAAAGTCTCCCTTACTGCTAATTTCTCTTGAATTTATACAACAATTATGTGTTTATTTATTGTGGGGAAACCTAACCTTCTGTTTTCAGCTGGTGCAGACAACTCATCTAATGTAAGGCAAAAAACTTGAAAGACCCCTGAATGTCAACATAGTACCTTGATACCATCATTAATGACATTGTTCAGTACTCCATTTGTAAGTGATTCTTCTATTTGGTACTTCAAAAGGCAGCATATGAGCTAAATAAAAGCCAGGCTGTGCCTTTTGACTGAAAGAGGCAGCTTCTTTGTAGCAGGCTTCTCTACGTTTCCTCAGTCTTCTCTACATGGAGGCTGCTGTTGCCTGAATGCACACTTATATTCCCCTGCTGCTTGATTTTCCTTCACCAGCATTTTTTTTCTTCTTCTTCACCTGCTCTGTCTCTTCTCGTCTCCTCAGAGGCAAGCCAAGTATTCAGAGAATAAGCTGAAATGCACAAAAGCCCGGAATGACTATTTGTTGAACCTGGCAGCAACCAATGCGGTGGTGGCAAAATATTACATCCACGACGTCTCTGATATGATTGATGTAAGTATGCGCTTGGAACATGTGTTTGTTTATATCTCAGCTGGGACCTCTGATGTTGATTTAACTTTGCAGCACTGTCACTTTTCTCACCATCTGCTCTCATGTCTCGTTCCCTCTCAGCCTGTTAGCTGTTTGTTTCCAAGCTGCTCTGTGGGACAAAACAAATGCAGTCTCTACGATTTTTTTTTTTTTAGTGCTAATTGTGACATAACAAACCCTGACACTCACATGCTTGTGATTGTTGGCATGTAAATGAGTCGTCTTAGTCAGTAAAGCACATTTCTTCCACTCGATGATTTAAAAGAACATCTTTGGCATTGACAGAGCTTTTTTCCTCTCTCCACGTCGTTCATTTTTTGTTTACGCCGCTTTTGAGAGGTTTGCCGGGACAACGCTGCTTGTCCTTGTAGCCGTCTGCCTCTAGCTGTCATCAAGAAGAATTATAACCAGAACACACACACACACACACACACACACACACACACACACACACACACACACACACACACACACACACACACACACACAAAGTTGCCCTATTGTCTCTCCTTCTCTATTTTCATAGATCAAATTGGATTCAAGAAGCTGTAGATTTTTTGTTACAACTCGACCCTTCCCTTTTGAATCAAATGTAGCACACAGAATCTCATTTCAATTGTTTCTTTTATCCCGAAAATTAAACCCAAAGAGACATTAAAACAAAAAAAGTTCGATTCAAAGGGATATTATTTCAGCTGTAAAATGGCTGCACTGATTACCAGACGCATTATGTGTGCAATGACTTTGCTAAACAAACCACAAACAGTTGGAGGTCGACTGGTCTCTTTTCATGCAGCCTTGAGTGTGGTGAATGTGGTTGCCGCTGGTCTCTAAGCCTCAAGTGACCTAACACCAGTCACCCTGCAGAAAAATAAGTGAAGGGAATTAAAATGAAGACATCTTTTTGCACTGTGTTTAAACTCATTCTATTCAGGCACGCATACATCTCCCTCTTCCGGGAAATGAGGTTTTGTGTAACATTATTTGCATTCTAATCAATGTTTTGCCCATTAATTACAGAGTGTGTGGCAGCTCGCCACAATCTCATTTGTCCCACCACAGTTTCATCATGAACAGAAAAATGCTTGTTGTCATTTGACATTTCTTTTCCCTGCTTAGTTTCCTGCAGTTGCTTTACTAAGACAGGCTTTTTGAAAAAGTTTCTTTCTTTTAGTTTTGTCCAAGAACAAAACAAACAAAACAGATTAAATCTGTGGTCTTCCTTCTGATCTTCACAATTCAGTTCTGATGTGCCGCAGTTTTACCCTGTAATCTGTGAGTTTACATGCCAGATGATGGCACACGTTCTTCAGCATGTCCACATGTCTCGCTTCCCTGCATCATTGTACAAACGGCCTGGTTGTCACATTGCTGCTTGGGGTCAGACCATCCTACAGCCTACATTCGCCACTGAGATGGCTCATTTTCCAGGTCAGCCATGTTAAGAGAGGAACATTATTTGCATTCTAATCAATGTTTTGCCCAAAATGTAGTGAACATTAGTTGTGGTTACACTTGCATTAAGCTACTTCAAGAATGATGGTAATATGATAGTGATAGATGGACGCTGAAAAGATGATTTCTGGCTATCTCTACTTCTTTGCTCAGCAAATGGATTCCGTGTCTGGAAATTTAATGGTCCGTTTCATCCCAAATCCCAAAGAGCTGCAGGGATTTGGACCGAGAACTGGACTGATCTATCTTCCACAGGACAGCAAGAGGCAGAAAGGGCCTTGTTTGGCATGTCCGCTCCAACACAAATCAAATGAGAGCATCTTGCACTGGGATCATATTAATTACTTCTCCGACCCAAGCTGTTATTGGAAATCCTGGATGTTTGTACACCAGATATCTAAGTCATGATTAGTTATAAATGCAAAGAATATGATAAAGAATGTGGGACAGGAGTGTAACGATGGCTGGCTGCTCTAGCATCCTTCCATACAAACACACTAAAACACTTGCAGGCAAGCAAACAAACACCTGCTGAAGAACTAATAACTTGTAGTAGTTCAACAACATCAGGTGTGACTGGGAGCGCATTTGCCATGATGACACATGCGCATACAGAAACACAAACAACATCTCAGCTGCCAACCAGATGCTAACACAGCAAGAGGGGGTGTTGGAAGTTTAATAGCTGGTGTATCCTTCAGAATATGTTGAGTTTTTCTCTGCTTTGCAGATAAATTGGGATTTTTGTTACAAATGAGGTCGGTCACAAGTGTCCCCATGTTTGGAAAATAACGATTAATGTAGAAATAGATCACATTTTTGAAGAAGTTTAATTTTTGTAGAATCAACCAGTGAGATTTGCAGACAGGAATTTTTGCATTAGTCATGCCGAAATTATGTTGTAACTGACATTACACACATACTGCCATAATGGCGGAGGTGCCGTGGACCCAAAAGCAGGACAAGGGAGCCAGACTTGCAGAAGTAGAAGGGTTTTAATCCAGGAAACTACAGGTATGTTAACATGGGGAACTAAGGATAAGTTAACACAATGATGCAGTCCCGGGGAACAGAAACCAAGAAGTATATACACACACACACACACACACACACACAAATATAACAAGACGCAGGTGGAACGATTCAACTAATGAGACCAGGTGAGCTGATTACCGGAACGCAAAACAGGAAACTAGACAAAAAGAAACTAGGAAAACTACAAACTAAAACAGGAAACTAGAACTCAGAAACAAAACAAGAAACCAAGACCAAAAACACAGAACATGACACACACACACACACACACACACACACACACACACACACACACACACACACACACAAACAAATAATCTTTTGGATGTACACAAATTGATCACGACACACATTTCCACACAGTTAAATAAAATATAATAACCTCTCCCTAATTACGTAGAATGAACACATTTACCCTTTGGTTGTATTTGTTGGTTTATCAGATTACAGTATATTCATTTATTGTCTTTGCAGTAAATCCATATGTGTACAAATAAGTGCATTCAAAACGGTTGGAAATTTTTCTGAACCAGTTAAAAGTTTTATCTGAAATGAATACTTGTATATGAACTTATGAGAATGCATACACACTTCACAGTAATACTTCCTAAATTACTCTATATATTTTTAACAGAGTTTTGGGCTCTAGTGGCCTTGATTTCCTAGCAGCTTGACGGAAAAAGGCGATGAGAGAGTGGGGAATGACATGCAGCAAAGGGCCCCAGGTCAGGATTCAAACCTGGGCCAACTATGCTGAGGAGCCATAGCCTCATGGGGGGGTCACTCCATCAGATGATCTAGACACCACCCCAGATTACTTGACACATCCTCGTAATCATCTGTGCATTACATCCCCTCACTACACAGGGGTTGTTGGTTTCCTGAAATTATCCAACAAGAACGAATTATTTGAGAACATAAACACAATATTTACATGTTAAAAGCACCCATTTCTATTTAGCAAGTTAAACAGGTGCCTTAGTTGTCTCTTTTTTAAAGTGAGTAGGCTAAATGTTATGTAATAAGAGTAATTGTTTCAAAATGATCGCAGATCAATAAATGTTCTATCTTTAAATATAATCACAGTTTTAAAACAACTGTGCTTGGAAAATGAAAATTTGAAAAAAAAAGAAAAGACATCAATGAGCTTGAATTTAAGCTTGCCCAGTTCTCTGCTCCTGCAAGCCGCTCCAGTAGATGTTTGAAAGTGCTTTAACTCTGTTTGCATTTTTAAAAAGGGACTAATTTACTCCCCTCAGACGTGAGTCTACTGAGCCAGTTTGACGGAGTGGTGCAATGAGGTTTGTGCACAAAGCAGAGAGACTACTTCCTCAGTGTTAAAGAGTTTTAAAGAGCGTTTACTTAGTGATTTACAGTGTTGTCAGATGCCCCAAGCTCCCTCTAAACCTCCTCTCTACTATCCACTGCTTAATTAGGTTACTTCATACAGCTCTGTGTGATAAGGCTCTGTAATTATCCCTGGTGTCCTACTGTGCCAGCTCCTGTAATTCTATAAACTGTACTTCTATTTTCGAACGATAACATGAAGCAGAACATAATTTGGTATTTAGTCAGTTTAAAAGGCCTGAACTTGCAGAAAGTTGTTTAGAATAATGCTGCACAATCAGAAATGTTCCACATTAAATTTATGATTCCCTGTTGAATTAGTCTTAATTTGTCTGGTTACAGAACAGCTAAACCTACAGCAACTCCATTTGTTTAACAGCACACCTTCGTGCAAACATAAAGTGCATTTCACCACATTAGCACTGCATTTCCCAGTGTAAAGTAATTCTTCATCATCAGAATAAATGCAGTTGCTGTCACACGTGCAAAGTGGTTTTTGGGTTACTCATCAGTTGTTTTTGTCTCCACAGTGCTGTGACCTAGGCTATCATGCAAGTTTGGCTCGCACCTTCAGAACCTACTTGTCTGCAGAGTACAACCTGGAGACATCGCGCCACGAGGGACTGGATATCATCGAGAATGCGGTGGACAACCTGGACTCCCGCAGTGACAAGCACAAGATCATGGATATGCATAACCAGGTGTTCTGTCCTCCGATGCGCTTTGAATACCTGCCACACATGGGAGATGAGGTGATCTTCATCTGTTTATTCCTTATATTACAGATTTAAAGCTTTTTTTTTTTTTTTTTCATAAATCAACTCTTAGCACTGATCTGCTGTGTTTGTTCCAATGCATTTACCCCTTCCCTTTCAGGTTTGCCAGGTCAGCGCCCAGCAGCCCGTCCAGACTGAACTTTTGATGCGCTACCACCAACTTCAGTCTCGTTTAGCAACTCTAAAGATCGAGAATGAGGAGGTCAGGGTTTATGATTTATTTAAAAAAAAAAAAAAAAAAAAAGAGCGAGAGAGAGAGACAAACATTACTCTGGTTTTCCCCAGAGTCACCATGCCATCAAAGGGTAAAATACCAAGTAGAAGGACCACATCACCATCTGTTCTCCTGTCATTTCCTTTAAAATCACTGTCACACTGCAGGAGCTGGAATATGTGTAGATCATCACAGTGCCCATATTGCACTTTCTACTCTGTCTTGTATGAAATTGTCTGTTTCGTCTCCAAGGCGAGGTCTTCTTATAAAGACCAGACATAAATGTGCACATGGAGGTGGCACTGGCTCTGTGACTTCTCTGACTGTGTTGTGTTTAGGAGGATAATGGAGGAGCTGTGCTATTACTGGAAACTACATGTATTCATCAAAGAGTCTTTGTCAGCCATTCCAGGAATGGCCTTTCCTCGCCAGGCACATATTTCATGTCTTGGTCTATTGTATACCTGAGCGACAGGCTGCTATCAGCTTATGTTCTGGATATATTCTGAAGCGGTGATTTCAGCGCAGTCCAAGGTTTTGTTGCTTATGGATCAGATTGTTTGTAGAATGAATATACTAGGTCCATAAATAACCCACTATTGCCTTTGCAAGTATCATCAGCTGCTTGATGTTTTCATAAAACAAAAGCAATAATGCTCATAAAACAGAAAATATTAACTTTTGTCCATTTCAATCTGCTCCGTTCCCATGGTGAAATCTAACTAGGTGAGGAAGACTTTGGATGCCACCATGCAAACCCTGCAGGACATGCTGACAGTGGAAGACTTTGACGTGTCGGATGCCTTTCAGCACAGCCGCTCAACTGAATCCATCAAGTCTGTGGCGTCCGAGTCGTACATGAGCAAGCTCAATGTAGCCAAGAGGAGGGCAAACCAACAGGAAACTGAAATGTTCTACTTTTCAGTGAGTTCATGCCGACCTGTTTATTGGTCCAAACTGCATGAACCTGCGTTTTGTAACGCTTAATCATCATCATATTAATCATCATCTCCATATATTTGTAAAGCAGAAGCTGAAACTAGGAATGTTCAATATTGGCTTTTTTCCCCCCATCATCCGATATACCAGTTTTGTCCAGCTCTTAAGTTTTAATACTGATATCAAACGATACCAACGGACTGAAGATACTCAGACGAAGCGTTTGATATATGATAGAGGCATGTTGTGTAAAAGTTATGTGATTAAAGAATTGCATTTTAATGTCGATTATTTCGGTATCCTGATAATATCAGGATACCGATAATATCGATATACCGATAATGCTGGACGTTTCTAATTAAAACGCCAGAATTAAAATAATGTCGATTTTGCACATCTGTCTTGTTTGACTGGATTCATGTTTAATAAATTAGCACTTCCAACTAACTCCTGCCCTCATCTCTCCATCTAGAAATTCAAGGAGTACCTGAATGGCAGTAACCTCATCATTAAACTACAGGCCAAGCATGACTTACTGAAGCAGACACTGGGAGAAGGTGACGCACCTTTTCTTTTCATTAGTCTGAATCCTTCTTATCATGGTGTGCCCAACCAGCACCCCTAATGGTGTGCACGTGTGTAGTCTGATCATCATGACCCAGAAAATCTTCTCATCCGTCTGCAAAACTCTTGCCTTCAGGGTTGCAGTAGTACTGCTCGGATCTAATAAGCAGAGAATGAGATATAGGAGACTACAAAGACATGCGACAATTTAAAAAGCAGCAAAGAAAAAGATGAAATGGGAGTTCAAAACTAGTAATACTACCCCCCCCCCCCCCCCCCCCCCCCCCGCCCCCTCCCAAAAAAACCCAAAAAACGGACCACATCTACTTTGAGGTGTTATTTCCTCTTTGAACTTATCTTGATTGGTTAAAATATTACCCAGTTAGTTCTTATATGGTGTAGCCACAGGGAGGGTTTCCATTTCCAGGCTGCAGGAAAGAGGATTTCCTTGGCTCCACCTTTTCCCCAGAGATCCCCCTGTCACCTCAGCCATGAACAGTTTACGCCCAATCAATCTGCTGGACTAAACCAGGGCCCGTTTCTGCAGCTGTTCCTGCATTACAGCTTTACTTATTATGAAAGGGCACAAGGTGTAGCCAGCTGAGGCCACAGAGCCCCTCCATATTTATGCATGTTTCAAATTTAGAATATATTCATTGCCTGATGATTAATTTCATCCTCAGGCCTCAGAATGTCCTTGTGACTCCTTCTCAGTTGGCAAACAATCAGCTGCATGCTGTCTATCTCATAAAAACTCAAATGATACTGTGGTCAAGTGTCCACGGCGGAGCAGCTGAGAGTGTAAGAGCGGAGCATATGGTGTCTCCAGGTACCACCCCGTGTTTAATTATTTAGCTGATCAATCATGGATGAGTCGTGCTCATTAGTTCATTGCCTCACACTTAAAATAGCTTGTTTGTGTTTGTGCGCGGGTGGCCATCAGCATGGCTGAGGGAACAAGATGAGACTGGTGAGTGCCACATGGCGTTCACATCTTGCTGCATGTATTAATAAAAACATAATGCTGAGCTCTGGTACCACGCAAGATGCTGCTAACTTATCTATCAGAGCCAATCTGCCTGAAGAAGATCAATTAGTTTTTTATGTTTTGTGGGTTTTTTTTTAACTCTCGTCTAATGTTGAGATAAGTTGGTCAGAAGTAGAAAAGGGGTATTGTTCAGTGGAATCACGGCAGGAGAAACGTGTTATTTCTTCACATAAATGCTCCAGAGTCCGGGCGCCATCTGCTAGAATGATGTTCTGAGAAATGTGTTTGCTTTTTTACACCATTGTAAGACACAACCAGGAAATGTTAGAATCTTTCAGTCCTCTGGTCTGCTGTTTTGAAAAGTAGGACGGATGCCTTGTCACTGTTGGACAAAGACATTCCCAGTTCTTAAACACACACAGACATTTTTTCATGGCGTGACCAGGAGGTTTTTCCTCAGATTTCCAGTCAGCCAAAATATAAATCTGTACAAATATGCACTTGTGTTGTCTGAAAGCCACAACAAAGGGCTCAGTGAACCAACACTGACATTGTTCAGTGTCACAACTGATGGCCCCTCCCTCCCGAACCTGCAGCTGCCACCCCTGTCTTTTTTTTTTTTTTACTCTGAGAGGAGGCCTATGACCCTTCAGGGTCCTCTGCATCCCCTGAGACCTCAGTGATGACTCCATGGTGGCTTTGTCCAAGAATGGTGTTAGCACTGTTCCATTCATCACTCCCCCAATAGTGATGTTGTGTGTCACAAAACCCTTCAGTGAGGCAGGAGGCTGGCTGAGGTCTGTATAATGTGTATCATAAAGACACAAGTATATGACATGCCTCTCTTTTTGTTTTTTTCCTCAGGGGAGAGGGCGGAGTGTGGAACGACAAGGTAAGATCCCCATCTGAGGAGTGAACTGTTTCTAATCCCATGAAGCATTTGCTTGTTCCGTTCATTTTAGCTCTTCAGACTGTTAAAGTCCACTGTCAAAAAGAAAAGCTGACAGATTGACAGGCGCTGTTTAAACGCCCCACCAGAAAAATATTTAAGACAGAATTTTAAAAGTGTGTCACAAAAAGGGATTTTTAAATATATGTTGCCACATAAATGCGTGTTTGTACAATATCTTAATGTCATTAAAGAATTATATCGTATAAGAAAGTATATGTGCAAGTCAGAAAACAGAAAAACATTTTCTTGAGTATGCTGTAATGATTTAGTGGTTTATTTAAATTCTTGTTAAATTCTAACTAGTTTGGATTTTTCTCAAACTGACTGATGTTAAGTTTTCATGTTATTCAGGATTTATGTGGATGTGTGTGGTTAAAACATTTATAGTAATGGATTAAACAGGACTGTTTTTTTTGTTGTTGTTGTTGTTTTTATGGTTCATAGAGTTCCATTTGAATGAAATGTCATTTTTCAGCAGAAGTAACGTGTGGAACATTTAAATTCATTTAATTTTCAAGATTTTGTTTTCTGAATAATTATCAAATTAAAAAACAGCTTTTTTTTGTTGTTTATACTTTTCGTAAATATTCTTGCTTTGTTCATTACCTCACATAAACAGGATGTTCTTTAAACTTCTATATTTAGAAATTGTTTTTTTTTCCCTTGCCTTTTCAACCATGTCTGGTTTTTTAGTTTCACAAAATATGGTGTTTTTGTTCCTCTTGTCCATCGTTTCCCAGGCCCCCCATCCTTCCCCCCAAACCACAGAAAATGCGGAAACCTAGGCCACGCTCCATGTATAACCATAAGCTGTTTAATGGCAATATGGAGACCTTCATCAAGGTACACCCTGGTGGTGGCGTATGACTGGGCAGCCCCTGTGGTGCAGGAGGGAAGGCAGCTAGAGCCTTCATTCTCACTCTGTTCCTCCCTTTAGCCCTCTATTTGTGCCTCTTCCAGCTGCCTTTGGTCTTGATATAACGCCTCTGTTTAACCTCTAATCCTCCTCCTTCCTTCCGTGGTTCTGCTGGTGCACACAGACACAGCAGCAGTCAGCTGTCTCTTCATTTCCCTGCAGAACAATATACCATCACTGGCTTTCTCTTTTAAATCCAGTCACTCTGTGAATAACAGAAGCAGGAGACAGCGGTGCATCTGCTTTGTCCCCTGATGCTCCCAGTCCTATCTGAAATTCTGTAGCTTTCCTGTCGCCAGTCCCTGTGCATATGCTTTTTTTTTTAACCTCCAGAAGGGCCATTCATTGTTTGGGCTTTTCTAACTCTGTGGTTATCTGTCCTTCTTCCTCTGCTTCTCTGTGCTTTGCTGCTTTCTGTCCCAGAGGAAGAAGGAATGCCCGTACCCGTATTCAGGTACCGCTGTTGTTATAGAATACCTAACAGGAAAAGAGGCAAACTAATGATGAAATGGCAATAATAGCAATTTATATGCTTCTGCTGTGCTGTTGTGTTTGAAATATTTCTTTTCTAATGTTTTAGTTATTTGTTGTTATTATGTATTATTAAGTTAATATTTGTGATTGAATACATATCTAGACACGAGAATAAATATCAATACTTTATGTTGTATAGTCATTACATGTTCTGTTGGATTTATTCTTTTTGTTTTAATGCCAAAAGTTGTTTTGATTTGATTTATCTTCACATTTTATTTGATCTTTTTTTTAGGATTCGGGTCAGCCGATTCCCCTTGTGGTTGAAAGCTGTATCAGATACATCAATCTATATGGTAAGTCTCCCATCATGCTGTTTTGGCCGTGACTTCTGAGCCAAAGGGCAGAAAAAGCAAGAAAAATATGAAACTCTTTGAAAACTCCTGCAGCTCTCATATGGAGTGGCAGCAGCTGCTGGACGAGGCAATCTCCTTCCAGAAATAGCTGCAGGTACCGAAAGTGACCTACCCTCTGTCACAGAGGTGCTTCACTGTCTGCCGGAAGTGTCACACCTTCATAACAATAGATCACACTCAGAGTTTTGAAAGTCCAATTGGTCTTTGTTAGTCAGTTCAGCTCCCCTCCTTCACCTTCTTTATAACTCCTCCCTGTATACCGTGGCATCTGTCTTCAGCTCATTGCTGTAGCCTGCAGGCCTTTGCTCTGGATCTGGACCTAATGAAACTACAGAAAACTGATTAGAGCCCTCTAACTGGAACCACATGCTGCAGGCTCACTGAGGGGCCCTCTCCTGGAAAAATTCCCATCTCCCTTTGTGACTAGATTACATTTCCTGCTCTGTGTTATACGTTTCCAGTGGGCTTTTGTGATGCTGGTAATGTGGTTTGGAGATAATGGTAGTTGACGTTACTCTGGATCAGTAAATTCTGGTTTGCATTTCTCTCAGGGTTGCAGCAGCAGGGAATATTTCGTGTGCCAGGATCACAGGTGGAGGTCAATGACATTAAAAACTCATTTGAGAGAGGTGAGTCCATATATTCCCTATTGTCATGTCAATAATACTTCAACAGAATAGACTTATTTAATTTGTTTTCTCAACAAATGTTAGCATTAAAACACAGATTTTCCTCTTTAGGTGAAGATCCCCTGATTGATGACCAAAATGAGCATGATATAAACTCAGTGGCAGGAGTTCTGAAGCTGTACTTCAGAGGACTGGAGAACTCTCTGTTTCCAAAGGAGCGTTTTTTGGACTTCATCTCTACAATCAGTGAGTAAACAGAAAATAATCAAAGGAGTTGTGAGTGAAGCAGAAGATATGGAGAAAACCAATTTTACTTTATGTGTACACCTTGTAGCGCTGCGGCTTGTCAGGGAGCCAGAAAGCCACATCAGTCTACAGAGCCATGTGCAAGTTTACTACAGGATAGCTTTCTTGCTGTTTCTAATGGGATGATCATTCTGTTCACTTTAGGAATGGTGTGACAGAATCTGGCCCTTTATTCCAATAACCTCCGGCTGCAGCCTGGAGAATGAGGCGGGGCTGGATATTTGGTGGGGTTGGACGTCCAATGGGTGTGGTTGAATGTGAAATGGGCATGGTTAGAGTTAGGGTTAGGCTTAATCCATAGACTGTATATAAAGAGATGGACGTAGCCTCCGTGACGTCACCCGTAGGTTTTCTGAAGAGCTGAATTGAAGCTCAGTGGGCGGTTCCTACCATCGCCATGTTGGCAGCGTCACGCGCGTCGTCTCGCCCGGAAAATACAAATATGGGCAAAGAGGTGGAGCTGAGAGGGCAGCCGTGAGCGTCATGGTGGATGATTGACATCGAGCGAACTCCGAGCTTTCTGTAGCTAAAAGCTAACCGGGCTAACCCCGAGATAACGGGAGCTACCCAGCTAACGGAGGTAAGCAGGCTAAAGCTAAGTCACATTGTTAACCAGCTAAATACTGCGGTTGTTCTACGTTCTTCTTACTTGAAGCCAGAGATTGGTACCTGTCAATCAATAGGACATGCCCCTAAATTTGCCGACCTTGGAGATTAAATTACTTTAAAATGGGCGAGTTAGGAAAAAATTCACTCCACCCACAGTTGTCATGAAGGTAAACCTGACCTATAAACCTAAAATGGATTTTTGAACCAGGCTGTAGACATGTTTATTTCTGCCGGGAAGTTGGCCTTTTTAACATGGGAGTCTATGGGGATTTGCTCTGTTTTGGAGCCAGCCTCTAGTGGATGAAGGGGGAACTGCAGTTTTATGCACTTCCGCATAGGCTTCACTTTTAACCGCCAGAGGTTGCCGCTTGGCTTAATCCAATCAAAATGCTGAGGGGGCGGAGTTAGACATCAAACCCCACCCAATATCCAGCCTCGCCTCATTCTCCAGGCTGCAGCCAAGATCCTCTCCTTTATTCTGCCTCAGAATTTTTTTTTTTTTTTTTTTTTTTAACAACCATGTTAAAATTAAAACAATTGATAAACTGCACAAGTATGACTTGTTCAGAAAAGTTGCCAAGGCAAAGCTGCTTCTCCCTAAAAACAATGTGGCAGCACAGCTTAGGTTTGCTAACTGCATCTGAACAAACCACAAAATTAGTGGAAGAATGTCCTTTGGATCAGTGAGACCAAAGTAAAGATTCACAGGATGACATTTGGTGAAACTAAAGTACCTGCAAGACATTTAGCAGACTCCATTCCAGAGTCAAGTATGGCACCATCTGTCTGACAGTTAAAACTTGGCTGAAACTGGGTCATTCATGAGAGCAATGACCCATAACACAACAGAAAGAATCAAAGTCCAGGCTTTAACCTGATTTAAATGTTGTGTTGTGAACTTAAGAGAACTGTGCATTAACAAACTCCTGCAAAACTCAAAGAGCTGGTGCAAAGATTTGAAGAAAAACTGACCAAAATTCCTCCACAACAATACAGTCGCACAAGGTCATTGCTGCTAAAGGTAGTTCTACAATCACAAGGTGTTATTAGTTTTGCATGTGACCACATTATTTCACAGCATAAAGTAGCATTGTTAAACTGCTTCATTTTTTGTCTGTTGTGTTTCAGAGCTGGAGTCTGGAGCTGAGAGAGCACATCACATCCAGCAGATCATTGTGACCCTCGCTCGAACAGTCATTATTGTCATGAGATACCTTTTTGCTTTTCTCAATCAGTGAGTCACACTACTCCCCTTAAAGCCTTAGCTGTTGTTGTGCACAAAATGGAGTGTAAAGATGACTTTCCTCCTTGCTCAATCTCTGTAGAGGATATGTCATTGACTCTAGCGTCGTACCTGGAGGACACATGTAATTCTGATCTGTGATGAGCACTACGCCAGACATACAATAAACAGATATGGAGCTAAGAAGATAAGACCTGAATAACCTGCTGTGTACTGCTTCATCTGCTTGAAAGTTATTTGCCGGCTTGGAAACTCTTATGTCACTAAAGTTGTATACAGCCTTCTGATAGTGGATTTTATTTTAGGTTCTTTTAATGGGTTCAAATACAGCACAGAGTGTGACTACTTCCTGCTGGGGTGTTTGTACTCAGGCTTAGCTTGTTAATAATGTGCAGAGACTTCCTTCTGCAGCTCTGATGATTTAGTTTCCAAGAATAGGTTAATGGGTTTGTTAGATAAGTTGATTTGTTGCATGGGTTGGATAATTATTGTATTTTTCTAAGCAGAGGTCTAACTCAGCTGTGCATTAATGCATATAAGCCCTTATGTCAGAGCAAAATGAATGAGAAGTTTGTGGTTTTTTTTAAAGAATTCTCTACTATTGTGCAGAGCTGTTCCCTTCAGATCATGGCATTGACAATTTCTAAAGCAGCTATTATTCATTTGTTTCCAGCAGTGACCCATGTACATACTGATATGTGACGAGTTACTCTCAATTTGTGGATATTTTTAGCACCTTTAGGCAGGATGCTAAGGTTGCGCAATCTATAGCTTCTTCTCTTTCAGTTCAGCTTTGATTCAGTTGCAAATGCTTTAGAAAATAAGCAGAAAACAGGATATTTTCTCAAGTGCCCATGGAGCCTAAGATAAAAAGGACAGAAAATTTAAAATTATGTTTGTCGACAAAAACGTGGCTATAAATCAGAGCTAATATTATGCATGGAAATGTACTGAGATCATAGCTTATGTTTGCTGGTGATGAGGGGGCCTACAGGAAGCATTAGCAGCTTTTAGAAGTAATGCACAGTTTGATTATATATGATGAATTCCAAATGTTTATCGAACTGAAGCCTTAATTCACAAAAAAGGAGAAAAACAGATGATTTTTTTTTAAACAAGTAACTTACTTTAAGGTCTGCTAGTGCAGGAAAAGGTCAGAAGGTAGAGACTAGTTAATTAAACCCTGCTGCTAGACCTTATGCTATGTTTGTATGTATGTTATAGAACTGAGTCCTTAAATGAGTGCATCTAAAACTCCACAGAAACTGGAGACTGGTGGGGTTTTCTTAAAATGTGTCTCATTGACACATTTCTTTCACACGGAGACCAACAAGCAGAAACAGGGTTCTCAGTCGAACTACATGATGCAGAGCAAAATGCAGAGTTGGAAGAATAATAAATAAAACAGCGACCCTTTGTGTGAATCTTTTTACTCTGTCTGTGCATGTGTACCTGGACCATCTTGGCAGCTGCAGTGGCGGCGCAGCTTCTTTATTTAGATAAACGTTCAGGGGAATTCAGGAAAAATAGGTTGGGAAACACTGTTTTCCTGGACCAGAACTTAATCTGCCATATTATGGTATCTTAAGAGTTTCATGAACTGAAAAATGATCATTTAAGATAAGTTTATAAAAATCTAATGATGCCTTCTTGTCTAAAAGTCTCTCCCAGTACAGTGACGAGAACATGATGGATCCGTACAATTTGGCTATCTGTTTCGGTCCCACCCTGATGCCCATACCAGATGGCCAGGATCCCGTGGCGTGTCAGGCGCATGTCAATGAAGTCATCAAGACCATCATCATCCATAATGAGGTCATCTTCCCAAATCAACGTGAGCTGGATGGACCAGTATATGAGAAGTGTATGACAGGTGGAGAGGAGTATTGGTAAGTGTTAGCTTTATTTGTGCTGTGCCTTTTATTTGCAAGCTTTTTGCTTAGACACGGTCATTGTTGATTGAATTAGTAGTTAACCCTTTCTTTTTTACTTTTGTATTTGCTGGTGTAGTGACAGCCCCCACAGTGAGCCAGGAACCATCGATGAGGCTGATAATGGAACTGAACCGCACACCAGTGATGAAGGTTTGTTCAAAAGCCATATACTGGTTTGTATTGAGAAGCTTTTTTCATAAAGGTGGTATATTTTAGCTTGGATTGCAGCACATCCATGCCAGAAGCCCACTCCCCCAAAAGCCCTTACTGTAGCTTTAAACTGGTACTGTTCATTCACTCGGGCTGTTTCTTTATTTCCTCTCTAAGGTTGGTGGAATTTTTAGCTCTCATGCGACACAACGCACCGCAGAGTTTGTATAAAATGCGTGATGGTTTTTATAAGGCGGTGTGGCTCAGAAAGCTTTAAGCGCAGACTGACCTTTTTATTAAGCGCTCTTCACTGAGAAGTGAGCGAGGTTTCAGCAGCAGCTTCTGATCGCAAAGGCTTATGCGATGTTTGAAGCTGAAGGCAAGTTGAGTAAACAGTACTGGCATGCAGCGCAGCCTCTTTGATCCACATTTCTCTGTGTGTGTGTGTGTGTGTGTGAGTGTGTGCCTCCCCCCCCTCTCCTGCACACTCTTTGTTCAGTGTTAGTCAGCAATTCTCCTGGGACTTTCTCCTTTGTATTGTATTTCCCCAGTTGTCCTTTGAGCTTTGAATACATAACTGGGGCAGGCACCAGAGCTATAATCCTAGTTCTACATGAAATTGCATCTCCTGAACTGATGTGATGAGGACTTCGGTGAACCTTTCTTTGAACCAAAGTGTCTATGTTTGGTTCGAATGCTGACCGTATCTTTGTTTCCTTGCTCTTAGCAAAGAAAACAAAGGCCGTTTCCCTGATGTTGCAGTTCCTCCTGCATGGGAAGCCCATGTGATGCTGTGGGCTTTAGTGCTGCAGTTTGATTCCTCTGGCAGCAGTTTATTTGTCATAAAATAAAAAACAGATTAATTTCAAATTAGAGCTTATCCCCTGCTGTGACGCTCGCAGCCTCTCGCTTTTATTTTGAGCATAATTGAAACAGAACTTGAACAATGCTGCTCTTTAATTGGTCTCAGACTGCAGCATCGGTGTTGTCTCAAAGCTCCGGTGGCTTTTTGAAATGAAACTTTCTGGGTGTTCTCTGTGAATGAGAGGACGTTTGCTCAGAGGTGGCTGCAGTTTAACTGTTAACTGTGACTGACCCCTGCTGGCGTGTTGAAATATACAACACACGTATTTCTAAAAGGTAACATGCAAAGCAAAAACATAATGGCTTTATAATTCAGTCTTGATACTCATTAAAATGGTAGTGGCCTTTCATTCATTCATTCATTTTCTTAACCGCTTAATCCAATTCAGATCGCGGGGAAGCTGGAGCCTATCCCAGCTGGCTTTGGGCGACAGGCAGGGCACACCCTGGACAGCTCGCCAGTCCATCGTTGTGGCCTATTTCTTTTTATTTGACCTGTTTGTAACAGTGATTATTATTATAATCACTAAAAATAAATGAGTTGATATACTGTGAAGTTTATGCCAGCACCATGCTCAAAAATGATGTTCGGACGGGTTCTCACTCTGCAGGTCTTCTGTAAAGGTTTAACAATTAAAATAAACAATTGCTATTGCCTAAAAATATAACATACTTCTCATTGTTTTGATGTAAGATTTCAGGAATATGCAGTTTGAGGTTGTTTTTATGAAATAATCATTCATTCATTATCCTAACCACTTAGTCCAATGAAGGGTCACAGGGAAGCTGGAGCCTATCCCAGCAGTCTTTGGGTGACAGGCGGGGTACACTCTGGACAGCTCGCCAGTCCATCGCAGGGTCATACAGAGACAAACAACCACTCACGCTCACACTCACTCCTAGGGGCAATTTAGAGTAACCAATTAACCTAACATGCATGTCTTTGGACGGTGGGAGGAAGCCGGAGGACCCAGAGAGAACCCACGCATACACGGGGAGAACATGCAAACTCCATTCAGAAAAGACACTGTCCAAGCCTCGCCCCAGCTGAGGATTGAACCTGTGACCTTCTTCCTGTGAGGCCACGGTGCTGACCACTACGCCTCCGAGCAGCCCAGGAAATAATCAGTCTTGCCTAAAACAGATGCATTTTGGACACAATGCATGTTGCTCCAAAATCTGGATATATTGTTCTGCATTAACATTATCCTTGTCATGCACTGAAATTCATCTCATTGAAAATTTCTTGGATGCACCATGTTCTCTACTGCTCCAACATGTTTTATTGCACTGCTGTCTGTTTGTCTGGAGATTGCAGAGTTTCTGTATTGATTATCAGCCTTGCTTCTTGTGTGAAAAGATCTCCAGATTCAGTGCAGCTTTTACTGACGTGATGATACCTGATGATAGAATTTACAATTTCTTTGCAGTTTATATTTAACCCTTTAAATCACTGCATTGCTGGCAATGCAAAATATCATTCATATTCATAATATAGTACTAGTTCTGAAATCTTAAAATATAATGACATCTTTTAAAAAAAAAAAAAAAAAAAAAAAAAAAAAAAAATACACTGCCTTTCTGAGATGTTCCAACAAACAACATTTGACCTGCTGTTTTTGGACTATTTTTCTATTCAATTTTAGCTTCAAATTATTTTCAAATTGTTGCATTTTCTTTTTCATTTAAACCATATCCTTAAAGGTTTGTGTTGTTATATACTAAATCGGGGTGTCCGAAGCTGGTCCTGGATGGCCACTGTCCTGCAGGATTTCTGCCTGCTCCAACACATCTGGGTCACATTTAATGAATCTAAAAGCCAATGAAGTTCTGCAGAATGACTGATTCATTTGATTCAGGGATACATGGAAAACCTGCAGAATCGTGGCCCTGGTGGACCGGAGGTTGACATCCCGGCACTAAATGTTCTTGTTGATCAAGTTGAGGGTAGAACTTACCAGAATATGGTCATGTTTTTACCTGAAATATAACTGTGGACATGTTTTTGATGAGTCTTTGCTTGTGGTGTGTTGCAGAAGTTGAGCAGATTGAGGCCATCGCCAAGTTTGACTATTCAGGACGAAGTCCCAGAGAGCTGTCATTCAAGAAGGGGGCTTCTCTGCTTCTGTATCACAGAGCTTCTGAAGACTGGTGGGAGGGCCGTCATAATGGCGTGGATGGCCTCATCCCCCATCAGTATATTGTAGTACAAGATCTGTAAGTAGCATCAGAACCTGCTTCTGCAGACTTCTGTGAAAACTCTGATCATTTAATGTTTCAGTTTTTAAGTAATGTTCTAATTATTAAGCTACAGTTAATAATTACTACAGTTCAGTGTGATGGAGGGTTTGTTTATAAGCTGAGCTCAGAACAGCTGATTTTGCTTTTTCAGGGATGATGCATTTTCAGATAACCTCAGTCAGAAAGCAGATAGTGAAGCGAGCAGCGGACCCTTACTGGAAGAAAAGGGCTCATCTAAAAATGACATCCCGTCACCTTGTGAGCAGTCACCAGATTACAACTTTGGAGGAGTCATGGGGAGGTGAATAAAATTAAGAGCAAAAACCTTCTATCTTGTAAACGACTGGAAGAGTTGTCTTGACGGACATGATCTGATCCTTCAGGGTGAGGCTAAGATCGGATGGAGCTGCAATCCCACGTCGTCGGAGCGGCACAGAGACCCACAGCCCAACCAGAGTGGCCGACACTCCGCCACGGGCTGCAGCCTGCCCCAGCAGCCCTCACAAGATGTCCATCAGCAAGGGTCGTATGGAGAGTCCAGAAAAACGGCGCCTTGGAACCTTTGGTAGTGCCGGCAGTATTAACTACCTAGACAGGAAGGCCTATCCCGAGGGCCACCCGTTGAGACCACTACCGGGGGCCACTCGTCACAGCAGCCTGGGAGACCACAAAACACTGGAGACTGAGGCTCTGGCTGAGGTAAGACCTTCTCATTAATCTTTTACTGTTTCCACTTGTTAGATCTTCTTTACCTGATTATGTGTGTGACTTTCCTTTTGTACCATGAAGCTCGTCGATAATCAATATGTCCACCAGCTCTGTCTGACCCCTCAATATTTAACTGCAACTTTTCAGTGTAAATTGTAAAAAATATTAAATATTCATCAAAAGAATGAATGATACGCTGTTAGATCGGCGATACTTTATAAAAATTTACAGTTTTATTTGAGGCAAGAGAAAAGGAACATAGTTAGAAAAAATAAAATAAATCTTAATTACTACCAGTTAATTACTAATCAGTTAATTACTCTGCAAAACTGAGGGGTGCACATCTCTGGATCCAAATCAAAGAAACAAAGCACTCACATTGCTTGTTTATTTGGTCACAGATAGAAATATGCTCAAGCGTTTCGGCACAGAGCCTTCATCAGAGCGTCTTCAACTCTAAAAAGGGCAATCGCAGATTAATACGCCTCTAAATGCTATACAGGTGTGTATTTAACTAGTTAGTCGTCGTCCAATCATCTTAATTGTACCATACAGATCTCTGTGCTACATATCACTTCTCTGAAAGGAACAGTCTTAGGTAAAAAAAACATCTAAGGCTGAAATCCTCATGAAGTCCATGTGGCATCATAGTATTTAGTGTATCCAGTGCAAATCTTTTTAGGACAAAAGGTCACCTCTTCCTGATGTCTAAAACCTCTCCATTCCATAAAACCTCAGTGAAGAGGATGGGCTGTGAGGTTTGCTGCTGCACAGTGTCTAGTATGGCATCATCCATGTTTCCTGTGTGGATTACAGTTTTGTGTGCCGCTATCTGTTGTTTTAGTTGTCATTTGATTTGTCCAGCCTAGGCCAACCCACAGGGACGTAGCAGTGTGTAGATCACATGAATGAATCTGCAGTTAATCAATTCTTCAATAGGAATTCTCCTCCGTGTATGTGGATGAAAGAAGGTTTTAGTGTTTGTTGTTTTATTGCAACAAACACAGTTTTCACATCCTTACATGCCTGACAACCATGTTTTCCTTCTTTGAGACACTTTTTTTGTACATGACCTTAGCTTTGATTGTAGGCACCTTCCTGAAACTGATGATAGGTGAAGGCAGATCTTTAAGAGTCTCTTATTATTCTCTTATATGGCTTTTATTTGTGAGGCGGAATGGTTGTATGCAGTAGAAAAACGGATGTGGTTCAATGTCCTCGTCCTAGGATATGTTCTTCTTTTTCAATCCTACAGAACTAGATCGGGATAATATTGCAGAGGCAAATTGGGTAAGTTTCATTTAACAGACCCCCCCTGCTGTAGTTGTCAGTCTGAGAACTGCAGCGTGGCTTTTGTATAATATCAAGGGCTAAACTTTAGCTCAGAGATACACACCTCTTGGTCACAGAGGTTTGAGTAAGATCACTGAGGGTTCAGATCAAACTGATCTTCATCAGCGAGCGACTGTGTCTGTCACCTTTTAATGTAATCAAAGCAAACATATTTATAATACAGTTAAAGTTGAACTCTGGAGTAGGTGGAAGTGGAAATTAAAAGTTCATACAAATGAGTAGATATTTCTTTAAGGTGTATATGTGATATGAAATACTTATACATTAAACCTGTGGCGTGTTTTATTACGTTTATTGCGAGTTGCTCTTGATTCCAGTGGCAAGCAAATCATTTTGTATTTTAGGATTAATTTCTGAACATGAACTGATGTACAAAAAAAAAATTGAGAGCAAATTCTGAAAAAGCTTGCAAGCAAACCAGGATGTTCACCTCTAAATCAACGATGTGGCCTCTTCACATTCACAAACTGAAAGTTTTCCCACAGTCCTCACAGTCCAACCTAAACACTGAAAATCAGAACTGACCTCAGTAGATCATGTAAGACAGTCCCAGATTTCAGTCCAGGAAACCTTTTTCAGGGCTGATGGTTTAAGATGTAGATGAATGTTTTTTGTAGAACAGATCTGCTGTTATGCATTTACTGACAGCATCCTGTACTTGAGTGTCCAAACCTTTACATGACACATGAAGCTTTCTTTAAAATCTTGCTGAAGTTACCATAAAATAATAAATATAAATATATATATTCTAAATATATCTTAAAATATATTAGAATCATATTAGATGATTATTAGCCGACAATTACTACAGAATTCAGCGGCACGAGTTCTGACGAGGACCAGAGGGCGGGAACACGTTACACCAGTTTTAAAATCGCTGCATTGGCTTCCTGTGCATTTCAGGATTGATTTTAAGATTCTTTTACTTGTTTATAAATGTCTTAATGGTCTTGAGCCTTCTTATTTATCCGACCTTTTTAATTATGAGCCTTCGCGGACTCTGAGGTCCTCTGTTACTGGCCTTTTAGTGGTTCCTAAAGTCAGAACTAAGACATACGGTGAGACCTCTTTCCATTGTTATGGTCCCTGACTGTGGAACAGCCTGCCAGAGAGCCTCAGGGCCGCGGAGGCTGTTGATGTTTTTAAGAAGAGGCTCAAGACACACCTTTTTAGCTTAGCATTTAACTGAATTTTATTTTACTTTATTTACTTATCTTAATTTACTTCATTTATTAATTAATTTATTTTTAAATTGTTTTATTAGATTTCTTATTTTTAATACATTATTGTGAAGTCCTTCTATGTATATATTTATATTTTCTTTTATTGTTGCTCTTGTTTCTTACCGCTTCTTAAGGTTATTCATCTTCTGGTTTTAACTCCAGTGTTTTCCTTATGGAAAGCACGCTGGGGGCCCTGCCTGTTTGGTCTGGGGGCTGTTGTCATGACGACCGCTGCTGTTTGGGTGGCGCGGGGTCCAGCACTGCAGCTTCACGGCTGCGGGGTGGCCCCTTTGCTGCCTGGGAGTTGTGCGGTTCCTGTGGCAGCGGTCCCTATGATCATGCGGGGGACTAGCTCCTGGTGTGGATGGATCTAGGTATTGTTTCCTCACATCAGCACCAAGTCAGAATTTTTATCAATGTTTTTTGTTGTTTTATTAACCAGCATTCAGTTAAAGAGACAGTATTCAGGGAATGATGTTTTTCGGGGAATGTGGGTGGGTGTGGGGGGGTTCTTTCCTCTATGTCATTGTGTGTGTGTGTGAGTGTGTGGAAAGAGCTTGTGTCTAATATTTTTAAATGCCTTTTTATCCACTGTTTGTTTTAATCCTTATGACTTGATTTTATCCTGTAAAGCACTTTGTGTTGCCCGTAGCATGAAAAGTGCTCAAGAAATAAAGTTTGATTTGACTTGATATATATATATATATATATACATATATATATATATATATATATATATATATATATATATATATATATATATATATATATATGTATATATATATATATATATATATATATATATATATATATATATATATATATTATAGTTATAATATATAATTATATATAATATATTATAAAATGATAAACTTTGCTTTGCTGTTTTAGCCACATGTTTTTATTCTGCTATGATGAAACTACTAGTTCACAAATACCTGAAGAGAGTATGAAGTTTGTTTTTACTTTTGTCGGGTATTACTACAGTATATGATTTAGCCTTTTTTAAAATGGTAACCAATGTTGAAATGTTGAGCATAACATTGAAAAGTCCCTATAAGTCTCTCTGGTAAAGTCTTAGACAGACCTGGCTGAGTCTCAGATGTACCGCTTCTCTCATCCCAATCTCTCCAGGATATAGAGAAGACTATGTCTACGGCACTCCATGAGCTGCGTGAACTGGAGCGTCAAAACACCGTGAAACAGGCTCCTGACGTGGTCCTTGACACCCTAGAACCAATGAAAAATCCAGTTAGCTCAGAGCCTGGCAGCCCACTTCACACCATCATGATCCGTGACCCAGATGCGGCCATGCGCCGCAGCAGCAGCTCCACCTCTGAGATGATGACAACCTTCAAACCTGCTCTCTCTGCCCGGCTGGCCGGAGCTCAGCTACGCCCTCCGCCGATGAGACCGGTACGCCCTCCTCCAACACAGCACCGCTCGAGCAGCTCCAGCTCTTCAGGGGTCGGCAGTCCCGCTGTAACTCCAACGGAGAAGATGTTTCCAAGCAACAGCACGGCGTCAGCTTCTAATGTGAATGTTTCTGGTGATGCTGGTGATAAGACTGGCACCATGTAGCACAGGTGACGCCTGCTGGATGAGGGAAAAGCTGCTGGGAACAAGCGATGAAAAGCAGGAACAGATGCTTTCCTCTCTCTCCAAGACCATGTTACTGTGGTGGTAAAGCAGCAGAAAAGGCTGTAAAGGCATGACGACGTAAACCTCAGCTCTTTTGTTTGAAACTTGACTTGACATTAAATGTGTATGAGAAACTGTTAGCTTCGGTTATACCTCAGCTTCAACAGAAATCTGTGGCAATGTTCTTGTTTCAGAGATGTACTGAATGCAAGTAAAGCAATACTTGTGTGAAATTAGGTTTTTCCCATCATATTCAGTCTGATGTTTCAAACACAACAGTCGAGATGGGAAAACTCCTCATCTGGAAAGGTTTAGCTATTTGAGCTAAAATAACACCTCTGTTTCCAGCCTTAAGGCGGATCATACAAACTTACATGGAGTCACCATACGTTCTGTTTGGCCTTTTTAGCAAAGTAACAGCTTATTGACATTTATTTCTGCATGCAGGGATTGGATATGAAATAAGGAAAAAAGACTTGCATCACTGAACAGAGATTTGTAATGATGGGGTCTGCGAACACGCTTGTTAGTCATTGTAAGAATAAGATATTAGTTTAACAGCTTTTTCACAACGATGAAAAAGAAAATATGAGTTTTAGGTCCAAATATTTGGAAAATAAATAATTGTTTGCTTGAAAATTGGCATGTGGCGTTACTAAAAAAAAACCCAAAACAAGATAAAGCACCATGGCATGAAGAGAACTTTTGAACAGACATCAGAATTCAATGCCACAATATTAGAAAACAATGCTTCCTCCAGCATCATGCATGGTTGGACAGCGAGGAGACGTGAACATGCCTGTTTCCATGTTTCTTTCTATGTGCTGTGTATGAAGTGCAGAAAACTTATGGGCTGACTAATGTGGGAATCCTGTGGTAAACTTGTACATAAAATATGGCTATTAATTTGTTAGTGTTAATTGTGTACAGGTTGAGGCAAAAAAAAAAAAAAAAGGTGCCGGTTGGTGTGAAATGCACTTGTAAAGGTCATAAACCACCTTTCTATCTTTCTATCTGGTAAAATGTAAACATTATTTGATTGTAAATTACAGTTCAGGTCATTTGCCATGTGCCGTGTGCTTAGAGTGCATTTGGTAAAAGTACTGTAGAACAAAGGTTGAATAAATGTTCTTTATCATGTTTCTGACACAGTCTCCCATTTTGACCCACTTTTCAGTTGTAGTGTTTCCTCTTCTAAAAGGATTCAGCGGATTTTTATTTTTTTGCAAAAGCAATAGCGTGCCCACTTAGGGTCTTTTATCATCTGAAAGTCAAAATGGCATTCTCCTTCAAAGCAACACTTGAAGTAGATTTTGTATCAGGTTGGTATCAGAGTTGTGTCCTCACTTCCTGCCTTTTTTCTTATTGTCTGCTGATAGATTCAGTAATGCTAAAAAATAATTCAGTGTTTATACCTTCTCTCACATGTGTCCTCTGACAAAGTTGATCTAGAGATCTTGTCATCTGCATCCTAAAGAGCTTTCTCCATCCTGCATGCTTTACGCTGTGATCAGACTCAGTGGCTGTATGTGGTGCCTTGACTTGCTGGAATGCACAAATTCAGTCAGAATTGGACTAAGAAACCGGTCTTAATGTTTATGCTGATGAGGAAAAAAAAGAGTTGCAATGATACCAAAAATAAATAAACTAATAGCTTGATTCATTGGAGAAAAAAAAACTTTTTAAACATGACAAATTCAGATATTAACTCTTAAAGCAGACATTGATTTCACTATTAACTACAGATACATGCAGTAAACTGAAAATGTTCACTTGTTCTGTCACAGACGGTTGTATCTGTGTCAGTGTTTGAAGGTTATAAAGAACAGAATGCCTGTGCAGCTGAGATAATAGATGATATAGCATTTAATTTAAGCAATGCACTCACATCCTCTGCTAGTTTCAACTGGTGTTCCTGCATCTTGTGACAAACCAGTAGCTAATTCACCTTTCATGGGCATGAAAATGAATCTGGAGCTGGTATTATGAAGTCTAAATGCATCCATATTATTCTTACTCTTTTTTTTTTTCTTCTGGTTACAGTTTTGCACTTAGTGAAGATAATGTTGCAGAAAGCACACAGTTTTATGGGGTAAAATATTCATATTTAACTAGATTTTTTTTAATTTATAAATGCTTGTGTGCTTGAAACAGAACATTTGAGTGCCTTTTGTGCACACCATAATTTTTTATTAGACTTTTGCTTTTTTTTTTTTTTTTTTTTTTTTTTTTTTTAACTTTTTAAAGACTGTAATATGTGGCCTGTTAACATGTTTATTAGAACGTTGCCTTTTTGTCAAATATCATGTTATTACTCAGTTATTAAACCACCATTAAAAAAACATCAAAACAATAAAAATAAAAGGACATGGTTCATAAATCACTTTTCAAAGACTGCTCATCCAGGTTTTGGGTAAATTGCCAGAAGTCGGAGTAATAAAAACTGCTGTATACATAATCTGGTGAAATTCACCAGAATCATTTCAGAATATTTCTGTCATCTTTTGATTTTTGTTTTGTTTTTATCCGTTTCCCTTGTCATCTGCCTGTGCTGTGATTGAGCCTTTTTCAGAGAAAACGTGTGATGTTGTTGGCAGCAGCTGAACTGTTATGGGCCTCCGTCATGTATTAGTTGCAAAGTATTTGGTGCCCTCTGATTTATTCCCTCTACATGTGATGTTACAGTGACATTTTCTTTCCAGGAATACTCACTGAAAGGGTCACACTGTTTGTCTGTGAACGCAAGAAAACTGTACATCAGTAACAACATCCCAGTGAAAGAGCTGAGTGAGGCTGTGTTCAGGAGTGTGAATTACTGTCACCGTTTATCTTCTCTTTAATCGTTTGTCTTAGTGGTGCTGTTTGTTGATGAGTGTCTGGTTGGTTGAAACCTGTGATGTAGTGAACATGATCCTTGACTGGATGTTGAAAACTCCTGCGTCAAAATAAAACCATTATTGCTCTGCGATCTGACTTTTCTGACTGGTAACTTGGTGTTACGAGGCCGAACTAAACTCCAAACTGGATCACAGGAAACCTTGCAAGGTAACTGTTTAGAATTTTTTCTGTTCTCTCATTTTTAATGCTTAATTATTCTGTTCACATAAGAGAAATTTCACTAATATGAAAGCTTTTTTTTTTTTAACATGAAGGAATCAAATTTAGAATGAGTGACAATTTGCAACAAAAACAATAAAGTTTATTGGTTTGAAAATAAATATATGGTCTTTGTAATGTATTTAATGGAATATATGTTAAAAATGATTTGCAAATCATTGTATTCTGGTTTATTTAAATTCAATTTGGAATTGCCCTAGCTAAGGCTTTTAACTAACATCCCATCTTCACTGGAAACGGGATATTAGGAAAAAATATAACAATATGAGATGTTATACAAGATTCTGCAACATGTGACTCCTCGGACCTCTCACAATGACTCTTATTAACATAAAAATAAAGCACTAAAAAAGTTTTTATATATGACAATATCAAATGCAGATTTTGAGCAGTTTTTCTTTTTTTCCTTAAGGATTTTTTTTTTCAAAACTTAAAATAGAAATAAAATGAAAATAAAACGGATAATTTTATTAAAGGCCATTCCCGACTCTAAATTAGTTTTATGTCATTGGGTTGGTAATTTGGTTGTAAAGGTTGCAGACTGTTATATGATACAAATGTTTTCTTCTCCCAACTAGAAAATATCCAATCATCCTGTTCATGTCATTTATTATAAAACCAAAAAATAAATTGGTTGTTACAGTGAGTAGAAACTCAGAAGAGATTAAAAAAAGACTAATTTTTAATTTTTTTTTTTTTTTTTTTACAGTGAACTATTAGCAATTACAGAATAAGACATGTCAGATGGGAGGCAAACAGACAAAGTTTGTCATCTATTAAACACACACATCACACAAGAAGAAAACAAATGTAAGAAATGTACAGTCTTGTGTCTGAGACTGATCTATCTGAAAGAGTCAGTGGTCTGAATCACGTGTTTGTTTTGCCAGACTGCTGGTAAACAGTGTTGGCTGATGGGATGAGGGACTTCCTGAAGGGTCCTTCCTGCACTGAAGATAGCAACCTGTTGCTGCTGAAGGAACACAATGTTTCATCTTCATGATTTCATGGGGATGAAACACTGAAACAAACAATCTCAGGTCTGGAAACATCTAAGACTAAAGTCATCATTAAATCAACATGGCATCATCGTGTTGAGTGTAAATACCCAACGCATCTCTCTTTGAGCAAGCTTCTTTAAAATGATCACGTCTTCTGATGTTTATTTCCTCTCGTTTCTACAAAACCTCAATGAGGAAGGCGAGTTATGGTTTATTTAAACATAGAACTAGGTGACTGCTTGTGTGAATTGCTGTTTTATGCTCCAATATTCGTGGACCATCTTATGCCAACACAGTTACATAACAACATGTATATAAAATGGATAAGATGGAGAATTTATTCATTCTTTTATTGAAATGATCTGTTGTGTTAAAAGTAACTCATAAACCAGACTCTGCAGTTCATTCAGTGGCCACATGATGGAGAAACTGCAGCAGATTTAATGCTTGACTAGCAGTAAATCCTTACTGGTCTCATCTTTCTTCAGATTATCCTCTAAAAGATTTACTGTGCTAATGGATGCACATGAGTATCAAAACAGAGTTTTGCATGAACTGGGTGATTAAATCTCCTCTTAAAATTGGCTTTCCAGTCCAGTGCAAGGTGTTTAACCTGCAGTGCACACCGACAGAGCATAAACAAAATTCAATTTGTTTCACCTACGAAACCCCTGTTCAACAAGAACATGCCAAAACAAATGCAACAAATGCAGCTTTGTTTACATTTTTCATCAGACTGCAAAGCATAGCACCAACTAATAAGAAAAGCTCTCATCAAAGAATATCTCTTGAAGAGCTGTTCATGCACATAAGTTTTACACTGTATCTTTCACCAAGTGTGAAGCTGTAATATTCATATTATTCTAGAGCAATTTGAGCCATTATTATTCATTAAACTGCCTTTGAAAATGGTGTAATCATCCTAAGTATGACACAAGAGCTTGTGCTTAACTAAGTACAGAATTTTTTAAAATGAAGATATCATTGTTGGAAATGCAGGTTTGCTTTGAGAAATAGTAACATGTGTTGAGTTTTGTCAGAGAAAATGTGTAAAATGATCTCATGAATTATTTAGATTACAAGTTTAAAGCTAAAGAAACAAATAGCCATGCTAGACCAATGGCCAGAAAGTAAATCCAATTACTTCCACTGGCACGGAAACTGTTCTGCACCTCTCTAGAATTAGATGTCCCTCATCAAGTGCAAATACTACTGCAGGTTTGGAAAAAAAAAAACTTGCACAGTCCCTCTCTGGTGGCCTAATTTAGCTTATATCCTGATATAATTAATGCACAAATGAGAGCAAACACTTCAATAACATATAATTTCTTTGTGAGAGTAGAACAAAATTATGTTAACATTGTGTTTGAACCTCATTGCACTTCTTTCTTCATCATCTCTACATCAAACCAATTGATAGTGAAGCAGTTGCTTTATAGATAAAACCCCAGGAGGACCAATGATGAGCCATAGATCATTCACTTTCATTTTTCTTCTCTTTTACTATTTTACGATTTATTTTTTTTTTAAACTGACTGACAGTATTTGGCTTTAAATTAAGATATTGATAAATATGCAACGTGCTGTGCCATCTGTCTGTTGGTTAGCTCAAACCATCAACTCCCCAGAAAGGAGAAAGATTAGACCAAATGAAGACGCTAAAGGTGACATAGAGAAAGGAGTCTTCCATGAAAGTAGGTTTAAAATGACGCTTTCTGGTTTCAATATGATGTCTGCTGTGTATCAGAGGGATCTGACAGCTAAACGGATCCTTCAGATGCTTCATACTTTATGCTGCATGCGGAACAGAAAATTCACCTTTGAAGTGATGCAGTTTCATCCATATCCTTTGACCTGACTCAAAATGGGAAACATTTTATCTGTTTCTGGACATTTATGATGCAAATAATTCTGACAGGCTTTCTTGAGCATAAATGGAGCAGAAGTCAATCAGTAGGCTTTTAAGGTTATAGCAGATGGCAATACCTCTAAATTTCAGTGACATTTCCAGCTATGCCTGCACCTTTGAAGTGCAGGAGTTCAGCTAGGAAGTGCACATACTGCATACATAATAAATTAAGCTTGAGGACACAGTCATGGGCGAGTCGGGCTGGTAGTTGTTAATGTTCTTGCAAATTTTCTGAAGCCACACCGATGAAAACATGACATGCCACACAAGCCGTGCGACACATCCAGCAGATTACTACATCAGCTGAGTTGTTACAAGCCCCACAAACACAACAAACCAATATATTCCTGGTCATTTCTGGAGATTTATTTCTGTCTTTGTTATCTTTTCAGTTTTCTAAGAGTTTCCATTTTTAGGTCACTGTATTAATTTTTTTTTACTTTGTCACTTTTTCTCAATTAATGACGGTGCAGGAATATAAATTCCCTTCTGGATTGATAAAGAATCTTAAATTAATTTCATTCAGTTTAGTTCAGCTGCAGATACTTCATTTACATGAATTAATATAAATAATCTTGTCTTTAAATGAAACCACTGAACCAAATTTCTCCATGAATATCTTAACAAAAATGAATGGTATAAAACTCAACACGCAGAAATAAGAAAAAGAAAGAAAACTGCTTGACTGGACTTTCTGCCTGCACGAGCAGATGTGGAAGCCTTAAGGGATTATTGTTGCTGCCTGATTCTTATGATATAGTGGCACCTTTCCTGAAGAATAAAACACAAAATTCTCATAAAAAAGTGAAACAATCACCCAAAAATCAGCAGTACAACAGGACCAATTTGTCAACATCTTCAAAGGCAAGACTTTGAGGACACTGTTTAGTACAACATACATCTCTGATTTCATCTGTTTTCTTGAATTCCCCTCAGCTCGAGCCATTGTTAAAATGCCAGACAGGTCTGGCCTTGTGCACTGGGCAACACGGGGCCAGATGACTCATTGCTAAGGGTCTCATTAGATAGAAATATACCAGTGGAGAACAGATAACAGTATAGCGTTGATATGACAGAGCGAGTACAGCTCTTTGACACTGCATCAAGTCACTTCTTCTTATAGAGCAAATATGAAGCCGTTCCAGGTTTGGCATTCATATGTCACTGTTTTGCACCAGTAAAATGCTTTTAGCCAACTGGGTTTAGATGACCAGGAAACACCTTTTTTCCCTGTAAGAAAATCAATGAAAGTGCAGTGCACCATGAAATGCATTCATGGTGTGTTTGTTCGAACTTGTTGTACAGTGGCTGTCTTTTTAAGTAAAACAACGCAATGCAGAGCAGCTCCGGATGGGCTGCAGTTCACTTTAAGCTGCTTAAAAACATATAGCTTTGTTGCTGCTGAAACCACACAAACTGCTATGCTGCTACTGGAGTGTGTAAAAGCTATAAATAAATAAACAAATACATAAATAAATAACATATCTCTCTGTGCATGTCTCTCTAATGGGACATGTTGGTTTACTGATCATCCTAAACCTATGAGTCAGGGCAAAATCTTAAACCCAACATTTTAAGCTGCACCTCTTCAGATACAATGATGTAGAAGAGGGACAGCAGTCTAAAAGTTCTTTGGCTTAACAGACATTTTACCAGTTTCTTTTTCTTCACCAGTATGCTTCTACTTCTCTGCCTGACTTCTCATTTTTTTATATCTGCCTTTTTTTTAATATAAAGAACACGCAAGATGATTATTTGACAGCAAACGATTACATTGCAAATGCACTCATACTGCAGAAATGTGAGGTGGATGTCAAAATTTCAGGACTTTGAAATGATGAAGGTTCAGGCATATATATATATATATATATATATATATATATATATATATATATATATATATATATATATATATATATATATATATATATATATATATATATATATATATTCACTTGCATGTGAAACACACAGTTAGTATTATTTTTAGATGCCTAGAAACTTGCCTGCAGCAGGGTCTCATTAAAGACCCTGTAAAGCTGAAGTTTGCAGTCCTTAATGGATTCTCCTTCAGGGAAGTCCTAAACCCTGCTAATGAAGGCAATTTAAAAGAGAGCAATTTGGGAATAATCAATACCTTATTAAATACTGAGACATTTCCCTTCACTTTGTTTTCAGAAATAGCTTCCAAATTCGCCGTAAACATTCTGCAGTGTTCCTTGAAAGATCCCTTAACCAGACGTTTGTTAATCTGCATCATGATAATGTTTTCTCCATTTGGGGCGAAGGAAGCCAGAAAACAAAAACAGAAAATCAATCACAGGTCCAATCCAGCAAAATTTCAAAAGACAGCTTAATGAACCACAGATAATTGTTAACCACACATCATCAGTAATGCAGAGTTGCAGGGAACGAACATTTGGAAATTTCAGACTTAATAGATTCAAGGAAAAGTACCAACTAATATATCACACAATTTCCAGTAAACCTGAAACCAAGAGTCCTGCAGGCATTCAGTGCATCATTTCATCTTGCTAATAAAAGCATGTACTTCTGCTAGGCTGAGTATCCAATCATTAAGCACTCCCATGTCTAGAGTTATCAGACTGTCTCTGCAGAGAGCTGGAAAAACACAGAGGTTGGTCAAACTCCTGCTGAAACCACCTGATGTGAAGCAGACTTGATTCTGCATGAATAAGTTACGGATACGTTGCTTTACATCAATCATTCTTAACATTGTGACCATTCACCCATCCATTGTATATACCCACTTATTCCAGTGGAGGTCATATTCCCACTGCTACTAGAGGGAAAGGTAGATCGGACCAGTCAGGGCATTGACAAGACACATCTGAGGCTGGTACTGAGACAGCAGTATTAGGTCTTTGGGGGTTGGTGGTTTATAGAATACAGTCTTTGTGGTCTGGGCTTGCTTCCCACTGACTCTATCAAATTGGTATCCAGAGAACTTGGAGAACTGGTGCTATGAGATCCCATAAGATTGGCATCTGAGATAAATGGAAGCCAGGTGAGCACCTCAGACTGTTGTTTGAACCCTTCCTAAGCAGTTTATGCAGGGTTCACCGCTCTCATGCTGGAGGAGGACGCTATCTGAAGGTTGTGCTTTCATATACAGGGGTGGGACTGGTCTGCAAAAAATGTTTCTTTTGCAAACCAGCAAATGCTTTATTTAAGCATTTATTGTGAATTTACTCATGCATTGTGACATTTAGTCATTTCCTTTGTGGTCTTAACATTAAATCAAACCTTGGTGTTTCAGAGACAATGTACACACACTAATTCACAAAGAAATTGCTTCAGTCTGTTGTAGTCAGGAAAAGGCAGTGCAGAGCCACGTGATGTTATCTTTACTGAATGAGACTGAGAGCAAATTGAACTGGAGAAGCTTGATAGGCCTTGACATTTACAGTTTTAATGGATACCTGAATCATTTGGACTTTTTACCATTCCGACATGTGAGACACTGGTCATGGAAAATGTGCAAAGCAGGGGAGAGAAAGAATGAACAATATTCATTAGGAAAAGGGAAATAAAGACAACAGCCTATGATGAAGGTCTCATTTTTTCCTGTGAGGTGTCCTCTAATGAATGCTGAATAACTGTAGGGAATGATCAATAAGTATCTCATGCCTTCTTCATGAAGGCGGAATATGTTGAATGTTTGCAGGGATGCAAAGTGCTTCTCTCTGAATGAGCTGCTGGCATATTTAGATAGTATGTTCATGTTTGATTCTGTTTATAAATGGATATATTTAATTTAATTGTTTAAATTATTTCTTTTATCTCACATAAAAGTTTAAGTTGCATATGTAAACACAGTTCATATGCAACACAGTTGCATATGAACTGTGTCCTTGTTCAGAATTTCACGCTGGACCCCTTTAATGCCTCTGAAACTGACTGGCAAGTCTAATCAGATCAGTTTGTGTTTTAGATTAAATTAAGTGTTTTTATGAAGCTTTTAGGGGCTTGTTAGCAGGAACACAATTTTTAAACAACAATAATATTGTTTTTTTTGTTAAATAACTCTTGTATTTTTGTATCATCTTTTCCCTGCTTGAACATACACTCCAAATTCTTGTTTGCTTTTAAAAATGTCCTTCTTTGTGACCTCAACATAAGCAGCTTTCATCTCAGACACAGAAGAATGTGGTCATTAAAAACCATTGCAAGCACAGAACAATGACGACAACATTCTGAAGATTTTTTAAGTACCTTTGTAGCTAGTTATCCCAGCAGATACAGAATGAGCTACAGATGACATGTAGGTCTAAGAAAAGTGCACCATACAGGAGACAGCACCCCAGAACACAGGGATGAGTAAGGATACATGATCTATGATACTGGGGACTATAGAGGCAATGTAAAATACAAACTAGCAAGCAGCTAAACTACATCAGCTCTTTCTGCAACTGATTTAATTTGAGAAGACACTTTACCAATAGTGTGGCTTCACTTTCAAGGTCAGCATGGTCTGATAGCGTCCTACTGCAAAGCATTTAATTCTGTGTCTTTTGGCTGTTCTGCAAACTCCAGTTAATGTTATTTTGAAACTGGGGATATCTGATGGGATCATTCTGTTTGTAAGGAGAATGCTTTACACAAGTAAGACACTTAAAATGTAAAGAGCTGGAACATTTTTTTTTTCTTTTCATTTTTATCAGGGCGATGTGAATCAAGCATGAACTTTTCTTTAGTTGCTTTCAGTCAAGCCATAACTTTGTGGATCATTTGTCTCCAAAGCTAAAACTTGAAGATATATATGAGTTTATTACATTTTGGTTTTAAGACTTAAAGCTACAAGGATTTACTTCTTGTTGTGCTTATTGAAAAAAGGGCGTATGGTTAGCATTATAAAATGATAACAATGCATTATATATACTATATTTTTGCACCACAGCAAAGTATTACAGAAATCTGACTTCAGGTGGCGTCCCAGCAGATTTTAAACTAGAAATGAGAATTTGGAAAATTTCCTTTTCTAGTTTAAATAAATCAAATAATTAAACTAATTTTATACATCAGGTGATTTATACAGATTTACAATACACAAAAATAACATTGAAGAGACAGAGAAACAGGTTGCTGTGGAACTTAGCTGCTTGTGTCATTCAGTACAAATTCTTAAATAGTTTGAAAGACAAAAACACCCATTCTAGCTATTATTCAATGACTAAATTATTGTCTGTAACATATCAGTTGAGAATTAACCCAGTTAATGGATATCTATCGGTAGGCAGTGCTGGGATTGTCTTTTTTTGGTTAGGCACCACAAAAGCACAGTCCTGGATTAATGGGTTATTAGAGTATGTTTGCCTATCAAAATCTAAATAAATAAATAAATTAATTAATAAATAAATAAGAATGAAAAAAAATTCTAGGTGAAGAACAAAACTAGATAGGTGTTCACTTTCACAGTGTTGATTACAAGGATCTGAAAACAGCCGCCAAAACTGTACATAAATGAAATAATAGACTACCAATAAGGGATTTTAAGCTTCTTTTATGTTAGTTCGCCATCCAAGATCTGTTGTTAACAACTGAAAAGAGCAACTAGTCTGTTACATTCACCCACAAGTGAGTCTGTTGCCCTCCTGCTAGTAATTTCGCACTAATTAATCTCTTCAGTGCATCAAAAAAATGGATTGACATTAAAAGTTCTAGGACGTCTCTAAATAATGACACGATGAGCATTTTCCACTTTATTCATATAACTTTATTAATGTCTCAGTATTAATTTCACTTCTCACATGTCAGTCGCTTAATAAAAACGTCTGGCAATGGAGTGTAGACTAGACACAGAACAGACCAGAAGAGAATAGAATAGAATAGAATAGAATAGAAAAGCACAACTTTTGATTGAATGCAGCCCGCAGCCTTTATATATATATATATATATATATATATATATATATATATATATATATATATATATATATATATATATATATATATATATATATATATATATATATATATATCTCTCTCTGAAGGCTGCGTGCTGCATTCAATGTCCCTTGAAAATAGTAGAACATTACTCAGAATTACACAACTTTTAAATAATTATAGTACATTTTAATGTTTGCCAATAATACAGTTTACTTCACTATTAAAAGACAAAAGTGTAAGAAATATGTTGTTTAATCTCTTATTTAAACAGTAGGAACTGAGGACAGATGGTATCAATTTTGACGCATGGCAATATGTTGGCTCAATAGCGCTTCAACTCAACAGTTTCACTTTCAGATTGAGAAGAGTTCCGAAAACTTTTAGGCCATAAAATACTTAAAATGTAAAATAAATAAATTCAGATATAACCAAGGATAAAAAGTTTAACCAAACGGAATATGTTTAACAATGCAGAAAGCCCAGCAGCAGTTAATGCAACATAGCTACTGGTAGCCAGAGCAGGAAGCTAGCGGAAGTTGATAAGTGACGTCACTTTGTGTCTTTTCGAGCGGGACACTATAGATCACAGTGAGGAGTACTGGGTGTAGTTAAACTTCTCTAATCTTTGCACTTTATCTGAAGTATGGCGTACCAGATCGAAGCAGATCTACCGCCCAGTCTTGCATGTCTGAAAGTAAGTTTCCTCATTGTTTATTATGGTGTACTTGTTTGGATGATGTGAAGGCTACTAGCATTTAGCTAAAATGGTAAACAGTTCGAGTAAAGCTGGATCCCCTAAACAAGAAAGACAAGCAAATGGGTTATACATATAAATATAAATATATGGGTTATAAAACAAAGAAACAAGCCAATTTAGTTTTTTTCTTTACTGATCTGCAGATATTTGTTAGTGTGATGCTGACTGAACAGTCAAAAACCCATCCGTGATTTAACATAATTGCACTTTTAAAGTATTATTATTGATCATAGCTTATACACTAACCTGAAATCCTGTCCAGTGGTTTAAACATGATGCTAAAGTGTGAAAACTCCTCTGGAAACCTTCATGAGATGAAATCAGTGACACAATACAGCATGACTACAGGAAAGGGATGGAAATGGAATTTCTAAATTACCACTTTTTATATTGTCTCTGAAAAATAATTGGTTTAGTTGATGGTAATTGTCTTTGTCAAAACATTTGTGTAAAACTGTGTGGACAAAGAGATGGAGAACTGGTATTTTTGTTAGTTTTATTCAACTGTTTTTAATCATGCAAATAGAAATGATTTGGACCAAAAAGAAAGCAATTCTTAATCCCTTTAAGTAAAAGCTTTAAGGCAATCAAATAAGGTATAACATGCGTGCAGTAATCATATCTCCACATGTAGTGTAAAAATGGCATATAAATTGTTTTCAGAGCTGGAGTTGTTTTATTGTTCTATTCTGTGTATAATTTTTGTTGGGATCTTGTATAACCGTGAACTTTTTCTCATCCACAGAATGTTGATACCCTGCTGCGATGTCCCATTTGCTTTGACTACCTCAACATTTCAATGATGACTCAATGCTCGCACAATTGTGAGTAAAGAAGCAGAGCAGCTTTAAGAAAAACTGTGATTCTAATGACTTTGTCCTAGAAATTTGGGAAAGCTTTTTGTATTTGAAGAAAGAAAAGTTCTTAAGTGGCTTGTATAATCATGCAAAATTGAGCTGATTGTTTGGAAAACTGCTGGAAAGCACTTGAAGTGGTGACATAAAGAGCTGTTTGCCTTTTTGTTCATGGCAGCAGCGAGATGTGCACAGTTCTGAGACAGGAAGAAATGAAAGTCTTTCGAAAGAAGTAGCATAAGTTAAGAAAGTTAAGAGCTGCATATTTTCCTTGGTCAAAGTATGCCAGAAATCAGGATTTTAACTTAAGATGTCCCGTCACTGGTACATTGTTTCATGATCTTGTTTGGGTTCATAACCTTCAGGCATTGAGTTTTCTGATCATGTTTTACTATTTGATTTATTGCTTCTTGATTAAAATTACACTGCAGCAGGAATAGGTGGTTCTGGAAAAGACAGACATCAGTTTCTTGTGCTTTTTTAATTTTCATGTGGTGAAATAAGCCATAAACAAGCAGGATGCTTTGGTTGGAAATGCTGTTGCACAGAGACTTGGAGAAGTGCAAAACATTGTTTTCAATCATTCAGAATAAAGGTCTTGTTATAAAAAAAACATTTTGAGTCCAATCACCTTTTTTTTTCATGTCTGACCTTACAAATTAGTGTGACTTATGTCACACACTTGGTCCTATATGCTGTTTTTTGGGCTGGCTGTGCCAAAGTTTCCTACGTCAGTACACTAGTGGTGTAAGAAAAAAGTGTTTTTACCAGCCTGTCACTCATATCTGACTTTTTTTTCTTTTTTTAAATGACAGTCTATACACCCTAAAATATTAGTCTTAGACGACCTAAAAATAATGTCTTTAATTAGATGCATTTCTGATGCTTTTAATGTTGCATTTCAACTAAATTTTACATTGTTGAGGTACATGAGTGAGATACACACAATGCTGCTGGTGACATTTAAGTTTAAAGGCAGTTGCATTTAAATTATAATGTGAACAACGATAGAAAGAAATCAGATTGCAGAAAAATAAGAGAAACAAAAAAATGCAGACGTAGCTTTCCTTACATAAAAATCTGTAAATCTGTAATTGTAAGCATTACTTTAAATCAGTCCAGTAAATCCTTTTTTTTTTTTTTTTTACCACTGAAGATATTGTTGATATGAAAGGAAAGGAGGAGTTAAACATTTGGCTTTTAGGATTAAAATGATTGGATTTCCACATATATCTCAAAATTAGACTGCGTAAATGCCGTTTAATTGGCTTCAAAGTTCCAGATTTGGAGGAGGAATGACGACTGAACAGTCATTCCTCACCAATAAGCCAAGCAGACCATTCCTGTTTTTGAAAGTGAGCAAAAAAAAACAAAGCAAAGACCTGTTGTTGATATTGGATCAATATATTTCTATTTGGTTGATTGTCTATTGCTTCTATAACGTGTTTTTTCTGTTGTACTTTCCTCAAATCACTAAGCTTAAACAGGGTTTGCATGATTGTCTGGCAAAAAGAAAAATTTTAAAAAGCTGTTATTATGTTTCGAAGTAATTTAAAAAAAAAAAAAACAACAACTCATTGAATCTAAAACATTGAACCAGAATAAATTCAGTTTTATCAGACGTTTCTGTTGAATTGGTGATGGGACATGTGAGTTGCTTCAGTTTGCCTTTGATGAGAGTCCTCAGTGAAGTATTGATTCTGAAATTATGTATTGTACTTCTTCAGTCTCCAGTAAGTAGTGATATAAAAAGTCCATTATTGCTAACAAAAGACACAAAAACATGGGAAGTGATAAATGAACAGCAAAAATTGGTGTTCTTCTAAATGAAAGGCAAGAAGATGAAGCAAATATATCTCAAATGGGTTAATTATTTTGCTTTATTCACGGTTTGGACTAATTTGTGCAAATGAACTGTACATCCTTTATGAACTGACTGAATGCAGCGGTGCTATGGGAGTTAAAGAATTTTTTTTTATTTTTTTTTTTATATGTGTTCCTTTTGAATTGAAAAACTTTGCTGGAAAGAAAAGGAAATTGCATGGCTGTTTGTTGAAACAGATCCTCCATAACACCCATTCTGTTTGTGTTTTATTTTGCAGTTTGCTCTTTGTGCATCAGAAAATTCCTTTCCTATAAGCTGCAGTGTCCAGTCTGTAATGCAGTAAGTGCAAGCACAACCTGAATGTTTACCTGGAGAATGAGGAAAGTCATTATCAGTGTGACAGCTGATGCAGAAAATGAGTAATTAATCTGCAAATATTCTGATGATCTGTTAGTTCCAGTGAAATTAGGTCATTGTGTAAAATGTGAATAAAGACTAAATCCAATTATTTTCAGATCCCTTTTAACTTGTATTCAGATAAATTCATGACATTTAAGTTTCAAAATGATCAACTTTGTTTTTCACACTGTTATTCACACATTTTTAATTTGATGTCTGCAACATATTGCAAACTACTGACACAACTGCAGACAAAATGATAGAGAAAACAATTCCCAGAGTAATATGTAGTGAAACCCTGCAGGGAGGCTTTTTCTCATATCTCACTGCTCTGTCTGTTTTTTTAGCAAATGACAGAACAAGACCTACGAAACAACCGCTTATTGGATGACTTGGTTGTAAGCTTTCGAGCTGCAAGGTAAGAAGATCAGGGAACTGTCTGAATTCTGAGCCCAACTTGTTGACATTGAATAACTGCATGTGGTTTGAAAGAAATGCAGATAAAAAAAAAAAACCATGGGGGTCGGTGGAAACACTTATGCTACTTTATTGGATGCTCTTTTATGTTGGATCAGTGTTTTATTGCAAAAAGTGGTGGAACAGGCATGTTTAGAGAACCACTGCAGGGCTTGACTAAAAGAATAACAACAGCGACGGATCGGAAATAACAGTGAATCCACCATGAACACGTTATTTACCTGAATATCCTTCTCATTTGTATTTTCATGCTCTTATGACCCGAAGAGAAAAACGATTACCATGGTGATTTCATGGGATTACATTGTTATTGACAGGATATCAGTATATCTACTAGAAAATCTACTTTGGATTATTTCAATATACAAACGCTTAAAAAAAAAAAAAGCAATTATGTAATTGCCTTTTTAATAATCTACCTGCAATTTACAGATTTGCTCTAAATCAAATGGGGATTTTGTTGTAATGAGCCTGGGTACTTCCTCACTGCTTCCTCCTTGTTTTGCACTTTTCTCCATACTTGTGTATTGCAGTTCTTTTTCTAGTGTGACTCATGAGAATGTGGAACAGCCATAGTCTCAGATGAGATGCTTATAGGTAACTCCTCCCACATGGGAGCAGTCACTCTTCTACCTTCACCCTGGTTGTCTCGGACAGACTGATGAGTGTTACACCGTTTACATGCAGCATGAAAATTAGTTTGCAAAGAAAAACTGGCTTAAATAATTGATCACACCAAGGCAGACTGACCATCCAAGCCTCTGGCATTATGGTTTATTTAAGGTTTACAATCATCATGCTGCCCTAAATTTAAAAGAAAAGCAATTAATAGAATATAAATAAATAACATTTGAGCAAGGGTGCGTATAATGCTACGTATTAGATAACGCTCTGCTTATAAACAGTGTTATGGCCCTTTTTAAAGATGATATGTAGCATCGCCTATTAAGGGTGCATTCACACCAGGGTGGTCTGCTGCTGGACTGAGTTCACGCTGCATTCTTCAAACAAATCAGACCTTTTAGATAACTGGTCTACATTCCTACCAGAGGCAGCGCTGCACCAAAAATTACTGAAGGAGAAGACGAGACGCACGAGATAGAAGAAAACTCCTTCATCTATCGGTTGATGTAGAACAAGGTTTTAGTACGTAATGGCTAAATATGGGGCTGCATCAGATCCTAGTGGTCTAAGTGGGATCCGATTTCCATCAGAACGTTTTCAAAATTCGTTCACACCTGACTTCGAGCCAGTTTTCCCATATACATCCACGTGGAGCTCCACATCCATGTGGGTTTTAGTTGTTTATCCACATTGAAGTCCGCTTCCTGCATTTGATCCGCTTGGAACGGATCAGGGCTTGTAGACGACTGATCTTTAATTTCAGTTAGATAGGTTTACATCTTGACGTTCTCCAACATGAAGCGGACTTCCCGACCAAACGGACCAGGATTCAAATCAGAAAGGGGGGGGGGGGGGGGGGTTACTGCCATCATCAGAATTTTGTCTTTTAATATTTGGGTTGAAGCAAATGCTGTTATCAGCACTAAGCTGCAATATTGCTCTCCTTCATCAATCACCTCAAAATCATCCTGTAAACTATCCTGTAATCTGAAAGGTCTCCAGACTGCAGTCCCTCTGATCATCATCACTGTTATGAATGAGTGGATTACGCTGCTGCTCTCTCCTCCACGTTTTAATTTCCTGTTGTCTAGCATTAAGTGTCTGAAAAGAGATATTTCTTGTGAGTGACCCTGTCACGAAGAGCTGCTGTAACACACAGATGGACTTGTCATAAAGTCCTTTTGCTGTGATATGAATATGCTACGCTTCATGCCTTTTTATTTCGGTAGTTTTCAGTGTTGAACTGTTAAAAACTGGAGTGTTTTTCTTTTTCTAAATTGATTAAATGGAGAATATTTCAAACATCTACCCATTTGGTGGGTACATTTTGTGCTGTAGCGTGTTTAGGGATTACTTCCGTCAGCGGACCACTCACTATGGAAATGCTGCATTAGGTAGTCTTTGGATGATGGCAGTAATTTACCACCATTAAGCCAGAAGCCTATTTCTCTGGCAGCTATTAGCTGTTATTGTAATGCTCCATATCTATACTTCTACAGTAGCTGCTGACTCTCATCTCGTCTATTGTTAGTATACTTTGGTAAAAGTAAAGCTTGGACTCTGATAGATATTTGACAAAACCAGTTTATTATTGATTAGCCACTTTATTTTTTTATCTCATTACGATTTTATTGCGTTGTAAGAAAGTGTATTCACAAGAGCTTCACTTATTTTGTAGTTTTGAATCTATCTGCGATCGTTCATTAAGATAACTATGGTGAGACATTTTTTGGAACCCATTCTTTTGAGCATTTGACAAAATTTCCTGAAATAATCAATAGCCCAAACTTGCCAAGCCTGCAGAACTGCTTTTCAAATTATAAATCCAGATTGCTAATCTCTTGTATGGTTTACTAAGGTTATTACCGTATTTTCCGGACAATAAGTCGCTCCAGAGTATAAGTCACACTCAGCCAAAAATGTATTATTCGGTAGGAAAAAACATACTTCGTCGCACTGGAGTGTAAGTCGCATTTTTTATGGATAATTACTTTACAAATTACTTGACCAAAAACAGGCATTAAGTCATCATTAAGTCAAGGCAAGTTATAACATTATTAAAAGACGAGAGAACAGGCTGAATATGTGTAACATATGCCAACACTATGAAGGCTATTTGGCTACACAAAAATTAAACATGAACAGAAAAGGTGTCCAGTGTTTATGTGACATAATTAACAGTTTCATGTAACTATAGCCTAAAGAACAAAACAAGTGTACTTTCACTGTAAGTCATAACGCACAATCCCACAATCCCACATTACTAAATCTGGTGAGTTTTTCGTCCTCGGTGTCACTTCTGAATAACTCTGCCAACTCCGTGTGGAGACATAACTGCACCCTTGACAAGCCTCTCCACGCAGCAAGTTGTTCAAGCTCCCACCGGTGAACTCGTTCTTTTAGCTGTGGCCATCTAGCTTTTTATGTTCAATCGTTCTCAGTTGTCTTTGTGGATGACTGTGAAATTACATATATTTTTTAATGTATAAGTCGCTCCGGAGAATGTCGCAGAAACAATTAACTTATGAAAAAAGTGCGACTTATAGTCTGGAAAATACGGTAACTGTTTTAACTAGGTGTAATTAGGACACGTCTGAATTTATCAGTATATGTTTTTGTAAATGTCCTATATTATGCAATATTTCCTTTCTAAATGTTTTACTACAGTCGTGTGTGTCCCATAGCCTGTGTGTGACTGCTTGCTTGCTCCACCTTTTAGCATAGGTTGTTCAAATAGGTGAGTCTGAGATCTTTCCCTTCGTGATCTGACAAATGGCAAGATTCCCCCCCCAGCAGTGAACATTACCATTGACCTGGCCCATGGCTAACAGGGCCTGCCCTCTGACATCACAGAGCAGATGCGAAGGAAAGGCGCATCCTCTGAGAAACGGCCCCTTTCCCAGTAGAGTTCACTGGACCTACTTCTGGAATGGCTGAAATTAAAGGGGCAAACGACAAAATGTTGAGCCACACCTCCCTCTACCTCTTACCTCCAACCCCACGCCGCTCCTCTGGGTGTTAAGAGCAAAAGCACTGAGCAAAACAATATCACCACTGTGTGGAACTGGAAGTAGCTAATAATGTTAATGTAGTAACAGTAGAAGAAGAGCTAGCTCCGAGTGAAACTGTAGCCCCTCTAACTTGTCGGTGCTCTCCTCTTTGGAAATGCAAGGCCAGTATTAATCCCGTTGTGTCCTTTTCTTTATCAGACAACTTCTTCACTAATGACGGTAGTTATTTTTAGAAGCAATGTTGGATCCTGGGTGTCTTTAGGAGAATGTTTTGTTCTGTTCGCTTAGAAAATATGCAGTGATGTTGTTCGCTTACTGTTGCCTTTTATAGGGAGGGGGGGCCCAGGACTCCCACAGTAGGCAGCAATTTACATGAAAGTACATAAACCTGCAGCCAGACCAGCTGGTAAACAGGGAGCAGAACATCAACACAGAGAGACAGTGTGTGATGCTGTGCAATATCGCTAAAATTGCACCTCCAGTTCTTATTGATTTTTTTTTTTTCCCCTTCAATCCAGAAATGATTCATTTCTGCTTATTTTTCCCTTTATGGACCAAGACTTAGTGTAATACACTTTGGAAACAGTGTTGTCGGGCCTCTCACATCCAAATGAAATCAGAAACCCAAATGAGAAAAAGAAGTATCCCCATATACACATCAGCGTCTCCATGTCCATGCACTCATCCTCAATCTAAACATGATACAGAAGGAACGATTGTGCATTACAGACAACTTTCCCACTTTGGTGCCACTTTCAGACAAACGCACCAAGTGAAAATCCAGGTTATCTTTGAAATGAATGTCGGGTATTGTGTGTGTGGTGGACAGTTGGATGGTAATGCTCCGCCTCCCTGCAAGCATTGGGAAGAAAGACTTTACACTGGTCTCGTTCAATAATGCTGATTATGTATATATCATAGTAAGATTATAAATCCAGCCATTCCCGCTTTAATTAACCCCACTTTAAAGTTGAACATTAATCTGTTTCTGACATTTTTTTGTCACCTCATGATTCCTGCCTCATTCAGCAATAATTGCTTGGTTGAACATCAGCTTAAAGACACTGCAAGCACTTCATATCTACTTCAGTCTAAGCTCTCAGCAAAGATGAGGAGCCCCCTTCCTGCCACTGACTCATGAATTATGGATAAAATTGTATTAAAACTGAAATCTAACTTTAGATCAGCCCCATCTCATTGTTTTCCTCCTGAAATTTATCAAACCAATTTTAAATAGAAATGTCAAGTTTTCCCCCCCCACATTTTCTCCCTTCTTCCCAGTTTCTGCTGGCACCACTCAGCCTGCAGAGAAAAGCTCTAACTTCACAGACAAAATTGTTCAAACTTAGTCAGAATCATTATAATTGAATAAAAGGCCAAATGAAATGAAAAGGAAATGAATGAGAAATAAAATATTTTCACTTTATTATTTTTCATTCATTCATTTAATTTTCCTTTCATTTGGCTTTTCCTTTATAAATAAAATATCCTGTAAACTATCCTGTAATAATAGATTGTAAGTAACGTGTGTAGTGAACTGGATTTGTCCTAAATCTGCCTGTATCTTCTCTAATTTGCTCGTTTAGCGGGTGTCTAATTAAAGTCAACAGCCTGTAAACTACTTGGTAACTGTGGCGTTGAGAATCATTTGACATACGTGATGGAAAATGCTCTTCTTAAATGAGGCAGAAACACTTAAAACTAATGGCTAGAATTGAAGGTGTTCGATCCATTTCTGATCCATGTTGTGAAGGGAACAGTGAATTGACCTTTTTGAAAGTAAATTGCTGCAAGTTTACAGCAGGGTTAGTATTAACTGTATAAATTCAGCAGCTTTTCACTTGGTGTGGAGGTGTTTTCACTATTTTTATTGCTAGAGGGAGTTCTAAACCTGAGTGTATTCAGTGGAACCGATGAATGCCACGAGGAGAGCATATTTCTTTAAGGTCTTTGTCAGGCGGAGGTGGCGTTTCCACATCACGTCTGTGCAAAACTGCCTTGGCATGAGTGTGCATCCGCAGGTACACACATGCATGTGCATGAACTCGCTCTAATGGGAACAGTAAGCTCAAATAAGTTTTAAATATGGAAAGCAGAACATCACACCTCATTGCTTCCATTCTATTGCCAAGCGATGGCCCAGCAGCAGTTTGTTTGCTTTCCACTTTTCCAAGAGCGTAAGCGAAGTGTCTTCTGTGTCTCGCTCATTAGAAAAGGTGTAAGAAAACTGAGGCCATTTTTTTTTTTTTTTTTTTTTTTTTTAAAAATTGTTTCTTAACGTCACTAAAGCCTAATGTCATCTGTATTTTTGCTTGTTTAAGGGCTTTTTCTGGTTTAAAATGAATACAGTTTATCTGGTTGTCTGCGTGTCTAACTCAGGTTACGCTTTTTCATTCACATGCCGTTGTGCTTTTGCTATTTTTTCCAGGCAGCAGTTGCAGTTGTCAAAAGCACACGTTGACTCCCCTCCAATATCACCAAAGACCCCAGCTTCAGCTGTCAAATGCAAAACTCCCAGAGAGAAGGGCCAGAAGTCTAGCAGCTCCATTATGAATCACTTTTTCCAAAAGAAGCTCAGAACACCTCCCAGTAAAGAAACCCAAGATGTCAAATTACAAACTCCACAAAGCCACGATGTAAATGATGCAGATCTGCATTCAGGAAAAGCTACCTCCTCTGTGGTTGTGAAGGAAGAGCCAGTTGAGATGACGGACACGTCTATCCAAGATCCGATGCCGCTTATAAAAGAGGAACCAGCTTCATACGGCCTAAGCGCTGGATTTGAGATGACATATTCTCCGTCACCATCAAAGAATGTTAAGCCAATAATGAAAGGTGAAACCATTTTACCTGTTGGTTTGTATTACTGCCTTTACTTTCACACTGTATAGATAATAATGCTATTCTTGAAAGTGCCATGAAAGGCAATGTAGTTAATCTGGTTTTAAAATGAGAAGGAAGAATCCGGATCATTGTTGATGCAGTTAAGGATGAGTTACTCATCTCTTCAGAATAATAAGTAGAGAGTGATTAGGATTGGCAGTTTAATTGATTCAAGGAACCAGAGTTAAATGCTGATTAGTGTTAAGTGCTGATTAAGATTCTAATAATATCTTCATGTGCATCCTTTTCCAGTGGAGTGTCCAGTCTGTTCTGTAAGTGTGCCACAGCATTTTATTAACAAGCACCTGGACACATGTCTAACCAGAGACGAGAAGAAGGAAAGCTTGAGGAGGTAAAATGTCCACTAAACTACAAAACTATGCCTTTTTTTTATGGCCAAGAATGAGGGGAAAAAAAGCCAATAATCTGTTTAAACCCAAATTTTTAAAGCCTTTATTGAAAGCCTGAAAACAGAAAACAGGAGAGGATCTCTTTAAATTAAACAAGAATTTATTCTAAGTTCAGGTCACAGATGAAGCAATGCAGCGCTGGGCTCAGGTGGACGGATCATCTCCGTCCGCCTGAGCCCCAAGCAATGGATACGGATAACATTTTATCTTCTTAGGCCGGGAGACAGCCTCCTACAATGGGATGGCTTAACCCGCGACCGATTGCAATTGGCCAGTTATCATAGACGTGAGCGGGCCACCCACTGCAGACGTGGTAGATCAGGATGTGCTGTTCAGTGTGTGTGTGAATGTTGAGTTGAAGTGTGGCTCTAATGCAACAGACCTGACGGATATCAAACCGATGACACACTTACATCTGGTTCTTTGCCTCCATCACTCTGTGTGTATCTTTACTGATGATTCTTGCATATCTGACACTATGGACCGGAAGAATTCTTAGCTAAAGGACACGGTGAGACATAAATCAGAGAAGGTTTAGCAGAAACAGAAGTCCTGAAACATTCATAGTGGAGCCAAAACAGTAACTAATTACCACAGTTCCCAGATACATCGACTGTGTATGTGTAAATATCTCAAGATGTAATCTCTATATTCCTGTTTTGCAACAGTTGGAACATTTTAAGTTTTGATTTCCTGTAGAGACTGATCAGTTTGTAGTCTCTCCCCTGCAGCTCATCCTGTTTTTCTAATGTCCTATCCAGGCGCTTTATGCCAGATTTTAGAAAAAGCAGTGGTGCACGATAAGAAGCGGACACCAAAGCACCCAACACACCAGGCACTGTCATTACAATTTTGGCACTTTGCACCATTTCCAAGATTTAGAGGGATGAGTCTAAATTTCATGCTTGTGAGGGAAGAGTGATTAAAAATTAATGTGTAGTTTAAAAAAAAAAAAAAATGCAGAAATGGGAAATGATGAAGATTTACAATCATGGATCGCTGTAGTCTGCTTGCCTGGGACATCTGTTGATGGTATTCATTCCAGTAAATGAACCCAAACCTGCATCATCACCATTTGATAATGCTTATTATTCCCTTCCAGACTGGGATGGTGCGGTTAACGTGAACCATAACATAATATCTCCTTAGAACAATTTATGGTGTGTCCATTACAACAAGAAGACTATAAAGAACAGCAAGTCCAAAACTCAAAGAGCTGCTAAAAGGTTTGGGATATTACACATGGCGTGTATCCTTTCAGCTGGAAGCCTCAGGCTGTCGCAGTTCTCTTCCAGTACATTAAGAATATTGTGGCTTACAATCACTGGAATTTGGTGGAATTTCTTTCATTCTGGATACATTTACACAAATGGAAAGTCTTTTTCTTCCATGGTCGCTTGCTGCCAGCGTTATGCAGTGCACGTGTGCTTTTTGTGCAGGAGCAATCACAGGCATGTCAAGGGGCAAAAGTTAAGGCGTGTCCATGCCTCCAAGGCACTAACTCTAGCACTGCACCTCCACAGTAAATACTGCCAGAATTAAATGAACAACAGTCCTTTAGGAAGATGTAAAAGCAAAGTCAATCTGACCCCAAGTTTCTCATATGAAACATACAGCGTGCAGCTATAAGTCGCCCTAAACATGTTGATGTGTTTACTGCCTTACTGGCATTAAATTGACCAGATTCTGCAGCTCACTGGGTTTTTTTAAATGTAACAATGTATTTAGTATAAACTTTAATTCTACATGTTCAAACTACAAGTCTTTGCATTGCACATTGTTAGGTGTCCCATACTAACTAACTCACATTTTCTGCAGCCTGTTGTCTTTTTTCACTGAGTTAAAATAGATAAATAGATCAAAGTTTCTGCTGAATATTTGTTGGAGAGTTCTGGAGGAAAATATTATTTATCTTTGCAGCTTTAATGCCTGCACTCCAAAGCCATTCACTTAGTCTTTGTTTTGTTTTTTTAAACATGTAAAATGGCTTCTATTATACAGTTGTAGTTATCATCAGCCTCCCAGCACATTTTGCAGAGGCGGGGTCTGTGATATTATTAGGGAGACTGACTTATATTGTTCTCTTATGATGAGTTGTATTTGTGCAGCAGTAGAAATAATTAGTCTGTGGAAGACCTTTATATTCCAATGATACATTATAGATGTTTTTTTTTTTCTTTGCTTTATTGTTATATGCTATTATTGATTAACGTAACATTTACAAAATTGTCTTCTCTTGTGATGCCCGGGACTTGCATTTAGGACATTCAAAGATTGATGTTTGTGCAGAAACCCACCATATGAATTACTCTAATATCGGCTGATTACCCAACATAAATGGTCGATCTGTCTGTTTCAGCTCTTTCAGCAACAAGAGGCGTCCAATGACAAAGCTGGTGTACAACTTGCTTTCAATGCAAGAGCTGAAGAAGAAGATGAAGGAGTGCCATCTGTCCATGCAGGGTTCTAGGGACCAGCTGATCAAAAGACACCAGGATTTTGTTCATTTATACAATGCACAGTGTGACTCCCTAAACCCAAAATCAGGTCAGTATCTTTAGTTTGCATGTCAAAAAAAAGAAAAATCAGTGGTAAAAATCTAAGCATGTGCTGCCCATTGAGTGTTTTTTTTTTTTTTATGTACATGCAGACTGTATGACATGTTTTTCAACCACCTCAGATATCCAAAGTACTTGGCCTGATGGATATTCTGAACTGTATTACAAGCATTTCTGATACTTGCTGTTTAATGTACATTTCAACTTGTTTCATTATACATGTCGCCATCAAGCAAAATGTGCACATGCCTCAAAGCAGTGCGCCGGGCGAAAAGCTTTAAAGATGAGTAAATACGCCAACAAATGTACACATAGACGCCACAGATGAACAAACCAGGAGCAGAATGAGATTAAAGCAATGTTTGTTCAGTGAACATCCTGCTGGGAATCCACTTTATGCGTCTACATAGGAGTTATTAGATTGAATGTGATAACATACATCCTGTTTGTGTTGAGACGTGAACTGGGACAAACTGGGTTTTTCTTTGTTCTCCTGCAATATCTCAGTTTTACACAGCAACATCATGAGTTAAAACCTTGTCACAATTCATGTGGCGCAATGGTCAATATTTAATGAAAGGCTCATTTTTCTCCTGTCAACAGCTGAAGAGGTTGCTAAGGAGGTTGAGGCCAATGAGAAGATCAGAAACCAACTGCAGGGAAAAACCAAACCTGTATGTATTTACTGCTGTTTGTAAGATTGAGCTGGAAAATGATTTGAAGTGAAGTGTGTCCTGCGTTTTTGGCTGTGATAGAACCGTGTTTCAGCAGCTGGAGAGACGCTGAACAGCTAAACAGCTGCTCAGTTCATCCAGGCAGATTTTAGGATGATTGTCAAAATCATCCGATAAAGTTATGCATTTTCATTTGTTCTATTAAATCTTTTACAGGTCATGATTTTCTCAAAGAATCAGTCTGAGGAGGAGATTGAGAAGATGCATTCAAATTATAGTAAGTGCATGTTTTTTTTTTTTCCTGTCTGTCAGGCATTTTAATATGCTCTACTTTCCTGTCCTGACTCGGGAATCTAGCAATTTAAAATGAAATGTCACTTCGATGGGCTTTTTTTTTTTCTTTTCTCTTCTCATACTGTCTGCTTCAGAAAAACAATGTTGAAAATATGGACGTGTTATTGGTTTGGAAAAAATTTATTACAGTCTAATGAAATCGTGCACAGTTATAACGGCAATAGTAACCATAATCACAAAAATGTTTGCATAAACAGATTTGGTATCTATAAATATCGGTATCGGCAGATATTCAAATTTCAGGTATCGAATTGGAACTCTCAAAAAGTGGATCGGTGCCTCCCTAGTAAATACTGTTCAAGTGTATCTGCACATACCGGAATAATAAACTGAAGTTAAAACTTGATTCAATCAAAAATTGCTTTCTTCAGAACTCCTGAGGTAAACTCCGGAAAGCTGCTTTGTAACTTTTGTCCTTTGTTCAGAACATCTGTTTTCAGTCTCGTTGTAATTTCATTCCTTTTGTTTTTCTTTTAAGTTTACTTCAATCATGAAGTGATGTTCTCTGTACTTTCTTGTTTGAGAGGTTCTCCACCTAAGCTGCTGTTTTCCTCACACTTGTATGATATATATGTATATAACATGGCTGCACATTACATTTGATCATGTTTCCCTTGCAAAATTTAACAGAGGTGTTGAGCATTAAAGTGTTACCTGGAGATTTGTTATTATTTATGACTGTTTTTATTTTTTTTCCCAATGTTAGTCGTGATAAAAAAAAAAAAAGACTCATCTCTGTTTTTTAAAAGGAGAAGGAAACCCTCAGTTTAAATCTGCAATCATGTCAAAATAACTTGTGATTTATTACTTGTAGAACATTGGAGGACAACAGCTTAAGTCTTATTGTAGAAATGAGTGTCCCTCATGATGACTTTTTGAAGCACATGCTTTAGAAGCTTATCATTGCATTTATTTACAGGCAGTGGGTTTGATGGGAAAATCCACTGGCAGAGATCTCATTCTAACCTGAGCGCTTCATAGAGATGGTATGTTGAGTAATTGCTGCATGGTAATGCAGTGTAGAAGTACAGAATGTCCATTTGAAAAGCCTGTATAGACGTATTTAATCATTTCATGCCACAGGCGAGGCCATTGCAGCTTTGCATATTGGCGGGGTAACACAGCTGTAACCTCACTGTTACTCAGTCTGGAAGCTCTCCATTTAGAGCCACATGCCTTTATCTGCACAATGCAAGAAATGGGAACATGCAGAATGACTGTCTGCAGTAAGTAATTTGGCTGTGAGAGGTGAGATGAAAATATCAATCTAATGGGTGACTCAGTTTTTAGCTCTTGGTTGGTACCCAAGTTTTTCCTTCCGTATAACTTCGGTAGGATTTCTTGGATACTTCGCCGTCTCAACTCCCATCTGAAGCCATCCCATATGAGGTCAGAGATTATCAATGAGACTTACAGAAGCAAAGGTTATAAACCAAAACAGCAGCGTTGGAGCATCGTTCAAAGCCTTATTGACATAGCTAGACGAGATGAAAAGCCTGTTGGAAATAACTCAGTAGAGCTAACTTTAAAAGTGTTTGAGAAATGGATGTAAGTCGCAGGAGACGGCTTCTATAAATAGCTGCTCTGCTGTGATAACCTCTTGATTTATCAGAGGAGGATGTGGATGACTCACTCTGCCAGCATGGAGAATGGTGACTGAGCAAACAGGAATGTGAAAGCAGCGTACACACACACACACACACACACACACACAGCGGGAGCTTGTAGCTTTGTCTTCTCTTTTTTTCCTTTTTATTTTATTTATTTATTTTTATTGTGAACACAATCCCATACACACACACACACACACTGGTTGCTGGTTATGAAGAAAACATCCTTGCCACCCAGAACAACTATGTTGGGGTAAAATCGGCCGATTTGTAAGGCAGCACTGTGAGGACTTCGATCGCCAGCGTGCGTCACCGCTGTCCGCTCCGGTGGATGCTCTCCCAACATTTAAAGTAACTACTGCTTGTTCAGTACTGGGTGGCATGAGCAATAAAGCATAAAGACAACAAATTCTGAATTACAATTTAGCATTACAAATTTTACCTGCATCATTGGTGTCGTTTGGATGGAAGAGTTTTTTTTTTTTTTTTTTTTTTTTTTCTTCCAATGAACCCAGTTTCCTTTAAATAACAACAATTGGAAGTTTTGTTGTAATTATGATGATGAAATACAACTTTTTTATTTATTTATTTTTTTTTATTTTATTTTATTTTATTTTTTTTAATTTAACAAGCGTGACTTTGCTAACTGTCAGGCGTCCCTGCTTATCACAGGTCATTGTTTTTCAGTGGTTCTACTCGCAACGGGGATCACATCCAGAAGTGTTGCTGTGTTGATGGATGCTTCAAATGGCCACATTAGAAGGTTATAGAAGGCCATAAATACTTCCAAGTACATAAGTGTTTTAGACAGCTTAAGAATTGTCTTTTTACGACCTGGCTGCTGTACAATTTGCTATGCCAGTGAGAGAGGGTGGTAGAATTTCTTGACTGAGTGCTGCTTCATCAGCTGTGAAGCTCCAGTCCATGTCAGCTCGTTGCAGCTGAACTGGAACTTTTAAAACTACTCAGCCTCTGAGAATTACTGCTGCATTGGCGGGGATGAATAAAGAGTGAAAAGGCATTCAGTGAAGACAAAGCCCCTGTTATTTACATGTTGGAGTGTAATAAAAAGGCTAACTTTAGCAAAAAGCCGACCTCATCTTAGCCTGCTCCACATGTGCAGCAGTTTAAACAGAGCTGCCAAGGAATCCGTCTCCTCGGCCTTCCTTCTCCAGCTGCTCTGGGGGGGGGGGGAGACCACAGCAGGCATGCCCCCCACGGTCTCTTCCTGGTAAAACATGGTGAAAAGAACTCACTTGGAAAGTGTCTGGGAGGCGTCCTGACAGGTGCCTGAGCCGGCTTCTTTCTAACACGGAGGAGCAGTGAAGGAAATCGAATTAATTTCAAGTCTGTCTTTTTCTTTTCTCTCCCCAACAACACTGTTGGACTTAGCTCACCTTTCTTTTTACTGTCAGAAATCAGAAAAACTTTTATTGCCATTGTCTGTGAACACAATTCAGATGAGGAACTTGTTTTTGGTGCAACATAACAACACTGAATATTAATATAAAAGTAGAAATACAGCTATTTATGACTCTTTAATTACACTACAGTTAAGAACTCTGTGGATTTGCTTTTTTTTTTTTTATCCACTTTGAGTTTCTTTTGTTTGTTCTGTCATCAAAATAATCAGAAGATTTTTTAAGATGATTTTTTTTTTTTTAATTTAGTCCCTGCTGAATCTAAGCTTTTGCTCTTCATTTGGATGTTTTCTTCTACACCAATAAATATTTGCAGTTGTTGTTTTGCTTCCACTACCACAGCAGAATATTTCTTTGCCACATTTGTCCATCTTGTGGCTTACATCAACAGTATAAGACTGACTGAGATGGTGGAAACATTTTGGTTGTTTCCTTTCCAAAGTTGAAAATGAGTCTATGTTGAATACGCTGTAAATATTACCTCACGTTTTCCTTAACATCTACTATGTTGTTGTCAGCGATGCACCACTGGGTGGGTTGTTTGTCACCCAGTCTACTTTATACCCTCAGCAGCAATGTACTCTCGCTTTACTCTGTGAGAATCTATTTTGTATTAGGACGATAACATAATGGCCAAAAACATGTCTGACTGTAAATGCTTTTGCGTCCACAGGGAAGCAGCACAGCAGTGACTTCACCCGGTTAATTGCACAGGCACGAGGACGCCTAGAGACCACCAAAAGGGCTTGTATCAGACAAGAAGTCACTGAGGAGAAGGAGGATGCTCAGGAACTGCACTCTGCAGGTACTGAGACATTTATGATTCTCCATAAGGAATAAAATCTCATTTGGCTACTGGACACAGTACACATCTTTTTTTCATACAGTATGCCCGTCACATAATCCACTCTGAGTTAAAAAGATTTTTTTCAATATGTCGGAGTGCTTTAGAAAATTACTAAAGCCAGACATTAATGTGTCTGGCTTTAGTAATTTTAAAAAAATTACTAAAGAAAAAAATTTTAGTAATTTAAAAAAAAACAAAAACAAAAGGCAAAATAAAAGCAAGCGTTTCCAGTGTGCAGAAACTAATCACACAAGTAACCTTTGCAGATTACAGTATTTGAGAGGGCGCATAATAGCACAATAAATTAGACATATTTAGGGGCTAAGCTGTTAAACAATAACATTTTAAATTTACTCTGAATCCTTTAGGAAGTGAGTATTTGTTGGTAGACGCAGGAACGGCTGCCGCTGTAACGTGTCTGTGAGAGAGGTATGCGACAGTGTACTTGTATTTAGTGGAGGAGCATTTGGGATGCCAATGCTTGAATGTGAAAGTGTGTGAAATGTAGATGTTTATGTGTTTTTCAGAATCTGTAATGTTAAAAAAGAATTTACCAAATGTTAGAAACTTTATGGATGGGATGAAATAACACTTTACAGATCAGGATCTTATGTTTGATGGACAATGGTACAAACAGAACAAATCAAACATTAAAATGCTGTAAAAATTTATCATCTTAAATATATCCTCATTTTATGATTTTTTTTTTTTTTTTTTTTTTTTTTTAATAGGAAAAGTTTAGGCTAGAAATGAATTGTATGTTTGGCTTCTGTTTACATTTACTTTTGGTTTGCGAGATCACACAAAGTGTAAAGTCAGTGGAAGAAATCATGACATGGTTTGTGATCACATTCATTAGAATTCTTCAGCCTTGTTTGCGCCTGGATCCCCTGGGCTCTCTCTTTGCCCATGCAGAGCGTTGTGTGTCTATATTGGCTGTTTAGTGTAAAACTGCACCTCAGCAGTTTTAGGTAACCTTTAGTCAGCCTTCCATAGTGTAAAGTCAAAACTTTGCAGCTGTAATACCACGCATGGTTGACACTAAAGAGATACGCTATGTGTGGAACAAGTAGTTTCCAAGTTAAATAAATCAGGATTGTTAACAAACATTTGAATCATAATCCGTCAGCATGACGCTGGAAGTGCTTTACATTTAGGAATATGGAAGCATCCTGTCTAAATGAGTTTGTTTACAAGGTTTTTACCCGTTACAGGCCAGAGCTCAACTGTTCATCTGCCCCTGCATGCGCCCCCTTCAGGTCAGGTTGCTGGACCAAACAGCTCTTTAGTGGTGAAGGAAGAAGACGGAGAACCTGATGAGGATCGGTTTGGAGAAGTGATTGAATTATCATCCAGTTCCTCGCTCAGTGATGTGTCCATCAGCAGGTAAGGTAGAAGCTAATGAGGATATAAGTAACACATCCTGATTAACCAGCGTGTTCATGTAAAGCTATACAGTTGTTCCATTTGGCCTCAGTTACAACTCTGTAATTACAAAGATGAAAGATAAGCTTCTCTAAATAAAGCCTAACAACTGTCAGTCTGGGTAAGCTCCCACTGCAGAGTTAAAAGCGGCGCTGACCCCCTCTAGTCTGTCTTGTCACAATGAATTACCGGTTAGAAAGGTGAGGCTCTCTTGGTACTGATAATTGTTTATAAAGTTTAAATGTAACTAAAAGTAAAATAAAGGGGATGATGATTGAAAGTTGCAGCAAACCTACTTGAATGAGTCTGTTGCTTACAAAGCACAGCAGTGATGAATTAAAAACGGAATAATCTGATTAGCATCTCTGACGAATTTCCATATCATTATAATGTCCACACACGCTGGGCTGCAGGACAGAAGACTGAAAGGTTTGTATGCTGTGACTCGTCAGAAAAATGCCAAAATTTGGAAACATTAAAGTACAATTCCCCATTATTTAACTTGTTATCTAATTTATAATCAAATGTGACTCAAAAGAAATGGTAAAATACAAAGAAGATATTATCGGCATCACGATATTATCGGCTGACATCACAATGCAGTATCGGAAATTATCTTTATTTGTTTTTACTTTTTTAATGACATAACTTTTCTACAACATGCAAATATTAAATATCAAACTCTCCAGGTAAATCTCATCTAACTTGAAATGACAACATAGTATGTGAAGTTGTATGTTGTTGTATGTGTGTGTATGTGTGTTGTGTGTGTAGTTGTATGTGAAGTTTTCTAGATATTTGTTTTATATAACAACTCTCTCCAAAAATATTGGTATTGGTTGATATCTGTGTTGGAAATAGAGTTGGACAAAATCAGATATCTGTTAAAAAAAAAAAAAAAAAGCCAGTCTTGAACATTCCTAATACAGTGATCCATGCAAACTATTATTATTATTAGTTATTTTTACTTGTAAGAAAATCCTATCTTATGTTTTGCGACCAGAGAGCCCAGTTTCCAGGTTGTAAACATCTGAGCAAAGGACCATCAAGCTTTTTTGTTATAATTAAGTATGCAAAGTGTTAGTGTGAAGTCATGTAATTGTTCCATCTGAGCTCAATTATGGCTCGGAGCATAATTACAAAGATCAAAGCTAAACGAAGTCCCGTAAACCAGACAAGCTTCTTCAGCACACCATCAGAATGGTATTGATTGCTTCTTGTCTGCTTTCAGCCAAGAGCTGCAGTCATCAACCTGCCATTTCAATTTTTCCATGTCACTGATGAAGATTTGACCGTTCTTGTTACGTGTTTTTGTTCATAGTAAAGGACTGTACGGAAAGGCAAACACAGCATATGTACAAAAGCGGCCAGAAAGTTCATTAAATCCACTGGGCAGACTGGTTTCTGCTCAGTTCTAAGGGAAGCTTGAGACCTTTCATCCATGCTGTATTACATAAGATTTAAGCTGATGAAGGGATACTAACTATATGCAGGCTGCACTTCTTCAGGCATCACAAGTTAATTAGGAAAGCTGTTGCCCCTGATAAACAGCAGGTTCCAGCCTCTGTGTGTGTGTGTGTGTGTGTGTGTGTGTGTGTGTGTGTGTGTGTGTGTGTGTGTGTGTGTGTGTGTGTGTGTGTGTGTGTGTGTGTGTGTGTGTGTGTGTGTGTGTGTGTGTGTGTGTGTGTGTGTGTGTGTGTGTGTGTGTGCGCGCGTGTGTGCGCGCGCGCGCTGCATCCTTTAAATTCTGACCCCTTTAGGTTGCATGTGGAGGTAGATGTCCACAGAATTCAGTCTGCAACCTAAAACTTGGCTAGAAAAAGCAGCTTGCCGAAGCTTTTGTCATCATTCTGTTGCATAGAGCTTCCAGCCTCACTTACAACTTGTCAAGTTCTTTTAGGAGATGTAAAATGTCTTTCCCACTGAATGCTTTGGTTGTGTCTCTTCAGCATTTCAGCAGTGTGTGCCATTAGTACATGTTGAGCAATTCTTCTGAGAACATGGAGTTTGTTTGGAAGTGGCAAAGCTGCAGTATGAACTGTCGAGCACCTCTAAATAAATTATGTTGAGTTTTCCTTCAAGGAAACTAGACTTGTGTTCCATTAAGAGAGTAATGCCAAATATAATCTTTATGAACTGTTTCAGAGCTGCAGTTCAGATGTAGGTTATAGTCAGACATGTTGTTTGCTGTTCAATAACAAGCAAGTATAAAAAAAAATACTTGAACTCAACTTTATTTCTAAAGCACTTTAACACAACGCCAGCTGCAACAAAGTGCATCTAAAGTGGCTTTTGGAAATGAATAAGTGTGTGTTGTAGGTGATGCCGGCATCCTGTTGCTCATGACCTGCTCACTTTGTATGAGCATGTATTGCAAATGTTCAGTTATTTAGCAGTTTGTATGCTCATATGACAATGTTCAATTTACAATGTTCAAGCTTAGGTTTAGATCTCATTTGTTGATGTGAGAAAATTTATTTCTTTTATAGCATCTTTTTGTTGACTCATCAGATAAGTACAAGTACCATTCTGCATAGTTTGAATGCATTTTTGCATTTAATACACTGCTAGGAAAAAAAAAAAAGAAAACAAACAAAAGTTGTTTAGACAGCATCAACACCTCACAGAGAAAATTGTGTTGAAAAGGTTGCTGGGCAACAGCAGCCATGAACCTTGCCATACAGAAGGGATGGCAACAGAGGACATTACAGGATAAATTATGTTTGTGCCAAAAGAGGCTTAACAACCAAATCAGCCATCTGATGCAACTGCTAAGCATTAGTGTTGTATTCCAGTAATAACAGATTGGTTTTACCCGGAACACACATGAAACAAACCTGATAGATCTTTTTTTTTTCTTTTTCTTTCCCCAGAGCCACCGCTTTGACAGAAACAAGAAATATGTTTACATGTTTGTTTGCATGAGAATGTTGCTCATTTGTAACTGAAAATAATGAATAAACAGCAGGATTATCACACCATTTAGAGGATGGCTTCGGATCAAAGTGAAGTACAAAATGTGTTGTCTTTACGGCTCACACCGCTTCTGCCTTCACCTCTGCTCGCTGCTGCGTTGTCAACATGGCAGGGCTCAAACACCTTTTTTTTTCCCTTTTTTCTCCCTCATTTTGTGGGGAAAATGTCTTCCAGTGATGGATAAGATGCAAACTGCATTTAACACGCCGGATATTGTTTCTAGATTGCAGGGAGCAATTACATTACCTACATTTGGTCTCATTTACTTTGAATTTTAAGCAGAAAACAATCTTTTTTTTTTTTTTTTTTTTTACTTTTTCCTTTCCCCTGTTTTCCTCTTACAGTTCTATTTCCGACATCTTCGGCCCGGAGCCCTCCAGGAACACGGAGTAAGTGACTATTTTTTTCTTTTTTCTCTTTCTTGAAACATTTTTGTGAACTGCGTTACCAGAGATCAGTTATCAACGTACAGTTGCCCCCAGTTTTATTAAAGCCCCGTTAACCACACCATCATAAGTCTGGTTTCGATCCTTCTTGTGCCTCTCAGAGTTCAAACTCTTCTTCTTTCAGTGCAGGCTTTAGGTCCATTTAAAAAAACAAAACAAAAAAGAAAACAAAAAGACATTGGCAAATGCTCAACTTTAATTTTTTTCCCCACAACTGTTGGATTTTATTGTTACTTCAGTCAAAAATGCCTTTAATCCATTTAGAAGATATTCATCTTATCTGATGTGGACATTATGGCTGAAACTTCACCCATAGGATCTGATTTTATTTCAAATGGTTGCTTCTGAATCAGGATGCTCCTTTAGAAATAAATATGGGGGGAAAAAAAGGGGAAAAAAGAGGCTTTAAACCTAAAAACATTTTTTTTTTCTAAGACAGATGTGTATATTAAAGAAACTGCATCACAGCTCCGACTGAAGCTCAGAACTTAGAAACGATGTTTGTGGACGTGACTTTTTCTGCTGACACCATTTATGTCTGTCGGCATGTTTTTAAAGAAGTGCAGAAACGTCCTTCTGAATTTATTTCGAGGACTGTCTGTTACTGTGAATGTTATCTGCTCTGAAGGACTTTGTGATGAGTGTCTGAAAGGTGCTGTAAAAGTACAAGCTAGCTTTTCTCAGCAGTACCTGCCAGACATGAATCTGAACCGGGACAAATGGGGCACATTTCTTATTGGAAGTTAATGAGATTTGTAAATCATTTTATGTTCTTTTTATTTGCATTTTACAGTGCGTCCCAATATTGTGTGTGTGTGTGTGTGTGTGTGTGTGTGTGTGTGTGTGTACACAAAACTTTACTGTCACTATTGGTATATTAAAAAAAAAGAGAATCCATTCATTCGGCTGAAGCCATGTGTTCTGCATCTTAGCTGAACAAGCATGAAAGGAAATGTTCCCTTTTTTTTTTCGGGAATGTTTTTATCTTGGTCCTCTGTTTATCAGTAAATCCTTCCACTTAGATGTCTAGCCATCCTTTCACGACCCACATGTGGCCTTCTCGCCCCAAATTCCTTTGCTGAAATTCTTTTCTTCCCCCCAGCCATGAAGTTGAGGGTAATTCATTAATGGTGCTGTATCGAGACGCTGTGTGCTGAATTGTGGAGCCCACCTGAGACCTCACTGTAGCGAGAAGTATTGACAGGATAACGAGAAAAACAGCTCATTTAGGGGTGTCCTCTCCACCTGGGTCTTCTGGCTACAGTAAAGTATAACTGAATAAATAAATGTACTGATTCCGTTTATATAAAAGAGGAAAAGACTGTTTTTGCAACAAGCATCCCTGGGATTTCATGCAAGTAGTGAACGTATTTATTTATCACTATTTTTATGGAATGCTAAACAACAGTTCTGGCCATTGCAGAAAATTACTGGTATCAACCAGTCTGCTGGCCAGGACAAACAACTGAATAGTTTGTCTCTTTGGTAGCATGGCAGTCATGTATAAATGCAGCATCTTTTGCATCCTCATCCTTTTTCCATTTGTTGCTTGCTGCCTATAAAATTTTGGTCAATATAAAAAAAAAAAAAAAAAAAGCTTTTAGTGTTAATTAACTACATGAACTTCTGGTTACTTACAGGCAGCTGCAGGCAAATAAGAACCAGTTTTCATTTTCCATTTGCCATGTGCATCATAATTATGTTGGCTAGCTTGTTGAACTTAATATATTGAGATTGTAACGTTTAAAGTAATCATGTGTGCAGATGTCTGACCAGGAAAAACAACCCAATCTTAGAAGTAATTAACATGTATGATTTTCCTCACCCTCTGGTTGGTTGTGTGCTTTCTTAGGGGGGTAGATGGCTGGAAAACACAGAAAGAAGTCCATATTTATGTCTTTTTAGTTGAAGATGAACATTAATCATTGTCATTATGGCTTTAAGACGGTCCTGTGGGTCCTACAGCTGATATTCATGGTTTGGGGGTGATTTATTGCTGTAAGCTTTTTGTGGTATTGATTGTGTGCACAAGCCCAAGAAGCTTGGTGTTACAGTAAGTGTGCACAACTGGTGCACATTGTGTGGCAAAACGGAAGGATGTCTCATCATAAAAATAAAGCAAACTTGTTGAGGTTGTTCAGCATTTTATCTGAACAGTGTCTTTTAAGTCTGTAAATATAACATCATGTGCAATAAAAGATAAAATCTTCATGCACCAGGACGCTTACTGATGCAACATTCATCACCCATGAATAAACACGTTTTTTTCTGGTAAATGTTCACTTACAGAGACGGAGAGGGCACTTCGTACCAAAAGCGACCATCCAGCTCCAGATATGGCGATGAATCACCTGTGATGGGAAAGCGACGGCGTAAGAATTGAGAATGAATAAAAGAGAGGGGCGAAGAAGGCGATTTCTCACATTCAGTATTGAAAAAAGTTCCAACATGATTTTTTTTCTTTTTTTTTTTTTTTTAAATTAAACGCACAATTGTCAACTATTTCTTTATGTTTAGAATTTGCACTGCTATTTCATATATAGTTATATTTCATTATAAATAAACTTTTTAAAATCATTTTTAACCTACTTTCTTGTTTGTGTGACTTATTGAGTGACCTGACAGATCATCCGGTTTTGTGATTTATTCCTTTGGGATCAGTAATTTCCTCAGTTTGGTCCCCTTTGTCTGACCTCCCTGATAGGAATTATTTTCTATTTGCCTTATAGTTTATATCCAAATTATATTTTATGTTTCTGAATCTACTTTTTTTTTACACATGTCAACAGCTTGTGTATAATCAGTTTAAAAAAAAAACAAAACAAAAAAAAAAACTTATGATGCAATATTGAGAATTTTGTCAAAGCCACTGTCTTTTTTTTTTTCCATCAAACAGCTGGATATCTGTCTCTTTGCTAACTTGTCACCTTCATCGCCATTTCTCTGTTTCAGGGCTTTTCTGCATGCAGGTCTGCTGTTGGCAGTTTGGAAAAAAAATACAAGACATACCTTTTTTAAATTGTTTGTCTTCATTGAATGTGATGTAACTGGGGTCACTTTAATTCAATAAACTATGATTGCAGAAACCCCAGGCCAGGCAAGGATCAGCATAAACACTTAAGAATATCTGGTTTTGTTTATATGCACATACATGGGAGTTGGCAGTTGGCAGGAACTCTTTTGGGAGGTGACCTTGATTGAAAACAGAGCTTCCTCAGAGCCTGCAGTCAGACACGGGCTTCTGACTTGGCTGCTTCTCTGCTTAGCAATGACGCTGACAAACACAGCTAGACTCTGAGATGAATGCGCATTAAACGCAGTATTTCAGATCCCAGTGGGGTTTGATCGCTTTCATTTGAAGGGCAGAAAAACAGGCAGTGATGTCATTTCTCACGTATAGCCCCGATCTGGGAGAGATCCGGAGACTGCATCTGAATCAAAGGCACCTCGTGTGTGTCTGGATGGGAACACTGAAGGTGACATTTATCATCTGTGCAACACAAATCTCATAAATCTGCAATCTGCATGATCTCAATGTACACTGTGGATACTCTTGTGTTCGAAATGTCTCTTTTTACCAATGTGACACTTGTGCAAGTCGCAAGAGAGGAGAACCAATCATGTCATGCTGTGGGATCAGTCCGATAAAGGAGACAGACCAGCACAGTTACACGGGAACATTAATTCTCAAGGCCATGTGTTCTCCATCCACGTCTCTGCCCTCAACAGCAGATTTCTCTTCCTTAGGGTTAAGTTTATATTTAAGTTATATATAATTTACCATTCACTTTTTTAGTTTGATTTATTTTCTATTAAACTGATTATGTGTGTGATTCTCGTGGCTTCATCCAAACACCTGTAAAACAGTCTCTGTCGGAGGTCTGAGACGTCAGTGTGGCTTACAGTTTTCCTCAACCAAAAGAAAAAGAAACGCACTGTGCTGGTGAAAAGTAAACAGTTTTTTGCAAAATGATTTTTACATTAGTTGGAAATGAGTGGAAGATTCCCCTTCAAATAAGGTTGAAGATGGATGTTTCTTTTTGTTTTTTTTGTTTTTTTTAACTATCATTTGTGGCATTTTGCTCTATCTTTGAAAAAGCCTTTACGTTTTGCCTTGAAGGTTGAAATTCTGTGTGCAATGTAACGTTCAGTTTGCAATGTGAAGACACTAATATTATTCAAATGCACATCTGGCTGAAGCTGAACAGAATATTTTCTGTCTTCACCTTTTAAGGTGCAGAATATAAAATCCCAGTGGATGACCCTGATCGCCCCAATCCTAAATGTGTTATGGAAAAATTGAGTTCTTTTTTGGACTGTGAGTCTTTAGTTTTGACCTGTTTGCTGGATGTCTTCATGTTACACAAGCTGATAAATAGATTTTTATGCCTTTTCCATTTATATTTGATGTTCATAACATTGCTAAAATAAATTTTTTTTTAAAAAACTCCTTTTTTTCCTATGGTTTTTCCAATTTGAACATCAAAACTGCTGTAAACTTAAAGGTTTTGGCTCTGTTATTGCACATGTTTGCTATGTCAAATGCTTATCAAGGCATAATGTGAGCATGGAGGAGTTGTTTAAACATGACCACATGACCAACATTTGTTTAAGTTTGAAGACATTTGTTTTTAAAATTGGGATTCCTTCGGTCACGGTCCTTGTACACTTAAATGTGCCCACATTATGGAAGAAGGAAAACCTCTCAAAAGGCAAACAAAACCTCGCTGGTCTGAACAGTGAAGAGTTCATTTTACTATGTACTGTCTGGTTAAACTTCAAATAAGTTCAATGTCACTTAAAACATTGCAGAGTTTCACAGAGAAGGCCCCTTTCATCAGTGGAAAGGAGGAGAAAAGACTTATCAGTCACAAAATGCAAAAAAACAAAATGGTAAATGTTTTTATTTATTAGTGCACTCATTAAAAAAGATCAGATGCAAACTGCTGTTTTTCTCTTATTTAGGCTATTTATTATGAACTGGCTTGAATAGATGTTTCTGCAGAGTGCTCTGAGATGACATCAGACTTAAACATTTATAACAAAAGAACTAAAACTGAGCTGATGACAAAAAGAAGATATATTTGTGTTTCCCTTTTATTTTGTTTGGCTCATGCAAATTTATTGAGTTTCTTAAAGGGATTTCAATGCAACAAATACTAACAAGTACATATAACTTGAGGTTTTTCACATTAGTTTGGTGTAAAGCTATAAGAATAAGTCTGTAGTAGTGAAGCCTATTCACATTGGTCATTGTGGTTTTGTTTGTTTTCTTTTGCAAGCTTTTACTAAAAAATATTTGCATGATGCCTGTGCAGGGAAATATGGCTGCACACACCTCACACAGACCATGAATGTGCACACCTCCATTCTGTTCTGTGGAGCTGAAGTTGCCTTTCCAAGTATGAAAAATCCTCACTGGTCATGATGAAACAACCACTGCAGACTTCATGCAGTTGAAGCTTCTGCATACAGCTCAACCTAATTATCCTCTGCATCCCAAGCAATTCATTTAGGAGGTTTTTGACTTTTCCAGCTGTGTTTGGATTGAATTTTAAAATCCAATAAAAGTTCATTGAAGTTTACT